>NW_026291139.1:0-640640 GCF_000002775.5 Populus trichocarpa
AATGTTGTATGTTAATTAACATCATTTTAAGAGAGAGATTATTAAATAAAATTCTAGTTTAAATAAGAATTTTTTGTAAAAAAAAAATTTGTTAAACAGTTTATTAGAGTTTTTAATATTATATTATATGATAGTTAGAGGTGTAATCTCTATATAAATTAAAGATTAATATATTGAGAATAAGTGTTTTGTTGAAAGAACAAATTAATCAATAAAGACTGAAAGGTTCATATATACAAATAATTGGGTGTTTTTATTTCAACAACTCTAGGGTTCTGCTCCAACAATTTCAGTTGACAACACGGAGGCTGTCAATTATATTTAAGCAAAGATTCTCTAGGTGAGCTCAGTGTATAATTAGCACTGAAGGTGATTTGGTATGCTTTCATCTTTCAGATTTGCTCCTTTACTTTAAATCTCAATGGTTTAGCTGAGTAATTATGATTGTTCTTATATCTTGAATATTATATTATATATATGTATGCACTTGGAGCATGCATTCCGTCTGAAATATTTGACTACATGTGCAATTATATGTATTTAACTTTTTTACCACTTTTTATGACTTTATGGTCTTGAAAGAATGTTATTTAACACGGGAATCTCTATAGCCAAGGGCTATGGGACAAACACAGCTGCACTGACCAACTTCTCATCAACTTCCACTCAACTTCTCATCAATTCCACAATTATTCATATATATCATCTTTTCAAAGTACTTCAAATTTGTGAGAAAATAACAAGCAAATTAACGTCACTCCTCTCCATACTCTTCAACCTACCTTTCCAATTTGCTATAGAGATTGATAAAACTGTCCCAGCTATGGCTTCCACGTGCTCTGAGTCTCCGTTCTTTTCTTCGTCTTCATCCTCTAGACATAGATGGAACTATGATGTTTTTCTAAGTTTTAGAGGAAAAGATACCCGCAAGAACTTTACAGATCATCTCTATACCGCCTTAATCCAGGCCGGAATTCATACTTTTAGGGATGACAATGAACTTCCTAGAGGAGAAGAAATCTCTCCACAGCTTGTCAAGGCAATTGAAGGATCAAGGATTTCTATAGTGGTCTTCTCCAAACAATACGCTTCCTCTAGATGGTGTCTTGACGAACTGGTAAAGATTGTTGAGTGCAGGCAAAAGATTGACCAGGTTGTTCTTCCTATATTCTATGATACGGAGCCTTCAGATGTCCGAAAACAGACCGGGAGTTATGCAAAAGCTTTTGATGAACATGAAGAACACTTCAAGGAAGAAATGGAGAAGGTCAACAAGTGGAGAGGAGCTCTTGCAGAAGCGGGAAATCTATCTGGATGGGGTTTAAACAATGAGGCAAATGGGTATATCTTTACCTTCTCTGTTCACAGATCCCCGCACATATGCAACATAACAATTTTTTTTATATTCTCAATTTAAGCTTGATATTTTCACTTCACTTATAACATGTATCCATGCTCATTTATGAATATCAATATTCAATTTACTAAATTATATAATAATAGAACTAGATCGATAAAGCCAACAAGACTTATGAAGGATTAGAGGTTCACCTTTCCCGTGAAAGTATTGCTAAAAATGTAAGTATTGTTGGAAGATTCAAAGGATTAGGCATTATTTTATTAATTGAATAAAAATTAAAAAGCATCGGTTTTTCATTGCAGTTTTGTGAGGGGATGAATTGTAAATTTACATAATATTTTTATTTATTTAGTTTTGTTTATTTTAGATTTAATAACTTTATTTATTTATTCATTGATTTTTTTTTAAATTTATTTTACTACTATGTTAATAATTTGCTTTTATATGATTATTGTAGTCTAAAAGTATATTCTCTTGATGCTTGATTTCAAAAAAGAAAGAGAAATTCATTTTATTATTTAACAAGAGATTGAAAATAAAGAAATAATTTTTTTAAAAAATGGTTTTGCTTTTGCTTTTTCTTATTTTCTTCTTTCAATCATTTTTTTTTCTTTTAAATTTTTTCTTTAAATATTATGTTGATTGAGATTTGATATTGATAACATGTTTCAATTTACTTTTCCATGGTTATTTTAGTTAAAAAAATTATTCATATTAGGTTGAATTTCATTATAAAAAATAATCAAATTTGATATTAAAATATTCCACATTGTTGTGAGAGGAATGACAATAAAATGTTTTCGAGCTTTCAATTTGCAAAAAAAAAAAAGATCAAGATTGAGTTATTCTGTTTATTTTTTTAATTAATTTTGGAGTTCTTTTAAGAGGAGAAATTAATTTTTTAGGTTATAAGAATTTTTCTTATATGAAAATAGATTATAAATTGAGTTTTAAAATAAAAAAAAATACACATGGTGATCTTTTCGACACTGCTTCTTTTTTAGGTTATAAGAATTTAGGTTTATAAATGAGATTGAAAATTGGATTTATAAATAACATGTAACTGTTTTTTTTTTTAATAAGGGCGAGCTTGGTTAGGCCACTACACCTGAGTTTTTATCATATGGCTCAAGTGAGTTGGGTACCTAGAGCCTCATGTTTTGTATTTTTTATATATATTTTTATAAAAATAAATTAAATTTCTTAAAAATTAATTAAGAATATATTTTAGATACTATTTTATTAGATTTTATTTATTTTTATTTTGTTTTGGAGTAAGATAGTAGAAATCTTTTTGTAATATTACCAAGTTTATTTGTTTGTTTATTTTTTGCAATCCATGATAATTGTTTTGTTCTTTTTAATTTTATTCGATTGCTTTACTGCGATCCTTTATCTTTTTTAACATGTATTTAAAAGAAAATAACTTAAAAATGAACTTATTAAATCTACTTGGATTCATAATCTAGATGGTGAGTTTGACAAATCGACCTGAATAGATTCAATATTTTACTATCTTAATATTTTTTTAATAAAATCATTTTGATTCTTTTTAAGTCAAATTATATTTTCAATATTCATTTATATTATCTTTAAACTCGCTAAGTTGACTGTGTCATATTAGATTAACTTTCACATAATTTAATTTAAAATTTAAGTTAATCATGAATCAAGATTATAAAGTTTTAAAGTTACCAGTTAAACCAAGTTTTGAGTTAATAATTAAAAAAAATTGCTAATGAGAATAAATTAACAATGTCTTGATATTTGTTTTTATATTTAATTTTTGTTTGTTCAACCCGCAACGTAGTATTGACTAATTTTCTAGTATTTAACTAATGTTGGATGTATATTAAAAAAAAAAAAAACTAATGTTGGATATAAATTTTTGGGCAAAAGCTCTGATAAATAGTGATAAATTGACAGAATAACTTAATTATATTCAATAAAAGAATTTTGTACAAAATATTGATACTTGAACACTAACTAATGTGTATAACACTCACACATTAGACGCTCTCTTTAATATTATCACATCACCCACTCACCGCTCACACTTTGCTTATTTTTCACTGAATCTCAGTTGCACACACAAATCTCTCTCTGATCACTTACGCCATTCTTCTCTTCTCACACACTGCACTAACTTTTTCGTGTATAAAATTGCTTGCTTGTTTACTATGAATGATGCTTGAACACCAACTAATTTATAATATGTTTTTCGTCAACATATAAGTTTTTTTTCAAATTAAATTTTTAAATGTTTTTGGAATGTTGTAATTTGATAATATTAAAAATAAATTTTACACCCTTTCAATCCTTCTTACAAGAAAGTGGCAGCATGTATATATGGGCTGTTAGGATATTGCCATTTGTGGCAATACCCCACCACTAAGCAAGTGGTTGCTCCATTAGTGCCACTAATGGTGGCTTGGTTTAAGGCTTTGTTGACCCCTCCATGTTGACAAATGTGTTGGAGGGGCTCACCATGTTTGCCTATAAAAGAGGCAATTATTTGAGAGCAAAGTGAAGAGAGTGCAAAGAGAATTGTGAGAGAAAACGTGAGTGTGAGTAGAGAGAAAGAGAGAGCTGTAATGGCAGCAGCCTTGCTGCCATTGCAGCAGCTGTAAGAGCAGCAGATGTAATCCTCCTACTCCATGTATCTCTATATCTAATACAATGACTCTCTCTCCCGTGGATGTAGGCGGATTTGCCGAACCACGTAAAATATTGTGTCAGTGTGCTTTACCCTCCTATGAGCAAATATCAGTACACCCCCAGTCCGCGCATGGGGTGCCGGAATTACCCAACATGGGCTGCTAGGTCTGTTGATAGCCTAGAGACTTAATAGAATATCATTTACAAGAAAGGTTGATTTTCAGGATGCACTTCCTTGATAGTTCTAGAGGGGCATGGGCTTGAAAATTCTGGATTAATATCTAACAACCTATACGCCATTGTTGTCTTCTTTCTCTATGAACAGATATGAAGCGGAATTCATCAAAAGGATTGTCAGTGATGTAGCTTGTAAACTGGGAAACAAAACCTTGCACGTAGCCAAGCACCCAGTAGGTATTTATTCCAGGGTTCAGGGAATTATTTCTTTGCTAAAAGGTGCAAAACCTGATGTTGGCATCGTGGGAATACATGGGATAGCTGGAATAGGCAAGACAACAATAGCAAAAGCTGTGTTTAACAAACTTTATTTTGGATTTGAGGGGAGCAGTTTTCTTTTGGATGTCAAGGAAATATCAGATAAGCCGAATGGTCTGGTTGAATTACAAGAGCGCCTTCTCCATGATATTCTGAAACCAAATGTTTGGAAGCTCAGTAATGTTTATGAAGGAATGAATTTGATCAAAGAACGACTTCATCGTAAGAAAATTCTTGTAGTTTTTGACGATGTGGACAAAAGGGAACAACTGGAGGCATTGATGGGAGAGAGATGTTGGTTTGGTGCCGGAAGCATAATAATTGTTGTAACTAAGAATAAGCATCTGCTAGCAGAAGTGGGGGTAGATGAAATGTATCATGCTAAAGAATTGGATCGAGATCAGTCTCTTCAGCTTTTCAGTTTGCATGCTTTTAGGGAAACCCATCCAGCAAAGAATTATGAGGAGCTGTCAGGAAAGGTAGTGGACTACTGCAAAGGACTTCCTTTGGCTCTACAAATCTTGGGTTCTCATTTATCCATAAGAGACAAAGCTGGATGGGAAATCGATATTGCCCATTGGAAAAATACTCCGCATGATGATATTCAAGGAAAGCTTAGAGTAAGTTTTGATGCACTGAATGTGGATACAAGCGAGATATTCCTTGATATTGCGTGCTATTTTGTTGGCAGAGACAAAGAATATGTAGCAGATATAGTAGGTGCTCGTTACGATTGCCATCCAGAAGTAGCTTTCAGAACTCTCATTGGAAGGTCTCTCATAACAATCGACACCGAGAAACAAAATAGGTTAAGGATGCATGATATATTACGAAAGATGGGAAGGGAGATTATTCGTCAAAGGTCGCGTAACCGTCCTGGAAATTGCAGCAGAATTTGGCTTCCCAAAGATGCATACAATGTACTCTCCAAGGAAATGGTAAGAGCTCATTACTTTGTATATTAATTGTTGTACTGTAGATTCATACACTTATTTATCTTATGAATTTCTTGTCAAATTCATAATTATCTTACATCAATATAATTCATCAACTTAGGATCACACATGAATATACAATATATCACAGCAAACAGTTAAAAATCTAACAATTTTTAGGAGACTTGTTTATATCTCTATAGCATGAATTTTCATTGTAATTAGAATAATACAAGTTTACTACTTAACTCTAAATATAAATTTCAAGCAAATTAAATTTTCATAACACAATAAATTGTTCCTATATATAGAATACCTTAAAAAGCCTGGTCTTTTTGGCCTTAGAATATCTTGACTGTGCTCAATGAAAAGACCCCTGTCACTGTCTTTTTTTCCTGCTTCTATCATTACCAAGTATTCTACCTTTAGGACAAACAATGTTAAGATAGATTGCAAAGTGGCATTTAACAAAAATCATTACCAAGTAATCATATGTGAAATCATTATTCTTCTCTCTGTCTAGCCATTTTTTTAGTAGCTATGATAAATATTAATGAAGTTCTCATTTAAAAAAAAAAAACATTAGCCAATGACGGGACATGGCCACCAAACACAAGTTCTAATGAAGTGCTTAAACAATGCTATCATATAGTATTTTATGGGATATTTGGACCACAAAAAACAAATTGATCTTAAAGAATAAAAAACTAGATTGAAATGCGTTGTTTCAACTTATTCTTCACCATCTTGCACTTTGAAGTGTTATTGCTTATATGAGCTTGTTAATGCTCATCTTTTTTCTAACTCCCTAATTGTTAGTGAATTCCAGCTTACCTTGTAAACTGGTTCGTTAATAAATATATCGATTGTTTTTTTCTTTTTCTTTTTCTTTTTAAAAAAAAGAATATATAACAGAAATGCTAGGTGGTCGTGGGTTCTTACCTGAAATTGGTATCAACAATCTCATCCGAAGAATATGCTTTTTTAATGCTTTTTTAATGCTATCCAATCTCATCCCTGATATTCTCATCCGAATATTTATGGGAAAAAAAAAACATATTCCATTATATATGTTTTAATTCTATAGTCATGATATTTTAATGCTTTTTTGGCTATTTTCAGGGAACAGATGCTGTGGAGGGTCTGGCACTAGATGTGCAAGAATCTTTTAACACAAAATCGTTTACAAAAATGAGACGTTTAAAATTACTCCAAATCAATGAAGCACATCTTGTGGGAAGCTACAGTCTTCTCCCCAAAGAATTGATATGGCTTTGTTGGTCTCGATGCCCTTTGAAATCTCTGCCGTCTGATTTTCACTTAAACGACCTTGTTATACTTGATATGCAAGAAAGTAAAGTACGAAAACTTTGGAAGGGGACTAAGGTAAAATATATGCAATAGGCACTCAAAATTCTCTGTAATTAAATTTAATTTAGAGTTACATTTTTTCACATAGCTATTTTTCTTATTTTCTCATTGCTTTGACAGATTCTTACCAAGCTGAAAATCCTCAATCTCAGCTCTTGCCCCTACCTTGCTAAAACGCCGAACTTCCAAGGACTCTCTAGTTTGGAGAGACTCATACTTACAGGATGCCCGAGTTTGGTTGAGGTACATCAATCTATTGGAAATTTGAAGAGCCTTGTTTTGTTGAATTTGGTGTACTGTGACAGCCTAAAGACTCTTCCAGAAAGCATGGGTAACTTAAAATCTCTTCAAACTCTGAACGTTGCTGAGTGCTCACAACTTGAGAAATTGCCAGAGAGTTTGGGTGACATAGAATCCTTAACAGAATTGTTTACAAAGGGTACTTCGATTAAGCAACTTCCTACTTCAGCTAGATATTTGAAGAAGCTGACAAAGTTATCATTTGGTGGATACAACAAAGTTTTCTACTCACCTGATCTACCATCTAAATCTTGGTTTTCAAGATTTTCATCGTGGCTTTCACCACAAAGCTGTTCTTGCTCCATAGATATGCTACCTGCTTCTTTCACTAGTTTCAGCTCATTGAAAGAACTAAATCTAAGTTATTCTGGTTTGTCTGAAGCTACAAGTTCCATTGATCTTGGGAGTTTGTGCTTTCTTGAAAATTTGAATTTGTCTGGACATGAATTCTTCAATCTGCCTTCTAGCATTAGCCGCCTTTCTAAGCTTCAATTTTTGACGGTTGAGAGATGCTCGAATCTTCTATCAATCTCAGAGCTTCCATCAAGTGTACTGTTCTTGTCTATCAATGACTGCACATCCATTGAAAGAGTAAGGGCACCACTTCAGCATGAAAGACTACCATTACTGAATGTAAAAGGGTGCCGAAATTTAATAGAGATTCAGGGTATGGAATGTGCGGGCAATAACTGGTCCATTTTGAACTTAAATGGCTGCAACAATTTATCTGAAAACTATAAGATGAGTCTCATTCAGGTTGTCTCTCTTTCTCTGTCTCTTCACTTACTTGAATACAAACATTTAGCATTTAAAAATGGTAGTTTTTCGAACTCAAGTTTTAATTACTTTCCTTGAACCAATAAGTAGGGATTATGCAAAGGTAAACATTATGATATTTGCCTTGATGGTGGTGAGATACCAGAATGGTTCAGCCATCGTGGAGAAGGATCTGCATTATCATTTCATTTTTCAGTTCCAGATGGTAACAAACTCCAAGCGCTGCTTCTTTGGGTTGTACTCTCGGCCTCCACCAATGAAGCCACTCGAGAATCATCATTTCTCCAGTTTGATATGTGTGTTGCTACTTTCAAAAATAAGAGCAATGGTATTGAATTGTTTGAGACGATGGCGGCAGTTACGTTTGACAGAACTATCACGAAGCATTCTTGGATACAGCATATACCGTTGATTGGGTTAGAGGAATCGCTGCAAGGTGTAGAGGAATTGGAAGTGAATGTCAAAATAAGCTTATATGATGTTCCAAAATGTTGGGTAGAAAAATGTGGGGTACATTTGATAATGGAAAAGAATAAAGCAGATTCAGATCAGGAGATTGATATTAATGCTCTAGGCTCTGATGATCAGCTGTTGGAAAGTAGTTTGACAAGAGAGTTGCAGAAATGGAAAATCACCGGTTGCAGTAAATTTGGATAGCATAAAACATAGAATATGTTTTTTTTTTTTGTTTTTTTTCCATGTTTTTGGATCACAGGGTGCTGGATCTGTGGTATTGTTTTCTTGGCATTTCGGACTGATAAATGAGTGACACAAACTTGCAAAGTCTATTTCAATGAGGACAATGGAACTGTATATTTATTTATCACCATTAATTTATTAATTGTTGTTGTGCTTGCTTCGGATCGTGATTCAAGTCGTTCTCTTCCATGTAGACGAATGAAGGGAAAGCTAAACCTAGTCCACCATCACTATGAACCAAGTTAATAAAAATTTCTATACATCTGTTGTTACCCATTTTTTAGCCATACGTGCTAATGGAGACCTTTTTTTACCAACCAGATTGCTGCCAGTTTCTGTTCCTTAAAACAAATTTATCTCACTTCTAATCCTTCATTAAATTTGTAGTCCTGGATGCATAGATGAATTTGGGTTTTTGAATCGCTCGATTTCAATATTAGGAGCTCAAAATATTCCTGTTTGAATATCTGACGAGAATTCTGCCGCGAGCAGGATTCTGACCAGAGTTGCACTAAAAACTCTGTTTTTGTCATGATTTTTCTGGTTGTTATTCTTAGGTTATACTCTCAGTCATATCGGGATGCTCGGCATTCGTCAGTTTTTGAATCAGATCAGGAGACCATTTTTTACCAACCAGATTGCGGCCCGAATCTGTTCTGTAAAATTTTTTTATCGATAGTCCTTCATGAAAGTTGTAGTCCTACATGTGTAGATGAATTTGGGTTTTTGAATCGCTTGATTTCGATATCAAAAACTCAAGATATTCACGTTTGAATATCTAATGAGGAAGTGAAAATTCTGCCGCGGAAATTCTGCCGCAAAAATTCTGCGCAGGAAGGATTTTGCCCCCCAAGTCTGCAGGACTGAATTGAAAAAAACTGAAATAAGGGAGTTAATTGCAGATAAAGACTGGAAGAGCTTGGCTGGGTTTTGGGAAGAAATAGAAAAAAACAGGGATAGGATTAGAAAATGACAGAATTTCTGCCACGAGGGGTTACGTTTCTGCTGCCTTTCTAAACGACACCGTCTCTGTCTTTTTTTTAAATTCACTTCTTTAGCTAAACGATGCTGTATGAGAGCAGCCCCATTTTGAATTAATGAGTTTGGTACTGTACCCCCATCTGCAACCTTTTCCCTCCTCTGCAGCCGTTTCCTGCCATTTTCTTTTTTTTCTCCTGTCCTTGCACTGCAGAAGACAGTCCTCCTTTGTACGCTAGGATTGCAGCTGCGGCATTGTACCTCCAGTGCCAGCTGGGGAAGAGGACGCAGTCACGCAGAAGGAGCCTGGCCATCATCTAAGGGTGGGAATTCCATCCCTAACACAGACGGCTGGGATGAGAGGGAGTGCAGGTTAGCCTCTATGTGTTGCTCGGCTATATATATGGGGCTGTGCAGAAGAGAAAGGGGGGAGTAGTTTTTTAAAAAAGAGACAGAGAGGAAGAAAAGAGGAAAGGAAGAGACAGAGAGAGTTTAAAGGAGGAGAGTTTCAAAAAAAAGAGGAGGACGCAGAGCAAGAAAAAAAGAAGGGAGAGACAGAGAGAGTAAATACAGAGAGAAAAGAGGAGGCGGAGAAAAGAAAGAGAGGGAGTTAGCATAAGGCTGAGGTTAGAGAAGCCGAAAATTATTGAGAACGAAGAGATTACCTTGAGTCTATCCTACTTTGTCGAACCGGGGTTTGCAAAGACTCTAAGAGGTTTTTGAAAAGCTCCTAACGGCAGAAAAAGAGGAAGGCTTGCTTCGGGTCATTGTTGGTGAAAGGGCAGAAGCTTTTCCACCGGTTGCATCTCGTTTCTCTGCATTCAAACGTGCAGGTTCAGCAGGTATGAGTCTTGATTTTCTTTTTTGCTTTAACATCAGTGAAGCTGTTTGTTTGGTTTTCTTTTCAAAAATCTGTTTTGCTGTTGTTGTTTTGGGACGATCGTTTTCCATCTTAGCAACAAAGTTGTATGCTTGCCCACTGAATCTCCCATGCCTTTAGATTATTATTCACGTTAGAGCTGCGTTTGTTTTTCCTTCTGCTGGTTACTCATACGGCGACTCATTTAGAGAGAAAAATGAGAGAAAGTCCTCTTCTGAAGGTGATGTGTCGGCTGGGTTGGAGTGTGTGTTCCTTCCTGCTTTCTTTGAAAGAGAGATAGCTGGCCATTTGATTTGTTGCTTCTGCTTTGGTGTCTTTGATATACATGATATAAAGGCATGCTCTTTCGGCTTTCATTTTTGTATAAAACCAACCATGGCAGCGTCATAAATTAGAAAAAGGAGAGGCGAGCAACGGGGTCTGTCTTAGGTTCGGTTTTCAAATGTTTAGCTTCCCTGTGTATATGAATTAATCCCTCCTGTCGAAGATGATGGGTCATGCTGTACTTAGGCTTTGAGTTGATAAGCTACGTTCAGTTTCTTGTTCTATTTGTTGGGGATTTCTGCTCCCCATGCGGAACGGTGGTGTTCATGATCATTACTCAAAAGAGGCTAAGCACACTGACACAATATTTAACGTGGTTTGGCTAATTGCCTACATCCACGGGAGAGATCAATATTATTAGAGATAGAGAAAGAATACAACACACGGAGGAGGATCACATCCACTCAACTCCCATCTCTCATTGCTACATAGGGCAGCAGCTGCATATGGCAGCAGGGCTGCTGGTGGCAGCCCTTCTCTTTCTTTCTCTCTTTTGTAGCTCTACTACAAGACTCTCTCTCTCATTTTGTGCTGCACTCTTGGTGTCTATTTATAGGCTTCAATGACAGCTCCTCTTGCTCCTTTGTCAACAATGGTGGTTGCCAAACTTACCAAACTTTGACATTAGACAATGGTTGTTGGCTGCCACCAACAACCCACCATTGTAGCCTCCTTCTTTGACAATGTCAAGAGGCTGCAAATGCTGCACCAGCAGCTCTCTTTGACTCTCACATGGCAGCCATCTTCTTTGACAATGGCAGCCATCTGCTTTGACAATGGCAGCCACATAATTGGCAATATTCCAACAATCACCCCCTTTGCCATTTATGTGGGCAATTGTCTTCTTGCTTCTTCAGCACACGCTTGCATCCTGCAGCTCTTCCAAGCTTACCATTCTGAGAACATCCTTGGCCAAGTTTACAGGTACTCGCCAAACCTTTCAATCACCAGAGTCACCAAAGCACACCTTTTCTCACACAAAAGGATCACTGCAACCAGATGGTCTGTCACATCACATCTAAAGAGTGTTAACGCTTGTCTTTGGGACAACATTCCCCTTCGAGTGTATTAACCATGCTCAATCCGGAATGATTTATCAAGCCTCACATCAAGGCTTACAACACCCCCTCAAATGGAAATATCTATTTCCGAGTGCGACAGTCATTATTTGAGTATTTCAATGTGATCACGAGCTCACCACTCTTCCAAGAGTCTACTCATCCCGGAGTTACGTCTGCCCTCTGTTCTATTCTAGGAACCACGCCTTACTTCTTCGTGAGTCTCTCGCTCTTAGTTCCAAGAGTCCAGGTAGCTCTCCACCTTTAACCATGGGGGCAACCCATTAAAGGTTGATCCATATCTGTCTTCATACTCTGAGTATTACAATGCCATTACCGAGCTTACCACCTTGACAAGAGTCAACTTGTTCCCGGAACCTGCGCATGTCCTCTGCTCATTCCTAGCAGTCGCGTCTTAATGCTCCACAAGTCATCCACTTATTGTCCAAGGCAAATGTTATCTAGCTCATTGATCTTTAGCCTAGGGGCATGAAAGTCAATCCTGCATTTGTATCCAAACTCATCATAACCATTTCATTGGCTATACACCTGTCCACTCATATCTAGCCATCACATTGGCTTTGAGGCGTTCTGAACTGGGCTCCTTTCATGGCCCTCACACCTTCTCTAAGGTGTCTTCGGCTTTCATAGGCGGTCACATCCTCCTTCAGCTGGGATGTATCAAAGTGGCTCCAAAATTCTCTACCACCATGTGGACTATGGGAGAGATAACTGCCACTAATTACATAGAAAGAGAAACTTGCGGTATACTCCTCGCAATCCTCCACCTCGATTTCTATGTTTGGAGCTTCTGTGCCTTTCTGCTTGACAGCTCCACCTACACCAACTCTCTTTGGTGTCTTTGCCTTTCATCATAGGCGGTCGCCTTTTATCACAGGCGTTGCACCCCCTCAATTAGGTGCCTCTGCAACAGCTCTCTTTCCATCCTTGTATGTATTGGAAAGGTCTTCGCTTGTTGTCTTCATCAAGAGCATAAGAGACTTCCTGTTGTACAACCTTCACACATAGTCTCTGCTCTGAGCTTCATCTGGGAACACTTCTTCTCCTTGCACCTGTTGTCTCATTACAGTACCTCGTTAGATCACGGGTACTCTTGCACAATCTCCGTGTGCCCTCGTGCAATTTCTGTTCTCCAGATTTCTCCCTATTCCTTGCTTATGTTTGACAGCAGCTCATCCTGTCACAACACCTGTTCAAGTCAAAATAGGGTGCCAATCTTTATCTCCTTGTTGTATTTCTCTTCCATTATCAGGGTCTTCATCAATTCTCCCTTGAGAAATCACAGTCACCGAAGCTAACTTCTTTGGAGAAATCACCACTTCATCAGATCCTTGAACATACGGAACCCAACTGTTCTCTTGTGTCGTCATCCTGCTAGTCTTCAACCGTTTCATTACAGACTGCTATATATATGAAAATAGTACCGTATGGATATTCCTTCAACTAAGCAAGTTCCCAGGAAAGATTGGAGGGGTCACACTGGTCCCGCTTAAAACCCAATCTCCTAGACAGAACTTCTTACGCCATATTTATCCATCGTACTGTCTTTCCGTATATACAACCATTTGCTAGCTTTGTTGCGACTTTCCTTTACAAGTGATCTGGGTATCCTGGTTTTATACCTGATTTCTCAACATCTGGCGAGACTACCAGTGCTTAGATTCGTCAAGATTGGTCTTCATCAATTTCAACTCTTCACCTCAAATCGTCCACTTGATCGGGTGTCCAGAGTATCCCAATTTTGCCTTCATTCGGCAAATAAAAAATCTCCTCATTTAGCAGTTCAACACATGTAATTGGGTAAACATGTGCACCTTCTTCTTCATCATCACCATCGACCACCATAATGACCTTCAGATGCCTCCTGATCGGGCAATCTCCTTTTGTTAATTCACCACCACCATTTCTAGTCACAATCTCAACGATCGGACCGTACCATTGCATCCGGAACAATCAAATTAGCTGGAAACAAGTCCGAAATCATCCAAATCGCATTTCAGACGGCTAAGATTTGATCAAAATAATTCTGGCCTGATGAGCGGCTCAGATTCAATCTCAAATCCGGTTGCACGTAGGATCAGCTACACTGGATCCTATCCCTCGGCTCGCGGTTCGGCTCCAACTCGGCTCGGCTCCAACTCAGCTTGGCTCATGACTGATGACGTGGCTGGTGGGTCCCACTATGCTGACGTGTCAGCTGACTGGTCGCTGACATGGCATGCCAACTGTGCATGCTGACATCACAATTATGCCATGCTGACGTCATCCTTATCCGGGTCAGTCTTGTGGGTCGAGTCATCTGGTATTCGGGTCGGGTCTGCCATTCGGGCGAAGAAGACGCGTGGCTCGCGTGTGGCGCGTTGGTGCGCGTGGGCAGCCTCCTCTCCGGCGCGTGTTGGCGCGTGCGGGCATGTCCCACGTCAGAATTTTACGCCGTTTTCACCAGTGGCTTCGTCTCTTCCTCCTCTACACAGTGGTATGGTCAAAACATAATTTTGACAACTTTCATTTTTGAGCAAAAATCAAACACCACTTTAAACCATAGGCTCTGATACCAATTGTTGGGGATTTCTGCTCCCCATGCGGAACGGTGGTGTTCATGATCATTACTCAAAAGAGGCTAAGCACACTGACACAATATTTAACGTGGTTCGGCTAATTGCCTACATCCACGGGAGAGATCAATATTATTAGAGATAGAGAAAGAATACAACACACGGAGGAGGATCACATCCACTCAACTCCCATCTCTCATTGCTACATAGGGCAGCAGCTGCATATGGCAGCAGGGCTGCTGGTGGCAGCCCTTCTCTTTCTTTCT
This sequence comes from Populus trichocarpa, assembly GCF_000002775.5. Classification (NCBI taxonomy): domain Eukaryota; kingdom Viridiplantae; phylum Streptophyta; class Magnoliopsida; order Malpighiales; family Salicaceae; genus Populus; species Populus trichocarpa. The sequence continues at coordinate 14,678 of NW_026291139.1, forward strand.
CTCTTTTGTAGCTCTACTACAAGACTCTCTCTCTCATTTTGTGCTGCACTCTTGGTGTCTATTTATAGGCTTCAATGACAGCTCCTCTTGCTCCTTTGTCAACAATGGTGGTTGCCAAACTTACCAAACTTTGACATTAGACAATGGTTGTTGGCTGCCACCAACAACCCACCATTGTAGCCTCCTTCTTTGACAATGTCAAGAGGCTGCAAATGCTGCACCAGCAGCTCTCTTTGACTCTCACATGGCAGCCATCTTCTTTGACAATGACAGCCATCTGCTTTGACAATGGCAGCCACATAATTGGCAATATTCCAACACTATTGCTGTGAGAAACCGTGGGTTGTAAAGGCTTTCATCGTCCCTGCCTTCCGTGGCTTTGATCGTCACTTTGCAAATGGAATATGGCATAGGAATAAGTGGCTTATGGGTGCAGGAGAAAGAGTAAAAAACGTGAGGGAAGGTCTGTCTAATTAAAGAAAAAACGTGAGGGAGGGTCTGTTTAATTAAGGGACTTTTATTTTATTTTGTTCTGTTTTCGGCAAGTTCTGGGTTCATGCTTTCTTTCTCTGTGTTTGTGAAAATGAGATGACATACACGTTTCTTTTTAGTCTCAGCATTTAATATATGTTCCTTCCCGCCGTGTGAAACAAGCACGACAGTTTTCAAGATTAGGATACCAGAGTATAGGTCGTGGGTCACAAACACTGTCGTAAGGTTTGGAGTTTAAAATGTTGGCCTAAGAACTTCGGCCCCCCACGTGACCAACTTATTCTTGTGATGGGTTGCTAACTTTAACTGTGATGTTTTTTTAAATTGTTGCAATTAATTGTTTGCTTTAACTTCAAAATGTTAGTTTCAGAATTTTGGCTCCCACATAATGAACTGTGATGTTTGAGTTTAAATGGTTTCTATAAACAGTGTTTTAATTAAATATAAAAAATATTTTTTTGAGTGTTGCATACGGCCAATACCCTAACATGTTTTTAACGTTTTTTTATATTAAAAAAAACAAATATTTGAAGTTTCGAAAATGTGTTTTCGCATGGATTTCTTAAACACAACAAAAATTATTTTCTTGCATTTTGGATTTTACAACGTGTTTGTAAATTCCAAAGGGTGTTGGCCAATATTCTAAAAATATAAAAATCTTATTTTTGGGAATTTTTCTATATTCACTATTAATGTTTGGATAAAGAAATCCCAAAGAGGTTAATATCCAAAATATTATTAGGAATAATTTGTTATTATTCACTACAAATATTTGGATAAAGAAACCCCCAAAAAGATGTTAATATTCAAAATATTATTGGGAATAATTCGTCATTGTTCACTGTTAATATTTAGATAAAGAAACCCCCAAGGGGTAAATATCAAAATATTTTTTAGGAACAACAAAGTCATTATCCCTTAATAATATAAGGGCAAATAAACCTATGAAAGGTAAATGTCCAAAATATTATTAATAGGAATACAACTTGTTTATTTTTAACATAAGGGCAGATTTATGCCTAAAATTTTATTTAGGACAATTTATTTGTTTATCCTTGAAAGAAGCCTCAATCATAATTGGGGACGTTTCAAATTTTGATTCCACGATTTATAAGTTATGAAAACATGAAATACTAAGGCAAAAAAATGGGCTTTTAAAGCACCTTGAATTTCCTTAGATTTCTAACTTAGTCTTTCTTGTTTCTCTTCCTTGCGATTTACGAGTCACGAACACTTGAAATACTAAGGGAAAAATGAGCGCTTAAACTCATTGAATCTCCTCAGATTTCTATCTCAGATGTCTCTAAATTCATAAATTCTAAATTTATTTCAAACCAAGCTTGATCTACACCGTTTCTCTTTGGCACTCTATAGACATATCTAAAGGTATGATCCGTATTGGCCAAGGCTTCTTTCCTGTAGACTGTTGCTACCCAATTTTTGACCCATGTTTTGATAAATTTTCAGAAAATCCAAAAATAGCAAAAAAACATTGAAAATCCAAAAAATACATTTTTAATACATTTGCATCGTTTTTAGCATTTTTAGCATCGTCTCAAAAGAATTTAAATTTTCAAGACATTTGGAACGCGTTCAACTTTTAACGCGTTGTTTTTAAAATTATTGATTTTCTTCATTGAGTTGACGTTGATATTACTTGTTTTCAAAAAAAATACAAAAAAATTAAGAAAAATCAAATTTACAAAAAAAAAGAAAGTTGAGGGACCAATTTTGAGATCCATGCAACATTTTACCTATAAATACTGGTCCACAACTCAAACAAGAGGGGGGGGCAATTTTGCAATTATAGGGGCAACAAAAAACCCTAGGGGCTGAACATTTTTTTTCTCTTCTCTTCACCCGGAGCCGCCAGCCCCCCATCCTGATCAGATTTTTATCTTCTTCTCCCTCACAAGGCTGCCCCCTGGCTTGGCCAAAAAACAAGGAGAACCAAAGCCACGGCAAAAACCCCCTGCCTCTCCTCTCTTCCAAGCCGCCGTTCACAACCTCCTCCCACCGAAGAACCCAGCGGCGGCCGACAGCAGCACCACCACACAGCCAGCTTATTCTCCTTCCTCATCCATAGAAGTCAGCAGCTGCTACACCTCCTGCCCCCACACCGGACTAGTCCCTTTCTTCCAGCCGTTCCTCCAGCGCCAACACACCCGATCTCCTCAGCACCGCCACCGGGCTCATCCTTCAACCGACCTCCAGACCAGCCCGAACACAGCGGCAGCAAAAGACAGCCCTCCTCCAGCCGTTCCCCCAGCTTCAGCAGCCGGCAGAATCGCACTGCCAGTAACCCACCCTCAGCAAAACCCTTCAGCAACCGGTCCTCCCCCGATCTCTTCATCTCCATCAACAACAAAGCCAGCCGGACGAACGACAGCAGCTCAGTGACCACAGCTGCGACCCCCTTTGCAACAGCTGGATCGGCCACCGGAAGCAGAGAAGAAGGCGAAACTAAAAGAAGACAGATCCAAGAGAAGAAACCGAAGCAGATCTAAACCAAAAACCGAGAAGGAAAGGAGACAGCTGGTTGTTGCGTTTGTGTTTCTTTTTGCAGGTGACGGTGGCTCTCACCGCCGGCGTAGGAAGAAAGAGGGGAAGAAGTCGATCCAGATCCCCCCTGTTTCTGGAGTTCCTTGCGGCGGCGCGTGAACCCACGCGCCGCCAGTGACGGTGGTGCGTGGGAAGACGCGCCGCCACTGTTCATGCTGTTCCAGAAGGGCTTTCCTGCAATTTCTGGAGTTTTAGGGACTATTTTGTAATTTTAAATTATGTAATGTAAATTTTTTGTAGTGTTTAATTTTTTATAATTTTGTAATTTGATGTACAAAAAAAGAAAGAAAAAGAAAAAGAAAAGAAAAGAAAACGAAAAAATATAGTGAAAGTGTATGTGTGTTTTGTATTTTTTTTATGTACGTTATTGAATCAAAAAAAAAATGAATTTAATATTTTTAATTTATATGCACAAATATCTAAAGGACAGATAAAAATCATGTTGTGCTCCCTTAAAAATGTAGAACATGTGTCTACATACATTTTGGGAACTAATAACTGATTTATCAAAGCCTTAGAATTGGGCTAAAATTTTATTTTTAAAACGCATCAAGTCCACGAAGCAGCTTACCTCAGGTAGGGTGCGTTAGGGGTGCTAATACCTTCCCTAACCACAACCAGTCCCTTACTCGTGAATCTCTGATGAGACCGGCACACCCGGGTTTCCTAGTAGCCCTCAATTAAATACTAGGTGGCGACTCCCAACGAACCAATCAAAGCAAAACGAACAACGATAAAATCGCCAGCCGATGCCGCGTGCCGATTTTTTTTTGACGTGCGACAGAATGGCGACTCCGCTGGGGAAGGTATTGTTTTCAACATTATTGGACTAAGCTTTGTGTATTTGATGTGTTTATGTTTTTGTATTTTTGTCTTGTTTTATTTTTGTTTTATTCATGCATTTGGTAGAATTGTTTCATGCATCATATATTTTAATTTTTAGCACACACAAGCTTCAGGTTAGGAGGGGGACTAGCAGCTTACCTTATGACTTTTAGTCAAGGTTTAAGTTTGTGTAAACCCCAACTCTTCGTTGAGTGCTTAGACTGGTAATAGTTGGACATGTGCCATCTCATTGCCTACAAGCCCCCATATTGCCTTCACGAGGGCAATCACTGGGACAACAAGAGACCCTTTTTAGAGACCAAGTAGTAAACCTACCTTTTGTCTCACTTAAAAAGATTAGAACCTGCCTTTAGGATGTGCTCCGTATACATTGTTTTGCATCAGGGCAAACCCTTCTTGAAGCATCTTGAACTCAAGACTTTTGGGTGACCCAATGGCCGTCACTCAGAAAATTTTCATTGTAGAGTTTGGGCAAGAATCAAGATTCTTGTTTCATCATACAAGAGTTACGACCATATGTCACCCCTCGAAGGGCGAGTTCTTCATATAGATTACATGTTCATACATTTATCATGCATGTACCGGGAGGAAAAATAGGTTCCCCCATCCGAGCTTTGCTACACTTGATTGAACAAAGATGATGAGAAATGAAGAAAGGAGTCAAAGAGAGGCACAAAGTCAAAAGAAAGTTGAGAGCATCAAAGGGGAAGTAGCTAGGCTCAGATCTGCTTGAACAAGTGTAGAACATCAAAGGGAAAGGGAATGTCTGCACAATCTTCTGTGGAAACACTGCTTGTCCACGTCCAAGTGAAGCTGCACCTCTCCATTTCAGTCCTGAACAACAATGGCTTTAGTCATCAACTAATGACAACTTTTGTTCTTGGTCAGCTGCCCTGTTAATTGTTCATCGCCTCCACATCTTTCAATAGCACCAAATAACTGCTAGCCTTCTGTGCATGGTGCATTAGCCTTCTTTGACGTTACCCCAACTGTTAGCTCAATTCCAGTTCAGCGGCACAAAAAAAAAAACAAAAAAAAAACACAAAAAAAAAACCCCGAAAAAAAAAACTGAAAAAACCATGATTAGACACTGAACTTCTACGTTGCAGAGCTCTCTCTGTAGAGATTTGTTTGTGGATTTGCCAATGGGAAATGCAAGAGGGGGTGTAGTAGTTTCATATGCCTTAAAACTTTCTCTCACCAGTGGCACCAGCAAAACATTGTAGTAGGCAGAAGGGTGAGACCTGGTCTGAAAATGTTAGCAGTCATCAAACTTCAATGTGGCAGAGCTCTCTCTACAAAAATCCGTTTATGGCTCTGCAAGTTGGGAATGCAAGAGGGGATTTATTAGGTGCATATGCTATAAAACTCTCTCATCAGTTTCAGCACAAAGACATTGTGGTAGGTTGAAGAGCCAAACCTGGTCTGAAAAACATGAACAGACATTAAACTTCAACGCGGCAGAGCTCTCTCTACAAAAATTCGTTTGTGGCTCTGCAAGTGGGGAATGCAAGAGGGGATGCAGTACTTTCATACGCTACAAAACTTTGGCTCATCAGTTTCAGCACTGAAACACTGGAGTAGGCCGAAGAGTCAGACCTAGTCTGAAAACATGAGCAGTCGTCGAACTTTGACGTGGCAGAGCTCTCTCTACAAAAACCCGTTTATGGCTCTGCAAGTGGGGAATTCAAGAGGGGATGTAGTAGTTCCAGACAATGTGAAAATTTACCCCACCAGTTTCAGCATCGAAACACTGTAGTAGGCAGAAAAGCCAGACTTGAGCTAGAAAACAGGAGCAAATATAGAACTTCACCGTGGCAGAGCTCTCTCTGCAGAAATCTGTTTGTAGATCTGCAAGTGGAGAATCCAAGAAGGGATGCAGTAGTTTCTGATCATCTATAATTTTCTCTCATCGGTGTTAGCTTGAAAATGCAATAGAAGGGAAAAGAGACAAACCTCGGCTGAAAAATAGAAAGAAGATTGAAACTTCAACAGAGCAGAGCTCCCTCTACAGGTGTCTGTTTGCTGCACCATCAGTGAGGAATCAAAGAGGAGACAAAGGAGTTTCAGATTCATTAGTTTCTCCTCCAATAAAAACAATGCACATTTCACGCATTGACAGTGATAGCGCTGCATGATTCTATGCGCTGGCAAGATTACCTAGCTGTTGGAAGGTTTCCAACAATCCACAAATGACCACAACAACATTGGAAGAATGACATGATGTTGTGAAGATCATCGAAAGAATTAAGCTAGCTATGAAGATGAGAAGGATTGAAGGTTCTGTCAAGAATTCCAGAACAATGATGAGAGATGAATCAGGAGATGACTCTAAAGATGAGAAACCATAGTTACTTGGTTTAGTCAAGTCTCACTGTAGCACCAGCTGCTCAAATGTCTTTGCCAAGACTGACATTTATCTGCCACCCAAGTTGGACTACTAGCATCTGTCAGATTCCAGACTTTTTGCCTGACTCAGTTAAATCCCATGCAACCACCGTTTTCTAGGTGGTATAATCCAGACAAGAGATGTGATGTCATGGTGGGGTCCTCAGCCATTTCAATTGAATAATTGCAAGAATCGAGTCCGCAAATTGGTGAGCAAAAGACGAGAGGAATCTGTGAAGAAGCTTGTCATTGATCATTTTGTTGCCAGAACATCCTCAGAATGACGAGTGATCGAAATTGCTCGGTAAACACAGATATTGCCAGAATAGTTGATCCAAGAAGGACGTTGAACTGTCAATCATGTTGTTATGGAATTTTTGTCATTCTACATTTTGTTTTGGGGTCACATCTCATCCTTGAACGAAACATGTCTTTTCTTTGTCTTTTTGTTGTTTTGAAATCAAGAGATGCTTCTTTCAAATGGTATTTTGACAAAAATATTTTTTTTTTTTGATCAAACTCCAACATACAAAATTAAAGCTAGTCAATCCTGAAGATTAAAAGTGTTTTGATTGCGGAAATGACTTGATGCTTGAAAATGACATGAGGTGACCAAACAATTTTTGAACTCATACTTCCTGAAACTGAACCACACATCATATAGCTAGTTTTAGCAGTATGCATAATGACATGTAGTGGATTCAATAGTTATGGACTCGTGAATCATGATTCTTGCAAGTCCAAATCATTACACTGGATGAGGTCAAAATTTATCGATTCTAACCGACCTTGCTTGAAATGAGAAAAGGCCATCTTTGTTATCCTTTCACATTTCTTGAAATATTATCCCTTGCAGTCCCATTTTGAGCCTGGTAAAATATTTTCTTTCAAGAAAACCCTGACTAGGATCACACCCCGCACTGGGGGCAAATAAGAGAAGACAAAAGTGAAAGAGAAGGCTTAGAACAAAAGTTCAACGTTTGAGAGTGAGTTAAAAGAAAGAAGACCTAGACTGGGGGCATGTTAGAAAACTATGAGAAATGCTATGTGAAAGCCATGACCTTTGACATCCATGATAAAGCCCTGAAGTTATCAGATGATTGAGTTTGGTTATTCGTCAAAGAAAAAGTTGGATTTGCATATAACCTATGTTAAGAGAATTCTGATATTTAAGGTTAATAAGGTTATATGTCGTTTCCTCTACAAAGACAACAATAGAAAAAGAGTTGAAAAATAGTTTGATGTTGATCCTAGGTCTTTGAAACCCTCAAACACCTTTTGAGCCTGAATTTTCCTTTCTTTCATAAGCCATGAACCATAGCCTGCATTACGTGTTTTAAAAAGCCCTTTTTAATCAAGTAAGCAATCTGAACCGATAAATGGCGATCTCAAAAATGGAAGAGTTGTTCCATAAGGGTCGTGACTTCATGGATTAAGCTACGGGTTATTATGCATGCTGATAAAATTGGTGCTAAAAAAGAAAACAATCTTTCTTGATGAATCCTCAAGTTTTGACTTGATCCTTTTGTTTCTTGAAATTCACAGAAGGTCACCTCATTGCAGACCGTGAAAAGATATACCCAAGATCAAAGATTAAAACTGACATAAAAAACCATGGAAAAAGTCATTTTAAACTTACAATGGGTCATTTCTGTTTTCAAAATACAAGACAATCAAAGGACTATATTGAATAGTGTGTGTTGGGTCTTTGACCAAAAAGCATGATTTTCAAAAGATCTTTTCCAAAACTGATATCTCTTTGATTTCATTTCAACAATTAGACTTGAATTGACATGATCTTTGAAATATGAGATTTGATTCCAGAACAAGAAAGATTGTCGAACAATGAAGAACATCGAGTGAGTCTGCGAAATATTTGACATGAAATGACATCAACTCTTCTCAATACTCCTTGAAAAATTGAGACACCTGGAGGCAATACAGTGGATCATGGGTAGGAAAACAAACAGTATTCAGATCAACTGGGGGCAATGAAAGATGATTAAATGATGAATCAGTGTACTGAAGACAATGTTGTTCAAAGAAAGATAATCAATGAACGAGCACATTCAGATCATATTGGGGGCAATGTTGTTCAAAGACAGTCAGTGATTTAGTGAACTTCAGCAGCAATTGATGAGCAACGCTGCACTTGAAGGGCATTTTATTATCGTCAGCTAAAACATGGCTATGACGCCTAACATATGTTATCAGGTGAGTGCATTTGAATGAACATCGAAAGATGAACATCACCAAGACTGACTGTGGGACCATCTATTCTGAATCTCAAATGCGCACTTCACCGCGTGAATATGGGTGATGAACATCATTGAGGATGCCAACACATTTCCTTTCATGATCTGATTTGACAAGCTGAGAGGAATCCATGGAGAAGAACATTGAGCTTACAACGATGAGCCTTTTACTGCAAGGTATGAGATGTATGTCTGGACGACTAGATGATTTCCATGAAGACTGGTGATAACATATACTTGAAGAGTATTGTTTCAACTTGAGGAAAGTTTATGACTGGTTGATAATCGTGATGGTGTTGGCACGATGCGCACAATCAATGAGAGAACAATTCTCAGGATAATACAGAGGATGAATGATCGGTTAAGATCTTCATGATGAATCAAGCAACACCACACTAGGGGGCAGAGTCAAGCTTGATAAACAGCAAGAGCAGTAACCGTCGAAGACAGCCCAGGATGTGCACGACACTTACAACTGAGGGGATGGCTAGCACATGAATGAGCCAATGCATCGAAAGAACCAATAAAGCTTTGGAATGCAAACAAAGGCACCCTATGACGATGGATCATCAAAGGGGGGGGCCTATATTTCACATCAGGTAAGGATGCATGCATGTCATCTAACCTCAAAGCATTGCACATACTTGTGATTTGTTACAGAAAGATCCTCAATGTAGTTTAGCAAGATTGGGGACCAAAAAAAAAAGAGAAAAAAAAGGGAGAATCATTGAGCTGATAATAACAAAGAATCATGGTTGTGACCTTGGAACGGGAAGAAGATGAGAGATAAACCTTACTGTTAGGAAAATCTCAAAGAAATGAAAAGATCAACCTTGCAATCAGGAAGCATCGAGTTTTCAAACCCTGCGATCAAGAATTATCAAGAAGCACCAAGTTTTCCGGCCCTTCTTCTATCATCCCTTCAGGACTTCGCCAGGTAAGTCCCATTTTTCACACTTGTCACATCACATCTTTCAGTTGGGTAGGTCACCCATAACAATGAGACCATTTCACATTTTTTCTATCCTCCACATGGGTAGGTCACCCATAATAATGAGATCGCTTCATATTTTTCTCATCTTCCATCTGGGTAGGTCACCCATTACAATGAGACCGCTTCATATTTTTTATATCCTCCACCTGGGTAGGTCACCCATAACAATGAGACCACTTCACATTTTTTCTATCTTCCACATGGGTAGGTCACCCATAATTCCACATGGGTAGGTCACCCATAATAATGAGACCGCTTCATATTTTTCTCATCTTCCATCTGGGTAGGTCACCCATTACAATGAGACCGCTTCATATTTTTTCTATCTTCCACTTGGGTAGGTCACCCATTACAATGAGACCACTTCATATTTTTTTTATCTTCCACCTGGGTAGGTCACCCATAACAATGAGACCACTTCATATTTTTTCTATCTTCCACTTGGGTAGGTCACCCATTATAATGAGACCACTTCATATTTTTTCTATCTTCCACGTGGGTAGGTCACCCATAACAATGAGACCACTTCACATTTTTTCTATCCTCCACATGGGTAGGTCACCCATAATAATGAGACCACTTCACATTTTTTCTATCTTCCACGTGGGTAGGTCACCCATAACAATGAGACCACTTCACATTTTTTCTATCTTCCACCTGGGTAGGTCACCCATTATAACGCGACCACTTCATATTTTTTCTATCTTCCACCTGGGTAGGTCACCCATAACAATGAGACCACTTCACATTTTTTCTATCCTCCACCTGGGTAGGTCACCCATTATAATGAGACCGCACTTCACATTCTTTCCATTTGGGTAGGTCACCCATCATAATGAGACCGTTTTCCACATCATTTTTCTTGGGTTAGTCACCCATACAATGAGACCACCATTTTTCTGGGGTTCGTCACCCATACAATGAGACTACCATTTTTCTGGGGTTCGTCACCCATACAATGAGACCATCATTTTTCTGGGGTTCGTCACCCATACAATGAGACCACCATTTTTCTGGGGTTCGTCACCCATACAATGAGACCATCATTTTTCTGGGGTTCGTCACCCATACAATGAGACCACCATTTTTCTGGGGTTCGTCACCCATACAATGAGACCATTATTTTTCTGGGGTTCGTCACCCATACAATGAGACCACCATTTTTCTGGGGTTCGTCACCCATACAATGAGACCACCATTTTTCTGGGGTTCGTCACCCATACAATGAGACCATTATTTTTCTTGGGTTAGTCACCCATACAATGAGACCATTATTTTTCTTGGGTTAGTCACCCATACAATGAGACCACCATTTTTCTGGGGTTCGTCACCCATACAATGAGACCATCATTTTTCTTGGGTTCGTCACCCATACAATGAGACCATTTGTTCCACCTTCTTTGTTTTGGTTTAATGAGGTCGCCAGATGGGATCTCATGTAGCTTTGGTTAAAGGGAATCGCCAGATGGGATTTCAGGTTGACCGAGCTACACACATTTTTTTAGTTTTGGTTTAATGAGGTCGCCAGATGGGATCTCATGTTGGTTCTGGTTAAAGGGGATCGTCGGACGCGATCTCAGGTTAGCCCAACCACGCAGATTTTGATTTTGGTTCAAGGAGATCGCCCGATGGGATCTCACAAAAAAAAAAGAAGAGAGAAAAAGAGAGAAAAAGAGCAAGGTCTTTAGATGAGTGGATTTTGAGCAGACAGAAAGGCAAGTTTTTCTTTACAAAGCTTACTATGCGAAACATTGAGGAGTTTTGCTTCGTAAGCATTGTAAAGAGGGGGCATCTGTTGCTACCCAATTTTTGACCCATGTTTTGATAAATTTTCAGAAAATCCAAAAATAGCAAAAAAACATTGAAAATCCAAAAAATACATTTTTAATACATTTGCATCGTTTTTAGCATTTTTAGCATCGTCTCAAAAGAATTTAAATTTTCAAGACATTTGGAACGCGTTCAACTTTTAACGCGTTGTTTTTAAAATTATTGATTTTCTTCATTGAGTTGACGTTGATATTACTTGTTTTCAAAAAAAAATACAAAAAAATTAAGAAAAATCAAATTTACAAAAAAAAAGAAAGTTGAGGGACCAATTTTGAGATCCATGCAACATTTTACCTATAAATACTGGTCCACAACTCAAACAAGAGGGGGGGGCAATTTTGCAATTATAGGGGCAACAAAAAACCCTAGGGGCTGAACATTTTTTTTCTCTTCTCTTCACCCGGAGCCGCCAGCCCCCCATCCTGATCAGATTTTTATCTTCTTCTCCCTCACAAGGCTGCCCCCTGGCTTGGCCAAAAAACAAGGAGAACCAAAGCCACGGCAAAAACCCCCTGCCTCTCCTCTCTTCCAAGCCGCCGTTCACAACCTCCTCCCACCGAAGAACCCAGCGGCGGCCGACAGCAGCACCACCACACAGCCAGCTTATTCTCCTTCCTCATCCATAGAAGTCAGCAGCTGCTACACCTCCTGCCCCCACACCGGACTAGTCCCTTTCTTCCAGCCGTTCCTCCAGCGCCAACACACCCGATCTCCTCAGCACCGCCACCGGGCTCATCCTTCAACCGACCTCCAGACCAGCCCGAACACAGCGGCAGCAAAAGACAGCCCTCCTCCAGCCGTTCCCCCAGCTTCAGCAGCCGGCAGAATCGCACTGCCAGTAACCCACCCTCAGCAAAACCCTTCAGCAACCGGTCCTCCCCCGATCTCTTCATCTCCATCAACAACAAAGCCAGCCGGACGAACGACAGCAGCTCAGTGACCACAGCTGCGACCCCCTTTGCAACAGCTGGATCGGCCACCGGAAGCAGAGAAGAAGGCGAAACTAAAAGAAGACAGATCCAAGAGAAGAAACCGAAGCAGATCTAAACCAAAAACCGAGAAGGAAAGGAGACAGCTGGTTGTTGCGTTTGTGTTTCTTTTTGCAGGTGACGGTGGCTCTCACCGCCGGCGTAGGAAGAAAGAGGGGAAGAAGTCGATCCAGATCCCCCCTGTTTCTGGAGTTCCTTGCGGCGGCGCGTGAACCCACGCGCCGCCAGTGACGGTGGTGCGTGGGAAGACGCGCCGCCACTGTTCATGCTGTTCCAGAAGGGCTTTCCTGCAATTTCTGGAGTTTTAGGGACTATTTTGTAATTTTAAATTATGTAATGTAAATTTTTTGTAGTGTTTAATTTTTTATAATTTTGTAATTTGATGTACAAAAAAAGAAAGAAAAAGAAAAAGAAAAGAAAAGAAAACGAAAAAATATAGTGAAAGTGTATGTGTGTTTTGTATTTTTTTTATGTACGTTATTGAATCAAAAAAAAAATGAATTTAATATTTTTAATTTATATGCACAAATATCTAAAGGACAGATAAAAATCATGTTGTACTCCCTTAAAAATGTAGAACATGTGTCTACATACATTTTGGGAACTAATAACTGATTTATCAAAGCCTTAGAATTGGGCTAAAATTTTATTTTTAAAACGCATCAAGTCCACGAAGCAGCTTACCTCAGGTAGGGTGCGTTAGGGGTGCTAATACCTTCCCTAACCACAACCAGTCCCTTACTCGTGAATCTCTGATGAGACCGGCACACCCGGGTTTCCTAGTAGCCCTCAATTAAATACTAGGTGGCGACTCCCAACGAACCAATCAAAGCAAAACGAACAACGATAAAATCGCCAGCCGATGCCGCGCGCCGATTTTTTTTTGACGTGCGACATAGACTTTGAACCCAAGTTCGTTCATCATAGCAGACTTATCCTAGGAAACTGATGGGATTAGAGAATATCAACACCATAGCAATTATAGGCAAACCAAACACCAAGCAGCTTACCTTAGGTAGGGCGTACTAGGGGTGCTAAAACCTTCCCTTTACGCAACCAGTTCCTTGCCTTAGAATCTCTGAAAGACCAGTTAGGTTTCCTAGTGACTATAATACTAGGTAGCGACTCCCTTTTTCACAAAACAAAGACCCCAACATCAATCCCTGCTACAAGGAAGGGTCGCCGCGACGTCGAGCTCTCGAGAGGGTACGACAACATCATTGAAATTATTCACATTATTTTGTGATGGATAAGATACGTAAGATAAGCCAGATCATTCGATTGAAGAATCAGAAAGGGATCGTGACATTGCCAGTCAAGAAGGAACATGAGACATATCAGCAACAGCTTCTACTAATGAGCAGTGGAAGAGTGTCTGACCACATTGATGAGTTGTGGAAATGTCTTTGCTTTGCTTCACTTTTGTAGGAAAGGATACCACGTACAATTCTACAGTTGTATTAAATTTGTTACCTTTCTCTTTAAGACATAGGAAATCGTGACAAATTAAAAGCATTTTCGTCTAGAAAGGTCTTATTTATATGAACTACCATGCGCCTCTTACAAAAGCTTTCAATCTGTCTTATGTCATATTCATTGAAAATTGTACTGTATTAAAAAGATATTATCAATACTTAAACATCTTTAAATTATATTTGAGGTAGGCTGAATTACTATATTTGTTTTAAATTGTTAAAATTTTATTAGTTTATACTATGAAGTTTGCTTGTAATATTTATGACTCTAACGTCATTGAATATTCAATAACGAATACTTCCAACTCTACCATTAATAAATATTATATAATAAAAAAAAATACAGTATTTTAGATTCTGACATCAGCAAATAAACTAGTAAAATGATTTTCAATCAATGCATGCATATTTTTTTCTAAAAGAATATTGTATACTATATTTGCATTTCACAATAAAAATTCACATATTCATTATATAATAAAATACTTAAAACTAACGTGAGTAGCTTACAAATAAATTTAAAAAGGTTTATGAATTTTTGAAAATTTTCTTATATCTAAAAATGACTATTTTACTAAATATCGCAATAAAAAAAAATAAAAAGATAAGATATAAGGTTGTGTCTTGCCAGACACATCTTTAACTTCTCAATCTCAGCTTTTTTTCCTTTTTTGTGGGTTTGACTCAACTTGTATAGACTGGACTTGATCTAATGAGGCCTGATTACTTGTCCAAGCCATTGACCGGGCTGGCTGAGATGAGAAGCACGCGTGAATTTTTTTCACGGTGCATGAGAAGTGCAAAGGTAATTAAATTACCTTAGCACAGTATCAATTCTCATTTGCAGATCGACAAGAAAGCAAGTGAACTCACCTGGACGAAGACGATGACAATTCCGTTTTGGTTTCTGCGTTTTCGACTTGCGTTTTCTTTCTGTTTGCTGGCTTTTCTCTGTGTTTGTTCGCCTGGCTTTCTCTCTGATTTAGGAGACGGAGACGTGATGGATGACTGGCCAAAGCTCTGCTTCGGTTCTTTGTATGCTCCTGTGTTGTCCTCCTGTCACCTGTGCACTTCTTTCTCTCTTTTTTAGCTCATCTTTCTGGGTAGGTTTCTGGTTTGAGGCTGGTGCTGAAGAAAGGGGAAGCCGACGCTGCTACTTTTTAGTTTCCTCTGCTTTTTGGATATTCCTGGGCTGGGTTCCTTTGGCTCAGTCTCCTTCTTGTGTTTGTCTGTCTCTCTCTCCAGTGCTGGAGATGGCTAAGACAATGGTCACACTTTCCTCTGGTTTTTCACCAGTTTTTCCTCCCCGTTTGCGTCTTCGTCTTCCTGTGCTCGGTGCTCCCCCCCTGTTTTTCGTCCTTTCTCTGGCTTTTATAAAAGCCAGAGAATGCCATGCGGTCGCCTCCAAATACTGAGGCGACCGACCGTTGCTAATGCTGGAGTAATGGCGATCGTGGGGGCGTGGGCAGCTGGCGTCCCTTTGTGTTTTTTTTTTTTTTTTGTTCACTTTTTTCTCCCTGGTGAGATGAGATGAATAGTGCATCTTGAAACGTCACCGTTTTTGAGATGGGAATTCCCATTTACAGTTTGGTCAATGAAGTCTGGATATGTTGTAATCAAGCCCCTGGGTAAATTGTAATTGGACCCCTTCATTTCAGAGTCATTCATACAATGGTCCTCGGATATTAATTTCTTGCAATATTAACCCGAATCAGCCCTAAACTTTGGTATTTCTTCAATTAAGCCCCTGATTTCATTAATTAAAGTAATCCCAAGTTCAATTAATTCCCCAAACTTATCGATTCTTCAATTAAGCTATTGGTTTGATTAATTAAACTACTCCAAAGTTTAATTAAGTCCCAAACTTTCAATTTATATAGTCTTGACCCAAATTTCAATTTATTCTTCATTCATTTCATTTTTTCTTTTGCTTTTTTTTATTTCATTCATTTTTTTATCATCACTTATTTTTTATTATTTTTTTCTATAAAAAAATAAAAATAAAAGGATTCAAAATTTGGGTTATGATAAAAATTATTAATAATTATTTTAAATTTTAAATTTCTTTCAAGTCACAAACTTCTTGAGTTTTGTTAATAAAGCTTATGCACAACATTTTCATTAAACTACCTAAATTTTAATAATAATAAAAAATCATAAACAATATTTTGACTAGACTTATTTGCACCCACGTGATGCCACCCAATATAACAATTAACAAAGCAATACAATTAACAAAACAAGTTTTTTTGATATGTTAATATTAATTATTAAAAAAATCTAAAAATTATTATTTTAATATATTTTTAATTAAAAACTACTTTTAAAAAAATAACTTATCACATTACACGATACTCATTAGTGCCGAGGGCAGGCATGTGATCGTGAGAAAAGTGCTCACAAAAAAGCTTAGACAAAGACAATACAGGAGAGTTTTGCCTCGTTTTCACTTTAAGTTTGAAGGACACAAAACAAGAGAGTTCATTCGTTTTTTTTTTTTAAGTATTTAAAAAAATAAAATTTTATTTTTGCTTAAAATTATTTTTATCTATTTTAAAATTATTTTAATATATTGATATAAAAATAATTTTTAAAAAATAAAAAAATATATTATTTTAATATATTTTTAAATAAAAAAATATTTTAAAAAACAACCATTATCATATTCTCAACACACCCATTTAAATAAAAATAAAACCCACCGTATAAGTGTTTTTTGTTTCCTGGCGGCATTTTAGATAGTTGAGTCCAGGTTCCATTCAAGATTAAACCATTAATATTCTTGAAATTGTTCTATGTGATATAAGTTCTCTATCAGAAAACTTATTCAACAGAGCGCAATTGGGCTTTGAAATTCCTCACAAAATCATCAGACTAGTAGGGCTATAAAAAAAATAGTGAAAATAATTTTCTACCGACCATACTGACGGGGTCACCTACAATAAAACATCTTAATTAAAGAACATCTATATCAACTTGATCAAAATGCAATTGGAAGTTATTTTTAATTGTATCGTCAAATCTAATAGCTTGCAAGTAAGGGGAGTGTTTTTCTTAATGAAATTCAAACTCAATTATTATATTTTATTTAATAACAATTGTCGCACGTCAAAAAAAAATCAGCGCGGCATCGGCTGGCGATTTTATCGTTGTTTGTTTTGCTTTGATTGGTTCGTTGGGAGTCGCCACCTAGTAATTTATTGAGGGCTACTAGGAAACCTGATGTACTGGTCTTCTCAGAGATTCAAGGGTAAGGGACAGGTTGTGGTTAGGGAAGGTATTAGCACCCCTAACGCACCCTACCTGAGGTAAGCTGCTTCGTGGACTTGATGCATTTTAAAAATAAAATTTTAGCCCAATTCTAAGGCTTTGATAAATCAGTTATTCGTTCCCAAAATATATGTAGATACATGTTCTACATTTTTATGGGAAATACAACATGATTTTTATCTGTCCTTTAGATATTTGTGCATATAAATTAAAATATTAAATTCATTTTTTTTCTTTGATTCAATAACATCCATAAAAAATATACACAAACACACACATCTCTTTTACTATTATTACTTTCTCTTTCTTTTCTTTTCTTTTCATCCACAATACAAATTATACACATTCAAAAAAATAACTACACAAAAATTACATCAAACACTTTAAAAATTACAGAATAACCCAAAACATCCCAGAACAGTGTCAGGAAGCCTTCTGGAACCGCTGGAACAGTGGCGGCGCGTTGCCCAACGCGCCACCGCCACTGGTGGCGCGTGGATTCACGCGCCGCCGCCGATGAAGGGGACAGAATCCGGTGAATCGGGGACCTCTTCCTCTTCTCTGCCTCCCTACGCCGGAGGTGACCTGCAAAACAACCAGGAACGCAGCAAGCAGTTGATTTTACTCTTTTTTTTATTTTTAGATCTGTTTCCTCCGGTCGGTTCTTTCCAGATCTGCTTCAAAGTAAACCTCTCTTTGATTTACATCTGCTCCTTCTGCCGATGGCAGGTCTGGTGGAGGCGGATCGCGGTGGACGCGGGCGGATCCGCCGGTGCCTGAGGGCTTCGGTGTGGAGCAGAAAGGAGGCGTTTCCTGGTGGGGCTGGATCCGTGGGCCACTGGCAGTGCGATTCTGCCGGCGTTTCGGCGAGCTGGCCGCTGGTTCAGGAGGAAAGAGCTGTGGGAGGCCGCGGCTGAGGAAGAAAGTGGGGGTTGTATTGTGGGTCTTGCCGCTGTCGTCTGCTGGCTGCTGCCGTTCGGTTGCTGTGGAAGAGACCGAAGGAGAAAGAAGATCTGTTGAAGCTGGTCGGTTGACAGAGAACGGCTTCGGGTGCAGGGGAAGAAGGAGACGGTGGAAGTGTGGGTGGTGCTAGTTTGGGGAAGGAGAAAAGGATGATCGGTTGAGAGGGGAAGTGATGCAAACAATGAGGAAGTCTTGGTTTTTTTTGCTAAGGAACCGGGGGGAGTGAAGGGGAGATAGTGGAACCGAGAGAGAAGATGTCAGGGGCAGACGTGAGGCTTGTGGCTAGTTTGTGGGTAGAAGCTGTGGTGGTCTGCTGTGAGGGTGGAGAGGCAGAGGTGGAAGGCTGAAATGGCAGGGGAAATGGCGATGGGGGGGCTGTGTGCAGAGAAGAAAAAAATCTCTGGGGGGCGGCGGCGGCTGGGTGTGAAAGAGATAGGTTTAGGGTTTCTCTTTCCCTTTTTGTTTGTCAAAATTGCCCCCCCTATTGTTTGAGTTGTGGACCAGTATTTATAGGTAAAATGTTGCATGGATCTCAAAATTGGTCCCTCAACTTTCTTTTTTTTGTAAATTTGATTTTTCTTAATTTTTTTGTATTTTTTTGAAAACAAGTAATATCAACGTCAACTCAATGAAGAAAATCAATAATTTTAAAAACAACGCGTTAAAAGTTGAACGCGTTCCAAATGTCTTGAAAATTTAAATTCTTTTGAGACGATGCTAAAAATGCTAAAAACGATGCAAATGTATTAAAAATGTATTTTTTGGATTTTCAATGTTTTTTTGCTATTTTTGGATTTTCTGAAAATTTATCAAAACATGGGTCAAAAATTGGGTAGCAACAACAATAACATACTTATCATGTTATTAAATATGATAGTAAACAATGAACCACGGCAAGCAAAGGACAGACTAGTTGTTGCAAAAATTAGAACTCATTGAATATATATCGGCTGCTTCCAAGAAAATATTAACGGGGAGTGTTTTAATCAAAGGCCATATATATCAGCTTGATCAAATGCATTTTGGAAGTTCTTTGTTGCTTTGAGAGGTTGATATTTCTAATGGTCTCAACTTTTTTGGGAAAATTTTGCACATATTTCTATCTACAAATCTAACAACAGTGTAATCTCGATGATCATTGTAAGTTTGAATATTATTTGATGCAAGAGCATTCTGAAGAGAATTATTTGTTTTCTTAGTTATTTTTATTTCTATTTAGTTTAGAAAAAAAATTGTTATGGTATTTTTATTTTTATTTTCTTATTTAGTTCACAAAATCAAATGTTATATTTGATAATTTTATTTTTTATATTTTATTAGGAATCCCCAAAATAACTCTATATTTATTTGTTAGGATTTTTTTCTCTTCAAGATATACTTGAGGCTAGTATATTAAGAAGGTTATTTAGCTTTTATTTTAGCCAATTATTATAAAGATGAAAATTTGATAATAAAATTTTTAAATAAAGGTTTTATGTGGACAGATTGCATAATAAACTTACTAGTTGGCAAATGTTATAACCATAGGGGATCATGTGGAGACTAATAACATATTCATCTAAACTTGTTTTGGATGCAAGAGCAGAGGAGGCAGTCTTTTGATAAGGATAAGCATCATGAAGGTTTTTGTAATCTCGTTTATAATGTATTAAGATTCTCTATTAATTTATAATATTTATTTTTATGATGACTATGTTGATATGATAGTATAAACAATAACAATAATATAATTACTCGATGATGTCTCCAGTAATGTTCTACTGATAAATTAGAGGTTTTTATGTTTGTATTCAATGATTATTGACTCTTTCCTTTTTACAACCAACTTTCTTTATTTCCTTTATTGGTGGATAGGTTTCATTCAAAAAAACAACTTAATTTTTTTTATAGCAAACTTTGTCAAATAGAAAAAGGAATTATCATTGACATTGTTAAAAAACCATCTCAACCCAATAACTTAAAATCATATTATCTTGCTCTTAATTTTTATCAAATAAATAAAAATAGTGAGATTCAAATTTATGACCGCTTAGTCATCAAAACTCTAATAACATGTCAAAGAACTATTTCATTCAAATAACTTAAATTATTAGATAAAATTCTAAAATATAATTTATATTTTTTTCTAACAGTCACGTGAATGAATCAAGAATAGAATCATTCCTCATTCTATATGTTATAGTTTGCTATATAAAAAAAATGTTTGCTTCAAGGGTCAAGTCTATCCACCAATAAAAAGATTTTTTTTTAAAAAAAGTTGCTTGTAAATAGAAAAGAGTCAATATTCATGGAATGCAAACAAATTAAAAAAAAAAGTTTGGAAAGTTCTATTTAAACAAAAACAAAAATCTCTAAACATGACGAAGTTGAGGCCAAGGTTGCTAGTGCGGTAGTTTATGCAGATAATAATAGCATAAACAACGATAATATTAATGATGTTATCAATACTATTTTTATTGATAAATTAGAAGGTTGGGTGTACATCAAAATTATTAATTTAGTTTATGTTTATGTTTTTAATCAAAAGTTTACTGTCATTATAAATATAGATTTGACATACATAGGATCAAATAAAAAATAATTTAAATTTAAAAACGAGTTCTCTTCAACCCAAAAACATTAATGCAAGATTATTTTTACGACATATTAATTATTTGTTTCCTTAGATATTTTTATTTGTATTTAGTTTAAAAAGATATTTTTTCTGTTTTTTTTTATTTAGTTAAGAAAATCAAATATTTTACAATGTAATTTTATTTTTTTCAATTTAATCAAGAATATCTGTAATAAATATAATTATTTATTATGATTCTTTTCCTTGAAGATTTGATATTAATATAAATAGAGTTGTTTAGTTTGTATTTTATCTTAGTAATTTAGTCATAAACTTTTCAAATAAAGGTTATTGATAGCTTCTTTTTTATTTATATATTCTACGTCACTCTTGATAAGCAAAATTTAATGTTTCATTTCTTGTTGAAGAGTAAAGGATTGATCCGATGAGTGGTTTCCGTCAGCTTTATTAACCTTTCAATTTGTGCACAGCAAATGCTTGAGAAAATCCCTGGTGGACATAACGATGCTTTACACCAGAGCGTAACTGATGCAAGAGGCACTGATCACACCTTAATCTTGAATGACTAATGGAGCTATTAAAACATTGTGAAAATAACTTTCCACCAACTCATCTGGATAAATAACTTACAATTGCATCTGAGCAAGTTGATATATATGGTCTTTAATTAAGATGTTTCTTAGGAGATTTTTTTAATTGTAGTTTGCCTCAGTAATATAAATATTTTAAGGTATCTTAATTAGAATTGATCCAACTATTTCTTGCATCAAACAGGGGAGCGAATGCAAGCTCCTATGGAACTGTTTGGCGAGATTACAGCAGACTAATGGGGTAAACTACTATGAAACATATATCTTAATTAAAGACCATGTGTATCAACTTGATCATATGCATTCGAAGTCATTTTTTATTGCATCATATGTAATAGGTTGTAAGCACGGGGAGTTTTTTTCTTTAGAATAGTAAAGGAGGTGTTAAAACTACTAATTTTATATTGAATAAAAAAATAACATATAAAGTTGATAACGAATCATTCATTACAAGATTTAAGTTCTTTAGATAAAATTCAACATCATATTTGATAACAAAATACTTGTCCATGGTAAGTCAAAAGAGTGTAAAATAACATTAAATTGCACTAGCAGCATCGGCATCAACTTTGTCATGCTTACTTTATCTCCACACCCTATTTTAATTGAATTTGATGTTCAACTCTTAATTTCAACTTATTTATTACTTCATGATTCAGCAAGCGCTTATATTTGAAGTATGTAATGTTAAAGAACTATTTCAACGTAATAATTTAAGTTATTAAATGGCATTCTAAAACATAATTTATATTATTTTTTAAAACTCCCTCAAGTAAAATTTTTAGAACTTCCTCAAATAAAATCTCTTTTCAGCTGACTATCAAGCGATGAAGAACCAGCTAAAAGCCAGTATCACAATATTCACAAGAATCTCCCAAGAACACCCACTTGTTTCTAGCTAACCAAGTACCCCATAAACAAATACACCAAAAGCCAAGCTTAAAATGGCTTTGCGTTGGAATTTGCCTTTAAACAAATAATTCCAATCAAGAAGTAGGTCTGCAATAGTACTCGGTATACACCACTGAAAATCCAACCATTTAATAAATATGCACCAACATTTCCATACATAGGAGCAGTGGAGTAAAAGATGGGGTACTGATTCATTGTTTACTTCACAAAAGGGACGGTGAGCTTCCTCTAACGGAATTATGTTCCTTTGAGCGAAAAATTCCTTTGTATTAACTTTCCCTTGAACCATATGAACATCTCAACTTGTGGTGGGGTTAATCCTTTCCATAGCAGGCTAGGTGGGAGGGATGAGTTTCCTGGATAATCTGTTTTGTCAATATGATTATGGCATGAGTTTCAGACAAGTAGGGTTATTATAAAAATTGCGAAATAACTTTCTATCAACCAACATGGAAAAATAAAATCCTATTGCATTTGAGCAAGTTGATACATATGGTCTTTAATTAAGATTTTTTTATTGTAGTTGACCCCATTAGTATACATTTTGCTTAAGAAATTTTTTAATTTTAATTGGCCCCACTAATATAATTTTTTAATATTTCTTAATAATAATAATTGATCTTTGGCATGAAATAATTGCATATAGACACGAGATTACTGCAACACTAATGAGTTCAACTACAATAAATATATTAATTAAGACCATATACATTAACTTGATTCGATGCAACTGGAAGTCATTTTCTATATATATATATATATATATTTTATTTTTTTTTATTTTTTTTATTTTTTGTAGAATAGTAAAGGAGATGTAGAAATACCAAGTCCATGTTGAATAAAGAAATATAAAGGTAATATGTAAAGTTGAAAATAGATCACTTGACATAAAACTTACGTTTTTTTGAACGAAATTCAAACTCAATTATATATCAAGAACATACCTTTTTTTTTTTTAATTCAAGAAACCTCATCTCCCGGAAAATATATTTTATAGACTCAAAATAGACTCAAATAAACGAGTAAAACTCTGGCTAGGAAATCCTAGATTTTTACAAAAAAACACACGAACTGACTCTTATAAGAGGTGAGATACCAGAATGGTTTAGCCATCGCGGAGAAGGATCTGCATTATCATTTCATTTACCCTCAGTTTCAGTTCCAGATGGTAATAAACTCCAAGCGCTTCTTTTTTGGGTTGTCTCGGCCTCCACCAGTAAAGCAATTCCAGAAACACCATTTCTCCAGTTTGATATGTGTGTTGCTACTTTCAAAAATAAGAGCAATGGTATTGAATTGTTTGAGACGATGGCAGCAGTTACGTTTGACAGAACTATCACGAAGCATTCTTGGATACAGCGTATACCGTTGATTGGGTTAGAGGAATCGCTGCAAGGTGTAGAGGAATTGGAAGTGAATGTCAAATTAAGCTTATATGATGTTCGAAAATGTGGGGTAGAAAAATGTGGGGTACATTTGATAATGGAAAAGAATAAAGCAGATTCAGATCAGGAAATTGATATTCATGATCTAGGCTCTGATGATCAGCGGTTGGAAAGTAGTTTGATAAGAGAGTTGCAAAAATGGAAAATCACCAGTTGCAGTAAATTTGGATAGCATAAAACATAGAATATGTTTTTTTTTCCATGTTTTTGGATCACAGGGTGCTGGATCTGTGGTATTGTTTTCTTGGCATTTCAGACTGATAAATGAGTGACACAAATTTTGTGATAATTCGATTGAAGAATCAGAAAGGGATCGTGACATTGCCAGTCAAGAAGGAACATGATACATATCAGCAACAGCTTCTACTAATGAGCAGTGGAAGAGTGTCTGACCACATTGATGAGTTGTGGAAATGTCTTTGCTTTGCTTTGCTTTGCATTTGTAGGAAAGGATACTACGTACAATTCTACAGTTGTATTAAATTTGTTACCTTTCTCTTTAAGACAAAGCAAATCGTGACAAATTAAAAGCATTTTCGTCTAAAAAGGGCTAATATGAACTACCATGCGCCTCTTACAAAAGCTTTCAATGGTCCTAAAGAAAACTATCAAATCTGTCTTATGTCATATTCATTGAAAATAATACCGTATAATTAGTTGTTTCATGGAATTTATTTTATAAAAATAAATGTATACAAAGGGAAAAATAAATAAATTTATGATTTATTAAAAATAATAAAAACATATTTTTTATAAAATGAATCACATTAAATAACTAATAAAATTTCATTACAGAACAGTATATATAAAAGTTTTTTTTGAGGAATAATAAGCAGTGTAAACGTTACACTGCGTTGAAGCTTGAGATGGATTGAAATTCCATACACCGTTACCATAAAATACGCTCACTTATATTATCCTCAATATAATTTTTAATAAAAATTCATCATAGTTCTTACGACTTAACATTGTTGAAATGAGTTACAAAGCACAATCCGTTGGTACATACATGTAAGTGAAGACGATGGTTTTAGAAAAATCCAATTTAATCGTTTATTTTTTTTATTCTTGTAAATAAAACTATAATCTCATCTGAAAATTCTAAAGAGTTGGAAAACACGCCAATCATGTAGCGAAACTCAATTGGTAAATTCATACAATATTACACTCTCCTTGCTCATCAAAACATAGGTTTTAGAACCATCTAGAAGATGATCTAGTAGTAATAGTTTAGAATTAAAAGATTTGTTTTTTCTATAATTTCATGTTTGAGCCTTATGGGTGCTCATATGATAGTCACTGGAGGCTTACATGGTCGTCAACTTCAGGACCCGTAGGATTAATCGAGGTGCGCGCATCCTGATTCAGACACCCATGTTAATAAAAAAAAACATAGGATTTACAATGAAAATTATTTACTACAGTTTACAATTTCCTTTTGCTGATAATTATTTCCTTTATTTTACTGCAAGTTCTTGATTTGAATATATATTAAAAAAAACACAAAATCATCATTCATTTATTAATCATAATTGAAAAATTAAATCATCTAATGACGTACATGATTTTTATTTTGAGTTTGCTTGATTGACTTAAATTCATTTTGTTTTTTTAATAAAATGTTGTTTTTTACCGATTTCGTTCTTCATTATTAAATTAATTCAAGATTAAACTTTTTAATTTTTTTAAAAGATTATATCAGTAAGTTTCACATGTCAGCATAATTTAACCCAAAACAATATTTTGACTAGATTTATTTGCACCCACGTTGAGGCCCATGTGATGCCACCCCATATAACAATTAACAAAGCAATACAAAACAAAACAAGGTTTGGGGATGGGAACTGGAGCATAAAAAAACAAGTTTTTTTTGTAATATGTTAATATTAATTATTAAAAAAAATATAAGAATTATTATTTGAATATATTTTTAATTAACAACTACTTTTAAAAAACAACTTATCACATTACACGGATACTCATTAGTGCCGAGGGCAGGCATGTGATCGTGAGAAAAGTTCTCAACAAAAAAGCTTAGACAAAGACACAAGACAAGAGAGTTGCTGTATATATCCTCGTGATAAAATTCCTGGCGCCATTTTAGGTAGTTGAGTCCAGGTTCCATTCAAGATTAAACCTTGTGATTGGTAGTCTATTCTCATTCTTTTATATTCTTGGAATTATTCTATCAGAAAACTTATATATTGATGGACGACAACCCCATTCAACAGAGCGCAATTGGCACTGTTCGCCACATGTGGACACCGTGCACAACTTGCGTCTTGCTTTCTTGACTTTGAAATTCCCCACAAAATCATCAGACTAGTAGGGCTATAAAAAAAATTGTGAAAATAACCTTCTACCAACCGGCCGTGTGTGAAAATAATATCCAATTGCATTTGAGCAAGTTGATTAATATATATGGTCATTAATTAAGATGTTTTATTGTAGTTGACCCCATCAGTATGCAAGTTTAAGATTTTTCTAATTGTAATTGGCCCTACTAATTTACATAATTTTTAATATTTCTTTATTATAATTGATCTTTGGAATGAAAAAATGTCATATAGGTACATTTTAATTAAAATAAAACATCTTAATTAAAGACTATGTATATCAACTTGATCAAAATGCAATTGTAAGTTAATTATTTTTAATTGTATCAAATCTAATAGCTTGCAAGTAAGGGGAGTGTTTTGTTTTTTAATGAAATTCAAACTCAATTATTATATTTTATTTAATAACAATAACATCCTTATCTTGTTATTAAATATGATAGTAACCAGTGAACCACGGCAAGGACAGGCTAGTTGTTGTAAAAATTAGAACTCATTGATCGGCTGCTTCCAATAAAATACTAACGGGCAGTGTTTTTTAATTAAAGACCATATATATCAGCTTGATCAAATGCATTTGGAAGGTCTTTGTTGCTTTGAGGGGTGGGTTGATATTTCTAATGTACTCAAGTTTTTTGAGAAATTTTTTGCACATATTTCTATCTACAAATCTAATAGTTGAGAATAATTGGGAGGCTTAACCTAATGGTTAGCCAACCCTTTCTATATATATGTGTAGGGCAATATACAATAGTAATGGTGAGGTTGCAATACAAGAGTATGACTACCATATTTCCTATATAGTACATTAATACGCCCCCTCAAGCTGAGGGTGGAGAATCAACCTGAAGCTTGAACCAAAAAGCAGTAAATGGAGCAGTAGGAAGCGGCTTAGTAAAAACATCAGCAAGTTGATCGTGAGAGGGGATAAAACGAATCTGAATCTCTTTATTCGCAACCCTGTCTCGTACAAAATGATAATCAACCTCAACGTGTTTAGTGCGAGCATGAAAGATATGATTTGCAAATAAGTAAGTAGTGTCTAGATTATCACACCAAAGGGTAGGAGCAGAAGTAGAGAGAATCTGCAGATCTCGCAATAGATACTGAAGCCAGATAACCTCAGCAGTGCCATCAGCCAAGGCTTTATACTCAGCCTCGGTGGAGGAGCGAGCAACTATTCGTTGCTTGCTAGATTTCCAAGAGATAGGAGTCTGACCAAAGAAGATGAGATAACTACCTGTGGACTTGCGATCATCAGTACTACCTGCCCAATCTGCATTTGTAAAACCATGAAGAGCAAAGGAGGAACTGCGAGTGATATGTAAACCATAGGTGGTCGTACCACGTAGATAACGCAGAATGTGTTTAACAGCACCCCAATGAGAATCTGTAGGAGCATGCAAAATCTGACAGACTCTGTTAACAGCAAAACAGATATCTGGTCTCATAAAGGTGAGATATTGGAGGGCACTCATAATTTGACGAAACCGTGTAGGGTCAAAAAACAGAGGATCCAGCAGTATGGTGACTTTAGAGGTAGAGATAGGAGTATCAACCGGTTTACAAGAAGTCATACCCGCTCGAGTGAGAATGTCAAGCAGTATGGTGAATTTTATTTTTTTCAATTTAATCAAGAATATCTGTAATAAATATAATTATTTATTATGATTCTTTTCCTTGAAGATTTGATATTAATATAAATAGAGTTGTTTAGTTTGTATTTTATCTTAGTAATTTAGTCATAAACTTTTCAAATAAAGGTTATTGATAGCTTCTTTTTTATTTATATATTCTACGTCACTCTTGATAAGCAAAATTTAATGTTTCATTTCTTGTTGAAGAGTAAAGGATTGATCCGATGAGTGGTTTCCGTCAGCTTTATTAACCTTTCAATTTGTGCACAGCAAATGCTTGAGAAAATCCCTGGTGGACATAACGATGCTTTACACCAGAGCGTAACTGATGCAAGAGGCACTGATCACACCTTAATCTTGAATGACTAATGGAGCTATTAAAACATTGTGAAAATAACTTTCCACCAACTCATCTGGATAAATAACTTACAATTGCATCTGAGCAAGTTGATATATATGGTCTTTAATTAAGATGTTTCTTAGGAGATTTTTTTAATTGTAGTTTGCCTCAGTAATATAAATATTTTAAGGTATCTTAATTAGAATTGATCCAACTATTTCTTGCATCAAACAGGGGAGCGAATGCAAGCTCCTATGGAACTGTTTGGCGAGATTACAGCAGACTAATGGGGTAAACTACTATGAAACATATATCTTAATTAAAGACCATGTGTATCAACTTGATCATATGCATTCGAAGTCATTTTTTATTGCATCATATGTAATAGGTTGTAAGCACGGGGAGTTTTTTTCTTTAGAATAGTAAAGGAGGTGTTAAAACTACTAATTTTATATTGAATAAAAAAATAACATATAAAGTTGATAACGAATCATTCATTACAAGATTTAAGTTCTTTAGATAAAATTCAACATCATATTTGATAACAAAACATACTTGTCCATGGTAAGTCAAAAGAGTGTAAAATAACATTAAATTGCACTAGCAGCATCGGCATCAACTTTGTCATGCTTACTTTATCTCCACACCCTATTTTAATTGAATTTGATGTTCAACTCTTAATTTCAACTTATTTATTACTTCATGATTCAGCAAGCTTACATTTGAAGTATGTAATGTTAAAGAACTATTTCAACGTAATAATTTAAGTTATTAAATGATTTAGGAAACATTTATATTATTTTTTAAAACTCCCTAAGTAAAATTTTTAGAACTAAATAAATCAGCTGCTAAGCGATGAAGAACAGCAAAAGACAGTATCACAATATTCACAAGAATCTCCCAAGAACACCCTCTTGTTTCTAACTAACCAAGTACCCATCAAAAGTGAAAAACATCTAACCAAGCAGATATGGCTTCATCTGCATTCGCCAATAGAGATAGTTTGTGGTTGTAAGCTTCAACGAGACCACTTGATGAGTGTTGGAAAAAGCAATTATAGAAGGAGTTGTTGTCCCCATAATGTGCAGGGGAACGGTAGAAACATGAGAGAAAGAGCCAAGGTTTTGTTCTACAGGTTGGGGCTGCTGCTGGTGGGAGAAGGAACCAGCAGCAGCAGCTTTAGAGGGGCTATTTTGGTGGGGGGAGTAGGTGGCAGCCACAGCAAAGTCCATTTGGGAGAAGAAGAAAGGATGCCGGCTGCAAGGAGGAAGAAGAGAATGAGAGTTTTGATGACAGAAAGCTCTGATACCAAGTTGAGAATAATTGGAAGGCTTAACCTAATGGTTAGCCAACCCTTTCTATATATATGTGTAGGGCAATATACAATAGTAATGGTGAAGTTGCAATACATGAGTATGACTACAATATTTCCTATATAGTATATTTCCTATATAGTACATTAATACTAACAACAATGTAATCTCGATAATCATTGTAAGTTTGATTATTAGATGCGAGAGGATTTTTAAGAGAATTATTTCTTTTCTTAGTTATTTTTATTTCTATTTAGTTAAGAAAAAATATTTTTTATGGTATTTTATTTTTATTTTCTTATATAGTTCACAAAAATCAAATATTATATTTGATAATTATATTTTTATATTTTGTTTAGGAATCCTCAAAATAACTCTATATTTACTTGTTATGATTTTTTTTCTCTTCAAGATATACCCGATGCTGGTATAAAAAAGGGTTATTTAACTCATATTTTAGCAAACAATTATAAAGATGAAAATTTGATAATAAAAATTTCAAATAAAGGTTTTACGTGGACACCCTTTTTAGAAGATTTGTATGTTCTTGTTCTTATGTTTGTTGTTTTTTTTTCTTTTTCATTTACAACAGTTGATATCAAAGCCTAACAATTTTCTTACTAGTTAGTGTTGTATGATGGAATTAACCATGGTTGGAATACATCATAGATTAAGAAGTGTTTTTATAGTAAAGAATGAAGAGGTTCTCTCTTAGAAAAAAGATATTTAGAAACTAGTGATAGAAGAAATGAAAAGACAGATTACAGAATTAACTCGTTAGTGGGCGAATGTTATAACCCTAGGGGATCGTGTGGAGACCAATAACAAATTAATTAATCACCATCTTTGTAAACTTATTTTATAGATGAGAGTAGAGGAGGCAGTCTTTTGATAGGGATAAGTATCATGGAGGTTTTTGTGATCCCGTTTATGAAGTATTGAGATTCTCCACAATTTTATAATGTTTATTTTTATGATGATTATATTATTATGATAGCATAAATAATGACAATAATAGAATTACGGATGATGGTATGGTGTTTGTGATCTTCAACAATGTTCTCATTGATGAATTAGAGGTTAATAGCATAAAGAACATCAAAATTATTAATTGAGGTTATGTTTATCTTTTTTATTAGAAGTTTATTGCTATTACAAATGTAGATTTGACATACATAAGATCAAATAGAAAATAATTTGAACTAGTTCTCTTAGATCCAAGAACATTGATGCAAGATTAATTTTATGACAAACTGTTTGTTTCCTTGGATATTTTATTTGTATTTAGTTTAAAAGAGTATTTTTTTATGCCTTTTTTTATTTAGTTAAGAAAATTAAATATTTAGTTGGTAGTTTTATTTTTTTCAATTTAGTTAGGAATCTTTATAATAAATATAATCATTTATTATGATTTTTTTCCTTTTCAAGATAGATATGGTATTAATATAAATAGTGTTGTTTAATTTGTATTTCAGCAAAGTAATTTAGTAATAAACTTTTCAAATAAAGGTTTTTGAGAACATCTTTTTCATTTATATGTTCTTGTGGTTGCTATTTTATTTTTTTTATCTACGTCATTTTTTATAAGCAAAATTTTAATGTTTCATTTCTTGTTGGAGAGTAAAGGATTGATCCGATGAGTGGTTTCCGTCAGCTTTATTAACCTTTCAATTTGTGCACAGCAAATGCTTGAGAAAATTCCTGGTGGACATAGAGTTATTAAAAAATTGTCAACTGCATGCATGACTCGCCTTTTGCTTCCTTGAATTTTTTAAATCCGTCACATCATGAGACTAATAGGGTTATTAAAAAATTGTGAAAATAACTTTCCTCCAACTCATCTGGAGAACTAACAAATGATTTATTCAAGGGTCTTGCAATTGCTTCAGACAAGTAGGGTTTTTTTTTTTTATAATAGACGAGAAGGTATAATAAAAACTCAAAACAATGTAACCCACGATTTATTCAGTGGTATTGTCCACAATGAAAAGGCAAGAAAGTGTAACACATGATTAAAGTTGGTTGGTTAGCAGGATATTCTAGATAATTTGTTGGATGATCTCTATTAAGTTAGATAGTTGAGTCTGGGTTCCATTCAACAAGCTGAAACCTTGTGATTGGTAGTACATTCTCGATCTTTTATATATATTCTTTTATATTTTTGTAATTATTCTATGTGATATAGGTTCTCTATCAAGTCTTCCTCATTGTAGTTATCAAGTCTTCCTTATTAATTTGTTGTTCGTGTCTTAAAGTCTATAAAGTGTTATTTCAAGATCTTCGTTGGACAGTAAGGCCTGTTTTGAGGCTCACAACTATATTGAATTAGACAAGTAAGTTGAGATTCCATCTAAAAAAACTTAAATCTTACGTTTTGTTATTATTTGACGTGGGATAGTTTCTATAACAATTCCAACTTCACGAAACTTTAAATTAAGATGGTTCTTTAATATAATATCAAAACCTTAATGATAAAACAATCAAGAATTTAAATTTCACTGTGTATAGATGACCAATATATAATAATGTGGAACATATATTACATATGATAAATCTATATAGGACAATTATAATATTTTCTATAATATAACACGTTCCATAATACATCCCCTTAAACTGAAGGTGAGTTGTCTACATGAAGCTTGGACCATAAATAAGCAAAGACGGAGTGAGGTAAGTGGCTTAGTAAGAACATCAACTAATTGATTCTTGGAGGTTATGAAACGAATCTGAATCTCCTTTTCGGCCACTCGATCTTGAACAAAGTGATAATCAACCTCAACATGCTTTGTACAAGCATAAGAACTTAAATTAGCAGATAGATAGGTAGCACCTAATTTGTCCCACCAAATCATGGTGATAGAACTAGAAGAGAAATATAAATCTGACAAAAGATAGCAAAGCCAAAAAACCTTAGTAGTGTTATCGGCTAAAGCTTTATACTTAGCTTCAGTGGAGGAGTGAGCAACAATGTGTTGCTTGCCAGATTTCTATGAAACGAGAGTGGTGTTAAAAAATACAATGTAAACCCCAATAGACTTATGATCATCAATACTACCAATCTAATTGGCATCAGTAAAACCATGAAGAGATAATGAAGAACCACGAGTAAGGTGCAGGCCAAAAAAAGTCATACCTTTAAAATATCACAATATACATTTAACAGCAACTTAATGGCTCTCAGTAAGAGCATGTATAAATTAAGAAACCTAGTTTACAACATAACATATATTCGGTCTAGTAAAGGCGAAATACTAAAGAGCACTAACAATTTGTTGAAAGTGAGTGGAGTTCGAAAATAACTCACCAGATTGCAATCCAATCTTAGAAGTAGAGGCCAAAATATCAATAGGTTTGCACGATGACATACCAGTATGACAAAGAATATCAAGAAGATATTTGTGTTAACTAAGCATGAGCCCATACTAGTAGGAGGGACTTCAATTCCGAAAAAATAATGAGCATTACCCAAATCACAAATTTTAAACTCTAAACTCGGGAAAGTAGTGAGATGTTGAACCAAAGCAGAGTTATTACTAGTGAGTAAAATTTCATCAACATAAACAAGAAGGTAACAAATATCACAATCCACAAACAAAATAAATAAGGAGGTATCAACTTTGGAAGCCCGAAAACCAATACAAAGAAGAAAGTCGCTTAGATATGTGTACCAAGCTTGTGGGTCTTGTTTTGAGTCATAAAGAGTCTTATGAAGGCGAATGACATAAGTAGGCAAAGTAGGGTCTACAAAACTCGTGGGTTATTCTAAATAAACAACCTCCCTAAGTGACCCATTAAGGAATGCATTATGAACATCAAGTTGCCGAATCTTCCAGCCTTTAGATACGAAAATAGTGAGAACTAATCGACAATAGTCTATTTAATCACAAGATTGAATGTTTTTTAGTAATCAATTCCTTCATGCTGAGTGAACCCTCGCGCAACCAAGCGAGCCTTGTAGTGATCATTACCACCATCAACTTGGTGCTTAATTTTATATACCCATCAACAACCAACCATGTTCATAAAAGGCTCAAGTGGTACCAAGGACCAAGTACCATTGTCATGTAAAGCAACAATTTCATACTTCATTGCATTATGCCAGCATAGAAACTGAT
The DNA here is from genome assembly GCF_000002775.5 of Populus trichocarpa. NCBI lineage: Eukaryota > Viridiplantae > Streptophyta > Magnoliopsida > Malpighiales > Salicaceae > Populus > Populus trichocarpa. The sequence continues at coordinate 48,008 of NW_026291139.1, forward strand.
CAGCTTCCTTAAAATATAGAGTTTCAAGGTCAAGAGAAGATGTTACCTGTGATTCTGAAGAGAATGGAGTGACGGAAACCAAACTCATGTTGGCAAACTTGTGTTGTCATGAATGTGGCACCATATGGTGCTGTCATGGTGTCGAATGGACAACAGACATGATAGGCTAGGTCTGTTATGGAAGACAGTAGCTGGAGAGATCAACACAAAGGTCCAGATCTAACGGAGACTGATCAAAGGTACTCGGTGGAGGAGAAGGACTCGATAGGAAGATTGGAGATACAACAATAATGAGTAAGTCAAACGAAGACAAGGTTGGCACGACAAAACCCGAACCTATAGAATGATTAAGAGACATAGATACAGGTGGTGATAAGGGAACCAAAAGGGAAGTGGAGAGGTTTGTGGTTCTGAGAAGTTTGGTATTAATAAGGGATTGAAGGTTGGAAGTGAGTGCGGTTGTAGACATAGAGTGAGCAGAGGTAGAAACTCGACCAGACTCAAGAAAAGGAAAATATTATTCATGAAAATGGACATAATGATAGATGTAAATATGATTAGAGGACAAGTCAAGACAACAATATTAGTGTAGGTTAGATGAACTATAGCCTAAAAACACACATGAAGTAGAATGATAGTCTAATTTATGAGCATTATAAGGATGAAAAAAAGGAAAACAGAGACACCTGAAAGTACGTAAAAAGGTATAATCAAGTGATTGATGAAACAAACATCAAAAGAAGATTTATTATGCAAGACAGGTGTTGGCATATGATTAATGAGATACACAGAAGTTTCAAAAGCATAACTCTAAAATTAGAGGTGTTTTGCAGTGACCAAGAAGAGTAAGATCAGTTTTCACAATATGGCGATGACAACACTCAACAATATCATTTTGTTCATGTGTATCTGCACATATTAAACGATGATGAATATCAATTGTTTTAGAAAAGGAATTGAATTTACGATATCCACCACCCCAATCAGTTTGAACATATTTAATTTTACTAGAAAATTATCATTTAACACATTGAATACATTAGATTTGACGACAATAAGATAAAACCAAATAAATTTTGTGTGCACATCCATAAAAATAACAAAATACTGAAAACCATTATAAGCTAAAACAGGAGCAAAACCCCAAACATCATTAAAAATTAGCTTTAAAAAGCAGATGTTTTGTGACCCATATGCCCTAATGACATACGTAATGATTTTCCTAAAAAACAAACTTGACACTGAAAATTTAAATGACGAGAATTACAAATGACCTTTTTATTTTCGCTAAGAGACTCTGAACACATGAACTTGGGTAACCAAGTTGATGATGCCAGACATCAGCAAAAATAGACAAGCTAGCAGACCAAAAGGCTTGAGACATAAACATTGTGGAAGACTCTGAAAGGACATAATGGTCATCTTTACTCTGACAAAAAAAAAAAGAACTTTCTTTGTTATGTGAACCTTGACATAAAAAGAAACAGAGAAGTGAATTCAAAAAAGACCGTTTTCATGACAAAATTGTTGAATAGATAGGAGTTGATTTTTAATTTGTGGCACATGTAAGACATTAGACAAAGTAAAGGCTCATTTTAGAGTATGTAAGGTAGTATGAGCTATATTAGATATGACAAGTTCCTTACAATCATCAACATGTAATTGATCATTATTAAGATAAGGTTTTGCATTTGTCATACTTGCAATGTCTAGAGTAACATGCTAATCTGCACCTATATCAGGAAACTAAGTGATAGAGTTTGTTGTCGAAGCATCACTAAAAGAGAAGTTGGTTGAAGCTTGATTTCCATGGGTTACTAGCTGTGAACATTGCTACGCTGAGTGACCAAAAATGTTGCAAAACTGACATCAAACCTATTATGTACGAGGCCACTAATTGGGTGAAGAGTTTTGGTTAGACTGTTGCTGCCAATTGCCCTCATAATCATGGTTCTGCTGCCAAGAATCACCAATGTTGCCACGGTAATTCTGACTACTAGACTAGTTGAACGAGTTGTGAGTATTCCTCTAACTACCATAACTTCCTCTACCCCGATTATGAGAGGAACCACTACCATTAAAAATAGAAAAACCACTCTGAGCAGCAAAAGCAGAGAGAGGTTGCATAGGAGTAGGCAACAACAATATAGCAGTGGGAATGGATTGAAGAGAGTTCATGTGTAAGACCTCATGGGTAAATAGGTGACTATGCAGCTCAGAATAGGGAAGAGGCTCAGCCTAGGTTAACAGACTTGTAACCAAATCACGGAATTCACTACGAAGGCCCCGAAACACATATAAATTGAAATTAGTAAGGGAGATAGGGTTGCCTGTTGTTTCTAATTCGTCAAATAATCCTTAGCTTTCTGCAAATAAATGGTAATAGTATCATCACCTTAATAAAGATCTTGAAGAGAGACATGTAATTTTGTAATCCGAGAATTGGATGGTGAAACAAAAAGCATGTTCTTGTGTGCTCCAAACACTAGCAAAAGTCGAACAATCAACCATAAGATGGAGGATATTCATGGAAAAAGAGGAGAGGAGAGCTCTGAGGATGAGCTGATCTTGTTGTTTTTGTGAGAGAAAAGCTTGATTAATACCAAAACCGAAGGTGACAGAGACGGTAGAATCATCACTCAGCAGGACATGGGGAGAAGGACATGGAAATGAGCTATCAACAAATGAGAAAACACCTTGACAAATCACATATGGTTTCATCTGCATATGTCAATATACATAGTTCATGTTGGTAAGCTTGAGATTAATTACTTTTTGCGTGTTGGAGAGGGGAATAATGCATGGTTGCTAAGGAACCAACAACTATTGTCGCTGCAGATGCAACATGGTTGTAGCAGCTACAGAGGAGAGCATAGGCGGCGATGCTACTAGGGAAGAAGAAATAAATTGGTTAAGATAAAGAAGCTCTGATACCAAATTAAAGAGATCATGAAGTAGTGTTTTGTGTAAATTAGAAGGCTTGCAAAATATGGCAGCTCCCCCCCCCCCCCTCCCTATATATATATATATATATATATATATATATATATATATATATATATATATATATATATATGACTAGGGTAACATACATAAGGTAACGTTTTCACCATAATACAAAATGATTGCTTCAAATAAGAATTTGTTCCTAGAATGCTAAATAGTCCATATTATTCCATAGAAAAGTCCTTTACATACTCTCATCATATTTATTTAATTAATAAAATTAATAATAATGAATTTATACAAGTTTTAATCTAGACAGGTTTTTAATAATTAAAAAAAATATTAAAAAATAATAGAAAACTATTTTATAACCTCAATGTTAACCTTTAGAGTAAACATTGCTTTTTTACACCTCACCTCAATAACACTGTTGTTTGAATTTGAGAGCAATATCGTGCGCTTTTATAAGTTTTCTACAATAAAAAATCAAATGAGTGTAACAGATAATTTATTCAAGGGTCTTCTCGGAGATTATTTAATCCAAAATATTTTAGAGCATACCTGTCTAAAATAAATAAATAAAAAGACAGGAGAAGGTTGCAGATGATTAACGTTGGATGATTAGCAGGGTAGTTTAGTTAATTTTTTTCAATGTTCCCAATTTCCGCGAAACTGCTCCTCACTTCAATAACACTGACTGTACAGTTATTTACAATCCTTATTTGCTATATATAAGAGACCAATAACCAGTTACTTCAGTACCTTCACCCTTCAACAAACCTTTCCTATTTGCTACACACATAACTGAACTGTGCCTTTCTATGGCTTCCAAGCTCTTATCGGCTGGCTCCTTTTCATCCTCTTCCTTGTTAACCGAATGTACCTATCATGTCTTTCTGAGCTTTAGAGGAGCAGATACTCGCAAAACCTTTTTAGGTCATCTTTACAATGCCTTAGTCCAAGCAGGAATCCATACCTTTAAAGACGATGAAGAACTTCCTCCTGGAGAAGAAATCTCCCATCATCTCAAGAAGGCAATTCAAGAATCAAAAATTTCGATAGTGGTCTTCTCCAGAGACTATGCTTCATCTAGATGGTGTCTCAATGAACTCGTTGAGATTCTTGAGTGCAGAAATACAAAGGGCAGAACTGTTTTTCCTATATTCTGTGGTGTTGATCCTTCACATGTTCGTAAACAAGAAGGGAGTTTCAAAAAAGCTTTTAAGGCATATGAAAATAAAGAAGAAAAGGAGAAGATCGACAAGTGGAAAAACGCTCTTAAGGATGCTGCCAACCTCTCCGGGAAAGATATCTACAGTACCGCAAATGGGTAATTCTTTTCGTTCTAGCATTCCCGATGCATCAATCAGAAACCATTTTTTCTTAACATGTTCTACTTAAAACTAGCAATGTGATATGCATCAAACGTTAAATATTTTATTTTATATTCTCTGGGTTTATGCTTTTTTGACCCAAAAATTTGTTTTGCAATCTATTATTTTACCCAAAATACCTATAAACCATGATAAACTCATTCATGACCTCCAAAAACACTTCAAAAACCGAACTTAACCCAAAACCAAAAATCAACTCGAGTTCATATCTGTTTTTTCACGAACTTGTAAGGTATTTAAACACCTAATATGAACTCCCCTCATTAAATAGAATAATTTGACACAAAAATCCCTCATTTTGGTGGCCTAAAGCGGTGTCAACAATAAGTTTTTATCTCTCCTCTCTCAACCAGAGATAAAAAAATAAAAATAAATAAATCTTTGTGCCAAAATGGAATTGGAATAATTTCAAGGAACCGAAATTTTATAATTTACATGATTGTTAAAGTTAGAGAACCAAAATGAATATTTTTTAAACTTATGGTATTTCATTCATGTTTGCCGTGTTTTTTATTTTGGGCCCCCCTCTTCCAATCCCATCTTTTTATAAGAATTTGAAATTAATTGCTCCTTAAATATAACTTGATTGTCCAAAAACAAAATTTAAAGACAAAATTGAAGAAAAAAAACAAATGTACAATGAAAATCTCACAATCTCACGTGCTTTAATATATAAGTAATTATGTACTTGCTTTGAATTAAGTCAATTTGTCCTTACAAACTTAGTTTCTAATCTATCCTTGTAGATTTAGTCGTGTTTTAATATATAAGTAATTATGTACTTGCTTTGAATTAAGTCAATTTGTCCTTACAAACTTAGTTTCTAATCTATCCTTGTAGATTTAGTTTTTTTAATGTATTCATGAATATATGGTAATGACTCAATTTTTTGGTTAAATATTTTAATCCAAAATGATAAAATATTGGGTTTGTCTTAGATTATACGTCTATGTAAGAAAAAAAAAATTTATTTATTTAGTTCATATAAAAACTTATAGTTATCATCTTTTAAGATAATATTTATTTTGTAATTATTATTATTTTCTATACTTTAATAGCTAGAGAAATGAGAGAAAATGTGAGTATTTTATTATTTTGAAATTAATTTTGTGCGACATCTTGTAATCTCATACTTTCTTATAGTAAATTTCTCTTGTTGTCTAGCTCGTGAAGTAGATATAAGTTGTCAAGCCACGTAAATCTTGTAGGTATTATTGTGTGATTGATTGTGTTTGTTCTTTTATATTTTTCAATCTGACAATTGATTTGAGATCTTAAAAGTTATTTTCGCTACATAAAAATATCATTGCACAAGAAACACAAACTTATCTTAGTTTATTAAAAACATAACCATGAAATTAAATGAATTTTAACACAAGATGACAATTGTTTTCATTTCTTTAATTTATAATTGTAATAAATAAGATAGGATTTGAATTTCTCAAGTAATGGTATTTTTGTTGATTTGTAAGAATATATCTACTAAAAAGATAAATTAGAAAATGACCTAAAATATAATGATAAATTTAAAGCAGATAGACTTATAAGAACAGGTTAGAAACTGAGACTAAAATATGAGAATAAATTGAGCTAAATCTCTAAAATAACTTCTTTGAGCATGTTTAAATATTATTTGGTTTAATTTTGATGACCTAGTTTTATCTATTGACAGGGATGAATCAGTACTTATCAAAAAGATCGTCAAAGATGTGTTGAACAAAGTGGATATCAAAAACTTAAATATACCAAAATACCTAGTAGGTATTGATTCTTGTGTCAATAATATTATCAAGTCTCTTAATGCCTCAGATGATGTTAGCATGGTAGGCATACGTGGGATGCCAGGAATGGGGAAGACAACCATAGCTAAAGTTGTGTACCAAAAACTCTTTCAAAAATTCGATGGAAGTTGTTTTCTCTTTGATGTCAACGAAAAATCAAAAGGTCCTGACAGCAAGGTTGGGTTACAAAAACAACTTATACGTGAAACTTTGGGAGTAAATATTTTGAAGAGAAAGAAAATTAGTGATGTTGATTCAGGAATTTCTTTGATTAAAAATTTACTTGGTAACAAAAAAATTCTTCTAGTTCTTGATGGCATGGACCAACCGCAACAATTAGATACTTTTGGGGGTCGAAGTGTGTTTGGTAAGGGTAGTAAAATTGTCATCACCACTACAAATGAAAAATTGCTTGCTCAACTTAAAGTTGACAAAAAGCATTCGGTTGAAGAATGGGATGAAGAGATGTGCCTTGACCTATTCAATTTCCATGCTTTTGAGGGAAAAACTCCGGAAGAAGAATGGGCGGAGCTTTCAAAAGAAGTGGTTGAGCAAAGTGGAAAACTTCCTTCAGCTCTCGTAGTTTTGGGGAATCGTTTTTCTCAAATAAGTGAACGTGATGAATGGGAAAAGGAAATTTATGAATTGCGTAAATTTCCTGATCAAATCCATTCCAAGCTTAAAGGAGGTTATGACTCACTAGAAGATGATTTGAAGAGTGTATTTCTTGATATTGCATGTTTTTTTGTTGGAGAAGATGTAGATTTTGTAGCTTCAATACTAGGAGGTCGTTATCGTTATTGTAACGATCTAAGAAGCCGAATCCAATCTCTGGAAGAAAGATCTCTCATAACAATTGATTTCGACGATACCATAATGATGAATGATCTAGTACAGAAAATGGGAAGGGAGATTGTTCGTCAAACTTCGCATAAATATCCTGGAAAACACAGCAGAATCTGGGATCACGAGGATGCATTGGATGTGCTCATCAACCACATGGTAAAGAACTAAAAGATAAATCAGAGTCTTATTGATTTATTTCTATTTTTGACAAACTTTGGAATGTTTTAAGAAATAGTTTTGTTTTGTGATTGGATCATTGCCTCTGGTAATTTTGTCAAAATTTGTTGGTTTTTCAGGGCACAGAATCTGTGGAGGGTCTTACCCTTGATGAATTTGATGAGGACACCAAACTGTAAGACTGCCCAAATCAATACCGTAATAAATTTTCTTTCACATAAAGAATTATATGTTATTGTTGTGAATGATAAGCTGAATATAGTGACACATTAAATATCAATATAACCTACTGACAGCCCCATTAAATATCAGTATAATCTATGCATTCAATTAGCTAGATTTTACGTCGAGGACTAGTATAAAATTTTTTGTATTTATATATATGGACCAATTACCAGATGGTAAGAACTAAAGCCATATGCATAGTCCTGTACACAAATCCGAGTCTTATCGATCCTTGTCCAACTTTAAGATTTCTTTAAGAAACAGGTTTGCATGGACGTAATTACTGATGACAAATTTTGTTAAATCTTGTTATCTTTTCAGGGAACAGAAGATGAGGATGGTCTGGGAACAGAGGATGAGGAGGGTCTCGGAACAGAGGATGAGGAGTGTCGCACCCTAGATGTGCAAGCATCAAAATTCTTAACTCTGAGGACAGAATCCTTTAAAGAGATGAGATTTTTACAATTACTTCGGATTGATGGCGTGCATCTTACTGGGTCCTTCAAAATTTTTCCTAAAGGGTTGATTTGGCTTTCTTGGAAAGGATTTACTTTAAATTCTTTACCATTGGATTTTCATCTAGACAACCTCATTGTTCTTGATCTGCAATACAGTTGTAACATCAAAGAATTGAAGGTAGGAAAACTCCAGTATGCCCTATAAAATTGCAACTTGGATTTCATCAACTAAAAATTTTGTCTTTCCTCTGATTTTCCTTGCTCCTTCAACAGGTTCTGAACAAGCTAAAAACCCTCAACCTCAGCTATTCCAAGTTTACTAAAACACCAAACTTTCTAGGACTCCCATGTTTAGAAGAATTAATACTTGAAGATTGTGAGAGATTAGTTGAAGTGCATGAATCTATTTGCCTATTGAAGAGACTTGTTTCCTTGAATTTGAACCAATGTTCGAGACTTAAATCGCTTCCTTCTGGCATTAGTGAGCTTTCGAAGCTGGAGAGTTTGCTGGTTGAGGACTGCACAAATCTTCAATCAATCTCAGAGCTTCCCTCGAGTTTAGAGACATTGGATGCGGATGGCTGTGAAAAATTAACAGAGATTCAGGGCATTGAAGATGTTTCTGACTGTGACTTTTCTTTATTGGGCAGCAACACTTTGTCAAAAAAATTTAAGAAGAGTCTTGCTGAGGTACTCTCATCTTTCTGTCTCTCTTGCACATACATATACTTAACATTAGCAAGTACGTATCTATGTTGAATAAGGTCTAAATTACACCTTTGGTTGAAATTAATAGGCATTGTGCAAGCGTTATGAGTATTCGATTTGCTTGGATGGTGGTTCTTTACCAGAATGGTTCATCAGCAATCCTGAAGAAGGTTATTCGTTATCATTTCAGGCACCCCCATCTGCAGATTCGGATGGTGAAGTCCGACTGGTTATTTGGGCTGTCTGTGCTTGCGAGATCGAATCCGCAGAGTGTGAGCTTGGTATCAAAATCTCAACAGACGATGGTTTTCGGTTGCTTGAAGATTCCATATCTCCTAAGAGTGATAACTGTTCGTGGATAAAGTACATAGTGTTGGAAGATATAGAGGCTGGAGATCAGTTGGAACTGTCTATGGAAATAATAGAGGGTGACAATTTTGTACAAGTAAAAGAGCTTGGGTTCTATCTGGTTGAAGAGAAGCCAAATGTTGAAGAGAACAATGGGGAAAGCCGAGAAACTGCACCCAAGGGAAAGCCAAATGTTGATGAGCCGAATGACAGGCGAGCAATAGCATATTCCGCTATTGATGATAAAGAGGAGGACAGTGACGTCCAAGAAACATTCCTGAAAAAGCTGTATGTTGAGGAAAGCGATGACAGCGAAGCTACATCCTCTATCGATGATGAAGAGGAGAATGGAAGTGACGGCCAAGAAACAGCCAAAGAAAAGCCAAATGTTAAGAGGCGGGATTACAGGCAAAGAATGGCATCCTCTATTGACGATGTAGAGGAAGATGGCAACGTCGACGACCGAGAAACAGCCCACGGAAAACCAGATGTTGAAGAGGAGGATGAAGATGGCAAAGGCAGTGTCAATCAAGGAACAACATTGCATATTTATAATGAGCGGTGGAATAATTATTTAAGAAAGGAGTTGCCAAAATGGGATATCTTGGAATTTGCTGTATGCAGCGAAGACACAGTATCCTTGAATGATGACAGCGACAGCGACAGCGACAGCGACAGAGACAGCGTCAGAGTCAGCGTCGACAGAGACAGCAACAGCGACAGCAACAGCGATAGCGAGGGAAGGTCATCAGTAACTTCTGATGACTGATATTGGAGATGCTAGAATGGGATATTTTCCCCGTGGAAATACATTATCCTGGATTCGTGGAACAAGGCTTCTATGAAGGAAAAATGTGCAACTTTGCAAGGCATCTTCATCCATTACTTCAAGGTAACTTTACAGTTGAGATGAACATGGTGTTCATAGTCGAGCCAAGGAGTGTATTTTATTTATTTTCTTAGCTTTGCACCTGACAATTTAGTCAGCAAAAATGTTGTTGGGTTTTCATTATATAAATAAAGCTCTATTCAGTTCGACATAATTAGAAAACCCTGAAGTTGATGCTTCTTATAAGTTTTTTTTTCTCTTCTTTATTATACGATTTACTTTTCCTTTTACTATTAATCTTAACTTTTACTCTTAAAAATTAATAAAATATAAAAAAAACATAAATAATAAACTAATAATTTACAACAGGCATTTATATTTTTCTTTTTCAAATTCTAATATTTATTAATTATTAAAAAATTAACTGCGAGATTTATTATTATTATTGCATGTCTCTAGAAATTGAAAGTAGGTGCAAATTCTACCGATTTATATCCACCATACAATATGTTATATAAATAGTAAATGCTTTTTTTTATTGTCACACTCATGCACTCATTGAGTTCAATGATTCGTCACCTAATTATTTAGTTTAGGTCACTAGGAGATCTAGATACAAACTGATCTCATTTGAAATATCAAAGTAAGGGACTAGTTATAACTATAGAAGATATTAGTACCCTTAATGTACCTTACATGAAGTAAGTTGCATTATATGATTTGGATGTGGTTTGAAGGTGTTGATGGATTCCTAACCAGTGGTCCATTTATGGCTCAGTATAAAGATTTACGCTCATGACTAAATCTAGCATTTCAAATTTATTATGGGCTCGTATGCGCAAATAAATTATTAATAGAAGAATCTATGTAGATGCCCTGACAAAGTTCACCTATCCTAGAAGGAGAAAGTATTTTTCACAACTTGTATATTGTGGTGAAAAATACTCTCAATTAAAATTGGTGAACATTCAAAATAATTATGAGAATTTTCTAGTCAACTCCTAATATTTAAATATCAGTCTACTTATAGGTCCAGCATTTATACCAGAATGTTAACCATTGATTTTCAAGGGGAAAAAAGTAGGCTTATTGAAATATTAGCTAAATCTTTAAGAAATTTTACGAACTTGTTGTAAATTCCGTAAAAATGCAAAGAAGTACAAAAATTTTCTAAAAATATGCTAAAAACATATTTTCCTCTTTCTTATAAATAAAGTGCAATATATATATATATATATATCTCTTTTTTTAAGGTCTTATTTGACAAAAACTCATTTTTCTCTAAAATCAAAACTATAAAAATAGGCTTAGGGAATGTTTGTCAAACATATTCTTAAACCAAAAAAATCTTTAATAAAAACCATAGTTATCAGGCTCGATGGGTCAACCAGAGATCCAGGTGACCTAGGGTCTTGGCTAGGTTTGTTTCATTAAAAACTTGGGCCTACAATTGACCTAGAGAAAATTGTTCAACTTACCGAGTCAACCCGAAACTCCGATGACTCGATGTGATATCTCACATCGGAAACGAGCGTCCAGAGTCAGGGCCTTGTAAGTAGTACTAGTTGCTAACATGTTGTACGCGTTTTGGAGCCATGCGTGGCTGCCAAGAACAAAAACGTGATGGGGACCTGGGTGCAAGCCCTGGAAATGGGTGGACTTTGAGGCTCAAAGCAAACAATATACAGCATGTTGGGCCAGGCCATTACATTTGGTATCAGAGCCGAGGACGGCTCGTCTTAAGGTGGGGGGATTGTGATATCCCACATTGGAAGTGAGCGTTTAGAGCAGGGCCTTATAAGTGGTGCCGGTTGCTAACATGTTATATGCGTTTTGGAGACATGCGTGACTGCTAAGAACAAAACTGTGAGGGGGACCTGGGTCGAAGCCCTGGAAATGGATGGACTGGGAGACCCAAAGCGGATAATATACAGCATGTTGGGCCATGCCGTTACAAATACTATTAGATTGACTACAAATCTAGATGTAAAAGCTTTCTTCAATTTTAAATTTGACAAATTTCGACATCTTGATCCATATCATGTCTAACACCTATATCTGAGTCCGACCAATATAGGTTTGATTTTTTTGCCCATTTCGATAAAAAAAAATTCTCGAAACAAAAGGAAAGAAGAAAGAAGAAAAAAAAATAAGAAAATGATGCATATATCTCTTGCGAAAGTGTATTTAGGATCCAAAGATGAATGGTTAAGACCTTATTTGATTGACAAAGTTTTTTTTATAGTTATCAAACTTGATCTAAGAATTGACCCGGCCAAGGGTTGAGTCTCGGGTCACATGGGTTGAACCGGGTTAACACGAGCAAATTAAATAAAATATTTGAGGTTTTAATATTTTATATGAAAAAAATTAAGAAACAATCCACGCGGATATAGATTAAAAGATTATTCAAAAAAGTTTTTTATCCTATATTGAAAAGATACTATATTATCTTTTTAAGTTGAAGTATTTAAATCAAAAAGATTTTTTTATCCCACATTCAAAAAACACAACGTTTTTCTTGTGAACATAGAGTACATATATTAATGGGCTTCAAATTCCACATTGAAAACATAAAACATTCTTTTAGTATTTATATAGAGAAATTTGATATGAGTTAGTAACCAACTGAAAAATATGAAAACAAATGGTCTTTGGCTAGGTGGAAAAACATATTAAAAAAAAAAGATCTCTACCAGGTTATGCCGAGTGTAACAGCCCGACTATACAACTTGATCAATGTTAAAAGATCCTAACATATCCTCTCTATTTGAGAGTAATTTTTTATTATTATTATTTACCAAAAATTCAGCAGAGTTTCATTTACATTTAGGGCATCCCAACTTATCGACTACTATCAATTTACTCAATCAACCTATCATCACAAGGTCCCATAATTCCGGACCTTATATCAAACCTCATAATTCCACACCTCATACAATCCACACAATATATATATCCTACGAGGAAGTTCAATATGAATATAGTCCAAACATCATATCATAAAATTTAAAAGAAAAGAAATACTAACGTGCGAAGAAAGCATTTACAACATAATAAGTGTTCTTAAATATTTCAAAAGGGTTAATTACAAGATAACTAAAATACTACATGTTAAGCTAAACTTTTATAAATACATCAAGGTTTACACAAAAGTATACTACATAAACGCTTTAATTCCCTTTTGTTTAAGTTAAATATTTACATAAGCTTTACAAGTAGAGTCCTAAACTAATGATCTCCCTAGATATTTGATGGACCTGATACATAAATAAATATATCATTATGTTGATAAAGATTTATATGTTCATGTAATGAATACGAATGAAGTATTAACTTTCTATCGGATCCATAAGAATTATAATAGAGAACTTATATTTTGGTTGTAAATCTTTTAAACCCAATTAACACTCATTTATATATTCTTAATTTGAATACTTTTATTTACTTGCATGAACTGGGTGGCCTTGCAAAGTCTAATCTTGTAATTCATTTATCGGTAATCCTATCATGGATGCCATTAGCCGAAGCTAAACTTGTAATTCATCTCCCGGTAATCCTATCACGGATGTCATTAGCCGGATGCCGTTAGCCGAAGCTAATCTCGTAAATCATCTCCCGGTAATCCTATCACGGATGCCATTAGCCAAAGCTAATCTCGTAATTCATATCCCGGAAATCCTATCACGGTTGTCATTAGTCAAAGCTAATCTTGTAAATCATCTCCCGGCAATCCTATCATGCTAATCTCGCAATTCATCTCCCGACAATCCTATCACGGATGCCATTAGCCAAAGCTAATCTCGTAATTCATGTCCCGACAATTCTATCACGGATGCCATTAGCCAAAGCTAATCTTGTATTTACGCTAGACTTTATTTACATTGAACATGCCATTTATTGTAATTGCATTCACTAAAAGAATTTTAAATTGTATAAGTGCAAATAGGAGGAAAATCACGCACCTGCTTCACCTGTCTCGCGACCTTCCCTTACAGAAGATCCAATCCTTGTTGCTCCTCCTGAATCATAAGGAAGTTTTTGGTTATGATTCCTTCAAGCCGATATTATAGAGAATCCATATTCATCTATTACTCATATGTTACTTTATATACATGTTCATTTCCTCATAATAACATACATACATATATCATGTATATTTTCAGAGTTAGTATCTCAATGTGCAAGTGTTCGTATGACTCAATTCTTTTATATTCTTATATATAGTATTCACGTGAAAGTCTACCGTTACTGTCTAGATATTGAACTGTTACTGTCCAACTTTGAACTGTTACTGTCCAATTTTCAACTATTACTATCCAACCGTTACTGTCTAAACATTGAACTGTTATTGTCCAATTTTTAAATGTTACTATCCAACTTTGAACTGTTACTGTCCAATTTTCAATTGTTACTGTCTGAACACTCATCATATTTTTAACTATATCTAAAGTTTTAAAACTCCATTTTAAGTGAGATTGATCTTGTTAGAAAGCTAAGACATGAGGCTACAAGTTCTCTGAAGGGAGGAGAACCCAGTTTTGCCTCCAAGATAGTCAAAATTGCTCATTAACTAATTAGTCCTACTGCCCTACATAATCAATTACGACTCGGTCTCAATTGGTAACTCGTAACTGGAGTTCTACATCTCCAAATTGAGCAAGACCAGTTTCTTTGGTTAGCTAACATTCAAATCTATAATTTCTATGAGGAACCAGCATCCTAATTCTCCCCTTCACACAATACTTTCATAAACTACATACCACACACAGGGATTAACTTAATCTCAACAATAAGTATTTTTTTCCCCAATTTATATCTAAGAACCCTAACATATGATTCAATATCAAGGGATCAATTCTTTATCGAATTTAAAATGAACTTTTTTAAGATCATGTTTAGAACACCTTACCCGGTACAAATTAAGATTTTGATCTTCGACCAGTTGAAGATTTTCAACTCCCTCCTTTCTTTTCTTCTTGTTCAATTTCTTAGTAATCATTTGTTCTCAAGTGTTTATTCCATCTATAAACTCTTAATCTTGGATGAGTTCTTGAAATTTTAGTGTTTCTCTCTTGATTTCTCAAGAATGGTTATAAAACTCCCAATTTTCTCTCCTTATGGTTCCTACAGATTTTTGGTGAGGAGAGAGTATTCATACTCTATATTTTTCCTTATTTGCATTTAGACACCCTTTTTCTTTTAAGTATATTATTTTCTTCAATTAAATCCAACCCTCAACAGTACCGGGTTTATTAGAATGTTTCGAATTATTTCGCTCGGAAATTTATATTCAAAAATTTCTGAATTTCAGTTTTGATTTAACCATATGCATGAATTTCTTCGCTTTTATTTATCTATTTTTTTCTTGGGGTTTACAGTATTAATAGACTAATACAATAGAATTTTCTGTGTAAGGAATAATTAAAGACATAAAAGTTCATCAAAGGTCTAAAATCAGCAGAAAATTCAAAAAAAAAAGACATAATATGTAGCAGATTCATAATATCTCTATTCTTTTGGGACTTTCTTCTTCATGAAACCAACAACCTTTATCAATCTTTGTCCGATTTTCTGTATAGAGAATAGTTAGAGACTTAAAGTTCATCAAAGGTCTAAAATCGGCAAAAAATTCAAAAAAGAGACACAATATGTAGCAGACTCATAATATCTTCTGTCTTTCGGGACTTTCTCCTTCATGGAACCACCAACCTTTATCAATCTATTTTTCCTTGAAGATTCTATTTTTCCAATTTTAGTATTTAATTTTGGATTGTTGCATTTATTTTTCCAGACTTTTATTTGCCCTTCTAAACTATGTCGGTGTTATAGAAACTGATAATAATGCAGGATCAGAATGCTTTTATTGAAAGAAGAAGGTTGGCTTTATACAGCCTTACATAATCTCAGCAGAGGAGCTATTCACGTAGAAAATCTTGCAAAATATAAACTAACAATCCTATGGACTAGGACTTATTAAACTGAATGCAAATCCTAACTACTTCCTTAACAGAAGCCTAAACTTTCTCTTCATTCCCTCCCTTAAACTAGTTCCCAGCTGTTACTAGTTTATTCAGGAATTTCACAGACTCCCAACTGATTTCTAAACTTCTGGAATGCAGCTAATGGGAGAGGTTTTGTCATTATATCTGCCAGCTGTTCTTGTGTTCCACAGTAGACTAATTCAACTGCTCCTTCTCGTGTAAGATCACGAAGAAAATGGAATCGCACATCAATGTGCTTGCTGCGACCATGTAACACAGGGTTTTTGGACAACTTAATTGTGGAACTGTTATCACAGAAAATTGTAGTGCCCTTGCTTTCCTTCAGACTTAGTTTCTCAAGTATTCTTTGCATCCAAACAGCTTGCGAAGCACAAGCAGCTGCAGCCACGAATTCTGCTTCAGTGGTTGAAAGTGTGACTATAGGCTGTTTTCTTGAAGACCAGGCAACAGCTCCAGATCCCATCATGAAGGCATACCCAGATGTGCTTTTCCTGTCTTCTAGATCACCTGCATAGTCACTGTCAGTGTATCCAATTAATCCTTCACGCCCTCCCTTCTTGTAGAAGATCCCAAGTTCAGTAGTTCCTCTTAAGTAGCGCAGAATTCTCTTGGCAGCCAATAAGTGTAACTTAGTCGGTTTAGCCATATATCTGCTAATTAAACAAACTGCAAACATTAAATCTGGTCTTGTAGCTGTTAAATACATGAGACAGCCCACCATTTGTTTAAATAAAGTTTCATCAACGCAAGCTCCATTCTCATCATTGTAAAGTTTACATCCCGGGGCAATAGGATTATGGACTGAGTTGCTGTTTTCCATCTTAAATCTCTTTAATACCTCTGAAGCATATTTTCGTTGGCAAATGTAAATGCCTTCAGGTCTCTGTAGAACTTCAATGCCAAGAAAGAAACGCATTCTTCCTAGATCAGTCATGTCAAACTCCCTCAACATTGATGTCTTAAACTCAGCAAACATCAATTCATTATTGCCAGTAAATATTAAATCATCTACATATAAACTGACAATAAGAATATTACCTTCCCTGTCAGTTTTAATGAACAAAGTATGCTCACTATAACACTTCTCAAACCCTTCATTTATAAAATGTGCTTCAATACGGCTGAACCAAGCTCTTGGAGCTTGTTTCAGTCCATAAAGAGCTTTTTTCAGTTTGTATACCTGCTGTGGATTCTGCTTGTTCTCATAACCTTTTGGCTGTTCTACGTAGACTTCTTCATTAAGTTCTCCATGCAGGAAAGCAGATTTGACATCAAGCTGATATAATATCCATCCTTTGTGAGCTGCTAGGGCCACAATCATTCTCACCGTATCCATTCTTGCAACCGGTGCAAATACTTCTGTATAGTCTATCCCTTGTTGCTGCACATACCCTTTAGCCACCAATCTTGCCTTGAACTTGTCTACTTCTCCATCCTCTTTTAGTTTGGTCTTATAAATCCATTTTACTCCAATTGTCTTTGCCCCTGCTGGCAGATCAGTAAGTTCCCAGGTGTTGTTCCTTTCTATGGCCTTGATTTCAATATCCATTGCTGTCCTCCAATGTTCATATTTTACTGCGTCTTCAAACTGTACTAGATCTGTTGAAGTAAATAAAATCAAGTTAACATTTGCATCTTCTTCCTCTGAAAGTTCCCCAGTTACATAATCTCTTATCCACCTTGGAGGTCCTCTAACTCTTCTTTCATGAAAAACTGATGATTCTCCCCTGTTCTCACCATGTTGAGAACTGCCACCATAATAACCTGGCGATGCCCTGCTATTCTCACCAAGTTGAGGCCTAGATTGAGGACTGCCAAGAAGATTTTCATGTAAACTTGATGATTCTCCCCGATTCTCACCAGGCTGAAAACTAGCAATTAAGTCTTCATTTGAATCTGCTCCATGTTCTAGTTCTTCAGGAATGTCTTCCTCATTCATGGATGTTCCAGTAACACCTTCATCTCCACACTCTAGGTCAGCCACCAATTGTTCATTATAGCTTTGGTCCCAGTCCCAAGATTTTTCTTCATCAAATACCACATCCCTGCTGATTACAATCTTCTTCTCAACTGGATCATAAAGTCTGTAAGCCTTAGATTCTTCACTGAGTCCTAGTAGCACACAAGGAATGCTTTTGGCATCGAGCTTTGTCCTTCGTACATTAGGAATATGTACATGAGCCATGCATCCAAAGATCCTGAAGTGTTCAACTGAAGGTTTGATGCCACTCCAAGCTTCTTCAGGTGTGTGATTTTGAACTGCCAAAGTAGGACTTCGATTGAGAACATATATTGTCCAATTTACTGCCTCTGGCCAGAGATTCTTGGGAATTCTCCTTTCAGTTAGCATGCAACGAACCATATTCATTGTTGTTCTGTTTTTTCTTTCAGCCACTCCATTCTGCTGTGGAGTATATGCTGCTGTCAACTGCCGTTTGATACCATGCTCAATGCAATACTCATTGAATTCAAAGGATGTGAATTCCCCTCCTCGGTCTGTTCTTAAGCATTTTATATAGCCCCCTATTTCTTTTTCAACATAATTCTTAAAACGTTTGAACATATGTAATGCTTCAGATTTCTCTACTAAGAAATAAGTCCATGCTTTTCTAGTAAAGTCATCAATAAAGCATATAATATACCTCTTTTTGCTGTTAGAAATAGGAGATATCGGTCCGCAGAGATCTGCATGGATGAGCTGAAGCTTCTCTGTGGCTCTCCAATTGTTGTGCTTTGGAATGGGATCTCTGTGCTGCTTCCCAATCATGCAGGTAGCGCATACTGTGGATGGAATCTTGAACTGAGGTATCCAATGCACCATGTTCTTTGCTTGAAGAGTCCTCAATCCTTTGTAGCTCAAATGTCCATATCGACAGTGCCACAAATGTGCTAAATCTGGTGTTGAGTTATAGAGGCAGGCTGGTTTCTGATGTAGTGAATTTGTTAATAGCACAAACATTCTATTTGCTGTCATTTCAGTATGTATAATAAGCCCTTTCTCCGGATGATAGATGTTCATATATCCATGTTGAATTAGGATTGTCAACCCTTTGTCTTGAAGTTGACCAATGCTGAGAAGATTAGTCTTCAAATCAGGAACAAAGAATACGTCACTAACAACATGTGTAAGACCATTTACTTTCAATTTCACGTTGCCTTTTCCCAACACATCCATTCGTGTGTTATTTCCCAGCTTTACCTTCTGTCTGAAGTTCTCATTTATCACATGGAATAGGCTCTTGTCACCACACATGTGGTTACTGCACCCAGAGTCTAAAAACCAGACATCTTCCCTTCGAGTATGATTCATATCCACATATGACATGAGTAACATTTCTTCTTCTTCTCCTAGTTCAGCGTAATTAGCTTCTTTATCCCAGCTTGGACACTCATATTGAAAGTGTCCAAGCTTATGGCACTTAAAACACTCCACTGTTGCTTTGTTGTTGTAGAACTGACTGCTTCTCCCTCTGCCTCTGCCTCTGTATGCAGCACCTCTCCCTCGCCTTCTGGCATTGAATCTATCTTCAGAATTGGTGATCTTGAGTGCTTGTTCTTCTCCTGTGTGACGCTGAAATTTCTGCTCATGGACAATCAAGGAACTCTGGAGTTCATCAATTGAGAGTTGATCAATATCTTTGGATTCTTCAATTGAACAAACAATATAATTAAACTTTTCACTCAATGATCTGAGAATTTTCTCCACCACTGTAACATCAGTCATTCGCTCTCCATATATTCTCATTTTGTTAGCAACTGTCAGCACTCTGGAGAAATACTCAGAGACTCCTTCACCAGCTTTCATCTCTAAGGTTTCAAACTCTCTGCGGAGAGCTTGCAGATGTGATCTTTTGACTCTTGCACTTCCTTCATACTTCTTTTTCATTGATTCCCAGATTTGTTTGGAAGTATCCTTTACAAGGATGGTTTCCAATATCGTTCGATCTATAGCTTGAAAAAGATAATTTTTCACCTTCATGTCTTTCAGCTTTAACTCATCAATCCTCTTTCGTTGCATTTCTGTCTGCTCTATGCCACTTTCAGTCTCAACATAGCCATTTTCTATCAACCCCCAATATTCCTTAGAGCGTAAGAAATTCTCCATCAACATGCTCCAGTGGTCATAATGGCCATCAAAACGAGGAATGGCTGGCTGTACAAAATTTCCTTCCGGTGTCATATTTCTTTGCTGCTGCATAGGAGACTCAAAGACTGCTGCTTTGATTTAAGTAGAAAGGCTCTGATACCACAATGTTATAGAAACTGATAATAATGCAGGATCAGAATGCTTTTATTGAAAGAAGAAGGTTGGCTTTATACAGCCTTACATAATCTCAGCAGAGGAGCTATTCACGTAGAAAATCTTGCAAAATATAAACTAACAATCCTATGGACTAGGACTTATTAAACTGAATGCAAATCCTAACTACTTCCTTAACAGAAGCCTAAACTTTCTCTTCAGTCGGTGAGGTACCTATTTAAACTATTGTAAGTTTTTTATAAAAAAAATATTACAATATATTTTTACCAAGAATAAATAGTATGGCTAAGGTTTCTTAAGCCATTTTTGTGATTTTGGTCTTCTTGTATGTCTTTGATTCCTAGTCTCTTCATAATCTATTTTTTACCCCCTGCAGTTTTTCAAATATATTTTAAAAAATAAAAATAAAAAAATAATATGAAAAGATTGGGAGTTTGATGCTAAGCTAAAAAAAAAAAGATAATAAATGATCGAATAATATATTAAAAAACTAATAAACGAGGAAAAAAAATAAAAAGGGATTATTTTTTTAAAATAGATATTCAAGCAAAACTATTAAAATTGTAGGAAGAGATCTCGTACAGTTAAAAAAAATAAAAATAAATTAATCCTTAACCATAAAATTTTTAAATTAAAAACTATTTTTTTAGCAACTCCTCCACGCCCAACCAACACCGAGCCTCAAGCTCAAGACAGTACATCGACTTCTCTTTGCTTCCATTTTACCCCACCAGTCCTAATCAGCTCATCAAGAAGTCCCTTGTGAAAGAAAAGGCATGTTTTTTAGGCTCTTGTTGGGACTACTCCTTGGTATGTTCTATGATCTCCATTTCTTGTCACTCATCCTTGTAATTTCGTAACATAGTCAAGATTTCCTGCACATTAGGTCTACCCAATGTGATATTACATGGAGAATCGTAGATGAGAGTTTTAGCCATTGCATATAAGGTAAGTTAACTAACTAAATTGGTCTCAAAAGATCCCCTGCTGCTCTAGCTCTATATTAAGTTGAACCAAGGTCTTCAAAGTGCAAAGAATATAGACCGGGGGTGAAGATTTTGATTTATCAAAGGCAATTTCTTTAAAATTCCACAATCATCAGTCAGTCAAAGCAAGAAGTTTTGATTTATCAAAAGCTAATAATTAACGGAGAGGAGAAAAGATAGGAAAAGAAAAGGCAGGTAAAAAGACTGAAATTGAATATATCTTACAAGTCGTTTTTTAATGCTTTATACACACACACATGTAGTAGATCAAGTAAAGCTGACTGATAATTTTTTCTTTAGCGTCTATGAGAATATTGTTTCCAAGGGGCGTAACGTGATGATAAAGAGCTTGAAATCTACCCAGCAGGTCTCGAGTGCGAGTCATGGTATGCACCTTTTGTAAGAATCTGGGACAGCTGGGGTTTTACTCCCTCACCTGAACCTATAAAATACACTTTTTGAAAATAAAATTTCTTCAAATCCAAAAAAAGGTCTACGAGAATATTGAATGCATGGCAACTAATTGAATTTATTTTTTTTTTGGAATTTCATCAAACTTATTAAGAAGTAGGCAATGATGTGTAGAAATTGGCATAAAGCTCATATTATGGGTTCCATGAGACGGGAAAAGGTATTTATGAGACTGAAATACGATAGAAACCACTGATCTTTGGATCCCAAATACACTTTTTGCATGAGAAATGAGTCGCGTCTTTTTTTTATTTTACTTTTATTAGAATCTCTTTTTTTTTTCTTTTTCTTTTTGAAAAATAAAAAATACCACCTGCAAAAATTACCAAAGGATCTCGTTTGCTGTAAATAGACTTATAAAATCAAAAAAGAAACAAAAAAATATATTTATGTAATATCAAACAATATAAAACAAGACTTGTAGTAAAAGGTTGTACTTAAAAGAAAGCATGGACTACCATAAAACTCTTTTCAATTTCTAAAAATGGTTTATTTAGAATAATAATAGTAGTAGTAATAGATCATTTTGATTTAGAATTATATTTTATTGATGTGTAAACAATATTTTTAAATGAAAATTTGGATGAAAAAGTTATTTGAAGTATCCTAAAGGTTTTTGTAATAAAATAAATAGCTATTTTTTTTTTGTAAGTTAAGAAAATCTATAAAGCAGACCTCCAAATAGTAGTATATTAAATTTCACAATGTTGTAATTTTATATAATTTTATTGAGAACATTGTTAATCAATGTATATACCTTAAGATTAATGAAAGCAAATATGTCTTTCTTATCCTATATTTAGATGATAATCTATTTGAAAGTAGTGACTTGGATTTATTACATGAGACAAAGTAATTTCTTTCTCAAAACTTTGATATGAAGTATTTAGGTAAAGTCTCTTATGTCATTAAATAGGTCTAAAAGGACATTAAAACTATCTTAAAAGGCCAATGTTGAAAAGGTTTTAGAAAGATTTAAAATGTCAAATTGCACTTCTTCAATCACATCCATTGTCAAAATAAACAAATTCAATCAAAACAAATATCCACAAAATACATTGAAAAATAAGTAAATGAGTAACATTCCTTGTGCATTTGCAGTTGACAGTTTGATACATGCACAAGTCTGTACAAGACCTAACTTAGATTTTTCAGTAAGAATGTTGGGAAGGTTCCAAAGTAATTCAGGAATAATTCCTTGTGCATTTGCAGTTGACAGTTTGATACATGCACAAGTCTGTACAAGACCTAATTTAGATTTTTCAGTAAGAATGTTGGGAAGGTTTCAAAGTAATTCAGGAATAATTCATTAAAAAGTTGCTAAGAAAATCATTAGGCACCTACAAAGAACCAAAGATTACAAATTGACTTATAAACATATTGATCACCTTAGATGATTGGTTATTCAAACTCGTAGACATAATAAAATCTACTTTATGATATATTTTTTCTTCTTGTATAAAGAGTTATATTTTGAAAAGGTACTAAGCAAACTATTATTGCTTCATCTACTATAAAAGCATAATTCATAATAGAATTCATTGCATGTTGTGAAACGACATAGGCAATCTGGTTAATGAATTTTATTTACGGTCTTAAAGTTATTGATTTCATATCAAGATTAATAAAGATATATTATGATAATTTAGCTACAGTTTTCTTTTTTAAAAATAATAAGAGTGACGACACATTATTTCATTATGAGAAAGAAGATAAAGGAATATGAAGTGATTATTAACCATATTAGCACTAATCTAATTATTACAAATCCTATGACTTAAGCCCTGCAAACAAATCATGCCAACAAATCATAATAAAGATCATGTGAGTCTAATTAACCCATTTGATATTTAACTTTATTTTTTTTTAGTTGATTGCTAGATTTTTTACGTTATTCTTAGAGATTACAGTGATTTTTTTATACACATAAAGTATTATTTTTAATACCTATTAGAATATATAAAGTTAAACCCAAATAATTTATTAAGAGTTTATTCATAAAGTTTATTTGCTCATGATTATTTTAAAGATGCAATATATTATAATACATTGAAAGAAATACTTGATTATAAAATGTGACTACTATGATTTGAGAATACAGCATATTCATATATTGTATTCTTGATTTAAGTATGAATGTTTATATTTACTGAATATGAATCATGTAAAACAATATTATTAAAATAACCTATATTTCATGTAGATTTTAAATTAATTAACAACTCTAGTAACGCGTCAAACACATTCATGATGGATAAAGATGCAAAAATTAAGTTATATATAAAAAGTTTCAAACGGAGATCGATGAAAAGTTTTATGTCTTTAATCCACACACACAATAACCTAAGAAATTTGGCATAGATAAAAGACTTTTTATTCTTATAGCATAAGGATTTTTTTAGCACTTCCTTCAACACTTAATCAATTAAGATATATATATATATATTTTTTACTTTTAATTAAAAAAAAAAAGATTTTTATCTTATTAATTTTCCGCTGGGCTTATATGATTACATATAAAAAATTATCTTACAATAGGCTTTTTTTATATAATTATCTTACAATAGGCTCTAATACCATATAAGATTAGCAATGAAGAGAATTAGCTTAAAAGGAAGGGAGATTTAGCTTGAGAGAAAATGAAGAAATTACTGTAAACTAATCTTATAGTTGTTGTTAATGGACTATAATATAAAAAATACAGTACTAATAATACAATAATTATACCTGAGATTATGTTCAAACATATTGCTTCAATATTGGCTAGAAAACCTACACCCACTCAGTTGGATCAGCGCCGTGATTCATAGGCGCTGGTGCCTAGTCTTTTGAGTTGTCTTTTCAGCCTTCGAGGGAATTCGCAACGTTTTATAAAAGACATGGGAAAGGGAAATTACTCGTGAAATGTCACCTACCATCTTGGCAAATGCAATAAAATCTGGTTTCATGGCTACTCAGCAAGCATATGGTAAGAACTAGATGCACACATAGTCTTGTACGTTAAGAACACAATCTTTTCTACTTTTTCTGTCAAACTTTCAGTAAATTTCAACACTTCCATGTCCTCAAAATTTTATGGTACCCCAAGAGTGACTATCAATGCTTGCCCTCAGACTCAATTCAAACGAGAGACAATTAAGAGAGAATCACAGTTTTTGCTAGCCATGATGAAAGCCTACTAAAAAATGAGCAGAATATGGATTTTATTGAACAAGTGGCCGAGAGAGGATTTTAGCACGAGATCAAGCAATACAGCATTCCAGTGACAAAAAGTGTCGAGAACTATGATATACTATGCTAGACAGATTCTTCTCAACATAGAGAAGCCTCTATTCTAGGTGTGCAGCTGGCGCACTGGTGAAATAAAACAACTACATTATCTCAACAACAGCTCTACTGACAATTTTTCCCTGGTTGAGATCCTGGAATGCTTTGCCAGCCTCCTCAAAACCATATTTTCTCGTAACAGCATCAGTAAGATTGAATATACCTGATTCTGCAAGTTTGACCAACTTAGGAAGATCCTGCCTTGCCCTTCCTCCATAAGAGCCAATTACTTGTACCTGTTCAAGGAGTTAAAAAGGAGTCAAAAGATTTTCTAAGATTCCAGAAAATAGTATAAATGTGCGAAAGATGCCATTTACTCAAGGGAATGGCAATGAAAATATTTTTTAAGAACTTCCCATGTTGCTATGTAACAGGGATCAACTAATTACAATATATTTTACCTGTAAGATTCGTCCATCTTAAAAGGGAATTCCAAATTAAAAGCATAGATACATGGACAAGATTGGTTGATGTTATAGCATAGATACATTGACAGAGATGAGTCAGTTTTATTGAAAAAAATTTCCGCTAAGGCATTGACCAAAAATGCACAAGTAGACATATGGCACCCATTGATAAATACCCACCTTTCGACGGACCAAACGATTGATATCTATCTCCCCTATAGCACCAGCCTGTGCAAGTCCAATCATCACAGCTTTCCCTCCATCTCTTACACTCTGTGTGCACTGTGAAAATGTCAGTGGTTTGCCCAAGGCTTCCACAGCAATGTCCACACCTCTTCCTCCAGTTATTTCCTGGCAAACATACACACAACATAAAAGAAAAGCATAAGAATGTTTCTTAATCTATTTACAAATGCATGACCAGTGGCAACATGCTATCAAAAGACTGAGTTCTCCACAAATACTTGAACGCCACAACTTGGCACAACAAAAAAGCAAACAAAAACTGAAAACTGAGATTATGGCCGACCCTCGGTATCATAAGCAAATCAAAGAACTATACAGTCCATTGGGGTTATGAAGAAAGCATGAAATGATAAACTTTTATATCTTTTACTCACCACAATACAGCCAAAAAGGTTTGGTAGTGGCACTTTCATCATGAGTTGGGAACTTCTGCATCTCATTTAACTAAAAACTAAAGGACGAAGTACACACCTTTATCCTTTCAATAGGATCTTCTATCTTTGAATTTATAGTGGCAGTGGCACCAAATGTTTTAGCTTTCTGAAGTTTTTCATCCTGAACATCCACAGCAATAATATCAGAGGCACCAAATGCCCTTGCTATCTGCAAACAACTGAAGCATTTTGTCTTAGTCATGGTTATGCAAGAGTTCATTAAAATAGAGTAACAAAACACTGTGAGTGACTATGACTTTAATTTTGACAAAATAAATAATTCAGAAAAAACATCAACAACCTGAATTTCTGCTAATGTTTTATTCTTATGATTATTGTCATGGTGATGCAATGTTTCTCATTTTTATGGGTTCACTAGTTAGATAAGCAAAGTCGCATCAAACTCCCATACATCTATTTTTGTCATTAAATTGGGGACCTTCCATTGTTCATGAAGGTTAAAACCTAGAAGTCAAGAATTATGTGTGACTATTAGCAATGTTCAGGAAAGGCCAATGCAGGCCTTCTCTGGACTCAAAAATACAAAACAAATAAGAAAAGGAAAGGAAATAGAAACTTTATGATGCATGAGAAGTTTTGAAATGAATATGTAAAAATTTAAAGGCCATCACTATGAACAAATTTTGCATGACGATCAAATAATTTCCCCTGCTTCTAACAATCAGAATGAAATTAGCTGAGCTGCTTGTTAGACTGACATCAAATGACCCAAGTTGTTGAAAGCAGCTTTTGCTTCATTGTTACTTGTGTCTTCTCCCCGCATTTTATCACATTCATAAGCACATACATCCACACACGTGAAGCACATGAGTGAAAAGCTGGGACATATATATATATAGGAATGTATGTCTTCATATGTATGCTATGGATGCAATGTCTGTGGTACTGATGTAAATTATTTATATCACCTTGACCCTACACCACCAACTCCAATCACAGCAACAGAATCCCCAGGACGCACTTGAGCAGCATGAGCCATAGCACCATAAGCAGTAAATACTGCACATCCTAAAATTGCAGACTCGGTGTATGGCAATGAATTTGGTAATATAGTTAATCCATGTGCTGGAACAACACAGTATTCAGCAAGGCCTCCCATGCTGTACATGAAAACCGGCTTTCCTAGAATGATATAACATTTCTTTAGTAATCCAATAATAATGTCTATATTCCATAAGTAATCAAGAAAACTCTTCCCCAAAGACCATTAAAGAGAATTTCAACAAGACAAATTTATAAAGCAACAGACAAAAGAGAGGGAAATTATTAACACCAGAAATGCATGATTTTGCTAGCACAATAGTGCTCAAGTGTAGATCCAGTTAATCCAAACTCACAGAAATATGTGTGTGTGTTTGTTTGTGCAGAGAGATAGAGAGAGTGTATTGTGTCAATTAGTCAATTTCATGCCAACATATACTCATCCTGAAAAGAAATTATGTTCAAATTCATATAAGAAAAGAGGACAGACCAGCAATGCGCCAAATGCAAGTGAAGCATGAAATCCATATGAAAGCAGAATCGCAATTAAAAATACCAAAATTTATTTAGACTGGAAATGAATAAGCACTGCTTGGTATGGAGATAAAAGAAAGCATATCAAACAATTGAACACTAGAATTACACTGTCTACGACTCAATTGCAGCCAACTACACAGCAATAAGAAATGGGGTGCCCATCACCGCATCCAGGCTCATTGAACTGGCAGTATAGTAGACTAGTACATGTGCATGTGCTCAAACTAACATTATGTTGCATTTCTTCTTTTATGTTTCCAGGGAATAAAGTAAAGAGACTTGATTGTGGAGTTCGCATATTGTAGGGATATGAAAGTTGTGTTTGGAACATTACAACAAGTTGCAAGCTTTTTTTATCGAAACAAAAACACGGACAGTTTTTCAGCTTTAACTAAAAGAAAGTAAAATTAAAAACAAAAGTTCATTACCACTATTACGGAGGAATAGTCGGGTTTCACCATCATAAAGAGTTCCTTTTGATCGATTATAAGCAAAAAAATCCTCACATAAATCATCATGGCCCTGTTTCCCAAATCAGAAATTTATCATATCAGTATCTTCTTACCACATTTTATAATTTTTGCTGCATTTCCAATATCCCTAGCGATGACATAATAACAAGAACAATATGAAGCTACACACACAACAATAACATTATATCTCAAAGAAATGTCACCTTAGAACAGTAGAAACAGTTACCACAAGGCATGATAAAAGCTCCAACAACACGAGAGCCAACTGGAAATCTGAAAATCAAGAACTCAAAATTCATAATTCACATTACTACCATCTCCCTGCATGATAAAGAACCCATTTTCCAATCAAAGTATACAATATTTTTCAAACAATTTGAAAAGAATCACACAAAATCATTAAGAAAGAAGACTTGATTTCACCTTATACTAATCCATGTACCTTTCAATAGTTTTTCTATCTGTCAGCTCCCCATGTTCCACAACTTCTCCAGTGATCTCATGACCAATAGCACAAGGACTAGCAAATGGAATTTCACCCTTAATGACATGAAGATCAGAGTGACAAACCCCACAAGCTACAACCAAAAAAGACATACATTGACACCCCAAAAACAAAACAAAATCCACACAAATTACCATAAACAAGAAATCAGAGGGTGTTTGACAGCTGATCAAAAATTTCACCTTTAGTCTTAATAAGTACTTCTCCAGCTTTAGGACGAGGCATTTGAAACTCTTCAATGGTAACAGGCTTATTGGGCTCCCAGAAAACAACTCCACGCATAAACCCACCAGAGCTAACATGGTATGAGCTCTTTGAGATCTTCAAACTGTCAGTATCATCAAAAGAATTGATCTTGGCGCCATTAGAAACACCACTATGGTAGAAAGACTTACCAGTAGTATCAGTTAGAAACCAAGAAGAAGGTAGTATATTTGAGGGTTTTGAAGAGAATAGTTTCTTGGTGATTGATCTCTGGATCAGATGAGATAAGCCCATTTCTTGAATCGAGTGACAGCAAATTTTTGAAGTTTTGGAGAAGTGAAATAAGGAAACAGCGAGTGTGCACACACTGTAATATGATGTAACTTGCTAGAGATTAGGTCAACTAGCTGAGTCAGCTTGATGTTGGGTTTTTCTGCCAGGTCATCTTGATTTAACTTTATCCAAAATTCCAAATTATGGCTCCATACATTGATTAATTAGTGTATTATAATACATCTATGTCTCTGCTGTAAATATTATTTTATAATTGCTAAACTAGGCATGTTTATCCAAGAAATTCTCGATTTTTTTAATCAAGTTTTAAGTTGTATTAAAAAAAAAGTCTGATAAAATCTGGTTTATCTATATAAATTTTTAATAATTCAACGGGTCCTCCAAAATGTGGTGCTCAACCTAGAATGTAATTATAAAGTAAAAATTACCTATAAGAAAGGATTTTGAACTAAGAAATGGATTTAGGGTTTCTTGAATTTCAATTTCAATAATCAACATACTCAGGGTGTTTTCAATGGCGGACAGGTGAGTAATGAATAAAAAAATTAAGAATGATTTTTTTATTTTATTTATAAATTAGTAATTGCATCGAATAACTTGGATTAAAAAAAACTTGAATACATTTAAAAACACTCCATTAATATCATTACTAATATAATTATTAAATCTATAACTAGATTGAGTTTCTTTGAATTGTTTTTTAAATTAATGTACCCAAACTCTAGTGATTCAGTAGATTGATAAGTTATTTATTTGACTTAGTAAAACCTGACTAAATTAAAACTAATAAAGTTTATTTTTTCTTAAAAAGTAAAATAATGGTGTTTTTAGACAGAGTAATTAATTTGAATTCATCAATAATTTAGTGACATGAATCAAATTTGAAGGTATTTGAGATTATAATAGAGATTATTTTTTAAAGTTTTTTTACTTGAAAATATATTAAAATAATTTATTTTTAATAATAGTTCATCAAAATAATTCAAAAACATAAAAAAATTACTTTAAAACAAAAAAAAATCAAATTTTAATAAAAAAAATAATTCAACCACAGTGACAAACAACATATATGATACCCTAATCAACACAATGATCCATGGAAATGTATCGTTTTTAGGTGAAACTATGTGGAATGTGACATAAAAGCAAGTGTGCGATTTTTAAAGAATAAAAAAGGAAGGGTCCATAGTCAAATTGTGGGGTTTTGGTTCATTGTATTTTGATACAAGTAATGATCATTCTGTCTTGATATTCAACAATTTATTAAATAAAAATTGGATAAAAGTTTTGAAACCAAATTGATATTGTGTTCTGAGTGAAAATAATCAACTCACTTTTGTGATGATCAGCTTTGTTTTTGGATATTTACCGGTTGATTCATCAAGATGAGAGACTCGTATCCATGTTCTAGATTAGATGAGTATTATATATATAA
The DNA here is from genome assembly GCF_000002775.5 of Populus trichocarpa. Taxonomy (NCBI): domain Eukaryota; kingdom Viridiplantae; phylum Streptophyta; class Magnoliopsida; order Malpighiales; family Salicaceae; genus Populus; species Populus trichocarpa. Next base: position 78,307 of record NW_026291139.1, read on the forward strand.
AAAATTAATGATCAAAATATCCAAAACAATTTAGATAATATTTTTTCTAGAATTTTAAAGAAAAATTCGATTTAAGGAATTATTTGAAATTAGAGTAGTATTAAAAAGAAATTACGTTACTCCAGTTATCTAAACTATCCGATTTGGACTGGCCAGAACTTTCATTGAGCTTGATTTTAATTGTTGCATTATGTTTTTTAATATTTCTTTTAAGAAAATAATGGAGTAATAAATGCAACTGTTTTTTTGTATTTTAGTTCTTTCTACTATATCTTTGTATTGTTATGTTGGGAGTAAGATTAATTTTTTTTTACTCAATAAAAAATATATAGGCTTTACTAGATCTTTAGTTCTTTGATTAGAAAAAATAAAATCAAAAACTACTTGAGTCGATGTAAATCAACCAGTTGAATTAGTGAACCGATTCATGAAATAAAAATAATTTTATAGAAAGTAAATTGAAACAAATCATGAAATCTAATTCTCAATCAATTAAATGTTTAAAATAATTTTAAGAAAAAAATTAACAAAAAAAAAAAACTCGAGTCAACCTGTTAAACTTGCAGTTCAGGACACGAGACGAGTGACCTCATAAAAAGCCAATTGAAAAAATATTATGAAGCTTAACCTTTAAAAATCCTAATATTGAAAGATGTAATTGAAATTAGAAAAAAAAACCAAAGGAGGGAAAAAAAACTATTCCAATTAATAGTGTTTTTGAAAAGAGGGGTATACTGAACACAATTCTCAATAAATCTAATATTGAAAGATGTAATTGAAATTAAAAAAAATCCAAATGAAAAAAAAATCCAAATGAAAAAAAAATATTCTACTTAATAGTATGGCATTGAAAAAAGACTCAACTAAAAAAGGGATATAACAAATGAATCGAGTCAATTTAGATTAACTAGTCAAACTTGTGATCTAAGTTATGAAACTGAGATAACTTTATAAAAATCAAATTAAAACAAATCACGAAACCTAATTGTCAATCAACTCAATATTGAAGAATAAATTTGAGAAAAAAATTAATAAGAAAATAAAGGGAAAACTCGAGTCAACCTGTTAAACTCGTGATTTAGTTATTAAACTAGATAATCTTACAAAAAGTAATTTAAAAAAATTATAAAATTTGATCCTCAATAAATCTAATATTAAATGGTGTAATTAAAATTAAAAAAATATATATTAAACAATTAAAAAAAAAAGAAAATACATTATTCAAATGAATAGAGAGGTAAGTAACCTCTCTGCCACTAAAAGAGAGAAGCATAATTATAAGACACGATATAATGTTCGAATAAACTTAGATTTATCCTATTGTGTAGTGGATTCACTTGGATTTATTCTAAATTAATATTATTGTAGTTTTTTTAAAAAAAACAACTAAAAAGATGTGTTTTGAATATTTTTTTATAAAAAAATCCTTGTAGTTAACTATTAGACTCTAACCCTAGTTTTTGTTCAATCAATCAAGTTATAGGTAAATCCATCAAGTCAATTAGAAATGAGCTCGTCGGGTCATCTCAGTTGTCTGGTTAATTCTCAATTTCATTCTAAATCAAAACCGATTTAAGCTAGATCCATAGTCTAAAGGTTTCCTGGTTGAGTTGTCCTGATTAGGTTGGACAACTATAGACAAACGTATTAAATTCCATATTATTATAAAAATATTCTAAAAATAAATGACCTGTATCATTTAAGCACGTAAATTTTCTCATCTGAGGAGCAAGTTTCAAGCCCATGCAAATCAACTATCAAGCCATAATTCAATCCACTTCGAAAGGAGTTAATTTATGCTATATGCATATTTTAATCCTGGTTCAAATGGCTATGTCCTTGCAAAACTTGACAAGCTAAGAAAGGGAGAGGCTTGTGCAAGACCTGAAGATGAAGGCAACTCAGAAGAGCGTCTTCCTTTGGGCTTGCTTCGATCGACCGTTTTACAGGAGAAAGACTGAACCGTCCACTTTTCCGGCCATTTCCTTCCGAGCAGGCAAGGAGCCCAGTGCAAACCGTGCACCTGTTGTGATTCAGACACAAAAGAAAGCTGATGGTTCTGCTGGTAGCGTGCCCAGGATGGATGTGTTTTATGAAAATTTAATTTTTTTATTATTTTAATATATTGATATAAAAATAATTTGTTTAAAAAATAATTAAAAATAACCACTACCTCGTAATCTTTCGTTACATGGTCACTGTGCCGGCAGTTCGCGCAGTGGAAGCATATATTTCAGTGACTAACGATGTTGTCTTCAACTCATGGTTTTTCATCAGTTTGTATTTATCGCTGTTATCAATTATATATACAATAGCAGGTGATTTGTAATTTCTAAAAACACTACAATAAAATATTACCTTGTTCGGGTTAGGATATTTTTTTAATTATTTTAAATGATTTTAATACTCTTTTTTACCCAAATATATTTTCAAAAATACATTTAAAAACACTCCATCAATATCATTACTAATATAATTATTAAATCTGATATAACTAGATAATTCGATAGAAGTATTCAATATCCAAAATCTATAACTAGATTGTGTTTCATTGAATTATTTTTTAAATTAATGTAGTCAAACTCGAGTAGATTGATAAGTTATTTATTTGACTTAGTAAAACCTAACTAAATTAAAACAAGAAAAGTTATTTTATTCTTAAAAAGTAAAACAATGGTGTTTTTAGTTAAAGTAATTGATTTGAATTCATCAATAATTCAGTGAACTGAATCAAACTATAATAAAAGTTATTTTTAAAGTATTTTTTATTTAAAAATATATTAAACTAATATTTTTTTTATTTTTTAAAATTTATTTTTAATATTAGTTCATCAAAATAATTAAAAAATACTAAAAAATTTACTTTAAAACAAAAAAAATCAAATTTTAATAAAAATAATAATTCAAGCACAGTGACAAACAACATATATGATACCCTAATCAAGCAAGTCTGATAATTATGATAAAAGATGCTGCAATCACTTGAATGTTACAGACCTCAAGGATCACAGAACCTCATGTTGAAGGACTTGATTTATTACTAATTTTGAGAACCCATGTCAGTGTCTCCATGGATGAAAGTACAAGAAGCTACAAAGGTGCAAAGATCACAGGCAAACAAAATCCAAGTCAAGTCTTGTCTATAAAGGAAAGCTCATGAAATGGTAATGGTATCAAAGGAATCAAAATGTCCAGCACAGCAAATGGCAAGCACTTGCCATTGCCAGGTCTGAACACTCTGTCTCCCCCACCTCTCCTTCTCTGCCTTTCCTTTTGCAATTAATTATTACACTTTGCCTGCACGCTTGAGAGTAAATTATGTCTCTTACACTCGCCCATTTCTCATGCCATTGCATCACCTCTGATCTGTGTCTGTATATGGGTTTTGATAACTTGCCCTAGGCCTAGGTCACCTATACATATAAAGAACCCTTCCTCATTAAGACAAACCTTTCCCTAGCCACATGGCTCTGTAATTTTAATTATTGCTCCCTTGTTTTTGTTTTCATCCTTCAAGCATTCTTTTGGTCTATACTCTGAGTGTTTATTTTCTTTGATCCAGCTAATTTTTTAAAGTATATTTGAAGTTATTTTTTATATAAAAAGATGTTAAATTGATGTTTTTATATATGTTTTTTTTTATAATTTTAATGTATTTTTAATTAAAAAATATTATACATTGTATTACTACATGCACTTAAGAGTATTTTAATATTAATCTAAGAGTATTTTTATATTAATCTTTTATGTGACGGAGCTAAATTTATTTATTATATTTGTTCAAAGACATTCTATTTATTTTAAAATTAAATTATTTATAAGAATTTTATTTATTATTATTTCGTATCAAATTTGCATTGACTCATAGGAATTTGTTTTTAGCTTCTGCAAACCATTTTTTTAAAGGAAAAAATCCTACCTTTCTCTGTAACACATATACACCTGGCAGGACAAATCCCACAAAATGTCGTTTTAAGGTCACATACAGGTGACATTATAGTTGTCTCCATCATCACCTTACAAGGAAAGCTTTAAGCTTTTTCTCTTTTATTTCCAGGCAGCAGCCTTCCTAAAACTTTAACAAGCAGTAGTGATAGTAAGTTAGATCCTTTCTGTTTCTTGTACAGCTAACTGTATTATAGATTTTAGCAAAAGATAAGAGAAACAAAAGCAAAAGCTAAAAAAAAGAAGAAAAGAGAACACCCCAGATAAAGAAAAAGCCAGTTACATCCCTGCTAAAAATAAGAAAGGCTTCATTTTGATCTTTCTTTCTTCATTAACTTGATATTGGTTCTTTGAAATGTTGAAGCTTTTCAGGGTTTATAAACTCTTCATTGATTTCCTCATCATTTTCTCTTTATTCATTGCAGTTTTTCTTACAGGTATGTATGTTGTCTTTTTCTTCTTGTTCTTGTGTTTCTGTGTGTTTTAAGATTTGAAACTGTTACTTGGGTTGTGGGGTTTACTGGGTTTAGGATCAAGTATTGATCCTTTCATTGTCAGGAGTGTTTAGATATATTATTTTATTAATTGGGTTGTGTTTGTCCTTTTCTTTTTTGGATGTTTGATTGAGATCTAGAGATGATTTGACAGTACAGTTTCTGTTTGGGTGCTGTGAGAAGGAAGGAATGTAAATAGTAACTGAAAGCTTGAATCTTGGAGCAGATTGGTGTACTTTTAATTTGTTTTGTTGCCTCTGGTGTGGTAAAGTTTGTCCTTTGGCTGTCTGCGCAATGTTTTTTTCTTTTTCTAATCTGATGTTTTGTTTGGTGCCCCATTTGCACAAAAGTTCAGATTATAAAAACTTCTATGGTTATGAGTTTAATACATTGAAATTGAGAATGTAATATGTTTCTTATGATTCAGAAGGAACCAAAAGAACTATGAAGTAAGCTTCATTATTAGGTTTAGAGTGCATAATGACTGTCCGTGCAAGGTCTGCAATTCGAAAGAGTCCGAAACCTTTTGTCTTTGAGTAGGTTTGTGATTAATTTATGCTTTATTTTGTTGTCTGCAGAATAGCAAATGATGCTCTCGCAATTTCAAGGTTTTTGCTGGACATTAAAGACGGTCATTTGATTTATTTCTGGCTTTTTGTGAGGGAAAGTAAGTCTAAATGCTTTTGACATTTCTGCAAAAAAAATTATACGGATGCTTAAAAACAAATCTTCATTTGAATGTCGACCTGTGTTATACCTCTCACCCTTTCTGTTCTTCTACTCAATTACAGTTGTTTAAAGGTTCTAGTTGCATATGATTGAACCATCTTAAAAGGCTTTCCATCGAATTTTTCTTAATACCAGTCCATTAATTCTCTTATTCTATCAGTTACACTGCTAAATTTTCCACCATAGCATTCTCATTTTGATCATGGCCATATAGCATTCTCATTTGATCATGGCCATTTTATGAATCTCTTATGTCTTTATCGCCTGACGTTATAGCTGGCCTGGCACCATCTAAACATTTTCCCTTTATTTGGATTTGAATTTTACAATGTAAAGACCAGATGTTTCCCTACTTTCCATTCAAATTATTCTAGTTTTATGGTTGATGTCTTCCCTGATGTTCCCTCTCTCTGTATTGATCTTATCTATTGTTTGGTCATTCAGCACTGTTGGGCTTCTGTTGCTATCCTAAAATTCTATTATTGTCTTTTGGTTTTAGAAATGTTATATGCTGGTGTCGTGATGTGATCACAGGCAAAATGAGTAATCTGGCTTGTTAGAGTCACAAACATGAAGTGAGTTGATGGTGAATTGCTAGCAACATTGTAATGAGGGAGGGAGGGGGGGTGGGGGATGGGGATTATATGTTAAATTGAGCTGTGATTTATGATCTTATTTGTAATTTCTTATTGTAAATTCTTGATCATCTTTTCATTTGTTTCATTTAGTTTCCTCCTGGCTTATAGACCATATGCCATAAGAATGTCTCCAATCTTTTACTTTTCTTTATATTTTGAATTCCAGAATAAGCAGATGGCAGCTGAGCTTGTCAGTTCTGCAACCAGTGATAAACTGACTGAAGTAGATTGGACCAAAAATATTGAAATCTGTGAATTAGTTGCACGTGATGAAAGGTACATCATATTGCCTGCATTAAACACTTAAAAAGACATTCATGGGGAACTATATACTTGTTTCTTCAGTGTTTTAGTTATTGTAAATGATTTTTTAATGGTAAATCATGTTTAGGGAATGACCACTACTGTTAAATATGATCTTGTTCAAAGACTTGCTTTTAAGATGTTATTTTTAGAATCTCAGTATCTGAACTGCTAGATACTGAATAGGATAAAGCAAGCTGTTAGTTTGAACTCTGGTTCTTCATTTGCTTCCTTGTCATCCTTGATAAATTCATAAAATGGATTTGTTGATTCTAATCTGCAGGCAAGCTAGAGATGTTGTTAAAGCTATTAAAAAACGTTTGGGGAGTAAGAATGCCAATACTCAATTATATGCAGTGATGGTGGGTTGATGCTCTTGCTTTGTATGGTAGATATGCTTGGTACATTATATATAGGCTGACCACTTATTATCTCTTGTTTTGCAGTTGTTGGAGATGCTGATGAATAATATTGGGGAACAAGTTCATAGACAGGTGATTGATACAGGGATTCTACCCATTCTTGTCAAGATAGTGAAGAAAAAGGTATACCATTCCCTTCTTGTTCAAAGTTTGTTGATTCTTGGCTAATTTTACAGGAGTTGTAACTAAAATTTCACTGTTCCCCTTGTATTGCAGACAGAGTTGCCTGTAAGAGAAAGGATATTTCTTCTTCTAGATGCCACACAGACGGCTCTTGGTGGTGCTTCTGGAAAGTTCCCTCAGTACTATTCTGCATATTATGATTTGGTGGTAGGTAAATGTATGAAAAATGTGGTTTTTCAGAATTACTTGCTATGCCAATTAATCACTGCTAGGTTAGAAATGCTGCAGATTCATTGACATTTGATGGATTTCAATTTTTTCTTCTTTGTCCACGTAATTTCAACTGCTGACAGGCTTTCCTGAAAACTAACAAGCTTGTCTGTGCCATCATATCCCTCTTTTGCTGTGGAGTTTTTTTTTTTTTAAATCCTGAAAGTAAGCTTGTTTTAATTTCTTCTCCAGTGTGCTGGAGTGCAATTTCCTCAAAGACCTCGTGAAAGACCATCAAATCATCAGGCCACCCAAGAAAGTAAGAAAAATACATTAAATGGGGAACTTGCTGCCGCTAGACATGAGGTGGGTGCTCATCCAGTACCAGTGGAACCTCAAGTTGTTCCTGAATCCAGGTATCTTTTGCTGAGTTTGTTGCATGATGCACAGATCTTAAGGAAGGCTAGGTGCTTGTTTCTATCAATCAGGCACAGAAGAGGAGGTTTAATTGTTTACCACAAAGAATAGCCATTTCTAATCTTGCATTTATTGTACCCAGTATTATTCAGAAGGCGAGCAATGCTCTGGAGGTTTTAAAAGAAGTCCTTGATGCTGTTGATTCTCAAAATCCTGAGGTACTTTTTTCCCCTGCAATTTTGAATTTAGTCTTCCAATACTTTCGGCTACTTGTTTCTATCAATTGCATTTTCATCTCTCATGATCCTACAATTCGTACTGGATCAACTTCCATATTTGACTTCCTTTGTGAGCTTGTGCCTTTAAACACAAAAGCAAGAGAGAGTTCCATGGCTCTCAAGAATTTTGAGAGCCATTAATTTTCTGCACTGTGTGATTATTATATACCATGGTATGTCCAAGCATTCTGCTTGAATTTTTCAATTCTCAATGACATCCTCTACTAGATAATGTAAAAGATCCTTTTTTTTCCCTCGAGGCTTGATATTGAACTATCTAGTGTCTTTATTTTTTTCGTGCATAACAAATATTTTCCATGTTAATTTCTAATTTGATGCATGAGACAATTTAATATGCCCACCCCAACTAGTTTGGGATCAGGGCTTTTCTGTTGTCATTAATAGTAAAAAAGCTGGTATATGAACCTCGTTTATTTTGCTTCAATGCCAAATTTTCTGTGTCCCCTGAAGTTTCGCTGTTAACTCATGTTGATGACAAGGGCTGTAGCTTATAATACAGAAGTACATGGCACACGAACAATCTTGGATGGTTGACATTTATAAATTGCTTGTTGCTTAATTCTTTTTTTTTTCCTTTTTTTTTTCATCTTGAACTGCACTGGTGAATTATGAGTGAGCATTTCATGACATTTTTCTTTCAGGGAGCGAAGGATGAGTTTACTCTTGATCTTGTGGAACAGTGTTCATTCCAAAAGCAGAGAGTAATGCATCTTGTGATGACTTCTAGGTAAGGCTGGTTTCTGGTCAATTTGGCAGATTTGAATATTAGCCAGTCTCGTAATCGCACTTGAATTGACTCTCTTCCTCTCTTTCGTGTCCAGGGATGAAAAGTTGGTCTCTCAAGCTATTGAATTGAATGAGCAGCTACAAAAAGTTCTGGCAAGACATGATTCCCTTCTATCTGGGAGGTCTACAGTTTCAGATACGACTACCATTTCTGATAGAACTACTACAACAGCAAATCATTTTAATCATGAGGAATCAGAGGAAGAGGAGGAGCCTGAACAGCTTTTCCGAAGGTATGTTTATGTCATCAAGGCTAGGCTTGTATTTGGTGAAAAATAATTGACCTGTATCATTTGAACATGTAATGTTTTTCATCTGAGGAGCAAGTTATAACCACATGCGAATCAAGCTAGTAGTCAATTCACTTTTGAAAGGAGTTTATGCTATATGCATGTTTTAATCCTGGTTCAAATTGCCGTGTCCTTGCAAAACTTGGCAGGTTAAGAAAGGGGAAGGCTTGTGCAAGACCTGAAGATGAAGGCAACTCAGAAGAGCGTCTTCCTTTGGGCTTGCTTGGATCGACAATTCCAGGAGATAGGCTGAACCGTCCACTTATACGGCCACTTCCATCCGAGCAGCCACAGGATCCCAACGCAAATTGTGCACCTGTTGTAATTCCACCACCACCTGCGAAACACATGGAAAGGCAGAAATTCTTTCAGGAAAAGAAGGCTGATGGTTCTGCTGTGTCTGGCCACATGAGGGGTCTTTCGTTACACAGTCGCAATGCCAGCAGTTCCTGCAGTGGAAGCATAGATTTTAGTGACTAGGGCGATTTTCTCAACTCATGGTTTTTCATCAGTTTGTATTTAGTGGTTTATGGTGGTATGTCTATCTCATGTACTGTTAATGGGAGTGTTTTTTTACTGTTAGTCAGGTACTAGTGAGGTGTTACTTCTGTTTCTGAGGAGTTCTGCCCTAAGTTTGCACTTTTAAGCAAGCTGGAACTCTGTTACTGTCCTGGAAGGGATTTGTACACGAGATTTTTCTATATCATATACCTCACTGGTTATCATCATTTTATGAGATATTACTTTGGGGAATAACTACTTCCCTTGGTGCATGGCTGAATAATCATCCCTGTAAAGTGTAGTTCACGATGTTGTCTCTGACTCGTCCGTCTCTTGAGAGGTCAGCTTTCCATTGACTTAAAACCCTTTTATAAATCATTCCCTCAACTTTTCAGGTGTTCATCTGCGGATTCATGTACCTCTTGTACTCCCTTCATCGTTCTGTGAGGGCTAAACAATGAAAGAAGCAATTGTCTTGTATCCAGCGGCAACCTCCCACCAGATGATCTCTATGGTGGAGTTAGCTAAGCTGATCCTGCAACACCATCCCAACATCTCCATTACAATTTTAGTAGCAATCATGCCTTTTGACACCTCCACCATTTCCACATATATCAGTTCCATCTCCCAAACAAGTCTTCCCATATCCTTCCTCTCCCTCCCTCAACCCAGCGAAGACCCTCCTGGACCAGCGGCTGCAGCCACTTTGGGTAAAGCCGCATTCGATTATATCCGCCTATACACCCCTAAAGTACTCGATGCCCTCAAAACCATCTCTCTCACCTCCACTGTTCTCGCTTTCATAATTTCCACCTTCGGCATCACTTACGACACGCCCATCCCAACTTACTTATACTTCACTTCTGGTGCTTCTAGTTTTGCCAGCATCCTCTACTTGCCCACCATCCATAACCAAACTACCAAGAGCTTCAAAGACCTTCCCAACAATACCCCTTTGCACTTTCCTGGACTGCCACCCATCAAACCCTCTCACCTGCCTGAACCCCTACTAGATCGCGGCCATCCTGCCTACCAGGAATTCTTTAGCCTTGGTACTTTACTACCTAATTTGAAGGGGATGATACTGAACACTTTTGAAATGCTTGAGCCACAAGCGATCAAAGCTATCACCGAGGGTGCTTGTGTTCCAAAGGGCTCAACCCCTCCTTTATACTGCATAGGGCCAAGGATTGTTGATGCCAAACAAAGGGGTGCCTCAGATGATGCTTTATCAAAATGTTTGCTGTGGTTAGACAAGCAGCCAAGCCAGAGTGTGGTGTTCTTATGTTTTGGCAGAAAGGGAGCTTTCTCTGCACCTCAGCTGAAGGAGATTGCTTTTGGCCTGGAAAGGTATAAATTATTGATAGTTTATATACCTATATATATATGGCTTGTCATTTGTTTTCTTTTCCTTTGTTTCTGACCAAATAGGAGCAAACAAAGATTTATGTGGGTGGTGAGGAATCCACCACCAAATTCCGACACGGAACGTGGCCTAGAGGAACTACTGCCAGAAGGGTTCTTGAAAAGAACAAAAGAAAGGGGTCTAGTGCTGAAATCTTGGGCACCACAAGCTGCAATTCTGAGCCACCAAGCAGTGGGTGGATTTGTGACTCATTGTGGGTGGAACTCAGTGCTTGAAGCAGTAACTTACGGTGTGCCAATGTTGCCTTGGCCATTGTATGCAGAACAGAGGTTGAATAGTGTGGTTTTGGCAGAGGAAATAAAGCTGACACCAATGCCTTTTTTAACAGAAGATGGTAAAGGAGGAGTGGTGAGCTCAGAGGAGGTGGAGAGAAAGGTGAGAGAGTTGATGGGATTGGAAGGGAAAGGATTCAGAGAAAGTAGTTCGATGATGAAAATTATGGCTATGGCTGCTTGGACTAATGGTGGGTCTTCCTTCACAGCTTTGTCCAAGTTGGTGGCTTCTTGGAAGCAAGAACAATCATAATAAACCATCTCATACTTTTCCAAGATTGGTTAGCCTTTCTTGGAAAAATCATGCTCGGATCATTGGATATTAAACCTATGTGGAATGGAATTGGAACAAGATTAGGAGGAAGGTTGATTGTGTTAACATTCAAGTTAATTAATAATTTTTTTTAAAATTAAAGTAATGTTATTTTGAAAATAAAAAAAAATAATGGTTTTTGACAACCATGTTAATTTTAAATATTAAGGGTAATTCATCTTGATACTGGATTTACCTACGCGGTTGTGTCGAGTTTCGTAATTGTGGTTTGAATCTCAAAAACAGAGTTTGATCAGGCAGGCCCTTAGCTCTCTGATTTGGCATGTATTGACATATTTGTTCTTGGCTTATTTTTAGGAGTTCTTGTGAAGTACTGTTTAGGCATCACTTGGATGGATAATAAGAGAATTTGTTTCTCATGTTATCGTTTTGGTTTGAATATGATGCAGGAGGAAGCTAATAAACAGTAACAATACAAAAAAAATATATTTTTTAATAAGTAAAACAAGTTGTCCTTAGTTTTATTCTTTGAAAAATAAATATATGATTTTTTTGAGAGTTTTACAAGGATTTTAAATAGTTCTAAAAATCATATTTTAACTAAGAAAGAACCTAAAGTTCTCTAAAAAGATAATAAGATTGGCTCAAACAATAATTTCTAAATCTAATTTTAGAAAATCCAACCATATGATATGTAAATTAATAATTTAAAAAAATCTAAAAAATCTTAGAAAAATAACAAAATTGACCTAAATAATAATTTCTGGATCTAATTCCAAGATAGCCAATTATCTGATAAGCAACGTAATGATTTCTATACGAAGAATTATTTATAAAGTCACTTGGAAAAAATTAAGTCTGATCCAACTGTCAAATTTTATGTTATTAAAATTTTAAACTATTAACCTAGTCTAGTATGTTTTGATATTTTTTAAATCTAAATCTATTTTATTAATTCATAAAAATATTTATTTGGTCATCTATATAGTTTATTTAAATCCCATCTACTTCTAGTTATATCATATTATCATTCAAAGACTAGAACCTAGCTGTATTACAATATAAAGAGAAATTTTTTAATGCATATATTAGAGAACGAATGATTTGTCTAAAATGTTGTCAAATGAGATTTAAAGTGCGTTTGGAATTGAAAGTAAATAGTGGTATACGTTTCAAAAGGTAATTAGCCTTGTAAGATAGAAAAAATAAATATAAAATAAATAAAAATATTCTTGACTTGAAGAGATAGATAAAGGTACAAACATTTTTTCTTTATTCCACTAACTCTTTTATTTCGAGATAATGATAAATATTTATTTCTTTTAAAATTAGATTGAAAATATTTTAAATTTATGAAAAAAAATTTTGATTCGTTGTCCTGTAAAAGTCAGGATAAGGGTTAGTTTTCATGCCAATAAATTTACATCCACACAAGTTAAAATATCGGCTTGGGGAGGAGATAAATGATGCAGAGTGCCTGAATTAATCTGTTCTAAGCATGAAAAGCTGTGATAATAAATTCATCAAACCAACTCCAATAGCTTACTTTTCATGTGACAGTGACCATAGTTTTTGTCTGTCCATCTTCAATTTGAAGGTCCATCTCATTCAACTGTATCCTCTCCTCCCTGATTGGTCTCTTAGCTAGCTGAACAGTTCTGCTATAACACCTATGGAGTTATTCATGATTTTGAGAATTATCCCAGAAAACTGTGGAATTAATTTTTTATATAAAAAAAGGGTTTTAACTGGGTTTATTAAATCAATTTTCACTCCGTTTTATTTAAAATTCAACCCAAATCAAATCTAGATAAGTGGATAATCTTCGTAAATTAAACCGAGTTTAATAACAATTATGCATAAAACGAGTTACAAATAATATTATTGCATGCTAGTCCAAGATTTTGGTTGTTGAAACAGGCAATGTCTCCCTTTTGATAGTGGCACTGTAATTTTTAAGACTGGAGAGTGGTGAACAGGATAATGTATTTGTATGATTTGATAGTCAATAAAATTGCAATCTTTCCATGGTAAGAATAGTTATAAGACCTTAGGGGTATGACTCAGTCTCAGAGCTACTTTGTGGATTACAGCAATAAACTTGAATTTTATTATTATTTTTAAAAATACTAGAATAATGTTGTTTTTAATTTTTTTTTAGAATCAAACACAATATTATTTTAATAAAAAGAATTTGTTTCTAAGTGAAATTTATTTTAGATTAGGCTATTTATAATTGTGGCAGTAATTATTTTTTAAAATATTTTTTACTCAAAAATGTATTAAAATAATATTAAAAAGATATATATAAAATAAAATTAAAAAAAAACTCAGGCATTCAATGAGGCAATTGTAAGTTTGCATGGCATTTCATTTCGAGTTTTTTTTTTTCTGGATTTAATCAAAATAGATAAAACATATCCACAAGATCATTGAGACATAACTTAATAAATGCTGAAAAAGAAATTTAAAATTTTTAAAATAAATCACATAATAAAGGAAACAAAATGATAGGCAGTAATAAAAACATGAAAAGATAGATAAGAGAGAGAGAGGGAAAGAGTGCAATGAAGTGGTGTTGATTTTTCTACTTTGTGATAAGTCACTCTCCACACAAGTGGGTGTTAGTACTCAGTACACATTTGCCAAGAAACATGAATCGAAGAGAAAAAAAAGGACCTCTCTTTCTCTCTTTTTACCAAGGCTTTAGCTCATAGACACTGTAATCACTAATCACACTCTTAACTTTCCTTTTTGCTTGAGAAAATTTTGCATTTTGAGCTTCTGGGTTGTCATTATACTGATAGAGTAACAAGACCCTGAATTTGGTTTTGAATTCAGACATCTTTGAATCGGAGAAAGCAGAAACAAGTTTGGTTCTTTTGTGTGTTTTTATTCAAATGATGATGAATTGTGGAGCAGTGAATGCTACTACTCCTTCTTCAACTTCTTGGTCTGCTTCTCACAGCTCCAAAGTCCCCATGTAAGACAATTCTCTCCCTCTCTTTTTCTCTGGTTATGAACTTTAGTGAGAATTTGAGTTGTGGGTTGTGTAGAATTCTGGATTTTGTTTGGTGTGGTTGTAGAACTTGATGTGAAAGTTGATAGTTTGATGTGTTTTATTTGTTTCTTGCTGTCATAGGTTGTTGCCTAGGGCAATTTGTACTACACAAAGGATGTGTTGTGTCTCTGGTGTTCATGTGGATGCTTGTGTTAGTTTTAATGTCTCAAGAAATTGTGCTGTAGCTAAAGACTCATTGGGTTGGTCTGGAACTTCACCATCTTTATATTCTAAGCAGCCATTCAACAAATTTTTGTTGCCTTTGAAAGCATTAGTGACTTCAACATCTCAAGATTTTCCCATTGCATCACTTATCGGTGAAGAAAAGGTAGGAGTTTTGTTGCTTAATCTTGGCGGTCCAGAGACTCTTGAAGATGTGCAGCCTTTCCTTTTTAATCTTTTCGCTGACCCGGTAAGAGACTCTTGCTTTTGCATTTGATTTGAGAGCACAACTGTACATATACATTTTGATTTAGGGACTGGAATGGATGTAATAGTATTTTAGGCCATATATATATATATATATATATATATATATAGGCACTTAGAGTTTCGGACTGTCTGTTATGCTATGCATGATCGAGTAAAGGATGCTGCTAGCTCTCTTCATTTTGTTGACACAGAGTGCATCTTGTACTAGTACCAACCAGTTGAGATAATCATGAAATTTTGTTACGTTGATCATTTTCATTAATGATTCTCTACCAAATTTAATTCTATTCATCTTACTTTCTAATATAACAGGACATTATAAGACTGCCAAGGTTGTTTCGATTTCTTCAAAAGCCCTTGGCCCAATTCATATCTGTTGCGAGGGCACCAAAGAGCAAAGAAGGCTATGCTTCAATTGGTGGTGGCTCTCCTTTGCGGCAGATTACTGATGCACAGGCATGATCTTGTTTTTCCTTTTCAAATAAGCTTGTGTTTTCTTAGTAGTTTATATTTGTTATCTCAATATCTCGAGCATTAAAATAATTGAATAGAATAGAATCAGAACAAGGTAGCTGATGTGAAGTCATTCCTATGCTGCCAGGCACATACACACCCCAAGAGCATTTTGCTTGGAAATTGTTTTCCTTGTTTTCCCAGGCAACTGTTTTCTTGTTTTAAATGTCCTTTCTTGTCTATTGTCTTCATTCAGGCTGAAGAATTGAGGAAATCCCTGTGGGAAAAGCAAGTCCCAGCAAAGGTATATGTTGGTATGCGCTACTGGCACCCGTTCACTGAAGAAGCCATCGAACAGGTACTCCTTTGAGCTTCAGTTCAGTTGCTAAGTTCTTTTCTGGTGACGTTCAGTGAAATCTTAATACACCTTACCATTATGTGAAAGCTTCTAATATCTTAATACTCCTCTATGGATTTGAAATACTTTCTCCAGTCATTCCTAAAGTAAAAGATAAACATGCCTCCTGTAAGCTTCATTATCTGATATATGGGATTTGAATGAAGATATTGTGGTTCGAATTACATCTTTTTATTTCTTTGTAGATAAAAAGAGATGGAATCACAAAGCTCGTTGTCCTTCCCCTTTACCCACAGTTTTCAATATCAACTAGTGGGTCAAGCCTTAGACTTTTGGAGAGTATATTCCGGTGATTAAAAAGCACATGCTCTATCCATTTGTGATGCTCCAAAAATGTAATCTAATTTTGATGCTTTCTAATGGTCAACCAGGGAAGATGAATATCTTGTAAACATGCAGCATACAGTGATACCTTCTTGGTACCAGCGTGAAGGATACATCAAAGCTATGACAAATTTGATTGAAAAGGAATTAGAAAAATTTGACCGTCCTGAGCAGGTAATACCTTGTTGAACGCTTTCGAAGGATCATGTTTGTCAAATTTAATTTCATGGTTCTTTTATTGATCTCTCACAGCTAATTTGAGTTCCATATTGACTTGCTTCTTTTCTTGTTGTTTGTAAATTAAAAATGTGGAAAAGTACTAAAGTACAGCTGGGAGCTAACCAAGTACATGTGGATGTGTTTGTGTTTGTGTGTGTTCGTGCCGCTCTTGTATTTGTCTATATCAAAACATTTTAATCCCTTGTTATTGCTTTAAATACTTTTAATTGTACCTTTGCATAAAAAATTTAACCTCAATCTGAGCATGTGCAATATAGGCTATGATCTTTTTTAGTGCACACGGTGTGCCACTTGCATATGTGGAAGAAGCTGGTGATCCATACAAGGCAGAAATGGAGGAATGCGTGGATTTGATAATGGAGGAATTAGAAAAGAGAAAGATCATAAATGCATACACTCTTGCATATCAGGTATTCTTGATGTCATCTGAGTTGTTCTTGGTGTATTTTGATTCACAAATTATCGATAACAGTATGTGACTAGTTGACTTGCATAACATGCATGGCTTAAAAACCTTGGCTGTAATGTAGAAAAGTTAAAGTGTGGACTCCACTTTGAAACAATAGTATGTTCCTTTTGAAAACCTCATTCGAAAATGAATCAAAGAATTTTTTTTATTTTTTGAAAAAAAAAAGGATTAAAGAGCTGCTTACAATTTTCTTTACTTTGCTTGTGATAGCTGCCAAAGATTGTCGATTCACAAGAGAAACATCCTTGGTTGAGAAAACTGAATATTTGGCAGGAACAATAAAATAGTTCTGATTGTGGGACTTGCTGACTTTCTGAAAACAAGTTCATATTGCTGATATTTATTGGAGTCTAAAAAATGGCTCAGAAACTTAGCTGTTTCTATTTTGAAACTTATACCCAAGGTGCGATGGTGGAGAGCATATAGCATACTGGCTTTTAAATAAAGAGATGGCAGAGACATTTGGAAATAAGAAAGAGGAAGGAGTTGTCAAATGAAATCTTTAACTCGGTCACAGTTCTGGCCAATGTTTTGACTATGAAGTTGATTGACTATGCTATTGAACAGCACATAGAAAAACACAAAACTAAGCAGTAGAGGCATCATCTTTTGGTAGCATCTGATTTATATTTCTGAGTGGAGAGGATAGATACTAGAAACAAAAAGTTGATGTCAAAATAATACATTAACACTAAAAGAATGGTAATAATATGTAGAGATATCGGTGGAGATATTCACATATGTGACCTCCCAAGTGGAATTAAGCTGCCACAGTAGCTATAAGGGGCCCTTTTTGTATTCTACATGAATATCTCTGTGAGGTTTTTGTTTGCATATCGTAATAGCTTAATACTGAAGACTTGAATGTCCTTTCAAACAACATGATCTCTCTTTTGCCAACATGATGAGGCGATGCATTCCAGAGTGGAAGATTGAAGCTGTATCCCTTTGCCTACAGAATTATTGGGGACTGTCAATATCCAAAAATCCATAATGGAAGGAGCACAACCCTGCAACTAAGAAACATAATTACCAGAAAAATATGAACATTCTAAGGGTTCATAAATTATCAAGAAATCTTCTTTCTCCATATCTAGTGAGATCATCCTTTTTCTTTCTCCTTTCCTGGCCATAGTTTCAGGTTTCATCCACCAATCTGCTCCGTCAACATTTTCTACAACATCCATTAATCTTAGATATGAATGAGGAAACCTCACAAGGACCCATCTTCAGGAATCCCAAACAGAATTGCTGACATTCCTAATATCATATATACATTACCAAGTATGCAAAACCAAATCATCTTCTTCATAGCGAATATGGATTGAGTGAAGTAACTTGTACTTGCTGGCAGAAGGAATATATGTTACAGCAAAGCATTCAGTCCTGATATAATCACCACAAGGATTAGACAACTTGACTAGTTCACGGAAGTTATGTTCACACACAAAACTACCCCCCCTCCCCTCTTCTAAGACGTTTCAAGTCATGACCAGAAGGAATTACACTGACATCACCATAACCATCCAAAAACAACTCAAACTTATCACATAACCCTACCACTACCATCCATCATCATGAAACAGTGAGTTTCTTTCATGATTTCTATTTCCAATCTAAATGAGATGACAGTCTAATCTTATTTAAAATTGAATTTACTTGTAATAGACTGCACTAATACTGCTAGAAAAGTTTTTTGCTTTATTTTTGTTTTTTTGAGTAAATATCTTCTATGATTTGATGAATTCTGTCGCAAGCATGTCGACACTAAGGCCTGAGGTTTCTTTTTTTCCTTTTATTTTTCCATGTTACATGCTCTTCTTTTTGCATTCAAATTTCACTGTGAGTCATTGATGGTCTGGATATTCTAACAGAGCAGAGTTGGACCTGTGGAATGGTTGAAACCATATACTGATGAGACAATCATTGAGCTTGGGAAGAAAGGGGTAAAACGTCTTTTGGCTGTTCCAATTAGGTAATCAATTTTTCTATAACCAAGTTAAGAAATTGAGCTTACTGTATTTTTTACTAGAAGTTGTTGGTTCACTGATGGCTTGATGTTTTAATTTATGCATTGAAGTTCTCAAAACTTCATTCTCTGATTCACAGCTTTGTTAGTGAGCATATCGAGACCTTGGAAGAAATTGATGTTGAGTACAAAGAGTTGGCTCTCAAGTCTGGTATAGAAAAATGGGGACGTGTTCCTGCACTAGGATGTGAGCCAACCTTCATTTCAGATTTGGCTGATGCAGTGATTGAGAGTCTTCCATATGTAGGAGCTATGGCAGTCTCAAATCTAGAAGCTCGACAGGTACCCTTATTAATCTTTTCAACAATTTAGAAGTCAAATAGGATGCTTGAAGTTTTCTGTTAGTGGATGCCAGCATGTAACTTCTCAATGCCAATGAAACTTTTTGTCTACAAGATTGTTAGTCCATGTGTACTTTCCTGTCTCACTCGTTCCGTCCCTCTGAGCATGTATGTGTGTAACACATTTGTGTTTATATAGATGAAATGAACTTTAAAGACCTTCCATCATAATAACTACAGTTGCCTACCCCAAGTTAAACATGAACCCTGAAGGGCCCAACAGTGTCTGCTTTCACAAAAGCTATTTCCCCTTCCCAGTCCTTGCCTCTTTAATTTATGTCCATCCTATTTGCATTTGCATCTCCAAATTAGCTGAGTTATGACTGGTTGGGCTATTTCTGAATTTCAAAATTTTGCTCCTTTGGCATCCCCATTAAATTAAGCAGAATGGCATTAATCACTTTTATGACTACAGGATTATTTTGAACACTCATATTTCACTTCTTCTCTCATTGAATTGGAAACCAACTTTCTCCACCATTATCTAAAGGAAAGCATGTTAGGATGGTTGTTATCTCTTTGTTTCTGTGCTGATGAGCTGCATATTTTACCACTGATTTTTTCTCTGATAATTGGTTTGGGATTTTCTGCAGTCTTTAGTTCCGCTTGGCAGTGTAGAGGAGCTGCTGGCAGTTTATGATTCGAAGCGAAGAGAGCTACCATCGCCTGTGACGGTATGGGAATGGGGTTGGACAAGAAGTGCAGAAACCTGGAACGGGCGAGCAGCTATGCTGGCAGTTCTTGTTCTATTGGTTCTTGAAGTCACCACCGGGCAGGGGTTTTTGCACCAATGGGGTATTTTTCCATCGTTCCATTGAACCTACACAAGACCTTTCTTATGCCTGGTGTAAATTTTGTTACCTAAGTCAAGACGCATAATTTCTTATGATTTCTTATGCATAATACGACTTTAACTCGTATATATGCTGAATCGAACACTCTGGCATTGTTGTCGAAGTTCATAATTGGTGGGATTTGGGTTAATAGCATAGGTACTGGCAGTGCAATCCTTCAATGGGTCAAAAGATAAAAAAAAAATTGTATTACAGAGTTATATTATTTTTCATCTAATTACAGAATGTTCTTTGATTTATCCACATGTTAACTTTCTGTCATCACATCGTCCGCATCGAGTCTAAGCCCCTTCCTGCAGTCAACTGAGAATATAGCAGCGACTAGGCAAGCCATGCTTGCTTCATGCTTCTCTTAGATCCCCTTCATGTCCTTGAACTCAATTATACATTGCTACATAACCCCTGCTGCTTAAATTGCCCCTTAATGTCTTTAAAGTCAATGCTTACATCAGGTTCCGACCACCCTGGGTTTTGGCTGGGTGGTCGAGCCTGGCATGGTTTGCTTCCATGAAGGTTTGAACTCCCATAAATTATTCCCAAATTGCATTTTCAGATGACAGATATTTTCTACCTTACAATCCATCCATCATTTCTTAAAGTTGAAATCCGAAGGGGGAAATCAATGATGCATTACATGAACAATGATAAAAGTTGGAACATCCAAAGTTTCAGGTTCACAAATTCAAAGGCTTATGCAACGGTTACTACCTATTATGATACACATGAATAGAGAACTACTAAGGTTCATATGACTAGTGAGTTTATGTAATAATTAAACATAGGCCATACGGCTCAACTGATTTGATACTCTCCACTTGCATGAACCTCCTTGACCCTCTTGTCATATTCATCTTCGTCATCTTCCTCTTCTACCTCTGCATCGATGTCTTCCTCTTCATCTTCTTCAACTTCCCAACCGAAACCTTTGACAGGCTTTGATGATGGAGGCTGTTGTCTTGCCTCAGCCACAATTTTCATTATCTCATCCACACTTTGAAGAGAAAAGCTTGGATTATCTCTCTGGTAATAGATGGCTTGTGCTGGCTCCGTCAGTTCCTTTGGCAAGTTCTTTAAGAACCATGGGTGGCTTTTAATTTCTGAGAGTGAAATTCTCTGTAACAAAACTCATCAATTTTCAGACACCGATTTACAGAAACTTAGTACTGCAAAATCATGCCATTTAGAGAATTATACCCTGGAAGAGTTTGCAACGAATATGCGAGATAGCAGGTTTCTGCAAGCTTGAGATACATGAACATAGTCAGGGATTTTGTATTGCACAGCCATTATTCTCTGCAAAAACATCACAAGAAGGCAAAAAAGATCAGTGATAACTCATTGATTCTTTCAGAACCGGATATAATAGAGATGTTCACCTGAATTGTTTTCCTAAAATTTCTAGGGTCATCTTGGTCTTCAAATGGGTATGCCCCTACCAGCATCACATAAAGAGTAACTCCACATGACCAAACATCTGCCAGCTGAACCAGAAAAGGAACAGAATATTGAAATAGAACAAGTTACTACTTGAAGGTAAATCCCACTTGTGCGTAAACAAATTGGAGATGGCCCCAGGAACCAGAGATTGAGGAATGCAGTGCAGAAAAGAAGAGCCAGTGAATGGAATCAATGTTATCTTGACATAATTCTGAAAGAAAAGCAAGCGCAGCATCTTGTGTTTTTCACCTCCAAAGCATGGAGAGTTAGTCACTGTTCATCATTTGCTAGAATTTATTCATAGTCTAATTATTTAACCATTTTCTAGGTCATCTGTAGAATCAGATCTTCAACACAGTCTACAATATACATGATCAAATTTGGGGGATTGGCCTTTCTACATCCAAAACCAAGTTCACCAGCAAAGCCCCCAGCACTTCAGCCTCCTACTGTCCTACACCTTGTTGGTCACATACATGAACACAACTACTCAAGAATATTAACCAAGTAACTGTAACTGAATATCAAATCATTTCTGTTATTCAAGATCTTTCAGATAAAACAATTTGCCGAAACTTGAAATGATACAGCAACTGGGGCATGCCAGTCAAAACCTAATCTTCTCTGATATCATCTTTTCATATATTTTTTGTCTTCAATTTGAGCTTTATTATTGTACAGATCATGGTTTCTGAATTCAATCTGATGACAAAAGTTAGTAATGCAAGCTCAAGTGACAAATCAATCAGCAGTTCATCAGCTAGTATTAATCATACTAATAGTACCATAATGGTCAACACTTGCACAAATCCAAACACAAAGCAACCTCTTCAAGATCTGCCAAAACCCATTTTAGAAACCGCATCACATGGACCTGAAGTGTCTATAAAGCCAATTGTTCGCTAAAAAGATAACAAGGCCAAATAGAACAATCAATAGGATATGATATAATCTTTTATTGGCATTGCATGTGCATTCAAGCTTATCCTTTCATAATGTATTCTGGGAAATAAAAAAAATGTCCACCAGGAAATAAACCAAAATGCATCACATCTCCTAACTCAAATTAAGAAACCATGTGCTTAATGCTTGAAAATGAAAAATGCCCTAACACAGAGACAAAAGTTCACAATCTTGCTCATAAAAGAAATGGATTCATACTTGTCCCAGCTAGCACCTAACCCTTTTCATATGGTTGGATATTGGAAAGAGGATTGGATCATTCAAGATAGTGCTGGCTTCACTAGTGATGTACAACAAAAGTGCAGATGTGGATTAGAAAGTGGGTTTTGTTGAAGCTAGAACAAGACCAATTTCTTTTGGAGCTTATTTTCTATGGTGACTAGATATTCAATTTGACAACAAGAAAAGATTGGACGACAAAACAAACTTACCTTGCCATCATACTCTCTCCGAGAGAGAACTTCCGGTGCTATGTAAGCCGGAGTTCCTACCGTTGATTTCGGCCTTGAATGCAGCAAAGAGGACTAAACCAATACGGAACCAAAAATGTTAAGAACATTAAGAAAACACTCTGTAGCTTATAACCAAATTAACAAATCAAGTGTGATTAAGTGATTTCCAAACCTTAGAGTAACCGAAATCACAGATTTTCAAGCGAGGTGCCGGACTTCCATCTAACAGTGTGTTTTCCAGTTTCAGATCTCTATGGCAGATTTGCTGTTAAAGAACCAAAAAAAACTCCCATAAACGCATTCAACAATTGTACCAGTTTCTTGTGATTAGGCAGAAAAGGTAAGATTTATCATAATTATAAAAAGCTCCGAGATTTGCTTATACCATGTTGTGACAGTAATTAACCCCAGAGATCAGCTGCTGAAAGAAATATCTAGCCTGAAAAATTCAAACAAATGACAAAAATCCCACTGGAATACTACCAAGTAAATGCAATTAATGAATTGCAAAAGGAATCAGAGAGAGTGAGAGAGATTTAACCTCATCTTCACTAAATCTACCAGCATTGCAGATTCTTTCAAAGAGTTCTCCACCAGCTGCATACTCCATCACAATTGCCAAGTGTGTTGGGGTCAAAACCACCTGCAAAAAGAATGAGTTCCCTTCCTTAATTAATAATCAAACAGGATTACTTTTTTTAATTGTAAAAATTAAACCCCATTTCAGATACTTGCCTCCTTGAACCGAATTATATTGGGGTGCCTTAATGATCTGTGATTTATAATCTCCCTTGCCACGTTCTCATCTATCTGAAAACCCAAAAAATTCTCAATCTTCCTTCTTGGTATTTCACAAGACAAACAAAGAACCAACAACTTAGATATATCATTATCAAACTTTTTAAGGATGCTCCATATGAAAAAACACAAGACTTTCTCTAGAAAAAGGAAATTTTCTCAGGAACCAAACAGAAAAAAAGTCAAAGGAGTTACAAGAGAAGAAAACAATTACCTTATGACCTCTTTCAATGTATTTCATGGCAACAAGTTCTTTGGTCTCTTTGTGCCTCAAAAGCCTTGCTACCCCAAAATTCCCAGCTCCTAAATCCTTCACCAACTCATATTTCTCCATCTTCTTTGTCACTCACTATGCAATATGCCTTCTTGCTTTGGCTCAACAAACGTTATGCTGCTCCCTGCAATATGCACGTGTGGATTATTACATGCAGACTCTCTTCCCTTTATACTTATAGCCTGCTCATTTCTTGGTGTCGCTCATGCAGGTGTGATTCTCTTTAAAAATCTGTATATAAAATATAAAGAAATATTTGTACAAATATATTATAAAATATGAGAAATTATTTCCTTCTTTCTTTCTTTCTTTAATCTCAACCGTTTGTGATAACATTTGTGTCATTTCTTTGTATCTTTCTCCTAGTTTAATCTCGTGGGAATGGTCAATGGTCAATGGTCTGGCCCTCGAATACAATTTTTTTTTCCCTTTTTCTAAGATTAGGATATCTTCTTCTTTTTTTCTAAGTAAAAAATGGGAATTCTTCTTATGAATTTTTTTCGATCTAGTCTTAAATTATTTATTTTCAAAATTCATGCATTCATGATTTCTTGTTTTTCAAAACTTATCCAAGAATATTCAATCTTTGCAGAAAAATGTGTCGTGCAAGGCCCTTTTTCTATTAATTTGATAACCAAGTGCATCTTCGGAATAATTAATCTTTATATATATATATATATATATATATATATATATATATATATATATTAAGTTTATTTTCTCAATCTAGTTGTTGAAAATAAACTACTTTTTTTCTAAGATACGAGATATTCTAAACTAACTTGCACGATAATTAAAAATAAATTATTTTTTCTAGTAATCTTAAGGATGTATCTTTGTCTAGTGTATTAAGAAGACTTTAATAAATTCTCTTAGATATTAATTTAAAAATTAAAATTAAAAAATTAAAAAAATCATTTTTTTATCGACAACTACTTATTTAACGTGAATATTCTATCAATATTTTTATTAGCAAGTAATTTTATCAATTGAATTTGAATTATCGATAGATCTAAAATTTTCAAAAAAACACTTGCTAACAACATGTTTTTATCGGTTATTTATATGCTGTTAAAAATATATCCTAAACAATAATAGAATATTCTGTCAGGGATAATTAATTTTCTTGTAATGGACCTACTCTTTGACATTAAACTAAACTATTCATGCAGAAACTAAATAATTTAAAAAGATTTAACTTGGCATATATTTCGAATACTATAATTTAGAGAGTGAAAGGTGAAGAGGGATGGGCAGTGACTGCACATGGAGGGGGTGTTAAGTTATTAAAAATTGCTGGGGAAAAGAGAAAAGAGTATGGGAATCCATGACGAACAGCTTGAATCCAACCACTGCCTCTTCATTCTTCATCAGTTTTTACACTTTCTATTTGTTTATTCTTCATTTTTAGGGTTTTGGATCTCTAAAAACGCCGGTGTGCTAGGAAGCACAACACGGCAATCTTGACTTTTTGCATGCAGAGGGATCATCACTTCACTTGGATCGACCCCCCCTCTTGACTTTCAAGCTTCTTTCACACTTTGTCTTCCTATTTCTTTGTATATAAATATCTCTTGAATAAAGTTGTGCTTCGTGTATAATTAATGGGAGTTAATCAAAATCTAATATTAAGTATTCAAAATGATCTAAATTTTTTTTCAGATTAAGGATCAGTTCATTAGAATTCGAAAAAATAAGAAAATAAGTATATTTAACCATCAAGCTTATCCTTTAGATTATATAATTATTAACAAGAGACGTTATCAAAACATAAAATTAAATAACTAAATTGGTCTGGTAAATTCTTTTAATTATTTGAATTTGAAAAGTCAAGAAAATTAATTAATCATTTGTTAAATAAGCATGTGTGAAGTAAATGCTCAAGTGTCTCTAGCCATCTGTTCTGTCTCTGTCACAACATTAATTTTGGGTGTTTTTCAGCTGAAGAAAAAAGTGCATGAATCTCTTAATTTCTTCCCATCTTCTGTTCTCAGAGAGGAGATCGATCATGGATGATTTTTTTCTCCTTGGGATAGACTGACTAGTCTGCAACACACATGCATATGGACAAGACTTCCCATGCCGTAACCGAGAATGACAGTCGCCTTCTGCTTCACGTCGGCTCATTTTCTGCAAAATTAATGTTTTTTGTTTCTTTTTTCTTTTTGTTTTTTGTTTCTTTTTGTTTATTAATGGTGTTCTTGAATAACTTGTGTATTAAATGAAATTAAATTTTATTTTTTAGACTATCTGAAAACATACTTTTCTTGTATTGATTAATGAATTCAAAGAAATAAATTAATTTATTTAACTTTAATTTCAAGATATATAGTAAATGAAAAATAAAAATAGAATGTAGGACCAATCATTTGAAAATTATGTTTTTATATTTTTAAAAAAGCATTGTTTGTAGCTAAAAGTACGTTTGATAAGCATGGTGTACCATATTTGAAGCTATAAAATAATATTTTTAACGCCGTGCTTATTAGAATAAAGACTTATATATAAAATAAATATATTTATATAATAATTTTAAAATAAATTTATATTTTCAAAAAAAAAAAAAAACACGTTTCTACTTTCTTTATCTTTTTGTAATTTAACACAACCATTAAATTTGGGTCCGAGGTTTCAATTTTAAGGCCTAGCAGCTCATCATGTCAAACTTGAGACAACTTCTAGTGTACATCCAATATAAGAATTATAAATTAAAATTGGGTAAAGAGGTTTTCTTTGCCCAATTCATATGGGTTCGAGACTCAAA
This sequence comes from Populus trichocarpa, assembly GCF_000002775.5. Classification (NCBI taxonomy): domain Eukaryota; kingdom Viridiplantae; phylum Streptophyta; class Magnoliopsida; order Malpighiales; family Salicaceae; genus Populus; species Populus trichocarpa. The sequence continues at coordinate 104,745 of NW_026291139.1, forward strand.
CAAGAGTTTAGACTAATTGACCTAACCCAATAACAAATCTGGTGTGAAATGTAGAGCCGAACTATTGACAACATGCTTGGCACAAACGAATCACTTAAAGACCCAACAAATTGGTCTCGACTGGACCCATCTCAGCAACCAGTAAATCCCAAGACAAGTCTTGACTCGGGGAAGAAAATAAATGAAATTACACTTTACATTTTTAATCATTTTTTTCTCCTTTTGCTTGTCATATGATTTTCATATATTATCGATCATTTTCCAAATCAGCTCCACTGAACTTTCTTTATACTTATAGCATGCCTTATGTTGAAATAGATGAACGAAGGTACGATAATTATTAAACTATAAATAATCAAGATATATACAAGTTAACCAAGACAACCACGCTACTTAAAAAATATAAAATTAAAAAAGAAGATATTTTTAGATTGAATTTTATCAATTATATTTTTCAATTCATATATAAATATATAATCAATTAGCAACTTCAGGATTTCGTGTTCTTTTCTATAATTTAGCTCTTTGCCACTCATTTTTAGATGCTCATAATATAAAAAATTAAATTGAAATAAATTAACAAGTTTTTAGGGAAAGGAATTTGGCTGACTATGGGATGAAGCTAAGATTTAGGTACATATATGCTAATATGATTATTCTAGTTTTATTAGATAAAAAATATAATACGTGTTAAATGATAAACCTGTAATATTTTTATTTATTTTTTAATATTTATTATACAACCGAAGCCAACAGCAACCGAAACACATAAAAGACAAAAAACTATTGTTGGAGTATTAGTTTGGTTATTAAGTTAGTGTTCTCTCCATTGTTATGATGTGATCTAGGGTTCATCTCTGATCATGGGAAGTTATGATAAAAAAAAATATTAAAAATATTTAATTTTAATACATGAAATTTAATCCAAGAATATTTTTTTTATTATAATTGAAGAGTAAAAAACAGAATGAAAAAAAAAAGTATGAAAACAACATGTATGAACTACAGGTCGTTTAAGTCCTCCTAGGAAAATAGCCAAAATATTGAATAAATAGTTTGTATACTCTTTATTTAATTAAGAAATGTGAACGAAACCTAATTTTAAATCACTAATACCAAATAATTTCTTCTAATCCATGTAATTAACTTTCATTGCATAAACGTATTAGCATTGATGGTCATAATTTATAATATTCAAGAAATATTAAAAAATAATCTATTAGAATTGGCACAACATTATTAATTGAGCTAGCTAGCCTGGAAAACACAAATAAAAACGAGGGCTAGAACTACAATCCGAATAATATACCATTATATTACAGCCACTCTGTGTTGCATAACTCTCAATAGTGCAACCAAGACATGCTACCAAGAAGAGTATAATTCAATGGTTGCGCTGCTTGGAGGAGCGCAACCATTCCCTTGAGATTTTCATGCAAGAAGTACTAATCAATGGGATACAAATCTAATGTTGCTGGATTGTTTGGAAAACCTAGCATGTATATTTTTGAATTAAATGATGAGTCTTAATCTAAAAAGAAATATTATCGTGATAAACTATCTAATTAACTAAAATAAATATAATTTTTAATCTGATTATTGAATCAGATTCAAATTTCTTTAGTAGATTCTACAAGTTGGTTCTATATTAAGAGCTTGTTTGAAATTGTGGTAGCAGTTACGGGTTATAATATTTTTTATTTAGAAATGTATTAAGATGATATTATTTTATTTTTAAAAAATTATTGTTGGTATCAGCGTATCGAAACAATCTAAAAACACTAATTTTTTTTAATTTTAAACAAAAATAAAATTCAAATGTTTTGAAAATACGAGATGAACTGTATTTTTAGATATAGTCTAAGTTAACTGTTGTAACGAACCAAGGTTGGGAAGACTTTCAAATTAAACTTAGAAGTTGTTGTTTATGTCATTTTTATTCTTTCCTGTTTAATTTTAGATTTTTAGCTTAATTTAGGACTTATTTGTGCCAAAATTCTTATCTAAGAAAATTTCAAAGATTGTGCAACAAAAAAAAAATTATTTGTTGTGTGACTCTTGAGTAATGCAACCAACAAAAAAAAGAATTACTATTTCTCTAATTATGTTATTTTATATATAAAAAAATTGGCTGATTGCGCTATTTAAAAAGAAAATCGCTAATTATCTAGCCATGAATTGTTTATATCCTCTTATTTTAAAAATGAGAACAAAACCTTATTTAGAATGGTTACAATATATCAATGACTTCGACCGTTTCACATAATTAGCATTCATTAAATCCATGTATTATCATTGATTGCCACAATTAATTATTTTCAAAAACACCAAGTTCTTGGAGGGTTGGCACCACAGTCGCCTTGGGCTGGCCTAAGGCAACGAGGAATACCAAGCACCCTGGTCCCACCTCTTTTTCAACGGCTGAGATTATCCAACTGGATGACACGAGGATCTTCGGTGTGTCCAGCACATCAAACGGTCTCATTTTCATCATCATTTCTTCTTTCTTTGCAGGCTGTTGTAGGGCCCATTAACACCCCAAAGATACACACAGACACACCACAACGCCTAAAAAGAAGAAAATGCCTGCACATCCGGCGATGATTTCTAGCACTGGGAACGGTAAACTACACTTTTGCCCCTCTAGATTTATCAATGTTCCATTGCTATTAGTACTGTTTCAAAGATTCAAATGTTATCCTTATACTTTTTAAGATTTTTTAATTTCATCCCTAAACACGAAGCAGCTAATAAAATTAGGCTAATCAGATATCCGAGGTACTTTTCACATCCATATAGAGGGATCCTATCACATTTTATATTGACAATGGCTATTAGAAGTTTTGCTCAAATTAAGCTATAGATACACAAATTCATCATAGAATGAGTGAAAATATTGAATCTATGAGATTGGACCGAAATCTAGATGGATTTTTGTTCTTTATCTGATTTTATGGGAGAGGTTTTTTGAATTTATAACGTTTTCAAACATATAGTAAAAATGATAAAAAAAAAAATCAAATCAAATCAAAGTTTTTAGGAAAACAAATCTATAAATCTTGAACTATAGGGATATAGATGAAGCATTGGTCAATGTATAGGGACAAAAATGTTGTTTTCCCTATAAAGAACCGTTACAAAATAGGGCAAAGATTGTGTCCAACATTCAAGAAAATTAACAGCAAATGGATAGTTATGGTTCCCCACACACACAGAGAGAATCATAGACTTCATGCTGGCTTTGTTTTCAGCTTGACAGCTTGGCCCTCTAGCCCAACCACCACCCCCCACGACTCCACTCTTTATAACTCCCCCCCTCCCCCTCCCTTAAACCCTCACCATACCCTCAAAACACTTGCATTGCAAGAATTCAACAAACATAGCCCTCTCCCTCTCTTTTTCCATCTCTAGCATTTCTTGTTTTGTCTTCAAGAATGGCAGAGGTGGCACAAAACGTGAGTCAAGAACAAGTGGTGGTGGTAACTGATGTTCCACAAGCTGAGAAAACAACACCAGTGCCACCAACAATGCCAGTGGTGGGGAAAGAGCTACCATTGCCCGTGCCTGAGACTGAGGAGGTGCCAATGAAGCCAAAGCAGGTTGAGGAGGCTGTTGTGGAGACTGAGGATTTGAAAGCTAGTGGAGGTGATGATGAGAAGATGCCTCAGTTGGTTTCTTTTAAGGAAGAAAGTACTAAAGTTGCTGATCTTCTTGAGTCTGAGAAGAAAGCACTTCAAGAATTTAAGAAACTTGTTCAGGAAGCACTTAACAAGCATGAATTTAGTGCTTTAACAACAACACCAGCACCAGCTAAAGAAGAGAAGAAGAAAGATGTGGTGGTGGCCTCGGAGGAGGAGAAAAAACCAGCCCAAGAAGAGGAAACACCGGCAGTAATAGAGGAGAAGGAAAACGTGGAGCCTCAAGTTGTAGCAGAGAAAGAAGAGAAGAAAGAAGTGGTGGAAAGTGAGGTTCTTGATGATCAAGAAAAGGTGGCTCCCGTTCCTGCTAGTGATACTACTGCAGTTAGTACTGTGGATGATGATGGTGCCAAGACTGTAGAAGCCATTGAAGAGACCATTGTAGCTGTCTCCTCTTCAGTGGCTTCACAAGAGGGGACTTCAGCTCAGGCTACAAAAGAGCCTGAGGGAGAGACAAAGGCTGCCTCAGCATTAGATGAGGGAGCCAAAGAAGTTAAGTCTGAGACTGTGGTGGAAGTGACACCAGAGGAAGTATCAATCTGGGGCATAACGCTTCTTGCTGATGACAGAAGTGATGTGATTCTATTGAAATTTCTCAGAGCCAGGGATTTCAAGGTGAAAGATGCCTTCACCATGCTCAAGAACACAATTCGCTGGAGAAAGGAGCTCGGCATTGATGAATTGCTTGAACAAGATTTGGGCTGTGATGATTTGGGGAAGGTGGTATTTATGCATGGTCTTGACAAAGAGGGACACCCAGTTTGCTACAATGTCTACGGGGAGTTCCAAAACAAGGAGCTTTACAAGAATTCATTTTCTGATGAAGAGAAGAGGCAGAGATTCTTGAGGTGGAGAATTCAATTCCTGGAAAGGAGTATTAGGAAATTGGATTTCAGTCCTGGTGGAGTCTCTACCATTGTTCAGGTTAATGACTTGAAAAATTCTCCTGGACCAGCTAAGAGAGAGCTTAGACAAGCTACTAGACAGGCACTTCAATTGCTTCAAGACAACTATCCAGAATTTGTGGCCAAACAGGTATATTTGTTTGTTTCATCTCTTGATTCCTTTCCTCTTTGTTTGAAAACAAACAACTTAAAATTGTTTGATTCTTTGGTGTTTGCTCTGCAGATCTTCATCAATGTGCCCTGGTGGTACCTCACAGTCAATAGAATGATAAGTCCATTTTTAACTCAGAGAACCAGAAGCAAGTTTGTCTTTGCTGGTCCTTCCAAATCTGCAGAAACCCTCACCAGGTTTTTCCCAAAAGATTTCAATTTGCTATAGAAAATGTCTTAGCTTTCTGACATGCGTTTTTGTACTATTGGGCTGTGAGTTAAAATTTCTTTCTACCATCAATCAGGTACATAACTGCTGAGCAAATACCAGTGAAGTATGGAGGACTAAGCAAAGATGGTGAATTTTGCACAGCTGATGCTGTTACTGAGATTACAGTGAAGGCATCAGCAAAGCACACTGTAGAATTCCCAGTTACTGAGGTACCCTTTCTCTTTTGACTGCTAAGGAGTACTTACAAATCTTGCTTAATAAACCTGGACCGTGAATTGGATCGAACCGATTGACCTGTGACCCAGACATGTTTGAGGTTTTATAAAAGATAAAGGGGAAAAAAATCTAAGTTGATGTAATTTTTGTTTAAAATAACTTTTTTAGATTAATCTAAGTTAAACCAGTTAATCCGCTAATATATAACTCTGGATTTTATCGATCCCTGTTTGGATTTAACTACTATGTTTAAAACAAAGGCAGTTTCTTTTTTCTTTGGAAAGAAACATGTGACTTTGTCTAACTAGGAGCACCTAGAATGGTGTTTCCTTGACAAGGGAATCTTTCCTTGGGAACTCTGAACTATGCAGTGATACAATCAAGGGTTAAATTTAGTATTGTCATTATGACATTGTTTTACTTTTTTCCCTTGATTAACGTTAATCTAATTGATCTGCAGACATGCCTTCTGACTTGGGAAATGAGAGTTGTGGGATGGGATGTGAGCTATGGCGCCGAATTCGTACCAAGTGCTGATGATAGCTACACAGTGATCATCCAAAAGGCTAGAAAGGTTGCTACAACTGAAGAACCAGTGGTTAGCAACAGTTTTAAAGTTGGTGAACCTGGTAAAGTTGTTCTCACCATTGACAATACCACTTCCAAGAAGAAGAAGAAGCTCCTCTATCGCTTGAAAACCAAACCTTGCTCTGATTAATTAACGCACTATAGTGAAACAACAACAGAAGATTTTGCTTACATTCTTGCTGCTGCCGATATTACCACCATGATCATGTCACATCTTGAAGGTGTTTAATTTGAGGCTCTTGATTATTATGGAGGAGAAGACATGGAAATCTTGAAGCTGCTATTCTTATGTTTAATTATATTTTTGCTATGATGAAATTTGTTTTGGATTTTGGGAATGGATCAAGTAGAGATTGTGTGGGGATAGGGAAGAAGCTCCAATAATAGTGCCAAAAGAATCATGCCAAGAATTTTCTTTGTAAATTCTTTATGGCTTTCTTTCTCTCCTTCCATGTAATTAAATATTTATCTTTTGGACATACTATGTTTTTATTGATATTAACGAAGACAATATTTTTTCTTACCTTATTCTTCTCTTTCTACGAGTTCTTGTTGGTATAGTTATTTTAGATTGATTTGAAGTTTCGATAATTAACTCAAAAAAAAAATTATTAAATAAAAAAAATTAGAAAAAAACATTGAGTTTTTCACCAAATTTAACATGGTTTTACCCAAGTTCAGGATTATATCGAGTTAATTTTTTTCTTTAATTTTTTAACTTAAATCGGTGTAGATTCCGGGTTGGTTGATCCGAGTTTTAAAATTTCTAATACACCCCTCAACTATTATGTTATATCTTGCTCTTAAACAAGTGTTTGCATAGATTTTGTTTACAATTTTGATTTCTCAATTGTATTCTTTTATCAGAAAACACTATCATTTCTTAAGAAAATTTACAATTTGGATGGAATGAAAGGTTTAATAGAGAAATTTGAAATTCGAGGGACAGAATTGATAAAAATATATATATTTTCAAGACAAATTGGTCTATGATACAAAAACCAAAGAAGTATTATGCTATAGGATTATCAGTTGACTGTAGCTTCCGAATTCAAGTATTTGTCTTGATCTCACAGTGCCTTCCTAGTTATGATCATTATCAAACAAGAAAAAAATAATCTTTAAGACTTCTATTTCCAATGCCATGTTTACTTTTATCGAGTTTGAATGAAATAGGATAATTACACTTCTCTTCTCTGGGATTAAGATAATACGATACTTGGAGACAACTAATTAAGGCAATGGACCCATGTAATGATCTTTCTTTGCTTGTCGGCACTCGTTTTGAGTTATGTCAGCCTTACCTAAATGCTTTTTGCATCAATTTTGCATTTGTTAATCTGCTCTTTCTCCATTAGTCATGAAGAAGATTGGGATATGTTCTATCTTCCCAGAAGGTGGAGGTTGATGTTCATCATTAACATTAACATTTTCAAGTAAAGTTACTTAGTTAGGTTCATGATTTAGTTTAGATCTCGTATCACTTAATAAATAAGCAAGCCCTAAAACTATGTTATTTTAAGGTTTTATTTTTTTTTAAAAAAAGTTTGAATGACTTTGTTTAAAGTTTATTTTAAGAAAAAACAAACTGGATTGCGAGTTGGTTCACTAAATTGTTTGGTATTGACAGAGTTAATTTTTATAATTATTTTTTTAAATCTAATCCGAGTTGGATTTCAAGCCGATAAAATCCCGAGTTAATTTATCAACCATATCAAATTTAAAAACTATACTTAAACATGCTTTTAGTGCATATAAAATTTCATTTCATTTTATTTTAGTTTTCTCCATAACAGAACTCCTCTTGCATGTTTTTTCACGCCATCATTGATCTAAAGTGGCTAACATGAGAGAGAAGAAATTCATGCAGAACCAAATTAACATTCTTGAAGATAAACAACTTTAGTTTTTTTTGCTGCTAAGTGAGTAAAAAACGAGGTGACAAAAGATCATTCTCTGACCTGGTAAAGTGAAAGCTAAAGGGAAAAGCATGTATTGATGATGTAGTCGGCCCTAGAAAGGGCAAAAAATGAAGGAACAAAGGCAATCAAGATGCATATTTTCAGGAGTCATTATTTTGCCTGATCACGAGGGTCCAAATCCAAAGTGCAAATTGCAGTTCCTGGCAATGGCAACAGACCCCATGTGCTTGCTTGGTTCTTTTCCTCCAGCTTTTTCTACCCTTGGTTATCCATTGGTAGCAATGTGTTGACGGAGCCATATAACATTGTTTTCGAAAGTGTGGGTGCTATAGTAGCCATGCCAGCAGTTCTGAAAAACCCTTATGGTCAACCTGGTGATCTGCCGATCTAGACTCTAGCTAGAGCATGTTTAAGCATCTAAAGTGATGCTTAATTGGTAGAGCCAGTTGAAGAGATGAAAAAAAAGTTGCATCTAAATCTCACTTTATATATATATATATGGAACCTACTGAACTTGATTAATCTGGTCAAGTCGGGTTGGCTCACTAAAAATAAAATTCTTCTAGCAATAATATATTTCATTTACGAGGCTCGAATTCAAAACTTTTCTTAAAAAAACAAGCTTGAAGCAACTAACATGATAAATCTCACGTATACTTGGGAGAGTAAGAATTGAAAGAGAGGAAGTGATGCATTTTGTCGTGTGCAAGGAGCAATAGATTTTTGATGAAATTTCTGGCTTGGAATAAAAGAAGAGATTAAAATGTTAAGAAGGAAAGACCTTTTTTTTCTCAAGTGAAGCAAGGCAGGCCACGAAAGGCCCAAGGCCATAAGAAAAGTAGCCCCAGGACAGACCATATTAATGGCGCCAGGAAGGCCCCAAAGTCGAGCCACAATTCAGGTTATAAATGTAAAATTTTAAGCGCTAGGCTAGACTAATGCTCCGTTTTTATTCATAATCATATCATAACTATAACTATAACTATATTATATTATATTATAATTAAATTATAATTATAATTATATTATAAATTAAAAATATTGGAGGAAATACACGGAGCAATTCACAGTTGATCAAGAATCAATTTACTATTGATTGCACTATTTATTTCTAATACTTTTAATTTTTTATTTCAGTCAATAAATTTTATTTCTTTGCAATTTTATCCTTTCAAGTTATATTAGGATGGTTTTATGTGTTGAGATTCCTTTTCACTTTGCTATAAATGAGTCCGTATAATGTTTTTAAAATAAATTAAATCAACCCCTCTAGTTTCAAAATAAATTAATTAGTCGCTATGTTCTTAAAATTATTTATAGCATGATCCTGTTATGTTTATTTCATTGTTCTTTTTTAATTTATTTTGCTTATTTCGTTTTAATAAATATAAAAAAAGAAGAAAAAATAGATAGAATGGAAAGATTGACAAAGAAAGAAAATATTTCTTGAAATAAAAAACTAAATTAAGCATGACCAACAGTACTAGTAAAGGGATTAGTTAATAATTAATTAGTTTTAAAATTAAATGAACTATTCAATTCATTTTTACAAAACTATAAAAACGAATTTATAATTTACTCTGTATACATATCCATTTTTTGCATGAAAATTTCATTTATTTAATAATCAAATAAAGGATTGCATTCTGGGGTTATACAGCAACTAATTCCATAGCTTTATCATCTTATATCCAACAAGTATCCAGAACCCACAATAATATTAAAAAAGAAAAAGGAAAAGAAAGCTTGATGGGCCATTCGCCATGAAGACCCTCTTCGCCGTTCCTTTTTCTTATTGTAGCATAGCTGTTATTTGTTTTGTTTCATGGAGCAGCTATGACTAATCTTTTCAAATGTATCCTTTTCAGATATAGCTTTTGCTTTAGTCATGCAATATTCAAACGATACTCTGATTTTCCTGCTTTTACTGTTCAAAACAGTTAAAAAAGATTTTGTTGTGATTCACCATTTGTTCATATTTTCACATTAACTTTTACAAAAGCTCTTTAATTGACATAAACGTTGGGAAAGCTACTTCTTCTAGGATGATATCTTCAGTCTTTTTCATATTTGATTTCTTGCCTTGTTCTTATCTAGATATGCTTTTGAAATCTGATCTTAAAGATTGTCTACATGAAAGCCTGTTATTAAAAATTTCAAAAAAAAATTGATCATGTAGAGAGGTCATATGTTAGTATGGCAATGCGTACGTATTTACCTAATTCAAAATATCTTGAGTTCGTTGCCTATCTATTATGTCTTCTTTTCTTACATTGAAAGATGTTTGTAATATCCTGACCTCTATTTAGCAAAGATTTTGTGGTCTAGGGTAGCGAAGCAAAAAGAAATTTGTTAGGTGCAGTGGTATATTGTGGTGAAAGTTAGAAAATATGGAGGCCTTAGGTTGTGTTCTTTAATGTCTAAGAATATGTCTATGCTTTTCAAATGGATATAGAGGCTAAGCTCATCAGGTCATGCCTTGTGGAAACAAGTAACATCCTATTTTTACTTCTCATAATTCAGAATGAAATTCCAAAATTACATGGTCATATTTCCTTATTTTGGAAAGATATTTTGTTTATCTTGGTCCAGCAATGTTATCAACTCAGTATTGCATCTAAACATTAAATTAAAGATTGGTGATTGATCCTCCATTCTCTTTTGGTCTGATGTGTGGATTGGATCAAATGCTTTGCATAGCATTTTTCCTGGGCTCTATAAAGTTTTTGCTATTTAAAATGAGATGCGCCAATGGTTGAATGATTATTGGTGATGGAATTTGATATGGCACAAAAACCTCTTATCTTATGAAGAGCAACAATATCATCAATTGCTCTCAATGCTAGAGCCAATGATGATTCGACACAGAAAAGATGACAAAATTATATTTCCAACAGTACCACTTGGGATATTTGATTGTTAAGGAACAAGATTGTTTTTGAGGAGGCAACTATAAGATTGTTTGATTATTTCTCCATCATTCTTTATTGGGTTGCTATTTGGTTACATGCTCTGGATTCAAGCTTCATTTATACAGGAAATAACTTCTTAAAATCTATTAATGACATTAAATTGTCATGTAATAAGAAATCTTAGCTAGTTATTTTCATTTTTACTTCTTTTTTGGTCTTTTTGTTTCTGTTATAACAAACTAGCATTGGTTATTTATTTTTTTGTCTTCTCTTTCTCTGTTTCTCTAAATTTGCTCCTTTTTTTTTTGTTTGGTCTTGTTCTTGTATATTGCTTTGGCTATTGATTTTATGGCTTTTTCAATATACTTTTGATATGATTATCAAAAAAAAATAAATTAAGGGATTAAGGAAAGATATGGTTTTTTCTTAAATTTAAAATTATATATATCCAACAAGACCCATGACTTTATAACTGGAATCAACACACAATAACATTAAAAAAAACCCGAAACTAAATAAAGAAAGAAAAGAAAAAAAATAAAGCAAGCTTAAAGGAAATAAGGAACCAATTATTGTTTCCTTTTTGTTTTTCAATAGAACTACATATATTATAATTTTTTAAGTTTTTAATAATAATTATAAGAATCATCCTGATCCTAGATTAATGAAAAAACCTATTTTTTTATTTTTTTAAAATTGACTTTATTTCAATGTTATTTTTTAAAATAAGTGTAGATTGATCAAAATTAAACCGTTAGATCCTTCGTGACCTAGATTTTGAACAAGAAAATGTAGCTTTAACAACAAAATCCTAATTTATAAGGAAACTTATCTCCTAACTCACATATTAAGATAACATTGAATGAAGAAGATGAAAAAGTCTTTAAAAAATTCTCGGCAAAGAGAAGAATAAACTACTTGACAAAAAAAAAAAAAAAAAAGCTCTTCAAGAAAAGATCCAATCGATGTACTCAGCACCCGGATAGTTCCAGCTACCTATCATAGTATATGTTAGATCATGCCACTGTTCTTTAAAACAGCCTGCTTGTTGCCTTTCACCATCAAGGCAAAAGACAACCACCAAGAATGGTTGCAAATCTTTTGATGCATACTTCTTCGTACCCCCTCCCATCTATTTTGCTCTTACTTTAACATTACATCCGGGTAAAATTATCATCGAAAAATTTTAAAAGTAGCTGAACTGATTAAAATTTAGATTTGTTTTTTAATGATTATGAGTTTAAGTTATTAATTTTAGAGTAATTGGAGACTTATATAATTATTAATTTCAGGGTTCATCAAAGTAGTTAAGGTGCGTGTAAACTGACTTAGATATCATATTAATAAAAAAAATTATGAACGAAAATAATATAAAATTATTTTTAAATTTTCATTTAATATTTTAAATTATTAAATTGAATTGATGTTTTTAATATACAATCAAAACTTTATTAACTATATAATTAGAAGTTCAAATCTCGTTACCCTTAACTTATATAAGATTTGGACTTCCACATTGAAATATCCTCTTTAACCCCATTAATAAAAGGTATTTTTCAAGCATTATCTCTAACCCACTTGACAAAATGAAAAACTTAGCCATAACATTAATGAATCCTTTTACTTTTAATAAAATGATCAGATCAAAGGACTCCGGGTTGATGATCATTAATTCTATAATTTAATATATTTCGCTACAAATGAATTATAAATAAAAATGATCAAGCGGTATATGCATAGTAGGAGACAAATTTTAATTTTTTTTCTTCTCCTAAACCGGGTCATGTAGTTTCTTATCAATTACAATCTACTTTAGTGGCTAATTTACAGTTCTCCCACAGCTTGGGCTCCTGGCAATAGAAATCCACGCCACCAAATCTTGCCTCATGCCAAGAATTCACCACGTACAATAAGAACATTCTTCCAATGTGGCAAACACAGAAACCCAATTCCATCTAGCTATCTAAGAGCTGGTGTGCACAGCTATCGTGGTAGAAAGCGTATTTGGACAAGCTTGCTCTTGTCATTTCACGTGAATGATCCTCAGTATCACTTTTGCTTCTTGCCGACAGTGCACTCTCTTCTAGCTAGCCAGTAGCCCACCATTCTTAGACAGCACGTTCTCTGCATCTACATTATACTATACTTTAAAATAAAAACACTTGGCTAATTAAACTAGTCTAATAATTATATGTTTGTGTCCTTTAAAGATATTGAAAATTTACATTATTATTAATTTTAGAACATATCATATTAATTAAAATACATGTAAATTTATCTAAATATTCACATTAATAATAATAATAATAATAATAAAAATCATTATACATGTAACTTGGAGAAAAATTCATTATATTATAAATATAAAGTGTTTTTACTTTAAATAATTTAGCATCATTAGAGCATTATTTTTGTTGTTTTTTAATTAAAAAAAACTGTAGGGGCATTGTTGGGTCTGGTTTGACAGCTAGGCCCAACACTATTAGGTCTGGCTGAGCCGTCAAATATTTTCAATTTTATTTTTTTATCTCTTTAGATTTTTTCTTTGCTCTTATTTAATTTTTTTTCATTCGATAAAGAAAAAATAAATTAATAATATTTTTTTTATATTATATAAAAGTTGAATAATGATAATTTTTTTTATTTAAGATTGAGTTGGGTTGCAATTCTTTTTTTTTAGCGGTTATGCTGCCACCAGGATTTAATAGTGTTGGGTCCAACTTCCAGTAGGATTTTATAGCATTGAGTTCGGTTGTCTAGACTCAACAACTTTTAAACTTCTTGATTGTTAGGTCCAATGCTATCGGGTCGTATGATTTGACCACTAAATCTAATAATATTGGATCTGACATTACCATCAGACATAAAATACATAATATATTTTATATACACTTCATATTTTTTTATATTTTAAAAAAATTATTAATGATCCGTTGATAAGTATGGGAAAATATTCTAGTGTGTATGTATATTTATATAACCTGAAAGTTTAAAGGTGTTAAACTGTTTTTATTACTAGTTGGTGGTTTTGATTGGAGATCGAGCTGCAGAGATCAGCAATGTAGACTAAGTCCTCGTTTATTGTATGGAAAGTAATTTTTAGAAATTATTTTTAAATTGTTTTTGTTTAATAAATAAAAAATATTTTTAAATAGAATATACTTTTCAAAAATTATAAAAAATCGAAAAATATCTTCAAAGTGCAAATACTGTCTAGATAACCAGTTCCGTCTCAGGTAGACCCCTCAAGCCACCAAGTGAACAAGAGAAATTGTGAGGGGAACACCAGAAATAAAGTTAAACAAGAACTGACATGATTAAAGTTCAGATTAAAATATTTTTTATTTGTCGTTTACTTGATCTAACGTGGAAAGTGGAAATGGAGATAGTAGATAGACTCCCCCGCATTAAAGTATCTATCCTCATATAAAGTATGAATAATTAAAATATTTAAAAATATATTAAAATAATATTTTTTAAAAATTATTTTTGATATTAAAAAATTAAAAAAATTTAAAAATAAAAAAACATTAATTTTAAATAAAAAACTCAAACACTATTTAAAAAACGTTTTACACGCATCTAAACTTTTTTTTTCACTTAATTTTTATTTATTTATTAGATTTAATTCTATTATTTATTTTATTTAAAACGTTTATGAAATTAGATTTTATTTTTGTTAATTTTATTATCTTTCGATCTTTTTATTTGTTAAATTTAATTTTTTATTATTATTTATTTTATTTAAAATAATTTATAAAATTAATATTTTTTTTTCAATTTTATCCTCCAACTTTTTCATATATTAGATTTTGTCCTTATTTTTTTAATAAACTTCAAAACAAATTAATAAATTATTTTTAGCTCATTTTTCATGACATAGTCAAATATTAAAAAATATTTTTTAATTTTTTTAAATATTAAAAAATAATTAATTTTTTAAAATATTAAAAAATAATTAATTTTTTAAAATATTAAAAAATAATTAATTTTTTAATAATTAATTTTTTATAAAAACTACTTACTAAAAGTAAATTATTCTCCAGCAAACAAGTTCGACAAGCAAACGGTATCCGAGAAAACCTCTGTAGTTTTGTCTTGGCTTCTCTTAACATTCTTTCTACCCCTTCTACAACGATATTTTCATAATTAAACTAAGAAATAAGTGAAGACTTCACTCCCTTTTCATGACATGTATGGGGTTTTTTTTTTTTTTTTGCATGAGTGTGTTCTAGTTTAAGATATATTTTTTGCACCCCTGGCCAATACGCCCACTCCCCGACCAGTTGATATCATATGCATTATATTGCAATATCTTTAAACTACGCTAGAAATTAAATAATTGACTTTTTGATTAATATCAATATCAAGAGGCCATGAGTGGATGTGAGTAAAATCAGGAGAAAGCGATGCAGACAAATTGCGAATCCCTCAAAGTTCAAAAAAATCCATGTTGGTTTCAAAAAAGTCCGAATTATTTTTATAAATCATCATCCTTATAATAGAAGAACTTACATTTTAGTAATATATGCCGTAATTGTTTTCTATACATCACATTCCTTATACTAGAAAAACTAACAATTTAGCACATAATACATAACATATTAAATTTTTTTAATATGTTTGAATACTTTTTTATTTCAACGTATTCATTCCCTCATCCCCAAAGTAAATTATTTTAGTTTCAAGAATAATATAAAAGTATTCTTATAAATCTGGTTCATCTGCGTTCTTAACATGATAGCCGGTTAGAAATTCAAATTTATTCTCTGTAATTGAATGAGTAAATTAATTATAAGGTAAAAGTGCCTCAGTGAATGACTCCATATCCCTTTTTTTTTTTCATGCTTTCAAGAAGAGACATCTGGTTCTGGTATTGCCACGACGAAGTATTACTGCTGAATGGCAGAAGAAAACAAACTCGAGTCTTGATGTAGATAACGCTATCGGTGAGAAATCTTGCTGTGGATAAAGTTGTCGGTGAGAAATCTCGAAGTAGATAAAGTTGTCGGTAGGGTTTTCTGTGTGCGCGTGAAAATATTTTTTAATCACTGCGAAGTGATTGTTCGGCAACAAATGTGCATTGTAATCGTTTTTGCTATTACAATTTATTTTTTTAAAAATATTTTAGTTTTATTTTTAGTTAAAAAAGATAGAGATTTTCACATATAGAATAAATTAAAGACAATTTTATACGTGGTTCAACATAAAAATTAAAAACTATTTAGTTTACCAGATGTTTTTTTTTATTAGATATAAAGTAGAAATTATGGCAATGGCAACGGTATGTAAAAATCCCAGGATTTTTACCATTGATCACGTGACATGCATCTTGTTGAGTAGTATAAATACTCTTGAGGGAACCCAATCAATTTCAAGTTGAAGAAGTGCTAGATACTAGTAGTAGTTGCAGACAGAGAGCTAGTGTTAGACAGGTTCTTGTTAGACAGAGAGATGGAGAAGAAATGCTATGGTCTTTTCTTGTTGCTGCTCATTGCCCTGGCTTCCCGTAAGTCATTGTACATATTTAACATGCACCCATTTGTTCTTTCCCAGCCTTTAAATCAACTGTGCTTTCTGTATGTGTTTTAAAGGAGACTGATTGGTTGATTTTTTCAAAATTTATGTGTCATTTTGCAGAGGAAATGATGGTACCTGCTGAGGCTAGGGTTTGTTTGTCACAGAGCCATAGTTTTAAAGGACCATGTGTAAGAGGCCACAACTGTGCTAGTGTGTGCAAGACTGAAGGTTTTCCCGGTGGTGAATGCAAAGGGTTCCGCCGCCGCTGTTTTTGCGCCAAGCCTTGTTAGTGAAATAATGCAACTCGCGCAAAAGAAAAATGCAGCAACCATGTCATGGCCAGTCTCTTACTTGTTTTTCATATGTGTGGCGTTGCTGGGTACTTTGCTTAAATAAATAAATAAAATCCCTTCCTTTTATTGAAGATTCAGCTGATCATGCTAGCTGTTGGTTTCCCTGTTTTTAGAAATATTGGAATATGAATGATGAACTCTATCCTCTTGAACCTTTCTGATTTGTGTGTGTTATTTTGTTTCCACATAAAACGTCGGAAGTCTATTAAACCCTGGCTGAAGCCTCGGGGTTGTTTGGATTTTTTATTTTTTAAATCGAACTAGATTTTAATTAGATCACGAGTCAATTTCAGTTGATTTGATTCTTCTGACACCAGTCTCTGGCTAGAGACCGGTTAGTCAAGTCCCGAGTCAATTAATCCCGAGTCAATCCACTTAACCTGCTTGGCTTAAGTTAAAGAGTAAATGTCTCACATGGTTCTTAAATAAATTGACGAAAATAAATCATGATCTTAGTATTTTAGTGATTTTTTCATAAATTAATAACGTATCATATCAACAAGAACTGACCTTGTTCCTTAAACATTACAAACACTAAACTAATGAAAAAAATAATAATAATCAACTATATACTAATTGAAACAAGACCACCTTTGAACAAAGATAAAAAAAATTTATACAATCTGACATTAAAAGATTGATTCCTAGTTTACACAAAAATGTTGTTAATTGTTTTGCCCCAATAACTAAATGGATTAAAAAGAAAATCATAAGAAGAAAATCATAAGCTTGAGGGTTCCCTTCTTTTAAAAATACATATAATAATTAAATTAAAACAGCCATGAAGCACAAGAGGTCGATCTGTTATAAAATTACACAACCAAGCAATATAATCGAAGAGCCTATCAATATTAGCCTTAGCCAAATGATCTGCTATCTTATTACTTTCCCTATAGATCTTCATAAATCCCATTTTCTGTAATCAATATAACCAGAGGGGGGCCTATCAATACTTGAGGTCTGTTGTATTGTATTTCTTTTTGTTCTTTGATCATACCAACAAGGCATTTATAATCCTTTCTTCTTTTATGGCTTGGTTGACAGTGATAGTGTTGTGACCTTGTCTTAAGAAAATCCTAAATTTGAACTTCGTTTCGCCCTTGACTCATTTGAACACGTGCTGACAAAGTTATGGGACAAAACATGACAAGGATAGAAGAATGGGATGAAAGAATTGAGGAATTTTGAATACAAGAAATTAAAGAACAGGAAAGGAAAGGAGGATAAAAGCTAGAAATATACTCTTCTTCTGTGTTGATGAATTCATCAGGATCTAGTTTGAATACAAGAAATTAAAGAAAAGTAAATATATAGTGAAAGAGATCGAGCTCTGTGATTTTTCCCATGTAGTTTAACCAAGCAGTGCTCCTGCACGCCAGAACAAAACAAACTCATGAGTGGACATGAGGTGGATGAGCATGAGGGTGTCTGCTTTGTGCATGTGAGCATGTTCTTACTTTTAACACTTTCAATGTATTTGTCTGCCCTTACAGCATGGAAATTACAGTCCCTCATGTGGCATCCATATTCTAGGCAGCATATAAATGAGTAGAGTTCATTTTACAGTGAACGATCGAGCTAGCTAGCAAACGTTTTAAGCAAACTAAAGACATGGAGATCAAGAGATCCTTTGGGCTTTTCTTCTTGCTCCTCATTGTCTTGGCTTCTCGTAAGTCCATTTAATTAGAGCATGCACCTCCATTAACTCTTTTAACACTTTCTTTATCAAGTACTTCTGTTGGTAATTATATTTGATTTTGGTTGTGTGGTTTTGCAAGCAGAAGAGGTGGTGGTGCCTACTGAGGCAAGGGTTTGCCAGTCACAGAGCCATTATTTTAAAGGCCCATGTGCTAGGGACCATAACTGTGCATGGGTGTGCAGGAATGAAGGTTTCTCTGGGGGAAGATGCAAAGGGTTCCGTCGCCGCTGTTTTTGCACCAAGCTTTGTTAAGTTAAGCAAAGAAAATGCAGTGACCTTTACTGCATATGGCCAGTCTTTCTAGTCATGTGTTAAGGTTGCCAAGCATGCATTTTGACATGAAAAAAGCACTATCTTAATATCCTCTGTTTGGGCCTTTTTCAAATAAGTGTTTTTTGTTCAATTAGCTGAGTATCCATAAGAATGTCAGCATCACTTGTGTTAGCTTGCTCTTCAGCTAGACAACTTGCTAGCTTTAGAACCTGCTGCTGATCGATGATGCTGGGGTTAATGTCAATGTTGGTTTCGTTATGTAATAATAAACTCTCCCTTCTTGTTCGAGGAAGCATTCTTGTCACCTAATTTCTGGTGTTCTCAATGGATTCTTGATGAGAAAATGTGAGTGATGGCAAAGAGTCCAAACACAACAAGATAGAAGAACATTTTAGTATTTAAACCTTCTTATTAAACTTCATCTAGCTTAGCCGGTCAATCTACAAACTTTATAATCTAGGATTTGACTCGAATTAGACTTTAATTTAAATCAAATGAAAATTGATTTATTAATCTTTGACCCGATTGAATTGATCAAAACTTGATTTATTATTAAAAAAAATATTATCATTTTAGAATATTATCCTGAATCAACTTATATTAACCTACTCAATTTATGACCTAGATCTTAGATTAGATTGTGAGCCGAGTTATTTTTATTAACTTTGTATTTAAGCATTTTGGTGAAATTTGAATTTTTATTTCATTATCTACATTAAGGATGAGAAAAAAACTGAAAACTGAGAAAATTATGAAAAAATAACCGAAAAACTAAGCCGTGAAAAAAAAACGATTGAAATTTTTTAAAAACTGACCGATTCAATTCTATTTCGGTTTTATAAGTCTAAAATCGAAAAAACCGAACCGACCCAAACTGAAAAAAAACGAGCCAAACTGAATCGAACTGAAACCGGTCAGTTTGAACCGGTTTTTGTTCTAAAATAACCAAACTGAACCGAAACCGGTTGGTTTGAACTGATTTTGGTTAAAAAAAAACAATTTAATTATTTACTTTTTATGAAACCAAACAAAACAAAAAAATAATCACCCCTTGTCCGCATGCTCAATTGCTCAAGTTGGAAGTAAAATTTGAATTTTGAACTCAAGATTTAAGAATATATTTGGACATGAGTACATTTCGGAATATTTGATCTGTCTTTGAAAGTTAGCTTCCGTTAAAAGTGGAATATTTTTAGTGTTAGCATCTGCTTAATTAGCTTAGGAACCAACCTACGGGTTAGACCTACCCTTTTTTTTCTAGTAAATAGGCCTGTGCTTAATGCTAGGCTACCCCATTTAGTAGGCTGTTGTAAAACCCCATCCACATAATATTCGATTCAATCGGAGTTGATATGTTAGGTCTAGTCACAGATCAGGAGAGTTGATCTGTATTGATTCAATTTTAAAAATATATCAATGAAATAATTATTGGATGTTTAGTTTCTTAGTTGTATTTTGTTATAATTGTATTTTTTTTATTTTACAAAATTTTTTAAAATTAATTTTTTTTTTATTATTATTTTATCTTTCAATATTTAATTAATTGAGTGTTTAATTTTTTAATTGAGTTCAAATTTAAAATTTATTGGTTTACGGGTTGAAGATATTAGCAGATATTAGCCTAAGTTTATAAAATTAACACGGTTTCCTAGATATTTTTTCCTTTATCAAAACTTTTTGTTTTCACCCTCCAACATTTTGTTAAATTTTTGAATTTGCTTTCTATAAAATTTTTTAATCATTTTAAAAGTTAAATTTTTGAATTTGCTTTCTATAAAATTTTTTAATCATTTTAAAAATAATACTGGTTACTTTGAGTTGCTCTTCTAAAAGAATCTTATTTATATTGATTTTATCCTCTGAAATTTTTTTTAGGTATTGATCGGGTCAAGAATTTAACGGATTGCGGATTTAAAAGTTTAGTTCGAGTTTAAAATGTTCACTTGAGCTTGTTTTTTTTATCAGATTTGACTCACGCCTTTTCTTTTCATTGCTTTTTAATATTTTTATTATTATTTTGTGTCAATTATTATAATTCTAATTTTTCTATATATATATATATATCATCTTAATATTGTTTTATTATTAAAAAAAATTAGTAGACCCACAACATAACATGGATCACCTATTTAGTACCACACCCACCCACCCACCAAGATAAGCAATATGGACCCCCACAGGTAGGCATAGAATTCCGATGAAGCTTAAATTTGATCTTTTTCACCTTTTCGAGCTTTCTGAAAATGAGGTCCAAATCTGACGTACACTCACATGGCTTGAAGGCATTGGGCTTAGCATGTGCATATATGTAAAAGCAAACTGTAACAAAAATTTGATTGAATTTTTATTTCTATCCAAATAATTCTCCAATCAAATTCATATTTTTATTATATATAAATGAAATTTTCCAATCAATTCTCTTATATTGAAACTAATTTTATTTTCTAATCCGATAAGAGATACTGTTCATAGAAATTTTTCTAACCAAATAAGAGATAGAACATCCATATAAACTCATTACAAAATATATATATATATATATATATATTAAAAACTTTGACACTTCTTCAATATAAACTGTTTGATGTACGTGAAAATACAACAAGATAGCATCCAACACAGAATGACAAAAAAATAATAATGGAATTAAAGTGAAAATACTAAAAATCATAAAATTTTATTTTATTTCTTAAATATCAATTTGACTAAGTATATATGACTTCTAAAATGGTGTACAATGTCTTTTTCAAGTTAGAAAAACCAACCTAGACTAGGAAACAAAATCAAAATTCTAACACACAAGGAAATTAATACAATTATGAAAATAAATAATAAATCCAAAATATTTAAAAAAAATAACAAAAATAACCAAAATAGCAACATCTAGGCCTGAATATCTCAATTAAAGTCGTTATCATAGTTTGGCACATCAATATTTTCCTTTGAATCTAGACATGTTTTATCGATCCATTAAAATATCTTTTAAGTTATCTTTATAATATATTTGAAGAAAATATTCATATAACTGTCAGAACCCCAAATATATGCAAACCCGGTGACATAAAGTCTTTATTTATATTCCATGAAAAAAACATTATGGGAAACTTATCTCAACAAATCTCTTTATAAAGAGCTTTTACTTGCATGCTAGCAATAAGATTTTGAATTTTGAAGCAAAAGGATGGGGCATGAATTGCAGAATAAATATTCCAGCTAGGCTAATCTAAAGGTAAGTGCATAATATTAGAGGTGAGGAATCCAGGGTGCATGGCTCCCCAGAAAAAAAAAAACATATTGGTCTCATTTTGTCTAGCACTAACGAATAAACAAATAATTAGTAGATATATATGCCAAAACATGGCCTTTCTCTTTTCTTGGTACGCCTAATCTGAAATGCTGTCCTATGTTAATAGCAAAAACATAGTTAATCAGCACATTGATGTTTTTTTGTGAAGTCAAAAGAATCATAGATAAGATAAGAACACAAAAGAAAATTAAGAAAATGAGAGAATGGCATTAGCATGAGAGGAGCACAAAAAAGAAAGGCCCACCTGCTCTCTTATATCAGAAGAGGGTGGCAGAGGGCAAGCAAGCTATGGAGGAGGAGGAGGAGGGTATTGAGGTGGGTCACCAACCCCTAAGATTCTTTCGTTTCTTCCCATGTCTTTGGCCATGGCTTTTAATTTATTTAGTCCCTCGTTAAATTCTTTCTAGAAGCAAGAACTTTATTCAGGGTAGGAAGGTCTGTATACCCACCTAGCCCTAGCCCTAGCCCTGGTCCCAGCCCCGTAAAATCAACATGGTCGGCTAAGTGACATGCTACCTGAAGAGTTTCTGGAAAACAAATAAAGAATGGTGTATATATTGCTAGGCAGGTTGGTTGGATTGTGAAAATTACGTTGATAGTGAAGCTTGATAAATAATTGCAACTACTCTCTCGTGTTTAGGTTACAAAAGAAAGACTCATGATCCAAAATCTTTTAAAGGATGTGGGAGATATATATAAATTCTAGTTGAATTACATGTTCATAGGCAACTACCCCATGTTTCTCTTAATTAATAATAGCAACAAGTTTCCATGTCTTTAGAAATCAAAGTGGTAAAAAAAAAAAAAAAAAAAAACAGTTCCGAATTACCTTTTTTTTTTTTTCGTTTGGTTTTAATGAAATCATTGCTATATAATTAGGTAGTATTTAATTACCATTTCGAGATAAAAAATACAAAAACAAAAATGATAAAAGATACATGTCTGCTTGCTCTTTTTGTGTTTTAAAAGTATAAAAAATTATTTAAAAATTATCTTAAAAAAATGTTTTGTATCTTTATTTTTATCTTTTTAAACAAATATATTTATATCTTTTTTATCCTCGTATTAATCAAATATAATCTAAGAGATATTGTACCTTCCCGTTTCATACTTGTAATTGAAAAAATACTTAATTTCCAACCTTGTTTTATTGAAATAAATTACTTTATTTTATTTTTGTTTTGGTTTAGTAGAAGGTTTAACAAAATAGTTGTTATAAGTAATTTAATATTTGATTATTATTTCAAGATAGAAAAGATAAATGTACGCGACATGTTTTCATGTGTTTCTTGTTTTTAAAATATAAAAATTCATTTTGAAATTATTTTAAAGATGAATTTTATTCATGTTTTCATCCGTGTACATCTTTTCATGTATTTTTTATTTTAAAAGTATAAAAATTAACTTTAAAGTTATCTTAAAAATAAATTTATTTATATTTTTATTTTTATTACTCCAACCAAACACGTTTCTATTTTATATTTGTCACCTAAGAAATATTATACATCCCCATTACTTTAAAAATTATACTCTTCTTTTTTTTTTCTTTTTTTTTTACTGCTGCTGATAGCTAAACATAAATAGTGGATTGGGGAACAATTGTGTTAGTGGTTGGTGGAGCTAGGTGGACTTGTGGTTGACAAGAACAAATAAATTATTACATGGGCACCGTAAATCATCTCAATCGTGGAAGGTAGGGGAAGTTAGTTACCTGTTGTATCTTCTGGGTCCTGAAAATTGACCAGAGTCAGTGGAGCAAGTTCGTGTCTCTCGTCTCGTGCTCTTCTTCTAGAACCCTTTTGCATAAAATAATAAAACAAAATTATTAATAAAAGGAAAGAGAATCAGAGGATAAGATTGATAGTGAGTTGGAAGTGTTCAGCAAATAATTCTTCTTTGAAGACACTGTTTCATTATAATTTTTAGATAAAAGAGATAAAGATAATATAAATCAAATTTTATTAAGTTAAAAATATAAAAATAAATACATAAAAATAAATATATTCCACAGCTTCTATATTTGTTTTTTTTTTTTTACCTTCTTCACCCCTAAAATTCGCAGCTTTTCCCAATATGGCAAACCCCACCATCAAGGTCCATTTGTAATGTCATAGCAAGATTAAATAGCCTTATAAAAATGGATAAAAACTGAAGTAAATGCTGGTAAGGGTTTGGTAAGGTTGGTATTATGATTTTTTTTTTCTTGGTAGGGAGGGAAAGGAAGGCTTAATGAATCTTGAACTCTATACACATCATGAGATGGGTTCTTATCATCTTTAAATTTCTCACAAGATGTGAGTGGAATTTTATTTTATGCTTTTTTTGGGGTTTACCTAATTTTTTTTTGGTTGAAATCATTTTATTGAAAGAGAATTGATCAAGCTCATGAGTAAAATATTTTAATGTTATTATAAAATGGATTAAATAAAAATGATATACTTCCCTTAAAAAAACAACAATGGATAAAATGATAAATACCTAAATAAGGTTACTCCAAAAAAAAAATATATTTTGGTGTAATATTTTTCAATTCATATCTTGTAATATTTTTTTTTTAAAAAAAACATCAAGATTAACCCACCATGCTACTAAAATAAACTATAATATTAAAAAAAAAAAAAAACTATTTGTCATGCATTTATGCTTGAAGCTGGTCATGTAGGGCACCTCATAACCACCATCCCCTCCTCTCTTGTTTAAAATGTTAGGTGAGTATGGTTATTTTTAATTTGTTTGGTATTATATTTTTTAAAAGTATTTTTTAATTAAAAATATATTTAAATGATATTTTTATATTTTTTATTTTTAGGATCAATTTATTTAAATAATAAAAAAAATCCAATTTTTGTTTTTGAGAATTTTTTTTTTAAAAAATCCAATCACAGAAAGAAACACTACACTAATAGAGAAATGAAACTAAAAAAGGATGGACAAATTTCAAGAGGTGAAAGACAATTGACTCCCAATAAATGGAAAGAAAGTAGAGCTACCTACCAAATCCAGCACTAACTTAATTGTAACCACTCATCTTTCTCACCAACTTAGTCAAATCCCATGCCATTACTTGAAAACGAATATTAAATAATTGTATAGAGTCCCAAGTCAATTGCATTGCAGCCCTGCTCTCTCTCCCCTCTCTCCCCACCTCCCATTTACATATATATCTTCCCTTCTCTTGCATTCTTCTCCCAGCAGTTTTCTTCGAATTTTCCCACATTTCTAACACAAACACATCCAAGGCTTTTTTGCCCCCTCTCGTCACGTCTCTTCTCTCTTGATTTGGACACGAAGAAGAAAAGGAAGAAAATCATGGGCAGATCTCCTTGTTGTGAGAAAGAACACACCAACAAAGGTGCCTGGACTAAAGAAGAAGATGAACGTCTCATTAATTATATCAAATCTCATGGTGAAGGTTGTTGGAGGTCTCTCCCTAAGGCAGCTGGTAACTTTTTTTTCTCTTTTCTCCCCGCTCTTTGTGCCATGAATAAGAAGAAGAAGATCACCCTTCATATCTTTTATTGATTTTTGTTTTAGGTTTGCTTAGATGTGGCAAAAGTTGTAGACTGAGGTGGATAAACTACCTAAGGCCTGATCTCAAGAGAGGAAACTTCAGTGACGAAGAAGATGAACTCATCATCAACCTTCACAGCTTACTTGGAAACAAGTGAGTGCTTTGCTTTCGCTTTATTTCTTCCAATAAAAGCAAAAGGCTAGCTTTGGAAAAAATGGCAGCAGTATTTGTTTCCAATATTCAACTTTTGATGAACTTTTAGAGCTATATCTCTTTTCACAAGAACAAAATCTCAACTGGTTATGATGAGTTTTGGTTCTAATTTTTTGTTTTTAATTTCTTGAAAATCTTCCAGGTGGTCTCTCATTGCTGCTAGGCTGCCAGGAAGAACTGACAATGAGATAAAGAATTATTGGAATACTCATATCAAGAGAAAGCTCTTTAGCCGTGGAGTTGATCCTCAAACTCACCGTCCACTCAATTCCACCACCACCTCCTCCACCACTTCCACCACCACAAACAGCACCAACAATAAAAATAGCAACATGGGCACCAAAAGGATTACTAACTTTAAACTTGAAGAACAAAACTATTTATTTGTTCAAGCCCAGCCAGAGTTTATGATGAGCAACATAGTCAAGAAGGCTAGCGATTCAAGTATTATCAAGGTAGGTGGCAGCAGTGACTCTGCTGAAGATTCCAATAGTAGCAGTGGCGTGACAGCAGAATTAGAAGTGCATCCAAATCATAAACTCAATCTTGAGCTCTCTATTGGTCTTCCATGTCAATCTCAACTTTCTTCTGTCAATGATCTTAATGATTCAAAGCAAGCAAACCAACAGCATCAAGAACAAGTAGTCACATATCAATTGTTTGGGACCCCTGCTACTCCCACCTCCAGTGCCCCTGCTGTTGTTCATAGAACAGCATGTTTGTGTTCTTACAATCGAGGGTTCAAGAACAGTCAAGCATGTAGTTGTTGTAATGCCGTGGAAAAATTTGTAACAGCTGATAGTCTTTATAGATTTTACAGACCTTTGGATGCTTGATGATGACCGGGGATCAGTTTGATAAGGCTAGTTCACATGTATGTAAACCATGGAGGGTTTAAGAAAAATTAACCCCAACAGTTTAGAAAAATGTTCCATGCTGAGTTTTGGCTTTAGTTTTCGCTCTTATTATTTTCTTTCAAGTTTTAATAGGAACTTAATTTCTCGGATAATTAATGAAAGTTTTATATTTATTTTATGGTAATTTACTTAGAGGTTTTACTTTGAATTTCATTTTTACTAATTTGATATATTGGTCCTTGAAGTTTTATGTTTCATTGAATGAAAACACTGCTGTTATTGTCATTCTATTATATTTGACAAGATTACGAACACACATTACAATTACAATTAAAAAAATAAATTATGGGTTATTCACTATAGCAGTAGAGAGAAACATTGTGAATTGTATTAGTTTTCATAGTGTTTTTTTATTTTTTTAGTTATTTTTTTCCTCCAGTTTTTTTTTTATCGCTTAATTGATTTTTTTTTCAATTTATTTTTTTCACCTTACTTTAGTTTGGAATTAGACTTGATGGTTTGTTTTGTTATCTAGTAGGTTGCACAAAGTTGAGGAAAATTCCATCACTTGGTTAGTTGAGATAAAATAAGATTTTATTAATTTAAGACAATTAAAATTTTGAAGATTGAATTTGAAGATTTAACAAATATTACGCCTATTTTTATGATATTAGGGACTAAATTGAATGGGTAGTGAAAAATATTCGTTTTTTTTTTTATTACTCGACTTTTTTTATTTGATTCTTTCAAATTAAATTTATTTAGAATTGGACTTGTCAGTTTGTTCTGCTTGCCTATACATGGAGGTGTAGTGATGTCAAGAAAAAATTATGACATGCAGTTAATATTGATATAAAATAATTAAGGTTTGAGTAATTATGCCATCATGTGAGGAGTGTCGCCGCATATGGAGGCGTGTATGGCCTCCTTTGACATCCGAAGGAGGTCTTCCATGGTCTTTCTTGAATAATCTTGGTGGATTCTTCCATTTAGGGCTGTACATGTGAGGAGTGTCGCCGCATATGGAGGCGTGTATGGCCTCCTTTGACATCCGAAGGAGGTCTTCCATGGTCTTTCTTGAATAATCTTGGTGGATTCTTCCATTTAGGGCTGTATGTGTAGAGGTTGGGGTTGCGATATGGTGCCTACAACCTTTTTTCTCCCTTCATCTCTCTTTTCTCTATCATTAGCTTGATTTTTGTGCATTGTTTCGTAAATTTTCTCCTATAATTATATTTGTCCTCATTTTTTGATATTTTTTTGATATTCTTTTTAAAACTTGATTAATTTTTCAATTTTATTTTTTATAATTGTTATTTTTTTCTATGGGATAATTTTGGATCGCGAGTTTGAAAAGTTAACCCGTATTGCCTTAAATCGTTTCTTTTTAATACACTTTTTTAAATTATTAATTTTGGTTTCATCGTTCAACAATTAGTTAATTAGTTAGGAATTGAGTTTTGTATTTTTTTTTAATTTACTCTCAATATGGTAATCACAATCTTACAACCCAAGTCACGGGTTTTAGAAGTTAACATGAGTTGACTCAAATATTTTTTTCTTATTATTTTTTTAAGTTGATTTATTTTCAATTTCACCCTTCAACATTGAATTACTTGAGAATTGAGCTATATAATCTTTTTTTATTTGCTTTCTATGTGAGTGAGTTTGGTGAGTTTACTTAAATTGACTTAAGTCCCCCTATTTTAGTCTTTTTTTTTTTTAAATTGATTTTTTTTCATTTTCATATTTCGACATTAACTTGATTGGAAATTGGACTTCTTGAGGATTTTTTTTTGTAATTCTTTAGTTGTTTTTTTAGGTTAACTCAGTTCCATAACCCGGGCAACAGATTAAAAAGATCAACTCGAGTTTACTTGGGTGATTTCTTTTTGGCTTTTGTTTTTCTCTCTCTAATTTTCTTTCTGATTTTTTTTTTCAGTTTCATTCTTTAATGTTATGTTTTTCTTGTTTTTTTATAATTAATTTTATCCTTCAAATTTTATTGAATTTAAATTTGAACTCCTAATTTTATCCTAATCATCATCATCTCATAATTACATTGAAAGTTTCTACTGCCCAATATAGTTAAATGTGAAGTATATATGAACAATTCATGGAAGCACCAAAATGACAGATATGAAAATAGGATTCCCATAAACCTGTTTGAAATTGTAAGGTATAAAAAACAGGACGATCTTATGGCCTAAGGTTGAATAGAGACTTTTAATGCCAACAACCCCAAATCAAGTGCATTGCTATTTTTATCCCCTTAGAATTTGCCCCTCATGGCTAAACAAGGAAATCATAATTTAACTTCCATGAATTAGGCTAAGGTTTGCAAGGAAAAAAAATTACTATTGAATTTAATTGATCTAATTTGATTAAAATTACTCTAAAAGAATACACTACCATTACACTCATCCAATCTATGACCCGACCTATAAATTATTGTTGACAGGATTAATAGAATTGTTTAGAAATTAATTTTATACCACCTGATAAAAAATTCAAGTTGATATGTGATTCAATATAATATACAGAGTCAAAACAACAATATCACTTTAATTTTTTTTTTAAAAATTAATTAACTTGTATCATCTATATTAATATTAATATGATTAATGTTAAAGAACTATATTAACCCAATAGCTTAAATTATCAGATGATATCTTAATATATGATTTATATAATTCTCTAACACACCATTTTAAAAGAAAGTTTTTTGAATTTAAAACTTGCATAAAACCGTGCTATTTTATATTTAATTTTTATTAAATAAAATGATAATTATTGAGATTTAAACTCATAACTATTTGATTAATAAAATTATAATTTTATACTAAACAAATAATTCAATCTAATAACCTAAATTTTTAAATAAAATTCTAAAATATAATTCAGACTCGAGATTTACACCCGAGCAGCTCTTGTTGTGGTTTAATAACTATAAAAGGAAGGCTAAATGCAAAAGAGGAGAATATTACAAGGAGGGGTCTCATTGGCAGATCATGAGTGTAGAGGTTGGAAAAGAACATGTTGTTTTTGGTAGGTAGAAGGGCTATGTCAGATAGACAACTACCCTCTGTCTCTTCTCTTGAATTCTTGCTTCTGCTGCTTCCTGTCCCTTTTTAATGTTGTCTCTTTCATATGCTTCTTTTAACTCTTACCTAGTTTCTTGAATTAATACTGTATCAGAGTTAGGTAGATACTGCAGTAATAATTGTTTTTTATAATATTTTTTATTTTTTTAAAATATTTTTGAACTGGGAAACAAACGGCATCGTATAGCAAGTTTATTATATCACATGTTGCATTAATAATAGAAGAGAAGAGAGTCGTGTCTGAGTAAATTTGAGGATTGGACTTGCCTTCTAGAAGGAAAAGAGCATGTCATACCCTTTACCTAACTCCTTTGTTTTCTTCTCCCTTTGTCACATTGTTCTATTTGAGGTAGTAATGGATGGTCTAAGCAATGTTCAGTTCTGAAAGGGACATGTGAGAGGCAAAAGGACCCCCCTTTTTTAAAAAAATTAATTTAATTTTTAATTTTTAATTTTTAATCTCTTGTTCTGTCTGTCTTCCATGATTCAAAATTTAAGTTCCCGAAAATAATTGATTCGACACAAAATATTCAAAACACGTTTAGGAAATTGGAGGTCACGAAAGAGGGAAAAATTCATGCCCAACAATCCATTATTGAGGTGCATATATATATATATATAGAATCCAAGAGCTATTTTTTTTAAATTAAATTATTAGATGATCCCAGATCAATTATTTTTATTAAAATAATATTATTTTATTGTTTTTTTTTCCTTTTTCCTTTTTTTTGTTTTAGTCCAATTAAATTTGAACCATATTTTATTAGGTTAATCAATGTATTAACTGAGTTTGATTAAGTTAATATTTTCTCAATTTAAATTGTTGGGTTAACCACTTTATTAAAAATATGTTTGAGATAATTAAGTTTGATGAAGTTAATATTTTTTCTTTGTTTAAATTAAAATCTAATTTGAATTATGTTTTGTTTCTCATATTTTTTAAGTTAAAAGGTTTAATGATTACAACGATGTAATTATATATATAATATACAAAGAGAAGTTGTGCTAGACAAACTCAGTTTTTATTTATGATAAATTAATTTAGAAGGTATTTAAAAGTGTGATAACAGTTATGGTTTAAAATATTTTTTATTTGAAAATATATCAAAATAATATATTTTTAAAAAATAATTTTTAATAATACATCAAAATAATCTAAAAATATATAAAAAAATTATTTTAAACAAAAAAAATTAAAATTTTAAAAACACACGTTTCAACTATTTTTCCACACTAACGTTTCAGGAAACAAGTTTCACAATTGCCATTTGGATACATGCGATTCATTGATAAACAACTTTCGCATACGTGGCTGATTCAAAGTAATCAATAGGTATATTATATAAATATATATAGCTGATGAAGATTGCGAAATTAATTAATAGATTAACCTCTATATAAATAGACCGGTAAGAAATTGGGATTAAAGAATTTATATTTTTTGTGGTCTAGATTTGAACTCTATGGTTGTTAATATTGATAGCCACTGGAGACTTACTTGGTCATTAATTTTAAGAACTGTGAGGATTAGTCGAGATACGCGCAAGCTGACCCAGACACCCCACGTGAATAAAAAAAGATGAAGACTTACTTGGTCATTAATTTTAGGAACTGTGAGGATTAGTTGCAATACGTGCAAGCTGGCCCAGACACCTCACATAAATAATAATAATAAAAAAAACAATGATGATTTCTCTTATGACGGTGCAAGAAATTGTGTGAGTGTATCTTTTGATTTTAGATATGTTTTACTAGTTTTTTTATAATTTTTATGTGTTAATATTAAAAATAAAAAAATATTTTTAAAAAATACCCCGTAATATAGTACCAGGTATTGTCTCCGACAAGATCATCTAAATTCATAAATCAGCATCAGTTTCTAATGAATGAAGGTTTTGGACATGTTTGATTGCATTTGATAATGGTTTTTTTTTTTAATTTTTTTTTTAATTTTGATGATTTTTAGAATGATTAAAGATGTTTTGACATAAAAATGTAAAAAACAAATCACAATGATAAGTTTTTTTCCAAACACGGGGAAGCATGATTCTCGAACCAGCTTGCTTCTATATAATTAATTAAGATAAGCTTTTATATAGTTAATCATAATTGTCAAACTTTATTTTGGGTCTAACTCATTTTAGGATCAAAATTACTTGATTATCAAGCCAATCCAAGTCAAACCCAAAACAACTTTGAATACAAATAAAATAAAACTGAATCACTATTTTAGATAAAAATAATAATAATATTTTTTATTATTAAAGTTAACCTAACCCAACACCAAGGCAGAGGATGATTCGTGCATTTCGAATTGCTGCTTCATGCTTAGGTAACATTGGGGAACACAGTTCAACCAACATTGTCAAAAAATTTAATTTATTTTTGCTAAAAATTAAATTTTTTTTTATATATTTTAGATCATTTTGATACGGTGATCTTAAAAATAATTTTTAAAAATAAAAAAATATCATTTTGATATATTTCAACACAAAAAACACTTTAAAAAACAACAGTAATTACAATCTCAAACAAGCCCATAGTCCTTTCTCACTCAACTATGAAAAAATTGATGAAAAAGATGAATATAGTGTCAATGAACATGATAGTTATTTTTAAAAGTGATTTTTGTATGAAAATAATATTTTTTATTTTTTAAAAATTATTTTTAATATCTAATTATCAAAACGATTCAAAACACGAAAAAAAATAATTTCAAATAGAAATAAAATTAAAAAAAATCATAAAATACGGTTTCAACATAAAAAACAAACACCCTAAATGTTATCAACTACACCACTAATTGTTCTAACCAACTTCATCAATTACACAAAAAAAAAAAAAAAAAAATAGTGCACTTTTAGACAGGGTATCCAATTCCACTTTCAATCTTTTCTTCATCATGAATGGAGGGACCATACCATAAAATGGGCCATGGCTTGCTCGAGAATTTGCTTCAAGGCTAAAGCACTCATGAAATCCAGATCATACATGGAACCTCACTCTTCATAGAAAAATCGAGTATAGTTTCTAAAAATCATATATTGAAAAACATAAATCGAACCACTTGCTTAGACAAGCTTCTATACTGCTTAAAACCAACTGTACGTACATATTTAGGCATTGAAATCCGAAACCAGTATAGCAGAAAGGAGATCAAATTGCCATGACAATCACTGCATCAAACAATTAGTGACACATCAGAGAAATAAAAAAAAAAAAAATTAACATTTATGTTAACCCACTTGAAGAAAACAGCAAGTCAGCAAGAACAGCATCAACTGCAATAAATTGAAAGCTCGTCAAATGATCTATCACCAGTGATGTTTAGCGGTAACTGATTCCACCTCTTGTAGGACAGCAGAGGTTTTGTTATTACACAGTAACTAAAGGCTAGTTAGAGCAGACATTTGTGAAGCTTCAGGCCAGACATAGCCTATGCATAGTCATGAATGAGAACGCCATAGAAAATCAAATTCCAGACAGATTAAAATCGAAACAAAGTAACAACCACAGAAAGTAGCTGAGCAGCTGTGACTTTCAAGAGGACTACAAATTCCCATAAATGTTTATACTACTCAGCTGTTTACCTGTCGGACAGTGGTTTTAGCTGCTCTCTAGCTTATGTCAGCATAGAATTGTCGCCAAGAATTTCACTTGTCCTTGGAAGATTTAGAAAACACAAGCATGAACCCACCCTAAACTAAAAATATCAATGTCTGTTTCAACCCCCATGAAAAGGAGGTATATTACTTCATGAAATAATTTAACATTCAAAATAAAAGGATCCATCCTTACTTGCAAACATGTGTTCCAACAGTTATCATCTCAGCAAGATTCAATGGCATCCTAGTTCGATCTGCAGCAAGAGTTAAAAAACTGCCCAAATTAAAACCAAAGTGTTATCTTCCAGAGACAATCTGAGAAAAAAAAAAAAAATAGAAGCCTTCTTAAAGGAAATACTGTTGTATTATTTTAGCCTAATACTGAGAAATAACACCTACCAATATCCAAATTTTAGAGACATTTCATCCTGAAAACAATAAAAAGATCCCTTTCTTTCTGCATCATAGATAACACGTCATTACCCATTTCCCACTGTTGTCCTAAGATACATTCCAAAATATTTCAGAATTTCATTTAAAATTAACACTACCCCATGATATATGTAAATATATCGTTAAATGCCCTCAGAAAGAAAATAACATGAGGGTAACTGATTTTGGGACCTAACAAACTCACTTTTTAAACCATTAAGTTGAGGATAAAGAATTAACCAACCCACCAATTTCTCTGTTGTTCAATTTCCCAATCCAACCTGAGATAATATCCTGCAATGTTCTTCCCATCTGTCCAATACACCTTACTGTGATCTATAAAACAAAAAATGTGAGTCAATCTTATCAGACTTTGTAGCAGTAGACGGTAGAAACATCAATGAACAATTAGAGAGGGGTACACTAAGTGAATGCCCAAAGTTAACAAAAACTAATTTTGGCTTAAAGAGATCTCTTATAGAAATTGTGATAATTCCCTTTCCTTTACCTTTACCTTTTCCTAGTCCCAAAGTCTCCTCCTCCATGATAAGGACCATTCCCAAATGAAGCCATTCCATGTTCCCATCTCTGAAATCAGAGCATTCAGATTGAAAATACATGCACTTGTCAAGAGTTATAAGCAATATGATTCATCAACTAAATACAGCTCTTTGTCTCCCACAAGAAGGCAACCCTTTGCCTGTGATTTAGTCAATTGTCTAGTAAGAGTCGATAACATAGAAATCCATGTCTGAGATTTCTGGAGGGTTACTACTTAATTATATCAATCTCTATACATAAATCAACTCATCCATGATATTAGACAAATGAAAAATAAGTTTCAACCTCGATCTCTAATAATGCAAAAAGCACCACCATGCCTGTAAGAATCTTCTTTCAGCAATTGGAAACTAGATTTTCGGATTTTACAGGACAATAGCACCATCTACTTCCTTACTTTGAGAGAAGACAAACCTATTTAAAACTTTACTCGGAAAACCTTAAAATATAAATTGACGAACTGATTTATCAGCTCTTAGTACCCAGGATTGATTTCGGACCTCTCAGACAAGAAATAAGAATTGCACAGCTAAAAAATGATCTGTTCAAGGAAATACAAATTACCTCTTATTTTGGATCGTGGCAGAACTTCGATTTGAATTCCTAGTTATTTTGCTCCATTCATGCTTCTCAAGAGAAAAAAAGCTGTAATCTCAGAGCAGATTACCATTTCATTTGATCTTATCTCAACATCAGAATATCTTGAGTCAGATGGTACTGCAACAGTGAAGAATAAATCGATATCCAAGATCCCAGCAAGGAAAAGCTTGCTGTCAAACACTGCAGTTAATTAGATTTACACGGTCACTTTGCAAATGATCAAATAAGTAAACAGGGCATATGATTCTCAGCACGTACAGCACCAAACAGAATTGTCACACAAATTGGAGGCACGATGAAGCTACTATGCTCCGGTATCGGCACTTCAGACTTCTACAGGCCCTCAATTCAAAATAGGAATAGGAACTGTATAGTCTTTGATACTTGGTTAGGCAAGAAAAGGCCAATGTTCAGTACAAAAGAGTAAAATTGAATTAACCAATAGGGTTTACGTTCATCATTCATGATTCATGTTGAAAAAGTCTCCAACTTTCTAACTCCAATGCACTCTCACTATAATTAGATTCACTCACATTCAACAAAAGTACTTTCTCACAGTAACAATCCCTCCACAAACATGGATGCACACATACATTAACAGGTCGCATTCCAAAAAATGAAACAACGAAAATTAAGAACCCAAACCCAAGAAAGTTTCTTTCTTTGCTAAATTTCCTCATCTGGGTTCATTTCATTTCAATTTAACTTCCAATAAAATGTCAGTTTCAACACTAAACTTCACTAAAAACAGTTTCGTTAGTCATTTACTTAGGAAACAAAGAGAGCATAACATAAGAAAGAACACAAACTGTAGAAAGAAAGAGAAGTTGAAAAGACCAAGTTTAGCCCAGACATCATTAGAGGAGGAACTGAAACCAGAAGAGCATCCAGCAATCTCCACGATTTTTTCCTTCAATGGGTATTATTTAAAACTCAAAAGAATGAGAAAAGTTTCTCTCTGAGAGAATTTTGATTTGTGGGTTTTGATTTTTGATTTTCGGAGTTTTTAAAGAGACAGAAGAGAAGGACAAAGCGCACAAAGGAAGGAGATGTCTCTACCAAGTTCAACGCAGTGCAGTGCTGAGGTATGCTAAAGTGGGCTGCATGCGTCTCTGTAAGAGCTCGGTTGGTATTACCGTAGAAAAATATTTTTATTAAAAATATATTTAAATAAAATATTTTTTTTACTTTTAGAAAATTTATTTTTAACATCACATTTTAGATAATATAAAAATATTATAAAAAAATTAATTTAAAACAAAAAATATAAATATTTTAAAAAAACTAATTTAAAAAAAAATATAAATATTTTTTTTTTAAAAAAAATATTTTAAAAAAACTTTTGAAATACCCACTCATTAGACCTCACATATGATATTTTTTTGAAATATTATATTTTTTATTATCTTAATTGAAAATTTACTTATAAAAAAAACAATAATTTATGAAAGATTAAAAACTTAAGGTAAATTCTTTTTTTTTCTTAAGAATAACTATAAATTTAAAATTACGAAGAGGCTTTTAGTAGTGAAGATTGAGAATATAATGGATACTATTTTTTTTTTAAAATCCTTCTTAAAAATATTGATTTAAATTTCAAATAAAATTTAATTTATAAAAATTAGACAAAAACAAATCTGATAAGATAATTCCTTTGAAATTAATATTTTAAAAATATTCATCTCATTCTTTCCTCTCAGAAACTCTACACAAATATGGAGTAGTGATCCTAAAGGTGTGTACTGTTACGAAAGTTAGGCGTTCTGTCGAGGTTTTAAAGTATGGTTTATGGATCTTGAATGATTCCAACAAAAGATCCAGTCTTGATCCTAAAGGTCGTACTG
This sequence comes from Populus trichocarpa, assembly GCF_000002775.5. NCBI lineage: Eukaryota > Viridiplantae > Streptophyta > Magnoliopsida > Malpighiales > Salicaceae > Populus > Populus trichocarpa. The sequence continues at coordinate 141,247 of NW_026291139.1, forward strand.
TAACGAAAACTCAAACTCAAACTACTAAACTAATTACAGAATCAAAATCCAACCACACTACTACCTTGCTGCCATCTACCTTGCCTCAGACACCACCGTCTCAGATTTACTTTGAGCGATTCCTCTGTTGGGTAGATTATCAAAGCCACCGCAGAACTTTTAACGAATATGGAGTAGTGATTGTTATGTACATATCACGAAGAAACAACAGAAGAAACCGGTTTAGCTTTTAACAAACACGGAGGTTTGGCTTCGTTACAATGAAAACAGATTCTTCGCAACAGGAGCTCCTTGGAAAGCTTAATGGAGAATGGTTTAGGTCTTATCGTCTACGTGCAAATTTGAAGCGGTTTCAACATGTGAATAAAGATTCAGCGCTTCGGATTCCGATTAAAAAAACATGTTCAACGTGTATTAGTACCAGTAAGGGAGCAAGACTGCAGAAGTTATGCTATGGTAGCGCGCAGAAAAAAATTCAGCAAGCACTCGTGAACTCCGAAGCAATGCACACCCTACTATTCAAACAGAGGATATCAACGGAGTCCATGTCATCCAAAATGAGACTATTAATGAAGTCCCTGTTGTTCAACCAGTGGCTGCACACTTTAGAACACATGATCCAGAAGAGGAGGAGGTTGCATGGATGAAGAATAGCTTGGTAGGAGTGATAAATGAAGGTGTTAATTATCAGGATATAAGGAAAGACTTGCATTCCAATGGAGTTTAATTAACGGGTTTTTGTTCTATGGGTGCATCACAAGCTTTGATCTCGTTCAATACTTATGACTCCACGATGGAAGCTTTTGAATTGTATATACCGCTTTGGCATGGTTATTTTGATGAGTTGAGGCCTTGAATTGATACAGATGGTTCAATTGATTGATTTGCCTGGATTGAAGCTACTGATTTGCCAATAACTGTTTGGAATGTTACGAGCAATAACAAGATTATATCAGCATATGGTAGAGCTATAGGTTTTGACAAAATCAATTTGGGGTATAGCAATCTTGGTCATATTGATCTTTTAATTGGAACACGGCTTCACAGATTTATTAAAGAGCACACTACTTTGTGGATTGTGGTTAAATGGGAAAGATTATAAGATCAAATTGCAGGAATTGGATCCTCTGCATTATCTAGTATCTGAAGCTATTGAGTACAGTATGGCAGCTTTTGATCTGATGAAGCAGGAAGATGAGAGTGAAACAGAGACTAGTACTGCTGACACTTTGATGTTGAAAATTCTGACGAGATTGCAACTATAAGCTGTGCAGATTTGGCGTTGATTGTGGATGTGATTAACTGTTCGCATAACAACAGGGATTTGGAAATCTGTAAAACAGCTGTTTCCGATGTTCCTGTTGAAATTCTGTTCCGGAAATATTGGAGAGAAGATCAGCACTAAGGGGTGTTTGGAATTGAGTTTCAACTACGGAAACTGCTAAATAAAAACAGTATCTAGCCCATCCCATGAATTAGTGCCTCTTGAGAGTCCTCAACTATCAGAAGAACAAGTCATAAACCCAAATACCCAGCATATATTTCACCCTATGATTTTACAGAGAAGGAAGAGGAAGGTTAAAGTCTTTTCATCAACTGACAGTTTAGAAAACGATACGGCAGAAGGGGAAGAGGATGGTTCAAGCTCACTTGACTCTGGCATCAGACAAGGAAACGCTCGTTACACTCATCTTAGTGACGTGTCTGTACCATAAAAGAATGGGAAAGATGATGAGGTGCAAGAGATGTTAAATGCTGGGCAGTTTCTGGGATTTATAAGTGCTTAAGATCTGGCGGTTCTAACAGTAGACATTACAAAGCAATTGGATAGGGAGATTGGTGATTAGGCTGTGAATTAATTAATAGTTGTCTTGGTGGAATTTTGGTAATGTGGAACAGAGGAAATTTTAAGGTTGAAACTATTGAGTTTATGCAGGGAGTTTGGTTACCAAGAGGTGTATTTTGTGGGAGGAGATTGGTATTTTACAAGCAGCCTTTGAGGTGGAGATAAACCATGACAGAGTTTTCTCTTCAGAAAAAAAAAACTATGAATTAAGGTGTTTAACATGAGTGTTTGGAGGAATGAACCAAAGGGTGTGAAATAATGAAGTACAATCATTAACAGGGTACTATGTAGGGTATTGTGTAGAAGAGGATTTCTTAGAAAATATAAATTTAATTGCTCATAAAAAACCAATTTGTTTTTTTTTTTTTTGTATTGTTGAAACACAAGTGGTCAGTCATATATTTCTACATTGCAGATATATTTGGATTTTGTGAAATATGTTTTTGAATTCATTAGGTATTTAATGGTGCATGTAGAAAAGTATTGGTCAAATGTTAACCTAATGAAATGAAATTGTGAAAGGAAAATTTCAAAGTCTAGCAATTACTTTGATACGTTCTGGAATATTTTAGGAGTATTTGACTAGTTAGAAATAAATTGGTCTTTGAGAATCAATTGCTATATTGGAATTCAACCTTTGAGTTAATTCTCCATCGTCTTGATCTACGGCTGAAGACCTTTAAAGCTAACTTTATGCAATTACTTTGATACATTATGGAATATTTTAGGGGTATTTGACTAGTTAGAATCAATTGCTTGTGCTTTCGCAGGTGTCAAAAAGTCTTTTAGAAAACAATAGAAATAGAAATCTTTTGCTACATATAAAACTACATTATGGAAACATGGTATGAGAATATCGGTAAAGTTTATATTGCCGGGAATTCTAACCTTTTGAACCAAAGAAAGAAATTCAGTGTAACATTTAATCAAAAGTAAAGAAAGAAAGTTCAGTTGACGTACTAGTCAAAGTCTTGTCTGGAAAAAAAATAACCCAGGCTTTGAAAAAAGGATCGTGGAAATTTAGACCATTTGATTTTGAGAGTATCAGATTAGACGGAGGAGAGATGGAGGCAGCCGATTGCATGATAATGGTGTTATTAGTTTGCCGTGTGGAAAATCATGCCATTTTACTCCGATGCGGTCAAAACCTCACCAACAACACGGTTGATAAAATACCCTTATTGCCACTTCATGATACACCTGCTTCTTGACTGCTTTAGCTCTCGAAAAAACTGTTTGATGCTCAAGCAAGAGCTATAAATTTGCTTGATTTTGATCAATTTGTAGCTAACGAAATCTCTTTGCTCCTTTTCCTGTATATGTTACCTTTTATTTTTAACAATTATTGCGTTGCTAATAAATTGCAAGAAAGCATATTCTTTCTCTGGAACAATAGTCTGTACCAACCTTCATCAGTCCTCATTGCTTCGCTCTTCAGCTAACCTTTCTGATTGCTGCAATTTGATCTTTAAAGTCACCGAGTAGATGGAATCCGACCAACTCATAAACACCATATAGAGGTAATCTTTGGGATTGTTGCTACTGATTGCATGCATGCATGCAGTCTTTTTTGGTTTAATCTTTTCAGCAATATCGATTGTTGCAGGACAGCGATATTCATCAGCTAACCTCTCTGATCTCCAGTTGCTAGCTGGCGGAATCTAACCAGCCCTTGGGTTAGAGGTATAACTAACTCTCTTTGCTTCGTTTTAATTTCATGTATTTATTTATAACAATAATTTGGAAGCTTTACGTTCAGATAGATATATCAATATCGACCAGTTTATTGAGTTCCTTGTAGGTCTTCAAGCACAATATCATTCTATTTTAGAATGCAGAAAGTAAAACGCAAGCAATCCAAAGATGAAGAAAACGATTCATCCTCGCGAAAGAGAAGAAAAGCTGACCTCAGTAAGCCTGTCAGTTTTGTCTCCACACGTAACGTAGAAATATCTCGTGCTGAGAGCATAATAATAAAAATTTTCATTGGTAGATCAGTTATGTTAAAATCGGATCGTGAAAGTTCCATTCTGCTTGGGTGCTAAAAAGTTGAAGAAAAAGAGGGCAAAATATTAGGCTATGCTTATTAGCAATCAAAATCAGTTTACTTCTTTTTGTTAGAAATAACCAGGGGAGAGGGAGGTAGGGAAGCATGGTGGAAACAATATAATATATTGTTTTTCTAAGAGACGAAGTTCTTTAGGACACATCAAAATAAATCCCACCACTTTTATCATTTCCAAGCTCATGATTTGCTGTCAATATGTTATTTGTTTCTTAAAGATTAATCACTTTCACGGGGATTCCTCTTTATCACGTCACTTAAATTATATACAGATCAAAATTCAGCTTCTCTAACAAATTCCCATCAGAATTTACATGTATTGTCTCTGATGATCGCTTTACATGCATTCCTTGCTCCCTTGCTAATTTATTGTGTCATAATTTCTGCAGCTGCCATGACAGAGCCAGAGTCTTCTCGCTCTAGACCAAATGGGGCCTACGATGTATTTCTGAGTTTTAGAGGAGAAGATAATCGCAAGAATTTTACAGATCATCTATATACTGCCTTAGTCCAAGCAGGAATCTACACTTTTCGAGATCATAATGAAATTCCTAGAGGTGAAGAAATCTCCAAACATCTCCTCAAGGCAATTCAAGAATCAAAGATATCTATAGTGGTCTTCTCTAAAGGATATGCTTCTTCTAGATGGTGTCTTAATGAACTTGTAGAGATTCTTGAGTGCAAAAACAGGAAAACTGGTCAGATTGTTCTTCCTGTATTTTATGACATTGATCCTTCAGATGTGAGAAAGCAGACCGGAAGTTTTGTAAAAGCATTTGATAAGCATGAAGACTGTTTTAAAGAGAAGGTGAAGGAGTGGAGAAAAGCTCTTGAGGAGACGGGAAATCTCTCCGGATGGAATCTCAGTGATATGGAAAATGGGTATGCCTTTTTCTCTCTAAGATTCCCTTGCACACATTTATGGAGTAATTATACATTAGATTTTACCATGTGAAATAATAATTTTTTTTAGCATGCTTAATTGTCTCTCTATTAAAGACTTGCTTTTGTTTATGAGCAGGCACGAATCAAAATTTATCCAAGACATTATCAAGGATGTGTTGAATAAATTGGATCCCAAGTACATAAATGTTTCTACTCACGTAGTAGGTATTGATCCCCTTGTCCATACTATTAGTGACTTCATAAGTACCGCGACAGATGATGTACGCCTAGTGGGCATACATGGGATGCCGGGAATAGGAAAGACGACTATAGCAAAAGTTGTATTTAATCAACTCTGCTATGGATTCGAGGGAAGCTGTTTTCTTTCGAATATCAATGAAACTTCAGAACAATCGAATGGTCTTGTTCTTTTACAAGAACAACTTCTTCATGATATCTTAAAGCAAAATCCTGCAAATATCAATAATGTTGATAGAGGAATGGTTCTGATCAAAGAACGACTTTGTCACAAAAGAGTTCTTGTTGTTGTTGATGATGTAACTCATCAGTACCAACTAAATGCTTTGGTGGGAGATGGAAGTTGGTTTGGTCCCGGAAGTAGAGTAATAATTACATCTGAAGATGAACGCTTGCTTCTAAAAGTGGATCGAAAATGTCATGTCAAAGAATTGAAACGAGATGCGTCCCTACAACTTTTCAGTTGGCATGCCTTCAGGGACACCAAGCCAGCAAAAGATTATGTTGAGGTTTCGAATGATGTCGTTGATTACTGTGGAGGGCTTCCTTTAGCCCTTGAGGTTTTAGGTTCTTGTTTGTCCGGGAAAAACAAATCTAGATGGAAATGTATAATCGACAAATTGAGAAAAATTCCAAACCATGATATTCAGGAAAAACTTCGAATAAGTTTTGACAAACTGGATGACCATAAACTACAAAATACATTTCTTGATCTTGCAAGCTTTTTTATTGGTAGAAATAAAGAATATGTAGCAAATGTACTTGAAGCTCGATGTGGTTACAATCCAGAGGATGATTTGGGAACTCTCAGTGAAAGGTCTCTGATTAATGTTAATGCTTCTGGAAATATAAGCATGCATAATCTATTACGAGACATGGGAAGGGAGATCATTCACAAAGAGTCACCTAACAACCCAGGAAAACGCAGCCGAGTATGGCAATGTGAGGATGCATGGAATGTACTCAGCAAGCAAATGGTAATAACTTAATGCATACAAAAATGCTCGTTTATCTTTCATTTTAAACTTCTTGCATATAATTACTTTGAAACTCTATTGAATTTTGTTGGTTTTTTAGGGAACGGAAGTTGTAGAGGGTTTAGCGCTGGATGCCAGTGTTGGGAAAAATCCAGAACTCAAACACACACAATTTACGTGGTTCGGCAACTTGCCTACTCCACGGAGCTACTGGTTTGTATTAATGAAGCTTACAAACAATACAAACAAAGGAGGAGGAGATAAAACTCTCTCAACTCAACTCTACTCTCTCAAGCTCTCTCTATTCTTCTCTGTTCTCTCTTCTCTCTGTGTTTCTCACGCTGCTCTCTGTGTTCTTCATACACTCCACAAAGCATCACAGGAGGGGGGGGCATTAATATACAATTAATGGGAGTGAGGGGGAGTCCTCCACCATGTGCTAAGTGGGAGATTAGGTAATCCCACTTGCACATGGTGGGGCTTGCTTGTCTCCAATAATTAACAATCTCCCACTTGGAGACAAACAATGAAATTATCTTTTATCCTTGAAGGCCAACTGAAGTTTTGCACAACTTCAGTTTATCAAGTGTAACTCCTTTGGTTAACATGTCAGCTGGATTCTTGCTTCCACAGACCTTTTCTAGCATTAGTTGCTCGTCATCCAGCAGTTGTCGGATGAAGTGATATTTGATCTGAATATGCTTCGTCCTGGAGTGAAATGCTGGATTCTTGGCAAGGAAGATTGCACTCTGACTGTCGCTATACAAAGTACCTTTTCCATTCAACTTGCCCAATTCCTTCAGGAAACTCTGCAACCATACTATCTCTTTTGCAGATTCTGAGACTGCAACATATTCAGCTTCTGCTGTTGAAAGAGCAACGATCTTTTGCAAGGTAGAACTCCATGAAACGGCAGTACCTCCTAGAGTATAAACATATCCTGTAGTGCTCTTTCTGCTATCAACATCTCCTGCTAGATCAGCATCTACAAAACCTTCAAGTTTCAAACCACCAGCTGTGAAACTAAGACAAGTTTCCGATGAACCTTTTAAGTACCTCATGATCCATTTGACCGCCTCCCAATGCTGCTTTCCAGGATTGCTCATATATCGGCTTACAACTCCCACTGCATGGGCAATGTCTGGTCTGGTACAGACCATAGCATACATCAAAGAGCCGATAGCTGAGGCGTATGGAATCTTATCCATGTATCCACTTTCTAGCTCAGTTTTTGGTGACTGATCTTTGCTGAGCTTGAAATGATTCCCCAGTGGTGTACTTACTGGTTTAGTATTATCCATACTAAACCTGCTGAGAACCTTCTTGACATACTCTGTTTGTGAAAGCTTTAGTACGCCTTTGTCTTTATCTCTGAAGATTCTCATGCCAAGTATTTGTTTAGCAGCTCCCAGATCCTTCATTTCAAACTGTTTCGACAACTGCTGTTTCAGCTTATCAATCTCCTCAATGCTGGATCCTGCAATCAACATATCATCTACATATAATAGTAGAATGATGTAGGAGTTGTCAAAATGTTTGACATAGCAACAATGATCAGCTTGGCATCTTGTATATCCGGAACTGCACATGAAGTTGTCAAACTTCTTGTACCACTGTCTTGGAGCTTGCTTCAAACCGTATAGGCTTTTCTGTAGCTTGCAGACTTGATTCTCCTTTCCTTGCATTGCAAACCCCTCTGGCTGTTGCATATAAATATCTTCCTCCAAGTCACCATGAAGGAATGCTGTTTTTACATCTAACTGTTCAAGATGTAAATTTTCTGCAGCTACTATCCCCAGAACAACTCTGATTGTTGTGAGCTTCACAACTGGAGAAAATATCTCAGAGTAGTCAATGCCTTTCTTTTGTTGAAACCCTTTGACAACAAGTCTTGCCTTGAACCGTTTACTTCCGTCATGCTCAGTTTTCACTCTGTAAACCCACTTGTTTTGTAAAGCCTTCTTTCCTTCAGGCAGTGTGGTTAGCTCCCAAGTCTTGTTCTTCAGCAACGAACTCATCTCATCCTTCATGGCTAACTCCCACTTGCTTGAGTTTCCATCTTGTAAGGATTCTTCATAAGTTAGCGGTTCACCACCATCTGTCAACAAAATGTAATTCAGTAAAAGTGTGAACCGTTGCGGGGGCTTTATCGTCCTCGAAGACCTGCGAACAGCTGGTTCAATTTGCTCCGCATCTTCTTGTGTAGTAGCGGGTACAGATATGCTTGAGTCTTCTTGTAAAGACTCTTGATTGTTGTTCTGCTCAGTAACATCGGGAAGGCCTTCTAATCTTATGAATTCAGATCCTTGTGGCCTTGTATCTGAATCAGCCCTATCTGTTTTTGCACTTGATCTGTCTTTGTACAGAACTTTCTCATTGAAGATCACGTTCCTGCTTCTGATAATCTTTCTATTCTGATCATCCCAGAACCGAAAGCCAAATTCTTCATCTCCATAGCCGATGAAGAAACATTTCTTGGATTTGGCATCCAACTTGTTGCGAGCATCAGAATCTATATGAACATAGGAAACACACCCAAAGACCTTTAAATGAGAGAGTTGTACCTCTTTTCCTCTCCATACTTCCTCGGGCAGTCTGAACTCCAAAGGAACCGATGGTCCACGGTTGATCAAGTAAACTGCGGTATGAACTGCGTCGGCCCAGAATGTTTGAGGTAACCCTGAATGCAACCTCATGCTTCTAGCTCGTTCATTGATGGTCCTGTTCATCCGTTCAGCAACGCCATTCTGTTGCGGTGTGCCTGGAACGGTCTTTTCCATTCTGATACCATTGACAGCACAATACTCCTTGAAACCTCCATCAATGTATTCTCCTCCGTTATCGGATCTCAAACATTTCAACTTCAGACCTGATTCAGTCTCAACCATAGCCTTCCATTTCTTGAATGTTTCAAACACATCAGATTTATTTTTCAGAAAGTAAACCCATACCTTCCTGCTGAAATCATCAATGAAAGTCACGTAATACCGAGAACCTCCAAGAGATGCTACTGGAGACGGTCCCCATAAATCTGTGTGTACCAGCTCTAGCTTTCTTGGTCTTAAAGTCCTGCCAACCTTCAAGAAACTGAGCTTTTTCTGTTTTCCAAGAACACAGCTTTCACAAATGTCTAGATCGACATTTTTTAATTCTGTCAGCTTTCCCTTCGACTGAAGTATCTTTATCCCCTTTTGACTCATATGGCCGAGTCTACAGTGCCATAGATGTGCTTGATTTTCTGCTTCAGTAGAGGCAATAATGTCTGCAAATCTTGTGGTCATATACAGGGTGCCGGTTTTCTTTCCACGAGCCAAAACCATTGCTCCCTTTGATACCTTCCACATACCTCCAGAAAAAAGGATTGAATGACCACTATCATCAAGTTGTCCGACCGAGATCAGCTTCTTCTTTAGATCAGGAACATGCCTTACATTTTGCAAGGTCCATATAGATCCATTCATTGTCTTGATTTGTACATCTCCTAAACCCACAATATCCAATGGTTGTCCATCGGCCAGATAGACTACACCGTGATCTCCAGCAATATAGTTTTGCATCATTTCATGGTGTGGTGTACAGTGAAATGAAGCACCAGAATCAAGAACCCAATCATCAACAGGACTATGCACAGCAAGAATCAAAGCATCTTGCACCTCATTTGTGGTAGCGTTTGCAGAGTCAGCTTCAGGTTTTTTCGGTTTTGTGCAATTCCTCATGAAATGACCAGGTTTGCCACAATTCCAACATTCAACCTGCTTTCTGGGTCCAAACTTGCTTTTACTTCTATATCTTGATTTTGATCTGCCTCGGGATAAGCCTCTATCATGTCTCCTCCCTCGAGTGTTGATGTTGAGAGCTGATCCTGAGCTTGAACTTTCACCCGAGTCTTTCCTTCGCACTTCTTCAGCCAAAATCAAGTCTCGAATGTCATCATACTTCAGTTTGGATTTTCCAGCTGAATTGCTCACGGCTGTCCTCATGCCTTCCCAACTGCTTGGAAGTGAAGCTAGCAAGATGAGTGCACGAATCTCATCATCAAACTCAATCTCAACAGATGATAATTGATTTGTGATGGTATTAAAGTTATTGAGGTGTTGTGTCACAGAAGTGTTTTCGACCATCTTCAAGTTGAACAACTTTTTCATCAGGTGCACTTTATTATTTGCTGATGGCTTCTCATACATCCCAGACAAGGCTTCCATCAATCTTGCAGTGGATCTTTCTTTCGTAACATTGTGAGCAACTCTTCTTGATAAGGATAACCGGACAATGCCCAGAACTTGTCTATCAAGAAGTAGCCAATCTTCTTCTTGCATATTTTCTGGTTTACTCCCCAACAAGGGAAGATGAAGTTTCTTCCCATATAGATAATCCTCAATTTGCATTTTCCAGTATCCAAAATCTGTCCCGTCAAATTTTTCAATTCCAGCTGCTTTTATTTCATCTGCCATTTTTACTACTTCTCCGATTCGAATTTCCCAAATCTGACCTTACAGATGTGTCCGGAACAGCCGAAAACCTTGGAAATGACACTGAGATCACCCCAATCGGACTTCGGATGGCTCAGATTTTAGCAATCAAAGTTTTGAATTAACGGACGGTGCAGATGCAGCCGCGTGTCAACCAGAGTACCGCCTGCGTCGCACCGGATCAAAACCTAAGTAGCGGTTCTGATGAAGCCACGTGTCAGCAGATTAGGTCCTGCGTCACACCGTATCAAAACTCAGTAACGGTTATGATGAAGCCACGTGTCAGAAGATGATGGCCTGAGTCACACTGGATCAATACTCAATAGTGGTCCTGATTTAACCACGTGTCAACTGATTGGATCCTGCGTCGTACTGGATCAAAACCCCTTAACGGTTATGATGTAGCCACGTGTCAGCATATCAGCTTCTGCGACACAGCGGAACAAAACTCAGCGATGACGTGGCAGGTGACGTGGCAGGTGACGCGGACGTTGACCGTACGGCTGTGCTGACGTGGCGGGTCAGCCCGACCCGTTTTGCAGAAGCCGGGCGAAGATGGAGCGTGGCGCGCGTACGGCGCGTTGGTGCGCGTGGGCAGTCTGGACGTCGGCGCGTGTGGGCGCGTGCGGGCATGCAGGACGTCGGTTCTTCGCCGGGTTTTCAACAGTGGATTCGTCCGGTTGTCCTCTACACGATGGTATGTTCAAAAACACGTTTGGAGAACTTGGATTTTTGAGTTTGGATCAAACACCCTCTTTGTCAAGAACAAGCTCTGATACCAGTTGTTGGGAAAAATCCAGAACTCAAACACACACAATTTACGTGGTTCGGCAACTTGCCTACTCCACGGAGCTACTGGTTTGTATTAATGAAGCTTACAAACAATACAAACAAAGGAGGAGGAGATAAAACTCTCTCAACTCAACTCTACTCTCTCAAGCTCTCTCTATTCTTCTCTGTTCTCTCTTCTCTCTGTGTTTCTCACGCTGCTCTCTGTGTTCTTCATACACTCCACAAAGCATCACAGGAGGGGGGGGCATTAATATACAATTAATGGGAGTGAGAGGGAGTCCTCCACCATGTGCTAAGTGGGAGATTAGGTAATCCCACTTGCACATGGTGGGGCTTGCTTGTCTCCAATAATTAACAGCCAGAGCATCAGAAAATAATTTATTAAGCACAGGATCATTTACAAAGATGAGATGCTTGAAGTTACTCCAAATCAATGGAGCACGTCTATCTGGGCCCTTCGAACTGCTTTCTGAAGAGTTGATATGGATTTGTTGGCTTGAATGTCCCTTGAAATCTATTCCGTCCGATTTAATGTTGGACAACCTAGTTGTTCTCGATATGCAGTATAGTAACATCAAAGAATTATGGAAAGAGAAAAAGGTAAGAAAAATACTACAATACTCCAAAATTTATCCTTGATGTAATGCATAATTTTAAGTTACAACTTTTGATGATTACTTTTTGTTGTTTTCCTTACTGCTCTTACAGATTCTCAATAAACTAAAAATTCTTAATCTCAGCTATTCAAAACACCTTGTTAAAACACCAAACTTGCACAGTTCAAGTCTAGAGAAACTTTTGTTGGAAGGTTGCTCGGGTTTATTCGAGGTACATCAATCTGTTGGACATTTAAAGAGCCTCATTTTCTTAAATCTAAAGGGATGTTGGAGGCTAAAGATTCTTCCCCAAAGCATTTGTGAGGCAAAGTCTCTTGAGATTTTGAATATTTCAGAGTGTTCACAGCTTGAGAAGTTGCCAGAGCACATGGGTAATATGGAATCCTTTACCGAGCTGATAGCAGATAGAATTAACAATGAGCACTTTTTCGCTTCAATTGAACATTTAAAGTATATAAGGAAGTTGTCACTGAGCGGATACAATTTCAATGCGGACGCACCATTATATACATCTTGGTCTTCACCAATTTCATCAAGTGTTTTAGATTGGAAAGCCTTGCTGCCAACTTGTTTCACTGGTTGGAGATTATTGAGAAAACTAAGACTTGCTTATTACGGTTTGTCTGAACGCGCAACTAATTCTGTTGATTTTGGTTGTTTGTCCTCTCTCGAAGAATTGAATCTATCAGGAAACAATTTCTCAAGTCTGCCTTCTGGCATCGACGTCCTTCCTAAGCTGGGGCTTTTGAGAGTGTCGTACTGCAGCAATCTTGTATCAATCTCAGAGCTTCCCTCAAATTTAAAATTCTTGGATGCAATCGGTTGCACATCAATGGAAAAGGTAAGACTTCCAGTCCAGTCCAAAAACAATGAAAATCTGTCTCTATATAGGAGTCCAAATTTAACAGAGATTGAGGGCATTGGCATGGAAGGTCTAAGTAATCATGGCTGGATTGTTTCCTCTGATACCGCCTCCGATTTATCAAATAATTACAAGAAGAGTTTTGTTGAGGTACTATTTCTGTCTCTTCCGCACACAAATAAAGACACAATTGGCATATACTATATATATATTAGTGTCTAAAATTTCAGCACTCTTTGTAATTAATCAATATATATATATATATATATATATATATATATATATATATATATATATATGCAGGCATTGTGGAATGGTGGTTATGGATATCATATTCACGGCTATGATGCCAAATTGCTTATGGGAATCTATCATCACAAATTGCAAAAGGGGTTCACCTTCCATGGAGAAGGATGTTCATTATCATTTCATATACCTCCAGTTTTTCAAGGGTTGATTTTTTGGGCATTCACTACAAGGATTTTTTTTAGTAGGAGTCATACAATCAATGCTATTATAAAAAAAAAGAGCAACGGTATGCAATTGTTTGAAGCTACACTGGTAATAGGACTCTATTGCCCTATAAGTTGGACAACATTCATAAGTTTAAGTGAGATGGCAATGGAAGAACATTGTGGACACGAAGAATTGGAATTGTATGTGAATTTGGGGAGCGAAGACATTAATGTGAAACAATGTGGGATCAAAGTGATAGTAGATTTGGATTCCTTTGAAGGGTTGGAGTGGGATCATGACATTGACAACCAAGAGTCAGAAGTGGGAAGAGATGAAGTAGTACCAATTCATCTGCTTCCTCATCCTCTTTATGGTTCACTGACATATTCTACAATTGAGCAGTTTAAAGATTATTTATATAGGAAGAGTTTTTATCCACTTCGCGCACAACTTTTAAGCTGAGCTCAATTAGTTGAAGGATTGCTTTGTGAAAATCCCATAATTTATGCCCTCTTAGATCTTGCATTATCGCCTTGTTGTATAAAATAAATAAATAAAGCATTTTGTTTTTGAGTTGGCAAAATGAATGATTGCAGTGCATGAATATACAGGCTCTTTAGAAAACTTATCTTAAAGGCAAAAGTTTTAGTCAGCATGGCTTTTCTCATAACCAAATTCTGGGTTATTCCCCAAAAATTTATTTTTTTTCAAAATAAAAATCAAAAAATAAAATAAAGGCTGGCAACGTGGAGAAAACAGGTCGGGAAATCAAGCTGCAATTTTTAGAGGAAATTCAAGGCTTAATTGTACCTCATTGTGCCCAAAAATAGAGAAAACAAATGCAAATTCAAGGTCAAATTAAATGATTATTGGACGAATTTGCATAAAAATTAAGTCCAATGACATAATTAAATTTTTAATAGGCCAATTTGATTTAATCATGGGCCAAATTAAATTTTAATTATGTTTAAGAATTAATTTGGGTCCAATTGAAGGATTTAATTAAGTGCAATGACTTAATTATACTTTAAATGGGTCAAATTAATTTTATTTAGGGCTTAATTGGTGAAAAATTAAGTTTGAGAGCCTAATTTGGGCTTAATTGAGAAGATTGGAATTTTAAGAGACCAAATTTAATTTTTACCAAGTTATTTGATTGATATTAGGGGCTAAATCGCAAGAAAATTGAAGTTTTGGGGTCAATTAGGGGTTTAATTGACAAAATTTGCAACCAAGGACCATTCTGCAACAGGCGGCAAAATTTAGGGGCTTAATTGACAAAAACCGGGGGGAAATTGAAGAAATTGAAAGTTTAATGGTCAATTAGGGGTTAAATTGCATAAATCCGACACCAAGGACCATATTGCAAAAGGCACGTAAATATGGGGCTGAAATTGAAGTTCATCAGGGGCTTAATTGCATTAAATCCAAAGTTTAGGGTCAATTAGGGGTTCAATTGAAAGAATTGAAAGATGGAGGACTAAATTGAAAATCAGTTTAAATCCCCAATTCAAACCCAAAACGGTGCCGTTTTGAGTAAAAAAAAAGGGACCAGGCGACGCGTCGGCTGGTCACTGTTCATTGTCTTCTTCTTTTACCCCGGTAAAGCTGGTCCGGTTACTAATTTGCAGGTGCATTTAATGGACCTAACGTCCACCAAATTTAACCAAACTTGCACGAAAATGATCCTCTGCAGTTTCTCTACATCTCCATGTGAATAGTTAAGTCTGAATGACAATCCATCGGCGCCGGAGCCGGCCTAAACATGCCAACTCAGGCAGTTTTTTCTGCAGATTTGACAGTGTACCATGCCTACTTTGAGCCAACGGTTGGGATCCTTCCCAACATAATCAAGGGCTGAAATTTTACCCTGGTGTAGACGATATTACCCTCTTACATCGCCTATAAATAGAGGCTCAATTGATGACCTGAGGGAGGAGAAACTCGGGTCCAAAGTCAGCCAAAAAACCAGCTTTTCCGGTATCAACACAGTCCTCTCTCTTTCATCTCTCTCCCTGCCGTTCCAGCCACCAACCGGAGCCACCACCAGCTCCACCACAGGAAGCCAACACAACTGCCAACCGACCACCATGAGCCACCGTCGGTTTCTCTCTCCTCTCTGCAGCCCCTCTCATTTTCTTCTTCTTCTTTTGCTTCCTCTGCCACTGGCCGCCAACTCTTCCATTGTTCCTCGCGACGCCGCTGCCCGGACCATCAGCTCAACCTCCTGATCACGACCGTGACCACAAACCTTGGTAGCCTTCTCCTCCACCGGTCTCCAGCTCCTGCAATTATTCGGTTGCATGCAGAACGTGAACAGTAATTGTTCACGTTCTACAACTAATTAATTTAAGAGCTTGTTTGGCAGTGTGGTTGAGGTTGCTTTTCAAATAACTTTTCATGCCGAAATGCATGCTAATGATGTTTTTTTATTTTTTAAAAATCATTTTTGACATCAGTACATCAAAACGATCCAAAACATATTAAATTTTAGCAAAAAAAAAAAATTGACCTAAATGGTGGGCCAGACCTGATGTGGCCTAGCCCACATGTATGGACTGGGTCCAGCCCACTCCAAAAAAGGAGAAGAAGGATTATAGTGGGCCGAGATCGGCCCAACCCTTTTTGGGCCGAGATCGGCCCAGCCCATGTATATTTACTATATATATTTGTTTATAATAATATATAATATTATAATATATAAAAAACAAAAATTTTCAAACAAAAAAAATTTCAAAAATCTTTTCAAAAAAATTGTGATTTTCTCAAATATTTTTCTACCAATTTTGCATAATATCGGGTTGTATATTTATATTGTAAAATATAAATCCAGTATTAAAATACCAGGTTTTCTCCTAAATATTTTTTTAAAAAAATCAAAACATTTTTAAAAAATATCAAAAACTTTTAAATCAATTTCCCTTTTCAAAAAAAAAAAATAATAATTTATGCATATGGCGAAATCCTAAAATTTTTCCAAGGATATTTTTTATTAAAAATAAATAAATAAAAATTGCATCTTTTTCATGTTTAAAAAATCAAAAATAAATATCATAACCAGTTTATAATTATCCATTAGAATTTGGCCAACATGTCAAAAATCTGAAGTGGAGAGATCAGTTGAGTGCCAAGCATGATTTGGGCATTACAGTCTTGTATGGAGAGGAGGTTCTGAAGAGTCAATTTCAAGCAACGTCTGATGAGGAGGTTGCAGAATGGGTGAAAACGGTATGATTCCCTTCCCGTTTTTACAATAGACAGGTATTTTATCATATCTAAGAAGATCAGTTTTTGGAATACTAGAGGTTGGAGAAGCACGTAGTTCTAAAAGACATGTGATTAGGAAAGTCATTGATAGTTATCAACTTCATGTCTCCTGCATTGCTGAAACTAAGATTTCTAGGATTAATGATTCTTTTGTGTATAAATTATGGAATAGTTCTAATATTAAATGGCATGGTATAGACTCATAAGGAAGGTCTGGAAGTCTACTTGTCATGTGGAACAGTGAATCTTTTGAGGTCTCAAATATTGAATTTCGTTCACATTAGATTGCTTTGTTCGGTACTCATGTTAACACGGGGTTTAATTGTGCGATTGTTTGTCTGTATGTTAGGGGTAGTTTAGTAGACAGGAAAATGTTGTGGGAAGAGTTAGCTATTCTAAATTTTTCTTTTGGAGGGGGCCATGGTATGTTAGAGGTGCTTTTAACGAAACTTTGGCTAAGACTGAGCAGAGTAGTTGGTATTTTCAGAAGTTTTTGTCTCCTTGTGATCTTCTATAAGCTATATTGATAGATATTATGTTAAGTTTTCCTCAACATAAACTCTTTAGGTTAGATAGAAACCTCTCAGACCATTTGTGCCATTGTCTACAGAATGTAGAGATTGAGATAAAAAGCCTTTTTGTTTTTTATATTTTTTGTTGATGCACAAGTCCTTTTATTTTGATTTGAGGATGACGTGGGCCTTCCTTTGTTATGACATGCCAAATCAGTTCTGTATCATTAATAAGCTTAGTGGATTAAGAAAAAATCTTCAATTGTGGGATCAAAATTAACACTTGTGGGATCTTGGAGAATAAGATTAAATTGACAAAATCTAGAACTAACGCTATTAAGAATGGCGGTGAAAGTAGGTATTTAACAGATGTTGAATGTGTAGAGTTGAGGTGTTTAAACTCTGACATTGAGGATTTAACAAGACATCATGAATATCTCCAGAGATAAAAAGCAAGAAATAATTGGAGCAAGTTGGGTTCTAGAAACCCCAGATTGTTTCAGCTCTTAGCTTCTCTAACCAATAAAAGAAACTTTATTGATATAATAATTATTGGTGGAAATGTTACTTCTTGCCCTTTAGAGATCAAATTCAGGCTGAAGCTTTCTTTTCCAACTTGTATGGTAGCAATATTGTTGACAGAGGAGGTAGGGTTTAAGACATTAAGCAATGATTCTTCAATTTATTTGGAGATGAGATCTAAAGCTTCAGAACGGATGGTTTTCATTTATTTTTTTTATAAAAAAAATATGGTCGTTAATTGGAGATGAGATCTTTTACTAGTTTTAGGATTTTTCAAGACTAGTAAGATGTCAAAAGGGATTAATAGTTACATCTCTATAATATGTTCTTGTTCAAAATACCATCAATTTTCCATTCACTATCCATATTATGTAAACTCTTTATATTTTCCATTCACTATCCATATTAAGTTTGGAGTCTATCAAGTCTGACCTGCAATAAAGTTTGACAAGTTTTTCCTGGTTTAGATTTTATAATTCTTTGCTTAATTTTAATGTATAACACTTATTCTTCCTTCAAACAATACATTAATGACTGATTTATTTCTGAAATTAGAAGTTAATGGACAACAAAAGGGATTTTAATTTCTATATCTATATTTATTTCAATTAGTTTTCTTGGAATGATTTCAATTTTCTATTTTTTTTTCTATTCACTTAAAACCCTATAATTTTTTGTCCTCTTGCATCTTCTTGAAAATCATGGAATAGAAAGGGCTTCTTTTAAAGGATACTTCCGTCCTTGTGTTACAGGGTATGTCTTATTTGGTCCCTTTAATTCTTAATTGTATCAATTAGATCTCCAAATTTTAAGCCAAAGAAATCAGATTACTAGAAGCGTAACATTTAGTTCATGTGAAATTATTAATTGAAAAATCCACGTGAATTATTATTTGTGATACACCTACTTTATCTTCTAAGATGTCATGCCAAACTAAAAATGAAAGCAATAAAATCAGGTTAGTAGAATTTTAAGCAACCACAGCCCAATATTTCAACCAAGTTGGATAACTTTTCAAGCAATCACAGCCCAATGATAGGAAACCACTCCTCTGGTATAAAGACTTGCAGGTGAGAGAGTTTAGGTAATATTCCACCGGAAAACTTCTTTTCACTGTATTTATTCATTCTTAGATACCTCAAGTTGGATAGACATTCCATGCCATGCCCTGAGCTTAGAAAAAAAAAATCATCAAAAAATAAATCCTATTCCCCCACCTTTTGGCCTAGATCGAGACGACTCTAGCTCTGTCATGGAAGCTGCAGAAATTATGGCACAAGAAATTAGCAATGCAGCAATGAATTGGAGAAGGAATCTGCTTTCTTGTAATTACTAGCAAGGAATGCATGTAAAGCGATCATCAGAGGCAATACATATGAATGTGCTGAGATAGAACTTTCACAGAAACAAACGGATTGATGATATTTGTCAGTGGAATTCTTCATTTCTGACCATTGTTCAACACTTCCATTATTTAGCAGTGGATTATCAGTAAGTCAAAAGATATTTGCTAGGATATTCCAAAATTTAGTGTTCTTAATTTAGTGATTACCGGACAGATTCAATAGACACTCATGGGTACATAGATAGGACTGAGTCAGACCAGGAACTCCAACAAACAAGCCCTTTGTCTTTCTCCTTCCACTAAATATGCAAATAAATAATAGAAATCATAACCACAGTGGCATAAATTGTTGGAATGAGTTATATCTTTTCCAACTTCTTGCACATCTTTGGCTATAAATTGGCAGCAGAGGCACACCATAATGTGTAAGAAAAAACTAGTGAGCTAAACTCCAAGAGAAAGAGAGAGAGTGTTGTGAGTGTGAGAGTTTGAGTTGAGTTGAGAAGAGTGATTTTCCTCCTCCTTGTAATATGTATGGTTTCATTAGAATTCCAGAAAAGGTTTGTACAGGAAAGGAGGTAAAACTTTCACTCTTTAAATATTTGGTTGTGTTTTCTTTAATTATCTCTCTTTGATTTAGTAACCGTGTTAGATCTGACTTGGGTCTGCCAAATTAGACCCAAGTATTTTGGGTTTAATAACCATCTAAATTATGTCAGATTCAAGCACTTTGAAGTGCCAGATCCATATTATTTGAGCTTGACACTCACGCTTAATCCAAGTTATTTGGGAAATACTTCAACTTGCAGCGGACCACGGGCAAATGTACTGAACTAAAAAAGAGATGAAATGATGTAAACATAAAAGTTATTTGTGAAGAAATGAAATTAAAACAAGAAAGAGGCGAGGAAGATTTACTAGCAAAAACATGACAACATAAAATCCCATCTAACAATTATTTTCTTTGACAATCTTCTTAGTGTTAATATTGCTGTAAACATGAAAGCAAAAACGACTACATGCTACACGATAGTATTGTTAGATGACCAATGAATAATTTTTATTATTATACTCTCAGCACGACATATTTCTACTTTACCTGTGGAGACAAAACTAACAGGCTTACTGAGGTCTGCTTTTCTTCTCTTTCGCGAGGATGAATCGTTTTCTTCATCTTTGGATTGTTTTCGTTTTTCCTTCTGCATTCTAAAATAGAAGAAACTTGTCAATTATATGTATGAACGTAAAGCTTTCAAATTATTGTTATGAGTAGAGGCATGAAATTGAAACAAGAAAGAAGCAAAAGAAGAGGTTAGTTATACCTCTATATAAAGAAAGGGTTGGTTGGATTCCACCAGCTATGAAATTGTAGCAATCTGAGAGAGATGTTAGCTGATCAATACGGGCTTCCAGCTGCCTTAGTTTGAGTCTCAGACTCAGAACTTAAGGGCTATTCCTGAGACGTCACTTAATTTCCTTCAACTACCCAAACACGGTTATTATTTTTTTTTATTAATTTCCAAGTCAGTCCCTAAATTTATATATAGTTTCAAAGAAGGAAAGAAGAGTTGCTAGAAAAAACATGACAGCATACAATCCCCTGTAACAATTATTTTCTCTGGCAATCTTCTTAGTGTCAATATTGTTGTCATGCAAAAACTAATATTACTGAGAAGATGAAAACAAAGAAAACTACATGCATGCAATCAGTAGCAACAATCTCACTGTTTACCTCTATATGAGTGTTGGAATATTGCCAATTATGTGGCTGCCATTGTCAAAGAAGATGGCTGCCATGTGAGAGTCAAAGAGGGCTGCTGATGCAGCATTTGCAGCCCCTTGACATTGTCAAAGAAGGAGGCTACAATGGTGGGTTGTTGGTGGCAGCCAACAACCATTGTCCAATGTCAAAGTTTGGTAAGTTTGGCAGCCACCATTGTTGACAAAGGAGCAAGAGGAGCTGTCATTGAAGCCTATAAATAGACACCAAGAGTGCAGCATAAAGAGAGAGAGAGTCCAGTAGTAGAGCTACAAAAGAGAGAAGAAGAGAGAAAGAAAGAGAAGGGCTGCCACCAGCAGCCCTGCTGCTGTATGCAGCTGCTGCCCTATGTAGCAATGAGAGATGGGAGTTGAGTGGATGTGATCCTCCTCCGTGTGTTGTATTCTTTCTCTATCTTTAATAATATCGATCTCTCCCGTGGATGTAGGCGATTTGCCGAACCACGTTAAATATTGTGTTAGTGTGCTTAGTCTCCTTTGAGCAATGATCATGAACACCACCGTTCCGCATGGGGAGCAGGAATCCCCAACAATGAGATGGTCGGATCCCACCAAATTGCAGCAATCGGAAAGGTTACCTGATCAAGAGTAAAGTACTGACGCCTGAAGACCAGTAGAGCCAATATTGTTACAGAGACAGAATATGAGTTCTTGCAAATTATTAGTAATGCAATAATTACCAAAGATAAAAAGGTAACGTGTAAAGGAAAAGGAGAAAGGAAATTTCTTTATAGCTCTTGCTTGAGCATCTAAATGTTTTCTTGTATTCTATCAACCGGGTTGTTGGTTGTTGGGGAGGTTTTGACAGCATCAGAGTCAAATGGCACGATTTCCACACGGCAATTAATACGTTATTATCATGCATTCGGCTGTCTCCATCTCTCAGCAGTAATCGGGTCTAACCCAATACTCACAAAATCAAATGATATAAATTTCCACGAACCTTTTTTCAAAGCCTGGGAGCTTTTTTCCCAAGGAAGACTTTGACCAGGCGTCATCTGAACCTTCTGTTTTTATAGTTATTTTTTAAAGTGTTTTTATTTAAAATAATATTTTTTTTATTTTTTTAAAATTATTTTTGATATTAACGTATCAAAATAACTTAAAAACACTAAAAAAATATTAATTTAAAGCAAAAAAAAAAAAAATTCAAAATTTTTTAAAAATACTTTTGAAATAAAAAACAAACAGCATAGTTAGACTTCCCATAATATATTTACAGATTTTTTGATGCCATGTTTCCATAATGATTAAAAAGATATTACAACGTAGTAATATTATCTTTGTTCATGGTTTATTAGATATATTAACATAAAACCCACATAACAATGCTAAAACCTAACATCAATCATGTCGTAGTGTACGGCGTCGTGGCGATCATCCACTCTTAAGGAAAAAATTAGACGTGGAATTGTGTATTTTTTAAAAAATA
Source organism: Populus trichocarpa (assembly GCF_000002775.5). Lineage (NCBI taxonomy): Eukaryota > Viridiplantae > Streptophyta > Magnoliopsida > Malpighiales > Salicaceae > Populus > Populus trichocarpa. Next base: position 163,331 of record NW_026291139.1, read on the forward strand.
TGAAGAGATAAGGAATTCTTGTATCTCTTATCAGTGGAACATTTGAATGGGATTCGCCACCTAGTATTCTGGTCACTAGGAACCCTAACTAGTCTCAGAGATCAGGTACGGAAACTGGTTGCGTAAAAAGAAAGTATTAGCACCCCAAATACGCCATACCTAAGGTAGGTTGCATTGTTTTGTCTGATAAAATTTAAAGTCGTGTTGTGGTTTCTAATTGTTGGTCTGTCTAAGGTTCAAGACAAATCCTCCTTAATAAGGAGGTTAATGGAATAAGAAGCTAACTGTTCTTGCCGTTAAAAAAATATCTTTTTAATATCAGGAATACGTTTTACATATAAATTCGTAATCCCTGATACTAAAACAAAACAAAATAAAATTTTTGTTGTTTTTGAAATTTTAGCCAATGTTCTCTTGACGTTAATAAACTGGTTATTAAAGTCAAAATGCATACTAAAACATTGTTTTTTTGTGTATGAAAAACACAATATGATTTTTTAGCTTTGAGACACTTGGCCGCATGCACACAAATATTTTTTTATTTTTATCAATTTTTTGGTACTTTTGGAAGTTTTTTTTTTATGAAAACCGGGTATTTTAATATTGAATTTGTATTTTTACGATATAAAAATACTGCCCGACATTAAGCAAAAAATGCATAAAACTATGTGGAAAAATTGTAAAAATTCTAAAACAAGCATTTTAAAGTGGTCGGCGTCTTTTTGACGTTGATGGCGGTGACAGAGGAAGGAAGAAAAATCTTCTTCTTCCCCTGCTTCACGCGTCCAGGGGAAGAAGAAGACATATAGTGCCTTCAAAACGGCACCGTTTCGGGCCTTCATCATTTTTTTTGTTACATTAACAGTGCATGAAACGGCGCCGTTTTGGTCAAAATGCGCCGTTTCATTTAAAAGGAAAAGGCGGCAAAATATGTTAAAATTCACAATGGTCCTCAATTTGTACTTTTTTCAATCAAGTTCTAAATTGCAATTTTTTATTTAAAAATCAATGCAATTGCACCCCTGCCAAAAATCCAACAACGGCCCTGAAGTTGGCCGCCTTTTTCACTTTGATCCTTGGTTTCGGATGCATGTAATTTGACCATCAATTGAGCAATAAACTTTTAATTTCTTCAATTTGGCCTCTGATCCAGTTTTAATTACAACCCCTCTATTTACACGCCTTTTCCAATTAAGTCCCTAATTGGCCATCAAACTTTAATTTTTATGCAATTAAGCCCTTGATTTGACCAAATTAACTTCCAAAAATTATAATTTGACCCCAGAACTTAAATTTCTTCCAATTAAAGCCCAAATTAACTCAAAAATCAATTTTTCTTGCAATCAAAACCTCCATAAATTCAATAAAAATTTAATTGAGCCCATAAACATCTGATTTTGGACTTTTCTTCCTCAAATTGAATTTTCTTGGTCAACAGGGCTCTCATCAGTCAACAAAATACTGCCAAATTTTATCTTGGTAATTTTGAACCTCCTCAACCAATTTTTAACCATTTTTAGGGCGCTTTGGCATCCTTTTTTTTCAATGTTATATTTTTTTGATTTTTTTGTATTTTATTATTTTTTATGCGAGGACCCAAAAATAGATTACAACAAATCACACCATATTATAATTAAGTAAGATAACTAATATAAATCATGATAGTTGAACATCATTGATTCAACATAGTTCCTTCTATCTACTATAATATTAGTCTTTACTGAACACATGATTTCTAAATAAGAAACATATAATTGTTCCAACAAAAATATCTTTGTTAAAGACAATTCATGTTATCAATAATGATGTCTGTCATCATCTAATTTTTTTATTTTTTTATTTTTATTTTTATTTTTGCTATATTTTCTATAAAAATAATGAAAAAATGATGAAAAAATGAAATAATAATAATAATAATAGTAAAATGATGAAAAAATGAAAAACAAATAAAAATGAAATGAATGAAGAATAAATTAAAATCTAGGTTAATTCAATATAATTGGAAGTTTGAGGACTTAATTAAACTTTGGATTATTTAATTAACCAAAGCAAGGGCTTAATTGAAGAATTGATAAGTTTTGGGACTTAATTGAACTTGAAATTAATTTAATTAATGGAATCAGGGGCTTAATTGAATAATTATCAAAGTTTTGGGCTGATTTGGGTCAAAATTACAAGGAATGAAAATACGAGGACAAAAGTGAAAATACTGGGTATTGGAGGGAGCTTAATTGATTTTTCTAGGGGTAAATTTGAAAGAATTAAAGTTGAAGAGTCAATTAAGGACTGAATTGAAAAACTCAGAAACTAAGGACTGGTTCGTACAAGGGGCGAAAATGCAGGGGTCCAATTAAATGTTATCCAGGGCTTCATTACAAAATATCAAAACCTAAAGGACCACATTGCAAATGGCCGTTCCCATCCCAAAAACGGCATGGTTTCAATATACACTATTAAGGAAAAAAAAACGGGGAGAGTGGGGGTGAACAAAACATAACCAGAGGAGAAAAACCCAGAAGTGCACAGGGGACGCAAACAGGAGGACGAACAGGGGAGGAGGCTTTTCCCAGAAAATAGAAGAAAACGCAGGAAAACTAGAGAGAACAGAAAAACCCAGGAACACACAGACAGACAGACAGACAGAGAAGAAAAACTGAAGCGTTGTCCAGAGCACGCCATCACCATCGTTTTCGACCTCGTCTCCCCGCATCAGGTGAGTTTTTTATTTTTTCATTCCCCGTTTTCCTTTGCATTATAATTCACATGCTAAGTAGCTGTGAATTATAATTCATAGCTACAGTAGCAGTGAATATTCATTAATGTCTAAATTAAAAATATTATAAGCAGACCATAATAACATAATTCCATTCAGGACTTTGTGAACAACACAGGCTGTAATAGGCAACGTCTAACTTCCCAGTCTGGTGGACGCATTGTTTTTATGAACTGAATGGTTCCTTGCCTTAAAAATTTGTGTTGCGAAACTGAAAAATTAATGATGTAAGATATTATTTGAAATGGTTTTATGATGCAGTTCTGAAATTATCTTCTTGCCTAGTTCAATGGAATCCATAGCAAGTGTCAGCGAAATTGAGGATGATAATGAAAGAGTTGATGCCTCAGAGGATGAAACGAATGACCATGAGAATAAATTCTCCGATATCTGTGAGTTTCCATCATTAGCTTCTTTCGAAAGTAACAAGTCTGATTTTCAGACATCATCGTTCTCTCCAGATGATTAAGGATTTCTTGCTCGACTCAGAAGCGGGCATTGATCACTTTTGCAGCAGATCGTACTCAGGCTTTAAACGATCAAGCTAAACATAATAAGCCAATGTTATCGATTCCATAAAGATATGCTCTATTCATGAAAGGGTTCATCAGCAACTTCTAATTTCTACTGCTTCGTTTTATACATGGATACTGTTCAGAAACTTCCTACAATTGATCGGTTAAATAAGATGAATTGAATTATTATTTTTAACTTTTTTTATGGCAACTATATAATTACTAGTTTCATCCATTTTTCAGATTTTTCATCCATATTTCCATTCAATTCTGTTTTTTCTCTCAGAAACAATGCCATTTTACACTTTCCATTGAGTGATTTAAACAAAAATCATTACTTAAAAAATCAAAATAGCATGATACAAAAGACTGTTTGGATGCAAAATTTGATACCTCCTCACTTCTCCCGCAGACGTATCCGATTCTAGTTTTACTTTTTCTTTCATTTTTCATGTCAGATTATTTTATTTAGGATTTTCTTATGCTTATTTTGTTTTATGTCAGAAGTTTCACGCTCTTTATCAGGTCAAACAACAATGTTCTCTACGTTCCATTGGAGCAGAGCACAAATAAGAACAAATAATGCAAGAGCCATTTCCGATTGCAACCCAAAAACACCACCATCAAATTACACAAGATTTTATTAACAAGGGGCTTTTCTCGAGAACCTCTAACTTCCAATACAAGATGCATTGCTTACAAATCATACACCAGTCCTGCGAAATGCAATACGTTAACACAGCTTCACTTCTGGCAAAGAAAGTGGAACGAATGGAAGAATCTTGATCGTATCTGTACTTTTGTGCACATTTCAATCCACTTATCATCTTGTTAGTACGGCGGAACCATCTCTCTGTAAGGAATAGACTACAACTCAATCTCGGGCAACGGTATTTTCCAAAAAATCCACGAGTTACAATCTTCCTGCTGACATGAGGGACATTGTTGCAGAGCAATTACAGAGTAGGAAAAACACTATTTATAACAAAGACTTTATAAGGTTACATTACACTTACTAAGTGGACGAGTTGGTAGAAGAATGATAGAAGAATTGTTGAGTATAGAATGATAAAAGAATTGTATGATCATGCTGGTGATGGTATTCCACCTGCTTACTGTCTCAAGTTTAATTAAAACAGGGCAATGTCCCAATCAAAAAAGCTGAAATTAATGAACTTCTGTTACCCTTTGTTATGTCATGTTTTGTAATGCCATTATCGTCGTTTTGCAAATGAACACAGGTCTGAAAGAAGATAAATTCAAGAAAAACAGAAACAAAACTACTTTGGACTAGCCAGGTTACAAACTACTTTGAAATCTTTCAGATCAATTGTGACTAATCCAAAGTTAAGGGCAGATACAGAGAAAGGAATGAAAACATGCTCACCAAGACGGTGGTAGTGAAACATAGTGGGGTCCCAAAACTACAAAGTGTAAAAGAGCATCCTTAGCATTAGGATGCTTCCACTCTTCCACTGACTTCCACCATTCTCTCTTTTTTTTTGTTTTGCATAGATTTTTTCAAGAGGAGATGGCTAGTTATTGTCAAGCAACTGAAGAAATATTAGATGCTTTAATATGTTGGAGAGAATCGCAAATCAGTTTTGCACTACAAATGCTTTCAAGTTCAGGCAAATATCCCCATCTCAGAATCCTTAACTTTGGGAGACTGAACTTTGTGATGGAACAGCAGCTACTTTCTTCTCCCATAATCCCTTCTTCATCTCATGTTGCTATTATATCCTCCATTTTGTCGCAGCAGTATACTTTAATTTCTTCCAGGTTTCATCCATAACAAGCAAAGCGATTCAGACCAGAAATCATACCACTAGATGGCAATGGTGATGAAGCTCAACAAGACCAAGAAGATGAAAGCAAGCTCTCCATGATATCACAGTCCTTAATGTTGATCATGACTTCCAGTTCTGTTGCATGCTTCAATGATGAAACATCGCATAAACCTGAAAATCTCCACTGCTGATTCTGAAGTCATTCAAACCTGAGTGTTTTACTTGTGTGAAAATTTGTATTCATATTCGTTCCACAATCGAACAAAAAATTTGTATATGCCCAGTGCTTGAGATTTGAGAAACGCTGCGAAGTCAGAGACTTGTTCAAAATGGCATTCCAAAGTTTCTGACTTCCTCAGGCAAGCTTCTCCTGTTCCTTTAATTATAACTGGAGCATGTACTAAGAATACACAGGAATATCTTTCCTCTATTTTCCCCTTTATATTTGTATATTCTACTTTGAAAAAATAATTTATTACTAGTTGGTGATTTAAGGTGACTTACAGAATAGATCTATTCTTTTATTAGGTTACTTTAATTATAAATCAATATAATGTTTTTTCAGATGTTCATCGTGGAGAAATTTGATAGGATGGATATATAATGTTAAATTTTAATTACAAAAAAAAATATTTGTGCTCATTATAAACTGACAATATAAATAAAGAATATTTCATTTGAACCAATCTGGATGTTTGATGTAGGCAGAATTTAAAAAAGGTTTACGTGTTTTTTTACAGGCTAGGAAAATCAACCTAGACAATGAAATAAAATCAGAATCGTAACACAGAAAATTAACAAGGAATTTAAAAATAAACAATAATTCCAAAAATATCTAGAAAAAATAATAAAATTAGTGTAAACAGTAATCTCCATTTATCTCCTCCATTTTCTCATATTCTCTAACTGTAATCTCCATTTGAGGAGATGACCTGTAAATCTCCATCTCTGTTGATATTCAAATTATCCAAAACAACCATTTTACTTCCCACGGACCACTGTACTTGAATTCCCAAAGTTCATCTTCCCTGAACTGTCCTACCACAATCTTCCAAAGGTAATATCAACAGGATTAGCCTACCAGATTATGGAAGGCTAATGTTATCAACAGGAAGATGTTGATATCGACATTAAATGAAGGCTAATAATATCAACGAGATTATATTAATATCAGCATTACTAAGTGAAATGTTTCCTTCCGAGATAATGGAAGCTAGGAATACGAAGAAGGTTATATTGATATAAATACTTTTACAATTTGATTAGCCTTATCAAGTTATAAAAGCTAATAATATTAGTACGGTTGTATTATATCGGCATTATCAAAATAAATGAAATGAGTAATAATATCAACGAGATTATGTTAATATCAGCATTAAACAAAGATTTGGATTTTAAAGACTAATAATATCAACAAGATTATGATAACATCAGCATTACTAAGTAACATGTTTTCTTCCGAGATAATGAAAGCTAGAAATATTAACAAGGTTATGTTAATATAAATACTTTTATAATTTGATTAGCCTTATCAAGTTATTAGTACTGATGGAATTAATTTGATTGAAAATAAGGATTTTTTTATTACAGAAATTAATGCATGGCTAATTAAAGAAATAAATTAAAATAGTAGTTAATTACAAGTAATGTAAGGAAAAGATAATGTATTATTTTTTAGCTCATTATCAAACTTTGAAATTTTATTCATCTTGGGAATGAGTTCTATACATATAACGTCACAACCAAAAAGAGGGACTTGGTGGTAATTGTCTAATGAATGCAATTCTATATATATATAATTATATAAATATGAATCCACGGGTAAAGGAATTAACAAATGTTCTGCATTGAATTGTTAGAATTTAGATTGGATTATATTTATTTTGAATTATGATAGCTTGAAATATTGTAAATACATAGAAAACTCTACTAAAATTTTGAGCCTAAAGGACACCAAGACACAATTAACAAAATTACAAAAAAAGCCTAAAGCTCACAAGTTACTTAATGTATACAAACACACAATTTATTGTAGATTATAACAATAAAATAATTATTTCACCCTTCTAAAAAAACCAACAGCCTTCATATAAAAAGGACTTGGTAGTAATTTTGCTAACATACACACACAGCTTCATATAAAAAGGACTTGTAAAGCTGCTTCTTGAACGTCTTCAGGCACTTTACTACAAATTGCAACACCACGTGGAAGCGGAGGTGGCATACCCAATTCCGAAGGTGGATCACTCTGCATAACCATTTCCAAACACCTAAACTTAATTCGATATTTTATTATATTTATATTTATATAATCAGAGTATAAAACCAGTAAGCACCTAAACTTAGTTCGATATTATATTATATTAAGGGCAGACTCATATCATACCTGAAACTCTACAAAGGGACGAAGAACATCCTTGGCGTTAGGATGCTCCCACTCCACTACTGACTCCCACCATTCTTCTGGATATGCTGTAATTGTTCTAAGAGAAGGGGGAGGAGATGGCTGGCCATTTTCAAGCAACGGAAGACAAATTCCCATCCTCTTTAGCTTCTCACATTTTATTATACAAATGAATTGGAGAGAATTGCAAATCAGTTTTGCACTACAAATGCTTTTGAGTTCTGGTAATCCCCTCAATCTCAGATGTCTTAACTTTGGGAGGTTAAATCCAGTGTTGGTGATGCTTTCTTCACCCATGACCCCTTCTTCATCTGATCTTGTTCCACCTGTTATCACCATTCAACTTCAATCACTTCTACGTTTATAAGGTTTGAAAGCAAGACAAGAGGGAACAGCTTCATACATTTACACCAATAAGAGCATCTCCAACCGGAGAGGCAAATGAGGAGGCAAAGTTAAAAACCTATCCTTTTAGCTTTTGTTTCTTTAATTTGTCATTTCAATGCAGCAGCTAACCGAGAAGCCAAAATGGCTGTTTAAATTAGGAAGAGCTATTTCTACAATTTACTGTAGAAATAGCCAAAAACATATTAACGTTGCCAACGGCTATAAAAATAGCCGTTGGTCAACAGTATTTTATTTTTGCTTTAAAAAATTAAATTTAACAGTAACATATAAAACTGAAAATTAAAAATATTCATATAAATAAATTTTAAATTTAATTTTAAGTTATATCTTTTAAATTTCATATTATTTCATTAAATTTTATATTAACATCATAATTATATTATATATAAAATATTTAAATTAGTTATATAATTATATAAAAATGAATTTAACATGAAATATATTAAAATATAAATGGCTTTTCTAAATAGCTTTTTACCATTGGAATGCATATAATCAAAAAAGCTATATTTATATTATTCAAAAAGTCATTTTTTAAATTTAGCTTCTCAATTTGGCTTTTTGCATTGGAGATGCTCTAAAACTCTTTAAGACTAGCAAACATACCATTATAAGATGGAGATGGCAGCGCAGCAGAGCAAAACCAAGAAGATGGAACCAAGCTCTCCATGCTATTGCAATCGCTTACTTTAATTACTTCGAGAGATTTGCAAATCAGTTTTGCATTACAAATGATTTTAAGTTCTGGTAATCCCCTCAATTCCAGATGTCTTAACTTTGGGAGGTTCAATCCAGTGTTGGTGCTGCTTTCTTCACCCATGACCCCTTCTTCATCTGATCTTGTTCCACCTGTTATCACCATTCAACTTCAATCACTTCTACGTTTATAAGGTTTGAAAGCAAGACAAGAGGGAACAGCTTCATACATTTACACCAATAAAACTCTTGAAGACTAGCAAACATACCATTATAAGATGGAGATGGCAGCGCAGCAGAGCAAAACCAAGAAGATGGAAACAAGATCTCCATGCTTTTGCAATTGTATACTTGAATTACTTCCAGAGAATCGCAAATCAGTTTTGCACTACAAATGCTTTTCAGTTCTGGTAATCCCGTCAATTTCAGGTGTCTTAACTTTGGGAGGTTAAATCCAATGTTGGTGCTGCTTTCTTCACCCATATCCCCTTCTTCATCCGATATTGCTCCACCTATTATCTCCTCCATTTTCTCACATTGTTCAACATCAATCCTTTCCAGGTTTACAAGGTATGGCAGCAAGACAGGAGGGAACAACTTCTTCATACCCTTACAACCAGAAAAACAAAACCATTTAAGACCAGAAAATATACCATTATAAGATGGAGATGGCTGTGGTAGTGGAGCAGAGCATAACCAAGAAGATGAAACCAAGCTCTCCTTGCTATTGCAACTACTTCTCGCATCGATACATTTACAAATTAGTTTTTGAATGTCATTTGAGGAGATGACCGGAAAATCTCCATCTCTATTGATATTCAAATTACCCAAAACAACCATTTTACTTCCCTGACCACTGTACTTGAATTCCCAAAGTTCATGTGCCTTGATCTGTCCTATAACAATTTTGTATGTGCTTAGTGATTGGGTCTCATCCCAAGATTTGAGATACTCCAGGTAGTTAGAGTGATCTTCAAAATGGCATTCCAAACTCTATAAATATAATACTCTATAAGGAGGTAAATGGAAAGCACTGGCGAGGGCATGTGCTAGTTCTGATGTGCCTGCCTGGCCTGGTTTTGCAGTCTTCATGTGGAGGACTGGTACACGACGCTTTCCTCGCTCTCTTATGCTTTCTTTTCTTGTCTTTCTCAATTTCCTCAGCTTGGCTTGCCTGTCCCCAAGCTAGCCTTTCTCTTACCTTTTTACCCCCACTTTCGATTCATGTTCTTATAGTTATGCACGTAAAATTGGCTGTATTCAACCTCGTTAAAAAAATGCCACAGACAGGTTACACCCAAAAATAAGCACTTGGGCAATGTTGGTTTGTTCAGCTAGTTTTAAATTTTTTGAATTTTTTAGTTTTAAATTATTATTTTTTATGTTTTTAAATTATTTTGATATGGTAATGTTAAAAATAAAAAAAATAATACATTTTTAAATAAAAATACTTTAAAAAATAAATTTTACTATCATTTATCTCACAACTGCAGCAACAGCGGATATCATTATGCTTTTAATAAAAACTTTTATTTATTTATTTTAAGAAGAAAGCCGCAATATACTCTTAAAATGACCTGGTTAATTAAATTTGCTTCCAAGAGTCAGCATAAAACAAATCAAATGGAGCAATTGGGATTCCATGGCCCAACCGAGGTGTGACCATTATAAAGGTGCCGCAGACGTATCCGATTCTAGTTTTACTTTTTCTTTCATTTTTCTTCTCAGATTATTTTATTTAGGATTTTCTTATGCTTATTTTGTTTTAGGTCAGAAGTTTCACGCTCTTTATCAGGTCAAACAACAATAATCTCTACGTTCCATTGGAGCAGAGCACAAATAAGAACAAATAATGCAAGAGCCATTTCCGATTGCAACCCAAAAACACCACCATCAAAATTACACAAGATTTTATCAACAAGGGGCTTTTCTCGAGTACCTCTAACTTCCAATACAAGATGCATTGCTTACAAATCATACACCAGTACTGCGAAATGCAATACGTTAAGACAGCGTCACTTCTGGCAAAGAAATTGGAACGAATGGAAGAATCTTGATCGTATCTGTACTTTTGTGGACATTTCAATCCACTTATCATCTTGTTATTACGGCGGAACCATCTCTCTGTAAGGAATAGACTACAACTCAATCTCGGGCAACGGTATTTTCCAAAAATTCCACGAGTTACAATCTTCCTGCTGACATGAGGGACATTCTTGCAGAGCAATTACAGAGTAGGAAAAACACTATTTATAACAAAGACTTTATAAGGTTACATTACACTTACTAAGTGGACGAGTTGGTCGAAGAATGATAGAAGAATTGTTGAGTATAGAATGATAGAAGAACTGTATGATCATGCTGCTGATGGTATTCGAGCTGCTTAGTGTCTCAAGTTGAATTAAAACAGGGCAATGTCCCCATCAAAAAAACTGAAATTAATGAACTTCTGTTAACCTTTGTGTTATGCCATGTTTAATAATGCCATTATCGTCGTTTTGCAAATGAACACAGGTCTGAAAGAAGATAAATTCAAGAAAAACAGAAACAAAACTACTTCGGACTAGCAAGGTTACAAACTACTTTGAAATCATACAGATCAATTGTGAGTGGTTGTGGTTGTGACTAATCCAAAGTTAAGGGCAGATACAGAGAAAGGAATGAAAACATGCTCACCAAGACATTGGTAGTGAAACATAGTGGGGTCCCAAAACCACAAAGTGTGAAAGGACATCCTTAGCATTAGGATGCTTCCACTCTTCCACCGACTCCCACCATTCTTTTTCTTTTTTTTTACTTAGATTTTTTTAAGAGGAGGAGGAGATGGATAGTCATTGTCAAGCAACTGAAGAAAAATTAGATGCTTTAATATGTTGCAGAGAATTGCAAATCAGTTTTGCATTACAAATGCTTGCAAGTTCAGGTAAATATCCCCATCTCAGAATCCTTAACTTTGGGAGACTGAACTTTTGTGATGGAACAGCAGCTACGTTCTTCTCCCATAATCCCTTCTTCATCTCATGTTGCTATTATATCCTCCATTTTGTAACAGCAGTATACTTTAATTTCTTCCAGGTTTCATCCATAACAAGCAAAGCGATTCAGAACAGAAATCATGCCACTAGATGGCAATGGTGATGAAGCTCAACAAGACCAAGAAGATGAAAGCAAGCTCTCCATGCTATCACATTCCTTAATGTTGATCATGACCTCCAGTTCTGTTGCATACTTCAATGATGAAACATCGCATAAACCTGAAAATCTCCACTGCTGATTCTGAAGTCATTCAAACCCGAGTGCTTTATGTAATGTTTTGAATTAATGAGTAGGAAAATACAATAAAGCTCTTGGAGGCTTAAAAATTGGAATAAATGAATAAGGGGTATAGTGGTAATTCAACAAACTTGATATATATATATATATATTGATTATTATCCTTGTTATGATAAACATAATCAATTGTTGAATCCGAATTATTGATATGAACCAGTATATATATATTCTGAATTGACTTCTAAATTGATAGCTCCTCATTTGATTGATGTCATGAGTTGAGCCTTGAGATATGAATATATATGTTTGATTATGATTATGAACCTATGGTATGTCAGTCAGAATACCCATGCTAACAGGGTAGTGTTAGTCTTTGTGCACATCGTATCTAAACCCTAGTTGGTCGGGGGAGTCACCAACCTTTGTGGACTGATCATCCCACAGTACAGAGCCTCATGCTCATTGCATTTTGATTTTTTTGACAAACTTTACCATTTGATCTTCTTGTTATGGCCTATTTGAGAAACCTTCATATAAGAACCTAGAGCCATAATTGTATATAATTCTCATTGCTGTATTACCTCGTGTGTGTGTATTGAACGTTATCTACTCACTGAGTTGTTGAACTCACCCTCTCATTATTATTCTTTTCAGGCTTATAGTTTGATAGCAGGTCATTTTGTTGAACCTTCAGAACCTGCTTTTTGGTTGTAATTTGTATCTTCCTTTTATGTCAAGTTAGTGCTCCAAAACTATGAATTATATTAACTCTTGTATTAAGACAATTCAATTATATTATGAAGTTGATTTTGTTATTAATGCTGCGTTGAACTCTGATTGAGTTAGGATAAGTTTGTATGTAAGTTTGGGTTCACATAGGTATGGAACTTTGGAGGGAAACCTTGCCTATGTGCCGGTCATGGATCCGAGATTCGGGTCGTGACACTTTACTTGTGTGAAAATTTGTGTTCATTATCTTATATTCATATTCGTTCCACAATCGGGCAAAAATTTTGTATATGCCCAGTGCTTGAGATTTGAGAAACGCTGCCAAGTCAGAGACTTGTTCAAAATGGCACTCCAAAGTTTCCGACTTCCTCGAGCAAGCTGCTTCTGTTCTTTCGATTATAAGTGGAGGATGTAATAAGAATCCAGGACTATCTATCTTTCCTTTATCTTATCTTTTATATTTGTATATTCTACCTTGAAAAAATAATTTATTACTAGTCGGTGATTTAAGGTGACTTGCAGGATAGATCTATTCTTTTATTAGGTTACTTTAATGATAAATTAATATAATTTTTTTTTAGATGTTCATGGTGGAGAAATTTGATAGGATGGATATATAATGTTAAATTTTAATTACAAAAAAATAATTGAAAAAGATTATTTGTGCTCATTATATATAAACTGGCAATATAAATGAAGGACATTTCATTTGAACCAATCTGGATGTTTGATGCAAAAAGGAATGAGAAGCAAACAAACATTTTGCAGTGCCATAAACATGAGATCAATATTTGATGATAGTGAATTGGGAAGAGGCAATATTAAATAGAAAGATCACCAATTAGTAATTTAAAGCCATAAACTTTGAAGCCAATAAAAGATGAGAGAGAGTCATTCAATTCCACACCAAGTACAGTAGATAAATTCAGAATTTTCCTGTCTTAGGTATACACGCAACAATTGATTCTAATTCATTAAACTTAAATTAAAAGCAAATTGAGAGATTCAGAAAGAACGATGCTTACCCATCTTATCCAAACCTTACGAAACGACGAAGGACATCCTTGGTGTTAGGATGCTCCCACTCCACTTCTGACTCCCACCATTCTTTGGGCGTTGCATAGATATCTCTAAGAAAAGAGGGAGGAGATGGCTGGCCATTTTCAAGCAACGGAAGACAAATTGGCATTCTCTTCAGCTTCTGACATTCTCTTATATGAATTAATTTCATAGAATCGCAAATCAGTTTTGCACTACAGATGCTTCTGAGTTCTGGTAACCAAATCAATTTCAGAGTTTTTAACTGTGGGAAGTTCAGTTCAGTGCTGCTGCTGCTTTCTTCACCCATAACCCCTTCTTCATCCGATCTTGTTCCACCTATTATCTCCTCCATTTTCACACATCTTCCAACAACAATCACTTTTAGCTTTACAAGGCGAATCCAAGAAGATGGAACCAAGATTTCTCTGATACTGCAATTCCATACTTCAATTACTTCGAGAGAATCGCAAATCAGTTTTGCACTACAAATGCTTTTTAGTTCTAGTAAATTTTTCAAGTACAGGTGTCTCAACTTTGGGAGTTTGAATTCGGTGTTTCTGATGCTGCTTTCTTCACCCATAACCCCTTCTTCATCCGATCTTGCTCCACCTATTATCTCCTCCATTTTCTCACATCCTTCAACAACAATCTCTTCTAGGTTTACAAGGCCAATCCAAGAAGATGGAACCAAGATTTCTCTGATGCTGCAATTCCGTACTTCAATTTTTTGGAGAGAATCGCAAATTAGTTTTGCACTACAAATGCTTTTTAGTTCTGGTAAATCTCCCAAGTGCAGTTCTCTCAACTTTGGGAGTTTGAATTCGGTGTTTCTGATGCTGCTTTGTTCACCCATATCCCCTTCTTCATCCGATCTTGTTCCACCTATTATCTCCTCCATTTTCTCACATCCATTAACAATAATCTCTTCTAGGTTTACAAGGTGAATCCAAGAAGATGGAACCAAGACTTCTATGATACTGCAATTCCGTACTTCAATTACTTGAAGAGAATCGCAAATCAGTTTTGCACTACAAATGCTTTTTAGTTCTGGTAAATCTCCCAAGTGCAGTTCTCTCAACTTTGGGAATTTGAATTCGGTGTTTCTGACGCTGCTTTCTTCACCCATATCCCCTTCTTCATCCGATCTTGCTCCACCTATTATCTCCTCCATTTTCTCACATTCTTTAACATCAATCCTTTTCAGTTTTACAAGGTGAATCCAAGAAGATGGAACCAAGACTTCTATGATACTGCAATTCCGTACTTCAATTACTCGGAGAGAATCGCAAATCAGTTTTGCACTACAAATGCTTTTTAGTTCTGGTAAATCTCCCAAGTGCAGTTCTCTCAACTTTGGGAGTTTGAATTCGGTGTTTCTGACGCTGCTTTCTTCACCCATATCCCCTTCTTCATCCGATCTTGCTCCACCTATTATCTCCTCCATTTTCTCACATCCTTCAACAACAATCTCTACCAGGTTTACAAGGTGAATCCAAGAAGATGGAACCAAGACTTCTATGATACTGCAATTCCGTACTTCAATTACTCGGAGAGAATCGCAAATCAGTTTTGCACTACAAATGCTTTTTAGTTCTGGTAAATCTCCCAAGTGCAGTTCTCTCAACTTTGGGAGTTTGAATTCGGTGTTTCTGACGCTGCTTTCTTCACCCATATCCCCTTCTTCATCCGATATTGCTCCACCTATTATCTCCTCCATTTTCTCACATTCTTTAACATCAATCCTTTCCAGGTTTACAAGGTATGGCAGCAAGACAGGAGGGAACAACTTCTTCATACCCTTACAACCAGAACAATATAACCGTTTAAGACCAGAAAATATACCATTACAAGATGGAGATGGCTGTGGTAGTGGAGCAGAGCATAACCAAGAAGATGAAACCAAGCTCTCCATGCTATTGCAATTCAAAATCTTGATATACTCCAGTTCAGTTGCATACTTTAATGACAAAACATCGCCTAAACTTCTCGCATCGATACATTTACAAATTAGTTGTTGAATGTCATTTGAGGAGATGACCTGAAAATCTCCATCTCTATTGATATTCAAATTACCCAAAACAACTATGTTACTTTTCTGATTATACTTAAATTCCCAACCTTCATCTTCCTTGAACTGTCCTACAACAATTTTGTATGTTCTTAGTGATTGGGTCTCATCCCGAGATTTGAGGTACTCCACGTAGTTAGAGCGATCTTCAAAATGGCATTCCAAACTCTCCAACTTCCTCAAGCATCCTACTTCCTTTCCTTCAACTATTACTGCAGCATATATTTCCTTACCCATTCTACCATCATTAAGAACCCTATCCACCCAATCCTCTAGTATCAAGACTTGCAGGTGAGAGAGTTTAGGTATTATCCCACATGGAAACTTCTTTTCACCACATCCATTCATTCTTAGATATCTCAGGTTGGATAGACATTTCATGCCATGTGGAATCTTTTTAAGTGGAGTACGAGAGAGATCTAACCTCTTCAGTGCCCTGAGCTTTTTCAATGATGGTACACGGCTTAACCTCTGACAATTGTTGAGCAACAATGAAGTGAGACCCACCAAATCAGAGACAGAATCAGGCAAACATTCAATAGCTGTGTTAGACAGATCGAGGACCTTGAGCCCATGCATTTGCTCGAAAAATGAACCCGCAATGAATCGCAACCTATGATTACTACATAGCAATAAGGTTGACAGATTTGGACACCTCACTGAATGGCTGGAACAAATCTCTTCAATTCGGTTGTGCATTAGTGAAACGGTCGTAAGTTTCTCAGTCCACTCCTCTGCATCCGGCAATTCTTCTAATTGTTCACCAGCTTCAACAATGGCTTGAGAGTTCTCTTGCAGCTTTTGGATGGCCATGTCCCTAATCAAGTCATGCATCTTAACAAAATCACCACCATGCAATCTTTCTAATAGACAGACATTTTCAAGTCTATTAAGCATTGTGTGGCCTTTGTTAATTCCTGCCTCCCTACTCTTTTGCCCCTTTACCACTCCCTCATCAATCAAATAACGTATCAATTGCAGTCTATTGATAGCAGAGTCTTCTGGAAATAATGCACAATACAAGAAACATCGTTGCAGAGCTCTATCACTTAAGTGGGTGTAACTAAATCTCAATATATGAAATACCTCCTCTTCCACTTTATCTTGCATAACTCTTGATTGTCTGAGGTCCTCCAAAGCATCGCTCCATTCGTGGATGTCATCTACGCCCTTCATGGTTCCAGCAATTGTTTTAATTCCCAGCGGCAAACCATCACACTCCCTTGTGATAAATTTTGCAATTTGTTCTACTTCTGGAGAAAGTCGTGTGTCATGTCCAAGTATCTCCGTAAACAAAGTCCAAGCTTCTTTATTAGAGAGAGGATTCACTCTGAGATTGTTTCTGCTATTCATCTGTCGACAAACTGTTTCTGATCGAGTTGTTATAATCAGCTTGCATTCTTTTAATGAGACAGGAATTCCCACTTTGTATAGCTCAAAGGAGTTCCACAAATCATCTAAAATTAAAATCCATCTTTGTTTCTTTTTTAGTTCTAGTGACAATTTCACAGCTATGTGCAACTCCTCCTCTTCGATGGAAAGAGATAAATTTATACATTTTGCGATCTTCTTCTGCAATGTATGAATGCTGAAATCTCGAGACACGGTCACCCAGTAAACATGAGGAGAAATATTTGCAATTCGTTGAAGCTCGTTATAGATATGTTTCAACATTGTGGTTTTACCAGCCCCCCCCATCCCGTAAATACCAATGGTTGAGACTTCTTCGTCCATCAACCAAGACCATATCACTTTCCTATTCTCTTCAAATGCTCGACCCACTAGCTTTGTAGAGCCAGTAGGTAAAGGAGCTCCTCTAGTCTCACTTGTGTTGTGTTTAAGGCCTACAGAAGAGCGTGCCCCTGCACCAGGCTGCAATGATCTTCCACTATTGCTCTCCATATCATCCTTCATTAAGAAAGTACGCATCTCCTGCAAGCTTTTTTCATACATATCTGGTGCTTGTATCCTTGTTGCATCTCCTGTCAAATTGTCGACTTCATTGTTTTGCTCTTGTGGACTGGTTGAAATGCCATGATGAATCACATTGCCTCCAGAAGAGCTTGCACCTACGCCAGGCTGCACTAATCTTTCTATTGCACCTCTTCTACTATAATTTTCATCAATCGCGTGTCTCCAAGGAGAGACAATTCTGTCAACATGCTGGACAGATCCTTCACCAGTGTTTTCCATGCTATTTTCCATGTCTAAATGCGAACAAACTCTCTCTTCCTCCCAACCATGTTCCATGCCCTGAACTCCCACTTGTGTCCTTCCAGCATCCACAGACAAATTCTCAAGTTCTGCATTGCTTTGTTCCAACACCTGAACCACTGGTTCTGTCCTCACTCGAAATACGTTCTGTGCATCATTCACGATGACATCATTGTTTACTGATGGAGAACAGAGTTGATCATTTGTTGGTTGGGATGGATCACCTCGAGGCTCATCAGCTTGATAAAATGATGGCCTCTCATGAAAGCTACCTCTCTCCAGAAGCTCCATGTCTTCAACAGTGATGCTAGTCACCAAATCTTCGAGCCAAAGATCTTCTCGTTGTCGTGCCATCATCATTTCATTGTTCTGTTGTTGTGCTGAAGGTGAAATTTCATTAGTGACATCATTATTGCTAGAGCCTGCTAAAGTTTTAAGTTTCTTTTCTTGAGGGCCATCAATTGCTGCAAGGGCTGCGTCTTGGACATCTGGAGGCACTTGTCCACAAGTTTTAACACCACGGCCTGTCACTCCTGCTAAATGCAATTTGATCCTCGAAATGGAAGTACGTTCGGCAAAACAATGCCCACAAAACTTACACCTCATGCGACCATCATCCATCTTTTCAACATATTCCCAAAAAGATCTGTCAACATGATGCAAAACTGGATCATTCTGTCGAAGCATTTTGATCAGTGGCCCTGTAGAAAAGAAAAAAGATTTGTCAACATGATGCCAAAATGGATCGATCGGGGTCAAAATATTGAATGAAAATTAATGGAAGTTACATTAATTGTAAAAGGGAAGGTTGAAACTGAAATAAAAAATTAAGAACAGTAAAGAAATGAATAGGAAAAAATAATGAATTCAAGGATTATAGAAACTGAGAAAGACAAATTTATTTAGTTTTGGAACTATAGAAAATGATCCTAACTCCAAAGTTTCTCAATAAAATTTCTACAACTTGTTTTTGCACTTAAAAGATCCAAAAAATAATATACCTGGATTCAGCTATTGATCGATGTTCTTCAAGTGCTGGTTTGCTGAGGCAGTATTCAGAAGAAGAAGAAGAAGAAGAAGATCAGAGAAGAGTATAGGTTAAGCTAGTTCATTGATGAGGAAAGGAGAATAGTTGTATTGTTTGACAAGAAAGAAGTTGCTAGGAAGGTAGGAAGGAAGGCAGCAACAACTTTACTGATAGTTCATAGTTCCTTTTTATTTAATTAATTAATTAATTAATTAATTTCGATTAGTGCTGCATATAATAAAAAACTTCAACAAAAGAAGCCAATTATTGGACTTGGGTTAGGTGAGTTAACGTGTGGACCCACCCCAGTGTTCAAGCTTTGAAAAAGCTCATTAGTACACTGTAACTTGTTTTTAGTCTGTCAATAACAGCTCACCTGTGCAAATCCCTTGTGATCCCTCCAGCACCTATGAGCAATTTTCTTATGAGCAAAGTTTTCATCAGAGAGAGCTTAATTCCTGGAGAATATGAATGTCGATTGAGGGTTAAAGCAATAAAAAAAAGAAGTATATATTCTCCATGCATGCATGCATGTTGTTCTGAGACTAGACAATGGAATGAATCTCTGTCAGGTCAAGAAGAAAGGGTTAATTTCCAGTAATGTTCTTTGCCCATGATTGGAAGTTGCTTACGATCCCTTTAATAATGAGATGTTGTTATCAATGGCTCAAGCAATATTTTCCCACACATAATTACAGATCCAAACACTCTTTAATAAGTTTATAAAAAATTTAAAAGTTAACTGGTCGGATTCCGAGTTTATTTTCTAAAGATTATTAGTTCGAATTTCATAAACTTTTAAACCACTAGAGATTTATATAATTGTTAACTTTAGGATCCGTAAGATTAATCGAGATACACTAGTTCGGACACCCACATTAATCTAAAAATAAAATTAAATCAAGTAAAAAAAAATTAAAGATGAATTATATTTTTTGGACGTAATTAGAGATCCCTCTAATAAATATAAAAACTAAAAATCAAATCAAGTAAAAAAATATTTTCGAATCTTAAATCATTTTAGAGATTATTAGAGATTTAAATCATTTTCATTGAATACTCATCAACGCTGAAACTAATGTTTTTATCACTGGAATATGGCGGGTCCAAAACATCACTCTCATTCTCTATTTATTTTTTATCAAATATAATAAAAATAAAAATTAAGACTGAATTATATTTTTATGATTACATTTTGAATGCCTATAAATACAATAAAGTATAAGAGATAAATCATAATGAAATAAATCAAAGGAATTGGGCACCCAAACTCAATTAATTAATAGCAAATGTTATTTTCAATTTTGCAACTATATATGTACATAAAGTATGTAAAATTCCAAAACCTTGCTAGCTACATTATCTATCTCATCTCACCTTCCTAGTGTTCTTGAGGTATAATTATAAAATTTAAATTAGTCTGTGAGTTAATTAGAGATTTAACTAAAACCAGATTTAAATTAACCTAGGCTAAAAAAACAAATTAATCCAGTTTAATCCAATTAAAAATAAAAATTAACTCGTAAGCTTATAAAAAAAATTTATAATATTAAGTTATTAACAAATTATTAATACTTCCATTTTATAAATAATATTTTAATTTTTATAAAAAATTATTATCATCACGGATGAATTCAACAATCATGTCTCCATTTAAATCGTTAATAATTTAGCTCTTTCATCAATTCTATATGTTTTCTTTATTTATTTCTTGAGAAATTAGAAAAAAAAATAGAAGATTTGAAATTTTGATGAGATTTTGAGAAAAAATAATGATATTAAATTGAAGATGGTCACCATTGGTCATTGGCCAATCATTGCTTTTATAATCTCTTAAATGATAAGGACTAATTAGTTATTTATTATACTATAAGGATTAGTTAATAATGTGTACAAACTATAAGGACTATAATATAATTGCTTTAAGCCTCAAACTTTGGGTGCTTTATTTATGTTGTCTCAAATTCGTTACTGCGATCAATACTTCACGCTTTAGGGACTTTCCTCCACTAACCCGACCGAGTCACAACTCAACACTCTGAGTCGCAACCGATTCCGATCTCCTCTCACTCTCTCAGCCCAATTACCACCATGCTTTACGCTTTAGGGTTCTAATTTGAGTTTCTTGGACTGATTAGGGTTTAATCCGATCCTGGACAGCGATGGTGTTGACGTTTAATGTAGGAGGGAAAGTAGTGGAGAGAGTAGATTTGATAAGGAAGAAGAAATGGCCATGGAGATTCGATATTTTGCCATTTGCAATTCTGTATGCGGTTTGGATGGTCACGATTGTGCCGAGCATTGACATTGTTGATGCTTTAATTGTTCTTGGTGGACTCGTTTCGATTCATGTTCTGGCTTTGCTTTTCACTGCCTGGTCTGTTGATTTCAAGTGCTTTGTTCAGTATAGTAAGGTAAGATAGCTGTTTGCGTGTGTTTGGTTCTGGATTTTGGGGCTTTGGTTTGGGTTTTGTTTTGTGATTTGGGGGTTTTGTGTTTAGGTTAATGATATTTATGCTGCGGATTCATGTAAAGTTACGCCGGCGAAGTTTTCTGGTTCTAAAGAAGTTGTGCCCTTGCATATTCGTCAACAAGTAAGGGTTTTTTATTTATTTATTTAAGTGGAAATGATTTTTTTCTCTCTATGTTGGTAGATTGGACTGATAATTGAATGTTCTTAGTTGATGTGGGATAATAATGGATTCATTTTGCAGATTGTTTTTTCGGGGGAGTGAAAAATGAGTCAACTATAGAATGATAGAAGAATTGTATGCTCATGGTGGTGATGGTATTTGAGCTGCTAGGGAAATGTAGTTTGTTGTAAGTGGATTTGATGAAAGTTGGATGATTTTTGAGGTGGTGAGGATGAAGGTTGGATGAAAGCTAAAAATGGATTCACTTCACGAATTTTTTTTTCAGGGGAGTTAAGGATAGAATTGAATGCAATGCATGTGCTGGTATGGTGGAATATTTTTCATTTAATTTCATATATTTTGAATGGGAACAAATGCTCAAATGGGCAAAAAACATTTTCTGAAATTTCATGGTGAGGAAGTGGGTCATCTGGCTGGAGTTTTTATTGATGGGATCTTGTGATTTTTCTGAACTTTGGTAGTGGAGGGTTTGTCTACGTTGATTGGTTGACATAGTGTCTCAAGTTGAATTAAATCAGGACAATGTCCTAATCAAAAAGTTTAAATTAATAAACTTCTGTTAACCTTTGTATGTCATGTTTAAAAATGCCATTATCATCATTTTGCAAATATGCTTGTTTCTAATGTCATATGACTTTTTCAAAAGTATTGCATGATTTGAAAAATGAGCTTTGCACTGGATGGTTGACCTAGATTCAACTGCAAAAGTTACAACTTACATTTGGTGATCCTGTGGAAGTTTGTAGTTGATTTTTTTTACTGCTGGAGTTGCAGATTATAATGTTTTAGGGCTTTAGAAATTGAAAACCCAAGTCTGAGAGTATATAAATTAAAGAAAAAAGAAAGAAAACTACTAACACTAATAGATCCAAGGAATCACTTCTAGAATAAGAACCGAAACATCACACTGGGGTTTTAAGGAATTACACTCCCTGATGAGGAAAGCATCACACTCTCAAAGTAAAAGGCAGCACATTATTCATAATAATTTGGTCATATTCCATTGAAATACCAGAAGCATATTTATATCGGCTTGTGTTATTGCTAACCAGTTGGATTCCTATGTAGTAAAGCATGAGGATTCCTATCTAAGAAACATAAACAAGTCACTTATTTAATGACTAAGAAAAGAAATAAAGCAGGAAAATAAATGCCTGACCATACCACTAAATTTCCTGTGGTCCAGGAAATTATAGAATTGCCCTTGACCATACTAACTAGAAACAGCATCAGTGAAAATAGCTTGAAAAAACTTAAAACCAACTTGCATAACCAATCGTTTAAGCTTTTTTCTCACTGAATTTAAGCTTGGCTGAATATCTCCTTTTGTCCCTTGCTTGAATATGCACCCAAAGTCAAATCTAAATCCGTAGGCAGCATTAGGAGTTGAGAGTAATTTTATTAACTACGTAAGATTAATCAATACTGAGTTTTCTAGTTTATATGGTTATAACTTCGCTTTATCACCTACTCTTTGTTTTTCCCTGAAAATTTCCTTTACTTGCATGCATAGTCAGCAGCATCCTCAACGTCAGGGGATGTGGAAGAATTCTACTTTGATTTCAGAAAGCAGTGTTTCATCTATTCAAAGGAGAATGGGACGTTTCGCAAGCTTCCTTACCCTACCAAGGAAACATTTGGCTACTATCTTAAAAGCACTGGCCATGGCTCTGAGGCTAAGGTAGCTGCTGCTGCTGAGAAATGGGGACGGAATGTGTGAGTTTTTCTATCTGTTTCATTCATTTGTATGTCCAATATTTGTGATCTATAAAATTAAGGATACCAGAGTATATCAATCTTTTCATGGGAAAAGGTCTCCCAAGTGTCCTTCCATTTCATTGTTAACTGGTTCTTTCCTTGTGGGTTGTCAGTTTGTTTCTTGCTTCCAGTGTCTCTGCAGCAGTTCCTTTGATCCTGCTATTTTTCTGGATTTTCATTTCTAATAACCTTGCAGTATTAATGGCAATAAATGAACAGTGGGACTAACTTTTGGTTGATGCTTGTTAAGGATAGCAAAACCAAATTAACTTTTGAGGGATTTTATCATTTGGAATGACAATATTAGATTCTAGGTTCTATCAACTTCTGATCTAACTTTTTTTTTCCACATTCTCATTTAAAACTACTACATCAAATGCATTTAATTTAATCCCTTGTATATGGAACTTAATTGCTGGACTTTTGATGTCTTGAATTGTTTGTCTATTAGATTTTCTATGTATTAAATAAGGATTCGACATAGCTCTTTCTTGTCCCTGGAATGATATCATGAATTTTTCATCGTGCCTGAACATTTGAAGCATTGTTTATATGTGTTTTTATTTTGTTCCACTTCTTGATGGGGATTGTTTATGATTTTATAGATTTGAATATCCGCAACCCACATTCCAAAAATTATTGAAAGAGCAGTGCATGGAGCCTTTTTTTGTATTTCAGGTTTTGTCCTTAATCCTCATCCTTTTTCTCTTTTTCTCTATTATTAGGACTCTATTTCAACTTGTATTATTTTTTTATGCTTTACCCTTTTTATCTTTTCATTCTGACATTCTCCTCTGGCGTTTGCAATGTGTATCTGTATAGGTATTCTGTGTGGGGCTTTGGTGCTTGGATGAATTTTGGTACTACAGCTTGTTCACCCTCTTTATGCTGTTCATGTTTGAGTCAACAATGGCAAAGAGTCGGTTGAAGACTCTAAGCGAGCTAAGACGTGTTAGAGTGGACACCCAGACTGTAATGGTGCATCGATGTGGGAAGTATGTATTTTTTATGTGATTTGAGTGCTTTTGTAAATCATAATTATGGTAGATATGTGGAATCATGCCATCAACATGATTTTAGGTGGGTGAAACTCTCTGGAACTGATCTTTTACCTGGGGATGTTGTCTCCATTGGACGCTCCTCTGGTCAGAATGGGGAAGACAAGTCTGTACCAGCTGACCTGCTTCTATTGGCTGGAAGTGCCATTGTGAATGAAGCCATTCTCACAGGCGAGTCTACTCCCCAATGGAAGGTAGTCTCTTTTCTGTTTTCTAATAAATGTTGTTTTAAGAGCTTTTGAAATGTGATTATCTGACACTAGATTTGGCATGTGGTTGAGGATCTGGATGGAGGTTTTATGTTTGGGTTGTTGGGCTTTGACAAGTAGGCTATTTTATTGTTACAAGCCCTTCTTAAAAAAAATGTGACAGGCCATTTGTGAGGTTTGTGTTCATTTATTAATGCTTGTGATTACAATGTTCTAATATGAAGCCTAAATTTTTTCATATAAAAATGGTTACTGCAATTGAATAATATTTTGTCTGCAGCTTTGTTAGACTGACATGATGCTCTTTTATGTTTTGTCTCTAACAAAAGGATAAAGAAAAGTCTTTTTTATGCTAGCAATTATCTCCAAGGCTGCTGGGTTTTTATATTTGGTATTTGTTTAAATCCCTTGCTTCTTAGAACTTCCGACAACGGAATTTTTTTTTTTAGGTTTCAATCATGGGTAGGGGAACTGAGGAGAAGTTATCAGCCAAACGTGATAAGAACCACGTTTTATTTGGCGGGACTAAAATATTGCAGCATACTCCAGATAAGGTTGGTCATGTTAATTAGCAACATTGCTTATTGAATTCTTGAGCACTTCTTTTCCTTCCTTGTTTTTTTTAGTGTATTTACAGTTTCAACTGATAACCTTAATTCTTCATGGACTTAGACCTTTCCCCTAAGGGCTCCCGATGGCGGCTGTCTAGCTGTTGTTCTACGAACTGGGTTTGAAACGAGTCAAGGGAAACTGATGAGGACCATTTTGTTTTCCACAGAAAGGGTACTTAATTTAATTCTTAGTTGAGTAAGGTTTGCTGAAACTTTCTTGAAACGTTTTGATTCTGGTCCTCCTTTAATTATCATTTTATTGTACTTGCTGAAGGTTACTGCCAACAGTTGGGAAAGTGGTTTGTTCATACTATTTCTACTTGTGTTTGCAATCATTGCTGCTGGTTATGTACTTAAAAAGGCAAGTGATGTTTTTTTTTTTTGAGGTACTATTAAGCATACTGTACAAGTTGCCCTATGCTAATGGGATTTCCTTAATGCAGGGATTAGAGGATCCCACAAGGAGCAAGTACAAGCTTTTCCTAAGTTGTTCACTTATCATAACATCTGTGATTCCACCTGAGCTGCCGATGGAATTATCAATAGCAGTTAATACATCTCTTATTGCATTGGCTCGGCGTGGAATATTTTGTACCGAACCCTTTCGCATTCCTTTTGCAGGAAAGGTAAGTTAACTCAGTCAGATGGTCATCCTTTCTTTCTCTCACTTGTCAGTCCTTCAATCACTACTTTTCTCATTAAATCAGCAATGTTGTTTACTTTTCTGAAATGAATTGGTTGCCATGCCTGTTTTAGTTGGGTTGCTATTCCTTCTTTTGCTTTGAAGATATGATAAAGGTTTTAGAGTTGGTGTGTCTTAACAAGAAACTGCAGCCTATTAAAAAACTGAACACGTGCCTATAAATATCAACTCATAGACTCGTACAGTACTTGTTATGACAAACACTTTTTCTTGTTTGTATGTTGAAGCTGTTTCCTTAATGGTGATCAGGGGCAGTGAATGTTAGTGTTTGTGCTCCTATATTTTATCTTATATTAATTGCTATCATCATTTTTCTCTGCAGGTTGATATATGTTGTTTTGATAAAACTGGAACACTCACATCAGATGACATGGTACGCTTCTCACATAATGTGATGTTATGCGCATCAGTTTATTGATATTAAATTCCTTATTCAAATTGCTTTCTTCCTGTTGGTTTGCAGGAGTTCTGTGGTGTTGTTGGGCAGACAGAGAGTACAGATTTAGAAACTGATATGACCAAAGTGCCTGCCTGTACAGCTGAGATTTTGGCCTCTTGTCACGCATTGGTGTTTGTGGACAACAAGCTGGTATGCTTACATAATTTTTGGCATACTGTTCCTAGAATCCCTGAATTTTTGGTTGTGAGCCACTTTCCATCAGTTCACCTTTACATTTGTTTTTCCTTGGATGAAAGAAATTTAGTTGAAATGCATAAGATTACAGCATATAAACAAACTTATGGTATAGTTGAATCTCCTTATGTTGTAATTTTCATCTATGAAGATGTGCACATTTTACAAAGGCCTGTATTCCCATAATGAGTGTATCACCTGCTGCCTATTCCTCCACTGTACTCTGCCAGCTGATAGAGAAAAAAATGCCTCTATCGATGTATGGATGCAAAAATTAGGTTTTATTCTATTATGATGGCTCAGATAAAGTTTATTTTAATACACCCTAAACTTCACAGTTAATAAGGTTTCATTTTCTTATAATCAGAATTTGAGCTGGCTCCGCTGTGTAATTTATGTAGTCATTTGATAAATAATGAACTTGATTGGCTTTTTTTTTGCCTCTAGGACTTTAAGGCTTGCATGAAATTAACACTCGTAAAGAGATGTTTGCTTCTTTTTTGCTGAAGGAAATCGAAGTTTGAATGAGATTTGAATCATCCTCTTCTTGATCCTCCTTTGATTGTCACAACTAGTAACTGGACTCAGAATCAACTTTGAAGATCTCTATATAGATACCTTCTGGCTCCTAACCTTTTTGAGAATCAATTAGAAGCCAAGGAGGGAGTTCGATCAGATTTATTATTTCACATTTCCATACTAATTCTGGATTTTAAATGGATGGAAAATGTAAAAGTAAAAAGGAGGGTATGGTCAGTCATCAATGCTAGGCTTTGTTACACAGCCCTGTAAGAATTTTGGTGCATCAGGTTATTAGGTTTGTATCCATTATCATCTTATCATTTTGTTTTATTAGCTTCCAAGCCTTTCCTCCTGTAATGCAGTGTGTGAGCTGTTTCTGCAGAACACATCTTTGAGAGAATGAAACATGAAATGATACTGCTTGGAATTAGTCTCATTGAGGTCTTTGGAAATTAGCTGCTAGATTTTACTGAAAGCACCACAGAATTCAGCGTTCTTTCTATTTTCTCCCACTAGAAAAGCCAAATTGCATGCTATTCATTGTCCTTGATGCATCGTGAAGTGCCCTGCTTGTAATGTTTTCCAGTTAGCATGAGCAAATTGTTTTCTGATATTAGCATTTGTGTGACATGGGCTAAAACCCTCTCAATATGTTCATTGTCCCTTGATAATATTACACTTTCATAATTGCTTGCAGGTTGGTGATCCACTTGAGAAGGCTGCGCTGAAGGGAATAGACTGGAGTTATAAATCTGATGAAAAGGCCATGCCCAAGAAGTAAGTTGTGGAAGTGCTCTATGGATTCATTTGTATTTATGTAATGTCCTTCTCTTGTCTGCTTAATCTCTGACTATAATATATTTTAGTTGAGATCTTTTATGCTCCTGATCTGTTAAAAAAATTTCTATATTGTATTGCTATTATAAGAAAATGAATTGAAGGGAAACAAGTCATGAAAAAGAAAAGAAAAAGAAAGGAACTTGATTGCAGGCAATGACGAGTTTGCACTATAGTTTGAGTTCATTTTCATGTATTGCTTTTTGTTTGGAACATTCTAAATTTTCTAATTATGGTCCAAACTAGCTAATCAGAGAAGATCACTCAACTATTAAGTTTCAAACTGGTTTTCAATTCTCATATAAACAGACAAACTATCATGTCTATTGGGATTCCTCAGATGAGCAAGTCTGTGAAACAACTAGCTGGTAGCTAGTGGGGAAGACAAATGGTTTCATGACAGTCTTTTTTGTAACAAACTCTGGATCGTAATCCAATGAGTCAGTGTACCAGGCTACCATCTACTCTAAGAGGTCTATAAGGAGGGAGTTTCAATGTGTTAGATATATTGGTTTATTTATTTTTCTGAGTGCATGAAATTTGCAGTTTTCCTCTGAAAAATTATATTTTGACAAGTGATAAATGTATTGAAAATGCTATATGGAGGTAAACCATGTAGACATGAAGTATGTACTAATGAGGACATGAAATGGAGAAAATGAAAGGACATTAAAAACAGATCAAAACATACTCCAAATCATTCTTATGCTTGAGGGTTTTTTCATTATCAAGTTCAATGCAATTATTTACCATTCTTATTAATTGCAGAGGAGGTGGTAATGCTGTTCAGATTGTCCAGAGACACCACTTTGCATCCCATTTGAAACGAATGGCAGTTGTTGTTCGCATACAAGAGGAATTCTTGGCATTCGTGAAGGTCAGTTGGTTGCTTATGGTTTTTGTATGAGTTGATGTGCTTGAGCGAATTTGACTAGCAATGTGCTGATTTAGGTTTATTGACCTGTTTGTGTGCGCAAACGAGTCTGCAAATATTTATTTTGTTTTTAATTATTTCAATCACTTAGTTGGACTACTATCATTTATTTATTTTTATTTTTTTCACAAAGGAGCGTATTGGAAGCTAATCTAATTATGGTCCTAGGCATCAACTGCTACATGATGACAAACATTTTGCAAATTCTTTGCCATCCCAACATTCTTATTTGTTGCTTGACTATTGATCATTTTTTTTATTTCCTTGTCTTGCAAATACAATAATATGAGAAATACAGTAGCTGATTTTATAGCAGGCTTTATCTTACTGTCCTTAAGGTAATATCATGATGTTTTTGGGTGTTTTTAGGGTGCTCCTGAAACAATCCAGGATAGACTTGTTGATCTGCCATCATCATATGTTGATACATATAAAAAATACACACGTCAAGGGTCTCGGGTTCTGGCCCTTGCTTTCAAGAACCTTCCGGACATGACAGTAAGTTTCTGATACCTTTTGCTTCTTCTCTCCTTGATGTTTACTTAAATAGTGAGTATCTTCCATTTTGATTTTGGCTGTTTTATGTACTTGATACTTGGTTTTCTGACCTACCCAGGAAAAGGGTTGTTAGAACCTACTCTTCATGAAAGAAATTATTATGTCTTGCTGCTTGCACATCTAATTTGACTATTGGATTCCCAATGTTATTCATAAGGCTAGATGTTGAGGGTACATTGAGTCTTAACTGGTAAATACAATTATGGGATAAAACTGTACTATCGTTCATGTGAAAGTATCACATCTATTTCCACTCGTGTTTGTTTTCTTTGGAAGGTCACATTGAATTACATGGCTTGTGCATCCCTGGAGATTTTAGGAATGTGAAATTTACATATTTGTTATCATCTTTTTAGTTCTCTCTTCTCTTTATTGCATCAATTTAATTCTCTATAATGCCAATTTTGAAACTTTTGCTTTTACCCTGGCTAATTCAAGCAGCAAATTGTCCCAGGTAGTTAAAATGAATTTGTCATTTTTGGAGCAATAGTTACTGTGCTAAGTTGTAGTCTAGTGTGAAATGCACATCACCTATTTGTTCCTGTGATGGGCTTACTTTATTTGGATTTTCTCATTATATAAAATTGTTTAATGTGTATTCACGTTAAGTTGTTATATCCTATCTTGTTTTGTTTTGTTTTTTTATTTTCTTTTTTCTTTTTCATGAAGGTTGGTGAAGCTAGAAGCTTGGATAGAGATGTAGTGGAGACTGGTCTTACATTTGCTGGCTTTGCTGTAAGCAACAAATCCTTCTATTTTCTTGCAGTAGTTATATCATACCCCACCCAAGACCAAAAAAAAAAGGCTCTTGTTTAATTATTCACTTATTAGTAGTTACTTTCTGTACTCTTGTCATCTTACATGCTGGTAATAACAGGTATTTAACTGCCCTATAAGAGCGGATTCAGCTGCTGTTTTGTCTGAATTAAAGAATTCGTCTCATGACTTGGTAAGTGGCAACTTCTTACTATTTTAAGTTGGCTGAATCTAAACTTGATGGGAACAATTTGTTTATTCATACATGTTAGTTCATGGTTGCTTGATGCAGTATAAAATACTTCCACCAATTGTTTTGTTAAATTATTAATGTTAATATTTTGTTATTATTTAGAGATTTTTATGTCTTGTAGGAATAATTACAGTAATAAGTTGCAGTTTAGTGTGAAATGCACGTCATTCATTTGTTCTTGTGATGAGGCATGGGGCTTACTTTGTCTGGATTTGCATGTATGCTTAAGTTGCTTTAACCTATCTTTTGTTAGATGTTAAACTTCTTTTTAATGGATTCAAGAAGCATCCCTTGTGGGTTTAAGGGATTAGCCTAGTGGATTAAGCACAATATTTCAGTACTCAATAAATGGAATTTGAGTATCTGCAATTTTGAAACATTCCTTATTTGGTTGAAAATAGCGCTCTCATGATGTTCTCTATTGTCAGGTGATGATCACTGGTGACCAAGCTTTGACAGCTTGCCATGTTGCTAGCCAAGTGCATATCATATCAAAACCAGCATTAATTCTTTGTCCATCGAGTGGACAGGGATATGAGTGGATATCGCCTGATGAAATGGAGAAAATTAGTTATGGGTAAAGTTATTATCTCTTGAAAAGGGGTGGTAGTCTATTTTGATGCTTTATGCTACATACTGATAGCCTGCTTGCTCTTTCTATCAATTGTAATTTTTATTCTTTAGTCTGAGAAAAACAAAATGCAATTAATGTCAGTGACAAAGAGGCTGAAGAATTGTCAGAGACCCATGATCTCTGTATTGGAGGTGACTGCATTGAAATGTTGCAACAGAGTTCTGCTGTTCTACGAGTCATCCCTTATGTCAAGGTTTTAAATCACATTTTTATCTGGGTATCATTTTCCATGATGGTTTCATCTTGATGATGCATGTCCATTATTATGGTTTCAGGTTTTTGCAAGAGTTGCTCCAGAGCAAAAGGAACTTATCTTGACCACTTTTAAAACAGTTGGGAGGATCACTCTGATGTGCGGGGATGGAACCAATGATGTTGGTGCTCTAAAGCAGGTAAGTACACCACTTTCATTTTTTGAGTAAATAATCTCTCCAATTTTATCATGCACGTATTGTTTCTGGATGTGTGGATAAGAAGTTCATAGCTAATTATTAATTGATCTTTGGTTTGAAGTTCGATGATAATAAATGCAAAAACATTTGCCAATTATTTGTGCACGAATAAGTTTGGTAAAACACCTTTTAATTCTTACTGATCATATTCTTGGATGGTCATCCCTGTAGTCCACGAAACCAGGGTTCTTCCTTTTTCCTTCTTAATTACTATTTTAATTTTTGGACCAATTGAAATTCATTATTTCAGCTCAGGTAGGATAGACCTCCTTTAGGGATGCATATACAAATGGGAAGATAAAACAAGAAGTTTGGCATCTAAAACTCGTTTAGTCTTTATAAGGAAACAGCAATAAAGCATTATAACTGTTTTCACAGTACCAAAACCAGAAATTGCAGGAGAAATATAAATATTTGATACATTTTTTTCAGGCCCACGTAGGAGTTGCATTGTTGAATGCAGTGCCTCCAACACAAAGTGGAAACAAGTCATCAGAAACACCTAAAGATGGAACTCCCAAGCTTTCAAAGTCAAAAAAACCGAAGCCTGAAGTTAGTAATTTAAATGGAGAAAGCTCTTCTAGAGGTAAAGCTGTATCAAGATCAGATTCTGCTAGCCAATCAGCTGGTAACCGTCATCTGACACCAGCAGAAATGCAACGACAGAGGTTGAAGAAGCTAATGGAAGAGATGAACGAGGAGGGTGATGGTCGCTCAGCCCCCATTGTCAAGCTCGGAGATGCCTCAATGGCTTCCCCCTTCACAGCAAAGCATGCATCGGTTGCCCCCACGACAGACATAATTCGTCAGGGTCGAAGTACTTTAGTGACTACCCTCCAGATGTTTAAAATACTTGGTCTTAACTGCCTTGCTACAGCATATGTGTTGAGCGTCATGTATCTGGATGGCGTCAAGCTTGGTGATGTGCAGGCCACAATCAGTGGCGTCTTCACTGCTGCCTTTTTCCTTTTCATCTCCCAAGCACGGCCCCTTCCCACACTTTCAGCTGAAAGACCCCACCCTAATATTTTCTGCTTCTACGTCTTCCTTTCTCTCATGGGACAGTTTGCTATCCACCTGTTTTTCTTGATGTCGTCTGTGAAAAGTGCTGAGAAATACATGCCTGATGAATGCATCGAGCCTGACTCTAATTTTCATCCGAATCTTGTCAACACCGTTTCATACATGGTGAGCATGATGCTTCAGCTAGCCACTTTTGCTGTGAACTATATCGGTCATCCTTTCAACCAGAGCATCACAGAAAGCAAACCGTTCCTATACGCCCTCTTGGCTGCTTCAGGTTTCTTCACGGTGATCACCTCTGATCTATTCAGGAACTTGAATGACTGGTTGAAATTGGTGCCCTTGCCACCAGAATTGAGGAACAAGCTTTTGATCTGGGCTGTTCTCATGTTTCTGAGCTGCTATACGTGGGAGAGGCTGCTGAAATGGGCTTTCCCGGGTAGGATTCCAGCTTGGAAGAAACGTCAACGGTTGGCTGTGGCCAACGTAGAGAAGAAGAAACATGTCTGAACCCTGAACTGGTACACAAGTAACTGAATTTAGAGAATAGCATGGATAGGAGAATCAAGATGATCTAGATTCATCTTTCCCTTGATATGTGACAAATATATATATCCCATTAATTTTGATTACATGGTGGGAATTTTGTCTGAAGATGACCCAATTTTACCATGGAGAAGGATGAAGGTTTTTTCCTTGATTTTTGCTTCTTGAGCAAAACATGATATAGGGTAAGGAGGCATGGAATAGGAGGTGAGAGTCTGTGCACTGTCTCGTAAATTCGAACTTCAAACTATGTTTGCATTCTTACAAGTTGATTTGATATAGAGACTGCTGCTTTCTTCTTTCTTCAAATATTTTATACCTGTACTTTCTTAAACATATTTGCAATTGTAAAGATATTTTAATGAAAAGATGCATATGGGCGTTTGATGCCTGATGACGATCATTGGTGCTCGTAGTCTGCAGAATTTGTCTTGGTAAAAAAAAAAAAAAAAATATTTGGCAAATTAGTTAAGTTTTTTTTTTTTAAAAAAAAAAAAAACAAATAATACAATCCTTGGGTTTTGTTGCCAGGAATGGTATTAAATATTAATTGGGGATGTTTGTTTTTGTGGTTTAATTTATTTTTCAAAGGTTTTTAAAATTGTTTTTTTTCCCTCAAAAAGTATAAAATTGATGCTTTCGAGGGGTTTTTTTTTATGATTTTATTGTATTGATGTAAAAAATAAAAATATAAGAAATATTATTTTAATATATTTTTAATAAAAAATAATTTTACAAAAACGTTATATATTATATTTACCAAAACACACTTTTCGTGAGTGTTTAGCTAAGCTGTTAAAACCATGTTTCACTAATTAAAAAAAACATGAAATTAATGTTTTTTAAACTGTTGAATAAGAATTTCAATTGAAAATAGCACAATTCAATTTTATTAGAAAAATGTATAAATTGGATTGTTTGAAATACAATTAGGGAACTAAGTATATATCTAATTGAACGGCTCGTGAAGCTTGGACAATGAGAAGAAGCCAGGTAAAAAAGCCTACAAATTTCTCCTACCCAGAAATTCCCATCAAAACGTCTCTCTCCTACAGGCTTCTGCAAATCCGTTCTTTTTTTATATCAATGGACAGAGCCTCACAATAGTTGATAACATGATAGTGATTATTTTTGTTTTTTAAAATTATTTTTTAAAAAAGTTAATTTTTTAATGTTTTTTAATAAAAAATAATTTTTTAAAAATAAAAAATATTTTGATATATTTTTAAATAAAAAAATACTTTAAAAACCAATTATTTTTATACTTTTAAACCTAGCTTCCTGCCGCTAATGACGTTAAAAAAATCACCCCAGAGATGAAATTTAATTTAATTATTTAATTTTTATTCAAAACAATATTATACTCAACATAAATTAATATAAATTAACTTATAAAAAAAATTAACCCGGATCTTGGACTCCGCTTAAGTTTAAAAACTATGGATAAAAATGTAGTATTTTGACTAAACTATTATTTGGTCCGTAATTTCTCAGCAAACTAATCAATAGATCCACTTGGTTTAAAAAAATCCATGCATGTTCTTATCCTCTTATAAGTTAGTCCAAGTAATATCATCTTAGGGCATGTTTGGGAACGCGGCTCCGGCTGCGTTCCCAAAAAATTTGAATTTTTTTTTTATTAAAATTTAATATGGTTTGTATGTTTTGGATCGTTTTGATGTACTGATGTCAAAAATGATTTTTAAAAAATGAAAAAACATCATTGACATACATTTTGGCATGAAAAGTTATTTGAAAAGCACCCGCAACCAAACTGACAAACACGCTCTTAATCTCAACCTAACTTCCCACAATACAATTGAACATAATTGTTGAGGAACACACCAAATTGGCAGTCACAATCAAATTATTTTTTAATCTCAACATCAGCAATAAAAAGATGATTGTGAAAGGAAGAAGAAGAAGAAGAATAATGTTGCAGTAATAAATTTGTAAAAGGAAACAAAAAGAAAAGAAAAAATTTAAATATTTTGAGTTAACTGTTCTTAATCCCTATGGTTAAGCAAAATAATCAATTAATCACTTTAGTCTAAAAATTCCAATATTAATTCTCTATATTGTTCGTGCTCATCGATGACCTGGCTCTTTAATTAATTGTACATTGCAATTATTTCTTGCTTCAATACCCTTATTTTCACTCAAAATTACCATTTTTTCACCTATAGCAAACAAATTGTTTGTTCCGCCACGCTCTGTGTGATTTTGAAAAAAATTATTATTTTTTTGATATTTTTAAATTATTTTAATTTATTAAAATTGAAATTAAATTTTTTTAATATTTTTAAGTAAAAATTATTTTAAAAAATAATTATTATTACAATACCAAATATACTTAAAATTTAAATGCTTTTAAAAAGGACCCATCCAAATAATTAAAAAATAATTTAAATCAAAATTATTAAATTAGAGTTAGATTCGTGATTCAGTTTAAGTCTAGGTCACCAGTTGATTTATTAATGTTAATCTATTGAAACAACCAAGTCACAAGTGAAATTACGTTAATTTTTTATTATTTTTTTTAAAACTTTGATCTCGATTAGGATCTAAATCTGACTCGATAGGCCGAAATAAATTTAATAATAAAGAATAACATATGATTTTTATTATTTAAAGGCCCAAAATAATAAACTCAGATTTGTTTTACGGGAGGAGAAATTGGCGGTTGGTTTGGCTAGGGTTTTAGTATTATTTTATTATTTCGATATTTTTATATTTATTTTTCTTGAAAAAACATTTTTCGTTAAGGCTACAGTGTCGGCCCTAACACAAACAAACAAACACCTTCCAGACTCTCTTCGAAATCTCCATAAACCCATCAATCAGACAACAAATTCTCAACAACACACTAAGGTAAGCAAGCCCTAACTGTTTCTTTCTATGATCCTTTTCTTTTCCTTTTTTTTTTTCTGCGATCCCCCCCCCCCTCCTTTTCGTGTTCTTTTTAGGATTTCTTTTAACAATGTCTTGATGAATGTTTAAGGAAGAAACCCTTTAATTTTGAGGTAAAACCCTAAACCCTGATTTTTTTTATGGCTTCTTCGTGTTTTGGTTTCTGAGACGGTGTGATGGGGATAAGGGCATGGGGTTTCTGGTGGCTTGGTTGTGAGGAAAAGAGGAAAGTAGAGGGGAATGGGTGTGGAGATCATGAATTTTTTTTTTCTAAGAAACAAACAGGTAAAGAAAAATAAACGGTGGTTTTTGTTTTTATAGTTTTTTGAAGGAGGGTTTGTTGGAGGGTGGGATCATGATGCTTATGGAAGTATGTGAATGATTTTGAAAATGCTGATGGCAAGGTGTTTTGGAAAGCTGTTTTATTAGTTTGCACTGGTTGAGAACTTGAAGGAATCTTAGTTTGATGTGTTAAGTGATGTTATTGTTGGACTTAAAAGCATTTGCTTTTTGTTTTGGATTTCTTGTTCTCTGCGTTGTTTTGTGATGCATTTAATTGTTTTTTTATCAGTATATATGTACACACGTGTGTATGTATGTATATAAGTTTGGAAGAAAACTGTTTTGTCGAAGAATGTGGACACTGAAAAGTTTTGAATGCAATTACTGATGTGTTTATTGTTCGTTTTTCTTTCCTTTGGGTTTCCTTGCTCAATGCATACTTACAAAGTGCAACATATTTTAATGTTTTGATTGCTGCTTTTCTCTTTTTGTTTGGGGTATGTTTACCATGTATATGACATATGATTGGACCTGATGGTTTCTGCATGGTGAAAACTCGCAAGATTTCATTACTGATGCATGGTGTATGCTGCATTATATATTGTAGGAACCAGCGTAATCATGTTTGTTTTCAAAGTTTTTGATGGGGGGCATTGTGTGCATGCTTGTGCATCTATATGAAGAGTAGTTGATTTTTAATCTAACAAAGTTTTTTCATGGCTGTGTTTTTCATTCATTGAGGGGGGGGGGGGGGGGGGCAAGGGGTAAAAGTGCTTACACTGTATTTTTTTCTTGTGTTTTGTAGGTAGTTTGAAGGGAAGCTTTAACTATAACGTGTGCTTCTGGACTATGGGATCGTGTGCTTTTTGATGTCGCAGTCATACAAAGGTAGTGGAAATTAAAAGCCTGTTCTGTTGGACAACGGGATCATATGCATGGAGTCAGTTGTGTTTTTGAGGTTTTCATTGTGCTTCATTTTCTGCAGGTGCTTCAGAATCGCCTGAAAGTTGTGGCAGTGGAGAAGAAAGTACAAGGAAAGGGGCGTGTTTGTTGGAGATCAAACGCACTGGAATGGTACAATGGGGAATCAGCAGGCATATTGAGTCCATTGACAACAATCCTCCTCCAGGGGAAAATAACCCTCAACTTCCATCTCCCATTATCAAGCATGGACAGAAGAACCCTCAACTTCCATCTGCCATCACCGGGCATGGGAATAACCCTCAATTTCCATCTGCCATTGTCAAAGAAGAAGTAAAAGATGATGAAGCTAGGACAACTGAGTCTCTTGTGTTGCCAGAAGCTAAGAAGAGGAAGCATCATGCCCTTCAGGAACCCAGAGAAGCACGAGCTGTGAGATGTTCTAAAGCAAAGCAAACTAGCCTTGTTTATAAATGTAAGCAAATAAAGCGTGAGAATCCCATATCAGTAAAAAAGGAGAATGTCATGGATAGATGGTCAGTAGACAGGTACATGGTAAACCATTTTTCTTTTTCCTCCTATCAGTTGGGTTGACACATCATATGGTGCTTTTTGAAGTGAATGGTGTTTCTGTTTTGAAGGTATAATCAGGCGGAGAAAAGTATGTTGGAGGTCATGAAGGCTGAGGGGGCAGTGTTTGAGAAACCCATTTCCCGGTCAGCACTGCGAATGGTAGCTCGTAAACACATTGGTGACACTGGACTCTTAGACCACCTACTGAAGCACATTGATGGTAAGGTGGCACCAGGTGGCACTGAGCGGTTCTGTCGGTGTTATAACACTCAAGGGAAAATGGAGTATTGGCTGGAGAGTGCTGACCTGGTTAAAATTAAGCAGGAGGCTGGAGTACCAGATCCAAACTATGTTCCCCCATCCTGGTTGAGGCCTGGTAGTGTTGCGCCACTGGATTCTGTTTCTGCTGAAGAATTGACTCTGCTTAGAAAGGAAGTAGCAAAAATGACGAGGTAAATAAAGACAGTACTAGAATAAAAATCTTAATTATTTAAGCTTAGGTGTGCTGTCTTCCTTGAATAATCAAGTCTTCCTCTTATAGGGATATGGAGGAGCTGGTATCCAAGAATCAAGAGCAACATCAAGCTAACCATGTTGGGGTAAATATTGAGTTACAATCTGGAGTAAATGAACATAATTATTAGGATTGCTTTATAGGGCTCCATTTGAAGTCTTTGTCCTTTCAACAGGATATTTACAAGGAATTTGTGGAATGGAGAGGTAAGACAGACCAGCGCCTGATGGAGATTTCAAGTTCTTTGGGTGGTTTGCAGGTACCACAGGAATACCTTATCTTCTGTTTATTCTTTCTTCAACTTCTGATGTACTTTTTGCACCTGTCAGTGTACCTCAATCAATTGCCCTTGAATTTTCCTTTGGACAGGGAAAGTATAAGGAGATGATGGCATGGAAGTCGAAGATTGAACAACAACTCAAGGAAATGTCAAATTCACTAAGCAGCTTGCAATCATCAAAGCAATGCAATACCCTGAGTCCAGTTTCTGAAAGATGGGAGGACTGGTTGGAGAGCACCAACTTGGATAATATTCAAGGGGAAGACTTTGCACCTTGGCTAGAGAACATGGATTTGGTTAATGTTGGGTATAATGCCTCATTGAAAGAACCCTACAATGCCTCTCAACTGTGGTTGAAACCCTGTGATAGCCCCTCTCAGGAGCCTGTTTGTGCAAGAGAGCTGGAGCTGCTCAAGGAAGAAATGGCCAAAATGAAAAGGTGATAATTTTTTTTTCTTCTTGTTTATTTATTTATTTTTGTAAGTAGAGGACATAAAATTCCAATGCATAATTTTGAGAAAAGGTACAGAAGGCTTTGTGTTTGAACTATATCTATCAAAACACCCCTCCCTCCACAAAGGAAAAAGGATCTTTATTAATGATCTGAGGTTTGTTGTGCCTTTCTGTGGTATAAACAGAGATATGCAGGGGGTGGTACCCAATAGGATGGAGGAAGATAAAGCTAATATGACCTCAGATTCATCTGCCACGGCCAATTCCAAGACAGAACTTGACAATTCATTTTTTCAGGTGACGTTTGATAATAGCCGGTGCAAAATAAATTGCTCGCTATCTCCTATCATGGTGTAGGAGCTCAATTAAACACACGGTTCATATAATGTCTTTGCAGGAAATGTTCAAGGACTTCGGAAAATGGAGAAAGAAGATGGAGCAACAGATGCTTGAGATTTCCAATGCTGTCAATACTTTACAGGCATCAAAGTAATACCTCTCCTGAAGCCTTGACATGAAGATAGAAAAGATAGGATGTTAGTGATCTTTTGTTCCATTTTGAAGAAACCCAGTTACCCATAGAGTAGCAGGATTAGATATTTAGATACTGTACAGGCTTTACAAGCTAAAACAAGAGCTCTTGCTGATTCCAAATCATCCAAAGCAATAGGACCGGCATCTGACCTTTTGACCACCAAATGAACCAGCTTACATGAACCATATCTTATATATGAGATGCTAATTGTAGAGATCCCGCTTTACTGTTCTTGGGATATAGATGAAGTTGGACACCTTGGAGTGGATCCTTTTTACCGGCTACTTAGTTATAGAAGTTTATTTTGTTTAGGATATGGGATTGTAATGGATTAATGACTATTGCTCTCCTTTATTTTCATGTTAATCTACTGGCAGCTCATGTTTATCCTCTTCTGTGTCGGCCAAACTTGTATTATTAGCTATTACAATTTGTTAGAAAAGAAGTCATCATTGTGGGATCTTTTGGTCAGTTTGCCCGATGCTGCATTATCACACATCGGTGCCTGTTAGCTTTATTGGCTGTAAAGTAAACCAAAAGGCCAAGAGAAGGGGCAATCTGGTCGATGCGTGCGCTTCTTGTATGTAATTGAACTTTTGTATGATTTGAGTGGAGAAAACAGGTCATAAAGTTGGCCTTGGTTCACGTTCATCGGGACTAGGTTTGTATCTGCGGGTCCCTGGATGAGAGACCCTGAGTACCTCCTGTCTTGTGAATTTATATTGTTGCAGAACAACTCAAGCTTCTAATACGGAGGAGCTTATTGTGTGGCTTAAAATCAATTTGGATCGCATTTCAGGCATGTGTTCAAGTTTTTAAGTTTTGGAATCAAGTGAAATTTATAAAAAGGAATCATTTGGTCTCTGCATAATAATAAACTTTCTACAATTACTTACCATTGCGAATATGAGGTTTGAACTCGAAATTATTTTAACCACTATATACGTTGAACTATAAGCTTATTGACAAATGATGCTGAGGAGAATTTGAATCTAAACTTTACTCTTTCATAATTTTTTACAATCATGTAAGAATTATTTATGTAGCAAAGAAAGTGAACATGGGATCTCAAACTTCTTTTATATTTTTTACAACTAGGTTGTTTATGATCATTTTTTATATGAAATACAATATTAAAGAATTATCTCAATCTAAAATTAAAACTATTAAGTAAGATTTCAAGAATAGTTTTATATCTCTCTAACATATATTTTCAAGTGAAAACTTTTTAAACTTTAAACTTGTATAAACTCACACCACATTGTACTTAATTTTATTATTTGTAATGAGAGTGATGAGATTTAAACTCGTGATTATTTGATTATCAAAGCTCTAATACCATATTAAAGAACCATATGATGCAACCGAGCTTGTTGAAATCAAAGGTTCTAAGTATTCGAGTGAAGATCTGACATTACCATATGAGAATCTGATCTAAGCAGACTTTGTGGATAACCTAGCAGAGATAGGTCTATACCCAAGAGGAAGATGTTTGGTCATGCCAAACTAAGTTAGCACCTTAAAATTGAAATAACATGATATCCAACTATTATATATGACTCAAATTTTTCCAGGAAATTTTATAGGCATTTGTCTTTTATTAAGCTTCTCCATTGCTTATTAAACCATTAGATCTCTCAAAATAAGGCCTAAAAGTTGCTAGTTGGGGCTAGTTTTGTTATTTTCCTAGGACTTTTTGGATTTATTATTTTATTTTGGATTCTATTTTAATTTCCTTGATGTTTTGGGACTTTAGGTTATTTCCTTGTAGAGATAGGTTTTCCTAGCCTATTTAAAGGTTCTGTAAACCTCTTAAAAAGATAGCTACCATATATTTAATTTTTAGAGAATCAAATTATGAATTTAGAGTTCACATCTGCAATTCTTTTCGCTCATTAACATTCTAGTGGTTTTTATGCTATTGTTGTCTTATTAGCTTCTTATTGCATCACTATCTCAACTCAAAAAACTTAAACTATTAGGTGAGGTCTCAAAAACAGTTTTATATTACTCTTTAATAGGGAAAACATTACATGGTTTCCAGAAATGGAAGAAATTGAAGCCATTACCAATTGGGAATCTTTTGTGAAGTCTTTGCAGATTCAATTTATGACATCTGCTTATGATGACCTCATGAAAGCACTTATCAACCTAAGGTAGATTACTACGATAGAAAACTATAAATCCCAATTCAAACTCATTTCAAACAAAGTTCGAGGATTATTTGATTCTCAGTATTTAATTTTTTTCTTAGGAAGACTGAAAAAGAAAATCAAAATTAGGGTTAGGATGATAAATCCTCATAATCTTGTTGTGGCCTATAGGCTAGCTCTAATGTAGGAGGAAAACCTAACGGTGGTTTATTGAAGTTGGAAGCCTATTATCGATAAGATTCAAGGGAAACCCACTTTCTTAGACCAATCTAGAGTTGATCTAAAATCTAGCCTATTAGTTCAAAAACTAACATTGGAAAGGCCTATATTTTGAATGCAATGAAAAGTGGAGTATGAGCCATAAGTGTTCTTAATTAAAGATGTATAAGAACAAGAAGATGTAGGTTTTGC
Organism: Populus trichocarpa; assembly: GCF_000002775.5. NCBI lineage: Eukaryota > Viridiplantae > Streptophyta > Magnoliopsida > Malpighiales > Salicaceae > Populus > Populus trichocarpa. The sequence goes on from NW_026291139.1 coordinate 205,443, forward strand.
AGCGGTCAGAGACTTGATTGATTTAGAGGAGCCTTTATCGGTTAATAAAAGAGAATAGATATTCATATATGCTATGATAGGGATTCCTAACCAAGGTTGTCAATTATGTTTTGTTTGATATTCTGTTTCTCTTATTGTAATAATAAATTTTAGGGGTGAGCAAATCCGGTTCGGTTCAGTTTTTACCTAAAAAACTAACCAAAATCAAATTTTAAAAAACTTAAAAATTCAAACCGGAACCGAACCGGAACCGGTTCAAACCGACCGGTTTCGGTTCGGTCCGGTTCGGTTTTCTTGTTAAAAAATCGGAAAAACCTATATTTGTTGTTTGGGCTTTTTTTTAGGCTTTCTAATGGGTTTTCTGATGGGCTTTTTGATGGGCTTATAATTGATGTTAATATTATCTAATTTTATTAGAAGATTCTATAATATATTTAATTTTTTTATCACTCAATATTCATTATATTAAATTATTAGTGTTAATATTTTGTTCAAGTCTTTTTAATATTTGTGTTTTGGACTTATCCTGCATCAAATAATCCACACACACTAAGTTAAAATCTAAATTACAAAGCATTGCCTTCAAAAGGGCTTAAAAAAAAACAATAAAACACCTTACATAAAAAATAAAACACTTAATGCAAAAAAATATAAATCTTCATTGTGCACATCATCCCAATCAAAAAGCTCACGAAGATGACAAGATAATTGCACTTTGATTCCTTAATACCATTGACATCAAAACCTGGAATTCAAGATCAAAACTGAAGAAAAAATTGATTAGATGACACTGAAGAAAAAATTGAACAAGAAAAAAACTTCAAAACTAGCAAAACCAGGACCATTAAAAAGACAAAAATGAAAAACAAGCATAAAGGATTCAAGGACCGCAAAAAAAGAGAGTAAAGAATAAACCAATCAAGTCTGCAACTGACATAATGCATTCTCAAATCAGTAAAGAATAAATTCTAGGGTATCAAACGGCTAAAAAAATGATGAACAAGAGCAGTATTAATTAGAGACTAATAAGAGACCTATGCAATATAAAACAAGATCACAATCACGATATGCAGGTCAACTAAACTAGGTTACAGACTCGATAGTTTCTTCCTCCTCAATCGAAATGAAAAAACCCATTAAAGAATCATAAAGGATTCAAGGACCGTAAAAAGAGAGAGTAAAGAATAAACCAATCAAGTCAGCAACTAACATAATGCATTCTCAAACAAACCCAGTAAAACAGCATGATCAAATGTTATTTAAGCAAAGTTCAGATCTTGATCACAAAATCACTGCTTTTAGCCAAACCCCACAATAGATCCAAGCCAACAACGAAACCCAGATGAAAAAAAGAGTAAAAACAATAAATGAAAAACCCATTAAAGAAAATGAGAGATGAGCAGTGGAAGAAAGTACTTAGCTTGAAAGATCGAGAAAGCTGAAAGAAGATTTGAACTTTAGCAACAAAAACATTGTAGACAGAGAGCTCCTTGTAATGAAATACTGGGGAAGCTTGGCAGCCTCAGAATCTGAGCATGGATTTCACAGAACATTAATATAATGCAAATGCAAATTTGCTTCTAATAATTCCCGAGAAAATAACCAGTAGCAGTGGGTGCATATATTCTTACTGTTGGAACTTCTTCAGGCTTCTTATCCAACAAAACAGCACGAACATGAAGATTGAAGATGAAGAAATCATACCTCGTGTCCCTGGGTTGTTAGATTTGAAGATGAATATTGAAACTTTGTTGAAGTTTTGTTAGACGACTAGAAGTCTAGATCTGGCCATGAAGTTTTATAAAGTGATGGAGAATTCAATTTTTATCAAGCCGAGAGTGTGAGAGATTGAGATTTGAGAGGTTGTGGCTTGTGAGGGCTTTGGGGAAGGGGGGGTGGCTGCGTGGATGCAGAAGGATGGGGAATGCTAGGGTTAAAAAAAGAGGGCTTTTATAGTATTTTTTTTTAAAACTGAACCGGTTCGGTTCGGTTTATTCGGTTTTTTGCTTATCAAACCGAAACCAAACCGAACCGGCCGATTTTTTTTTAAATTTTAATCGGTTTAAATCGGTTTTTTTTTTCGGTTCGGTTTTTTCAGTTATTTTTTTCCGGTTTTCTCGGTTTAATCGGGTTTTCGGTTTTTTTGCTCACCCCTAATAAATTTGAGTTTCAGAGTATTTTGGCATTTCATTCTGAGGTCTTGCACTTTACATTTTATATATAAATTTCAAAACATTAATTCAGCATACATGATTTCAATTTAAATTCAAATAAAAATTAACTTTAAATTATACAATACAAACACAACATCAATTATCTAAATATAATTTTAAAATTTAACACATTTTTAAATTGTTATGAATCAAAACTAAAAAGAATTTTAACTTAAAATAATTCACTTTCACCAAATACATTTCTAAGTATTTGCTCAAGTAAGTTAGGGAGGTGAGCCACACTTGCTTTTAAATACTCCAACTCTTCTTAGAAATAAACATAACGGTGTGCACGTTATTCATGTTCCATATTTTTTAGTCAAAGTTAGGTGTTGTAGATTCTTTGAGGACCTATATTTCAACCTGATGCATATGTATATATGCTATTTACAATGAATGTATATATGTGTATGGATGCAAATGTATGTACATACACATTGGGTATGGATGACGAAAACCCATGCAAAATGAATATTTAGGAAGTTCATGTTCTAAAGGAAGATTCTAGGGTCATTATATGAGGGTAAACTTTTTATCTGGTCCCAAAAGATCTATAAACTGTCCAGTGATTACCTTACATAAAAGCAATATAAGAGTTTACAAGAAATGGTTGGGCACAATGTCACTGCTGACAATATATTTATTGGTGTAAGCCGCAGGACTGTGGCTGTGGCTGTGGCCGCTGACACTGTCCCTTTACAAAAGGATGTTGCCACCTTCCTCCCTAGCGATATTTCTCCACCTACTGAGAAGTATTGGTACTCAAGGTTGCCCAACACTCCGTTGCCAAGAGCCCTAGGATATCTTCTATAACCTGGTCATTATCCTTCAATCTCCACAGAATTCGCTAATGAAAACGTAAGTGCTGCAGCTTCTCAAAGAACCTATAAACAAGGATATAGATCTGTCAAGCATAAAACAGCCATAAAGTCTGCCCTCCCCGACTCAACGATATTCTACCTGTACAACGATCTCCAACCAGGTAAAAGGATGAGAATTCATTTTACTAATAGTGGGACCAAGGTTAGTTTCCTGCCTCGTCAGGTTGCAGAGTCTATACCATTTTCGAGTGACAAAGTACCAGAGATTTTGAACTACTTTGCACTACAAGTCAACTCAAAAGAGGCTCAGGTTATTAGAGATGAAATAGGAGGATGTGAGGAGCCAAACATGGAAGGAGAAGAAAAATTCTGTGCTACATCTCTGGAGTCATTAATTGATTTTAGTGTTGAAAGGCTTGGCCGAAATGTTCGCGTACTCTCCACTGACGCAGGCAAGAAGCAAGAATATACTGTTTCGGCCAAAGCGACAATGATTGGAGATCATAAAGCAGCAGTGTGTCACAAGATGAGATATCCCTATGCAGTGCACTATGCCATGTAATCGTAGACACAGAGGTTTATGAGGTTCCTTTAGTGGGTGCTGATGGCACAAAAGTGAAAGCTGTGACAGTTTGCCACCTCAACACATCAGCTTGGAGTCCAGACCATATGGCGTTTCAAGTTCTCAAAATTAAGCCAGGACCAGCTGTTTGTCACTTTCTCGATAGCGATCGATACTCTCGTTTGGGTGCCAAAGAAGGATTAAAAAATGACTCCATGATCATTGGTAGAAGCTTGGTATTGATCAGCAAAGGTCCTTAATAAGTTTGCTGCCCAGTCGTCATAAGTGTTTATAATATGCATTTATTTCCGGTCCCTTCCCCGTCGTCGTTGCTGCTTGTGTTTGTCATATACATGTACGTAGCCCCCCACCTTGTTTTCTTGGAAGTCCTGTTGTCCAAGATGTTAGCAATTAATTTGCTTAATAAGAAGGTTATCCTAATTAAGAAACCCGCCTTATCTATTCAAAGTTTGAATTTGTAATCCTCGACTCTACGTTTGTTACTCAATACATTGAAGTGAAGTTCCCTTATGAATGGTAAAGCTACTGGACATGTCAAGCTTTTTCTGGAGAGACTCTCTGTATGTGTTTTAGGTGTTTTCATTAACATTGCTGTCAAGCTAGGAGCTTCATATAGCCAAGATCTTCTTAATTCACGATTGCAGGCATGTGTTCTGGTTCTTAAGTTTTGGAATCAAGTGAAATTTAGAAAAAAGAATCATTTGGTCTCTGCATATAATAAACTTTCTACAACTGGTTACCATTGCGAATACGAGGTTTGAAGTCGAAATTATTTTAACACTGTTCACGTTGAACTATAAGCTTATATATTCACAAATGATGTTGAGGTGAATCTAAACTTTACTCTTTCATATATTTTTGACTATCATGTAAGAATTATTAATTAAGAAGCAAAGAAAGTGAATATGGGATCTCAAAGTTCTTTATATTTTTTACAACACAGGTTTTTTATGGCCATTATTTTGCATATGAAATAGAATATCAAAGAAATATTTTAATCTAAACTTTAAACTATTAAGTATGGTTTCAAAAATAATTTTATTTTTTTAAATATATATTTTTAAGTGAAAGTTTTTTAAACTTTAAATTTACGTAAATCTATACTATTGTATATATACTTAATTTAAACTCATAGCTTTTTAGTTATAAAAATTTTAATACTACATAAAATAACCACGTCAAGCAACTGAGTTTATAAAAATCAAAAGTTTTAACAATTAGCGTGAGAATCTAACACTATTAGATAGAGTGAGGATTAAATAGGGATAGGATATAAACACACTAAGTATTAGAGATTCTTCCCCCATGCACTACTTTTGTCTTTAATTTCTCCCATTGAAATATGAAAGGAGTGATTAAGACAGTGTGCACTTGAAGCCACATCCTTCCAAAGTCTAGTGTCTGGGTTACTATACCTCCACAGCCACTTGAATGATTTGATGAGTTGAGAAACTAGGACTTCAAGCCGGCCTTGTTTCCTATTCATCAGCACTGGATTTGTCTCTGCGGGTCCCTGGATGAGAGACTCTGAGTACCAAAATTTAAAAGAACATTTTTTTTATATATTAAGACTCAAAATCTAAACTTAACATAACAAGAGAGGGAGGAAACTCTTTAAGATGTATTAGGCATGACATCCATTTCAAGATTAGGACATTAATTCGCATAAAATTTCTCTCTCTGTATCTTCTATGGTGCAATTGGCTCTGTATATTTATTATAAAAGTCATCAATAATCATGTCCGTTGTGGCTTTTGTGGAAGCATCACAAAAGTTTGAAGTCCAGACCATTTGGCGTTTGAAGTTCTCAAAATTAAGCCAGGACCGGCTGCTTGTCACTTTCTTGCAAGTGATACTCTAAAATGGGTGGCCAGCAAATGATCAAAACACGACTCCATGACCATATGGTGTTGCTATTTGTGTTCGACACTTACTCTACATGCAAGCATGCAATTTAGATTCATATATCACAACAAATACACTTATATATGACATGTCTGTAATAAATGCATGAATTTACGAGTGTAAAACACATCATCCTTGGTATAACACGTTCCAAACTTAACTAAGTGTCGGTTATTATAGAGATCACCATTAGCAATGTAGGTTTTCTTGGCAGAAGTAGAGGAAAAGAGTATCTAGGTTAGTACTTTACAATATATAGAACAACAGATGCTGGAGATTCCCAATGCTGTTAATACTTTACAGACATCAAAGCGATGCATCTCCAGAAGCCTTTACAAGAAGATAGGATGTTAGTGATCTTTCGTTCCATTTTGAAGAAACCCAGTTACCCATAGAGTAGTGGGAATTTGATCTTTAGATACTGTACAGGTTTTACAAGCTAAAACAAGAGCTCCTGCTGATTCCAAAGCAATAGGACCGGCATCTGACCTTTTGGCCACCTAATGAACCAACTTACACGAGCCATACCTTATATATAAGATGCTAATTGTAGAGATCACGCTTTACTGTTCTTGGGATATCGATGAAGTTCGACACCTTGGAGTGGATCCTTTTAACGCCTGCCTAGCTATACAAGTTTATTTTGTTTAGGATCTGGGATTGTAATGGGTCTATGACTAATGCTGGTCTCCTTTACGGTTAAGTTAATTTACTTGCAGTTCTTTATGGTTATCATTCTGTGTCGGCCAAACTTGTATAATTAATTACTGCAATTTGCTAGAAAATCAGTTGATGTCATCATTGTGGGATGTTTTTGCGAGTTTCCGGCTGCTGCATCACCACATCTGTGCCTATCAGCTTTATTGGCAGTTTGTTTGATGTGTGTGATTCCATTAGGATCAGATTGCATATAAAGCGACATCTTCAAGTTGACATAATATGACATCTTCAAGGCGGCTCTGGTTCCTGTTCATCAGTACTGTATTTGTCCCTGGATGAGACACCCTGAGTGCTCAAGTTTTTAAGTTTTGGAATCAAGTGAAATTTAGAAAAATAGACTGATTTGGTTTATGCATTCAATAAACTTACTCTCTACTATTGCTTTCCTTCTGTCTTACATAATAAGCTTATTTACAAATGATGTTGAGTGGATGTGAATCTAAACTTCACTCTTTCATATCGTTTTGGCAATTATGTAAGATTTAATTAAGTAGCCATAAAATATACTTCAATCATAAATTATGGTAAAAAACTCATCAACATTAAAAAAAAAAAAAAAGAAGAAGAAGAAGCAAATCAAATGGGCTCTTTTGGGCTTTTCCATTTTGAGATACGGCTAGCAAACCATCAAAAAAAGATAACATGGGATCCATGGACAAATTTACTTCTTTTTTTTATTATTATTATTATTATTATTATTATCTTTTTAATAATGTTTTATTTTATTATTCATTTTACTTTTTAAATTTTTAATCAACATCCGGAATATAAAGCCTAAGTGTAACAATTGTAATTTTAGAAATAATATTATATTTCAGCAAAACATTTGTCGACCAAATTGGTGAATCTATTTTTTTTTTTTTTTTCATTTGTGTGAAACTTTGGAAAAGTTTTCTCTGTTATTGTTCTCCTGGAAAGACTCCAATGTTGCAGGACAACAATACCTCCTTTTATTACGACGCCACTGTGTATATATAAGTTGGGAATAATGGGCTCTCTTTGGGCCAATGGTTGCTCTACTATTCCCTGAACATCCCATGCTTTCTTGTTTGAGCTATCATGCTCGAGGAGGCTATGTCTTTAAAACTTTTACCACATTGGTCCGAACCAAGAGTTCTGGGAATGCACTGCTGAGACCCCAACTCCCTAGCAACCATGGGTGGATCATAACTGATATACCCGATAATTCCAAGCAAAGGAACCCATAGATATTTCCCACAATAAGGCTTTGATCTCAATATCCAAATTGCTCTCCAGCTGAAAATAGTTATGGCACTGTATCAATTTCATTGAAAGAATCAACTTCAAGCATCTTACTCAAAAAATTTGTCTCCTAATCATTTTGTTTTCTTTTAGTGTAGCTTGAATTTTCATATTTCTGGTTCAAATTTCTCTACTCAAAGATCTTCTGGTGTGCGATAACCTGTCATCGCCATCTGGTCCCTCTGTTTCAGTCAAGCATCATGCTAGTAATTTATGTTTTCAGACTGTCATTAAGCTTTTTCAAAATTATGATTCTTTAAACCGCCTTGTAGGGTCACCATATCTATTCTCTTATATGGCAGATACAACACTATAAGACTATATTTTTCATGACCAGTTCATGGACGGCAGAGAGTGCTGCAGTGCAATCATAATATGGAAGTTTTTTTTACTTGAAACTTATACAGAATCATTATTATTTTATATTTAGTTTTATTAATTTAAGTAAAGAAAACGAGCGTGCCAAGATTCGATTTAAACTCTTAACTACTTAGTTAATAAGAATTTGATACTATGTTAAAAACATATAAATCTTAAAACTTAATCTAAATGGTTTATATTAATCTCTCACAGTCCAAATTCCTTCCACTATATATGTATACATATGTTTGTTTGTTTTTTCTTTTAGTTATTGGCCGAGGTTTCTTCCATTGATTATGGGATCACATTTTCTAAGCATATATACCAAATTGCAACTGTACTTCTGAATGTGTATACCTGATAAGGCTGGTTTTTGAGGATCACCTTCTTAAGGAAACCAGGGCTTCCACACTAAAACAGGGTGAGGAGGTGCGTGTATATGACAAACATAAACAGCTACGACAACAGGTAAGGGACCGGAGAACATAGATATTAATTATAAGCAGGGAAGAGACCGGGAGTACATAGATATTATAAACAGCTACGACAACAGGGAAGGGACCGGAGTACATAGATATTATAAACAGCTACGACAACAGGGAAGGGACCGGAGTACATACATATTATAAACAGCTACGACAGCAAGGCAGCAAACTTATTAAAGTCCTGATCTGCTGATCAATACCGAGCTTTTACCAATGGTCATGGAGTCATTTCTTTATCCTTATTTGGCACCCAAACGAGAGTATCACTATCTATAAAGTGACAAACAGCAGGTCCTGGCTTAATTTTGAGAACTTCAAACGCCATATGGTCTGGACTCCAAGCTGACGTGTTCAGGTGGCAAACCGTTACAGCCTTCACTCTTGTGCCATCAGCACCCACTAATGGAACCTCATCAACCTCTGTGTCTGCGATTACATGGCAATAGTGCACTGCATAAGGATATCTCATCTTGTGACACACTGCTGCTTTATGATCTCCAATCATTCTCACTTCGGCTGAAACCGTATACTCTTGCTTCTTGCCTGCTCCAGTCGAGAGTACCCGAACATTTTGGCCAAGCCTTTCAACACTATAATCAATTAATGACTCTAGAGATGTAGCACAATATTTGTCTTCTCCTTCCATGTTTGGCTCCTCGCATCCTCCTATTTCTTCTCTGATGACCTGAGCCTCTTTTGAGTTGACTTCTAGTGTAAAGTACTTCAAAATCTCTGGTATTTTGTCACTGGAAAATGGTATAGACTCTGCGATTTGACGAGGCAAGAAACTAACCTTGGTTCCACTATCCGTAAAAAGAATTTTCAATTTTTTACCTGGATGGAGATCGTTGTACTGGTAGAATATCGTTGAGTCAGGGAGGGCAGACTTTAGGGATTTTTTATCGCCTCTTTTATAGCCTCGTTTGTAAACTCTTCTATAGATTCTTTGGATAACAGTAGCACTTACGTTTTCATTAGCGAATTCTCTGGTGATTGAAGGATAATGACCAGGTTGTAGAAGATATTCCAGGGCTTTTGGCAATGGAGTGTTGGGCAACCTTGAGTACCAATACTTCTCAGTAGGTGGAGAAATATCGCTAGGGAGGAAGGTGGCAACTTTCTTTGGTAAAGGGACATTGTCAGCAGCCACAGCCACTGTCGTGTGGGATACACCGATGGTATTGGCAGCGGTGGAGAAGGTAATGTAGAGGGAGAGAGTAAGAAAGAAGAGGAGGAGCAGTGCACAAGAATTGGCTATAGACATTTTTTGAAGATAATGAAGAAGTGAGCAAGTGACATTATTTATGGAGGTAAATTTGTTTATATCCTGCAAGGCAACACGCGTGTGAAGTGAGAAGTTGACAAGTCAAAGGTAGAGACAAGCTCAAAGACACAAGGTCTGCTTGGTAGCCAATAGGGTTTGAGAGAGAGAGAGAGAAATGGGGTTGCTCAAGGAATGAGGCATATCATTTTGCAATCGACTCCTTCCATTTTTGACGCTCGCTGACAGAGCTGTCAGCGCTGCTTGCTCGAGGCAGTGAGGGCAGCTATGTCCTTGCGCTCTCTCTCACGGGCGGTGCAAGTGTGTGGGGTTGATAGTGACCACGCCTTCCCTCACTCCTGTCTTTGTCTGCCCGGCATTCAAGACGCGATAATTGATCAAATAGTATACTTTGTATATTAGCGAGGAAAATTAGAAATATTGACAAAAAATTGTATAGTTTAAAAATAATTAGTCATATAGTATACTTTGTATACGTGATAATTCACAATTATAATATTTAAAAATATCACGTTTAGATATGGTGATTTTATCCATTGAATGTTATAATTTTAAATTGTATTTTAACCTGGTTTGTTTTTCTCTACCACCATTGTAGCTTTTCTCTTTATAAAAAACTTGCTGTTTATATTCTTTCTTTCTAAAAAACTTATTGATACTGCCGTCCTGGCTTTATAGTGTGTTTGTTGTCCGCTAGTTTAACCTCGTTTGTTTTTCATGTTAGTGGTGAAACAAATACAATAATTTATTTAGTAACAAGGAAAGTGTATTTTATGCTGTGAGAGTCATTAAAAAATTAAATATAAAATATAAGTTTTGTGTAGTAGTTTTTATATATGTTTTAATTGAGTTTTGTAAATATTTTTATTTTATTTAAATATTTTATATGTTTTTTTGTTACATATAAACTTCAACCATAATTTTTACTAAACACATATTTAAATCCAACTAATAATAATTAAAAATATTTTTTTAAAATTTATTTTTTTCAAATCACAACCATAAAAATTACCTAAAAAACAAACACAACTTTATACGCTCAAAAATCCATAAAGTATAAACCCTACACCACTTTTCAAGTCACGAGCGTAGACTTCCACCACTCCCTAGTGGAAAAATACTATGTAAACAAACTACATTTGTATTAATTAAGTGTTTTTCATAGTTAATTTATGTCAAAATCACTCTTCCCATCTCACCAAGTTTAGTGTCAAAATCACCATCCATAAAGTATAAACCCTACACCACTTTTCAAGTCACGAGCGTAGACTTCCACCACTCCCTAGTGGAAAAATACTATGTAAACAAACTACATTTGTATTAATTAAGTGTTTTTCATAGTTAATTTATGTCAAAATCACTCTTCCCATCTCACCAAGTTTAGTGTCAAAATCACCATCCATAAAGTATAAACCCTACACCACTTTACAAGTCACGAGCATAGACTTCCACCACTCCCTAGTGGAAAAATAGTATGTAACAAACTACATTTGTATTAGTTAAGTGTTTTTCATAGTTAATTTATGTTTAATTTGTGCTTGCTTGAAATTAAGGTTTAATTTACAAATTAGGTTGGTTTAAAATTACAGTTTGATTGAATTGTGTTAATATCTATTAATTTATAAAAATAGGGTTGATTTTTAATAATGAGCATGGAAATAGCATGAATTATGTTTCATTTTAATCAATTATGCTTGCGGTGATTTGTCAACTAAGTTGTTGAAATTAAGGTTTTTGATTGGTTTATGATAAATTACCATGAATTTATATAATTAGAGTTGATTTCATGCAAATAAACATGAAAATAACATGAATTAGAATGAGTTTTGATCAATTATGTTTTTCGTTGATTTGTCAGATAGGTTGGATTTTAATGAATTTTGCGTGGCGTTGAATGTTTGGATAAATTATTGAATTTAAGGATTTTGTATGAATTAGTAGAAATTAATTATGAATTCAAGCAATTAGTGTTTTTTAGTACAAACAAGAAGTTCTTAAAGAAGATGACTTAGTCATTTGGTTATATCTTCTTCTTTTTATTAGGGTCTTAGATGTAGTTGAGTTTGTGATAACAAATGATTCTGAGTAGTCATGTATAGTTTTGCCATAACTAAATAAGGATATGCTCCAAACATACCAAACATATTATGCTCTAAATAAGGATAACTAAATTATGACCTAGAAGATGCATTTATAAATTAGTGGGACATGTTTAGGACTAAGAAAAGGTCTAGTCGCACCAAACTAGAATAAGGGATCAAAGGGACTATAATTTTTTATTCCAACATTAGATCAAGTTGAAATTTTTACAGGAGTTTTTGGAGACTGTTTATTTTCTATAATAGCCACTACATCACTACATGTACTGTTGGTTTTTAAAAAATCTCGCTCAAAACCCATGGATTTGGTAATTTTGTTATTTTCCTTGTGTTTTTTTTTCATGTTTTATTTTAAATTTTATGCTTCTTTCATTGGCTCTTTGACATGCCTCACATTATCTAATATAGTCCTTTACTTTAAATTTCATTACCACCTAACAAAAATCCCTCATTGGTTGGCTTAGGGGTATCTCTGAATGACCTACTGTTGGATTGTCATATATATGCTACATGATTGTTGACTTGAGGGGAAATTTTTTATAGATATAAATTCCTTCCTTGTACAGCAGCACCCCACCATTTATTTGGTACCTCAGGTCACCTATAGTGTCACCATTCATCTACTAAAAGATTTGTTGTATTTCCTTCACCTAGTACAGCTTTCTTTGAGGTTTTCTACTCACCATTACTATCCACCTTAATCCGACTCTAATAATGAATATAGTAATATTTAAACTTGTAATCATTTAATTATTAAATTTTAATATCATATTTCAATTCAAAAATTTAATTTATCAATTGAAGTACGAAGAATGGTTTTATATATCACTCTCTTACGGTCCAAATTCCTTCTTCTTTTTATGTTTACAAATTTTTGTTTTTTTATTTTATTTCTTGACCGAGGTTCCTTCCATTGATTATGGGATCTCACATTTTCTAAAGCATACCAAGTTGCCGTGGTGATTCGTAATTTTTGTAAGTGTCCTGTTTCTTTATTATTCTTAAGGGATCAACACAATAGGGCTGGGGAGTGCATATGCATTACAAACACAAACAGGTAAGACATGCAACAGGGGAGGGAACGGGAGTACATACATATTACAAATAGCTATGACAACAAGGCAGCAAATTTTATTAAGGCCTTTTATCAAGACCAAGCTTTGACATATTTTCATGGAGTCATCTCTTTATCCCTTCGTTGGCACCCAAACGAGAGTATCACTATCGAGAAAGTGACAAACAGCTGGTCCTGGCTTAATTTTGAGAACTTCAAACGCCATATGGTCTGGAGTCCAAGCTGATTGATGTGATTTATTATAAGAGTTTTCAAAATATATTTATTATTTTTAAATTATATCGAGTATTAGCTGAAACAAATAAGTCGCATTACTATCATTTAATTGACAGGTTGATTTGTTTTATTTTGATTTTGCCTGTTTTCACTACTACTATAGACTTGATATTTTCGGCTATGAAACATGTTAAAACTGTACTTCTTAATAAAATGAAAGAGGAGTTTTTAGCAGATTTTATGATGATTTACATTGAACGAAAACTTGTTGAAGATATTAATTCGGATTCAATTATAAATGAATTATATTCTATAAAATATCAAATGGTGCAACTTTAATAGTGTAATTTATTTTTATTTTGAATTTTATGTACTTAAAATTTTATTTTTTATATATTTTATGTTATGTATTTGAATTAAAATTTTATTATTAACTTAACAAATTTATATATCCAAGTTGACTATTAATTTTAAAAAGTAATTTATATGCATTTATATCATACTCTAGAATAAAAAAAAAATTCTGACTCCGCCCCTGACTCCAAGCTGATGTGTTGAGGTTGCAAACTGTCACGGCTTTCACTTTTGTGCCATCAGCACCCACTAAGGGTACCTCATAAATTTCTGTGTCTGCGATTACATGGCAATAGTGTGCTGCATAGGGATATCTCATCTTGTGACACACTGCTGCTTTGTGATCTCCAATCATCGTCGCTTTGGCCGAAACAGTATACTCTTGCTTCTTGCCTGCGTCAGTGGGAAGTACCCGAACATTTTGGCCAAGCCTTTCAACACTAAAATCAATTAATGACTCCAGAGATGTAGCACATAATTTTTCTTCTCTTTCCAGTCAAAACGTACGCAGAGTTTTCAAATGGATTCAATTGTTTATTTTCACTTAGTAACTTCCTCTGTTACAAGCAGAATATATATAGCTACTCTACATAAGAATCCCTACGTTTCAGATCCTATAGTTTAGGACTGATTTGCTAATTACATGGAAACCTATTTCTACTAGGATACAATCACGTATTTACCGGGATGCTGGAATATATCTTTCCAGCTAATATCAGAGACAATGTAGGACTTGAATGCTGCAAATCCAACTTGGAGATAATTACCGCAATTGTTAACACTCCCCCTCAAGTTGGTGCGTAGATGTCACTCATTCCAATTTCGCTGAGAATTGTACTAAACGCGTGGTTTGACAATGCCTTGGTTAGTATATCAGCGAGCTGGTCTTGAGATCGAACATGAGGAACTTCAATTAGCTTTTCTTCTAGCTTTTCCTTGATAAAATGCCTATCAACTTCAACATGTTTAGTACGATCATGTTGAACAGGATTATGAACAATATCACATGCTGCCTTGTTGTCACAATACAACTTCATAGGATTGACTGGCTTAATATGTAAATCTATCATCAGATTTCTAATCCACAACAATTCGCATATAGCTTTAGTCATCCCTCTATATTCAGCCTCAGCACTTGATCTAGCAACTACCTCCTGTTTTTTTACTTCGCCATGTAACCAAGTTTCCTCCTACAAACGTGAAATAACCAGAAGTAGAACGTCGATCTTGAATAGAACCAGCCCAATCAGCATCTGTATAACCATTAACATCCAAATTGTGTCTTTTTGTGAACAAAATTCCTTTTCCTGGAGACGACTTCAAGTAGCGTAAGATACGGGTGACAGCATTCATATGTTCTTCGCTTGGAGAGTGCATAAATTGACTGACCACACTCAATGAATAAGCTAAATCAGGTCGAGTATGTGCAAGATACATTAACCTTCCAACCAACCTCTGATAGCGTTCTTTGTTAGTCGGAACTTGATTGGAATCACCATGTAGTTTCAAGTTCTCTTCCATAGGAGTGCTAGCTGGACTGCATGTTGTCATACCTGTTTCACTTAGTAAGTCTAAGGCATATTTTCTTTGTGAAAGAAAAATACCTTTATCTGACCGTGACACTTCAATGCCCAAGAAATACTTCAACTCTCCAAGGTCTTTCATCTCAAACTCACGGGCAAGGTGCTCGTGTAATCTTTTCCTCTCTCCTGAATCATCTCCGGTTACTATTATATCATCAACATACACAATGAGAATTGTAATGTGTTTTTCATTATGCTTCAAGAATAAAGTGTGATCCGAGTTACTCTGTGTGTAACCAACTGTCTTCATAAAATTTGTGAACCTTCCGAACCACGCTCTGGGAGACTGCTTTAAACCATATAGGGATTTTCTCAACCTGCAGACCTGTTTATTACCTTCCGTTTGCTGTTTACAGCTAGGAGGTAATTCCATATATACTTCTTCTTGGAGAGTTCCATGTAGAAATGCATTCTTTACGTCAAATTGATGTAGCGGCCAGTCAAGATTAACTGCTAGAGATAGTATAATACGAACAGTATTAAGTTTGGCCACCGGTGAAAAAGTCTCCATATAATCAATTCCATATGTTTGAGTATATCCCTTGGCTACCAGCCTTGCTTTGCACCGTTCAATAGTTCCATCAGCTTTGTATTTAATGGTGAAGACCCACCTACACCCAACAGGTTTCTTTCCTTTCGGCAAGTCAACAATGTCCCATGTTGAGTTTTTTTTGAAGGGCTTTCATTTCTTCATTCATTGCCTCCCTCCATCTAGGATCAGCCAAGGCTTCCTGCACATTGTTAGGAATAGATACAACGGATAATTGATGTACAAATGCCATTTTTTCGTTTGACAATCTATGATAGGATACATAGTTATTCATAGGGTATTTGAGTTTTGAGTGAAGGGTTGGTTCATAGTTCACCTTGGGTTTACCTCTTGTGACTCGATTAGGTAGTTCTTTTAGGGACTCAACTGGATGAATATCATGAGACTCAAGTCTGGAATCAACCGGGGAAGACAATTGGTTAACTGGTACACTGTGGGAAGCTGTCGGCCCCTCCAAGGTATCCTGGTTACCATCAACGATTTCTGGACCATTTTCACTGGTATACTCTTCCCTGTCCTGGTGTTCCTCTGTGTTCTCATTAACTGGACATTCTTCATTAGTCTCCAAGCTATCCAAAGTATCAATCAGTTGGTTACCATGTGCAATGATATCCACATTGTCTGTAGGCTTAGTTGCTATCTGCACTTCATCGTTCTCCTTAGTTTGAGAAGAATAATACATAGTAGTTTCATGGAAGACCACATCCAGAGTAACATAAAGTTGGCGAGAAGGAGGGTGATAACATCGATAGCCTTTTTGGTGCAGAGCATAGCCAACAAACACACATCGAAGTCCCCGAGGTTCCAACTTAGTTCTCAAACCTTTATGAAGATGTACATAAGCTACACATCCAAAAACTTTAGGAGGTAAGTTTGGCATTGTAGGAGCACTTACAAGGCGATGGAGAACCTCGAAGGGGGTTTGGAATTGCAGAGAACTAGAAGGTACCCTGTTGATAATGTATGCTCCGGCAGTAACAGCTTCTCCCCAGTAACTAGTAGGCATGTGAGCTTCAAATAAGGAGGCACGAACTACCTCAAGGATATGACGATTTTTCCGTTCAGCCACCCCATTCTGTTGAGGGGTGTAAGGGCAAGTTGTTTGATGAATAATGCCATGTGTGTTCAAGTAATCTTTCAAGCTGTGATTGATAAACTCTCCCCCATTATCAGTCCTGATCACCTGAATATTGGTCTGATACTGTGTTGCTATCATTTTGTGGAATTGCTGGAATAAAGAACTCACTTCACTCTTTGATTTCATTAAGCAAATCCAAGTCATGCGGGTGTGATCATCAATGAATGAAACAAACCAACGTGATTCATTTAGAGAAGGAGTGTTTGTTGGTCCCCATACATCTGAGTGAACAACCATAAAAGGTGCAGGGCTTTTATTCATACTAATAGGAAATGAAACACGATGACTTTTAGCACGTTCACATACATCACACTTAAAATCTGAAACAATCAATTGTGAAAATAATTGTGGGAATAATTTCTGTAAATATCCAAAGGATGCATGGCCTAAACGCCTATGCCATAACCAAATTTCAGACTTCTGGTGTTCATTAGTTGTATTAGTTGAGAAGACTTGTGCCAACTGATTTGAGCTTGCCGGAATCAGATCCATGTAGTAGAGCTTCCCTCTCCTAGTACCATAACCAATTGTCTTCCGAGTTTGAATGTCCTTGAATATGCAAAGGTTCGGCCAAAAAATTACAACACACATCAAGGCACAAGTTATTTGAGCAACAGATAATAAATTATGATTGAGACTCGGAACAATAAGAACTGACTCTAAAATCAGATTTTTTGTAAGAGTAACCGTGCCTTCTCCTGACACAGAAGAAGGAGTTCCATTGGCTGTGAAAATTTCATGGTGGTTTGAGGGTTGTATGGTCTGAATATTATTGTTAAACGTCATATGATTTGTGGCACCTGAATCAATTATCCATTCACTATTTCTAACAGAAGTGGAGGTATGAAGAGCCTTACCTGCATTTACAGCATCAGCACCTGTGTTCTCAGCAGTGTCGCGTGCATTCCCAGTAATAGCACCAGAAGAGGAGTCTTTCCCAGATTTCTTGCCAAACATATGATTTGGTTCTGCCACAGCAACAGACACATGAGGATTTGCCTTTAAGTTTCTCTTACGAGGTGCTTTGGAAAAATCCCACCATTCTGGATATCCAATTAATTCATAGCAGCGTAGCTTAGTGTGCCCAGTTTCACCACAGTGAGTGCACATGCGTTCTGGTCGTGCAGCTCCTATTTCATAGCTGCAATTTTGCGATCCAATTGAATGATTATGATTCAGTGAACCAGAAGCTCGATCTGGTTTCAGGTTCTGTGGTCGTTGATACTTACTTCGGCGAGCTATCATAGCAGATGGCTCTGAGTGTCCAGGTTCCCCATTCAGTGTGTTTCGACGGATAGAGTCACGACGAACATAAGCATATGTTTCTTTAAGGTCTAGTGCAGAATCTCTCCTTAGGATCTCACCACGAATTTGCTCAAATTCTTCATCAAGGCCATTCAGAAAAATATGCACCCGCAGTCTCTCAACTGATTTTTTGTAGGCAATGACATCATCGGGATCTTTCATAACAATCTTGTCACGATGATCTAGTTCTTGAAATATTTCTACCAAATCACCATAATAGGTAGAGATAGGACGACCAACCTGTTTGGTGGAGAACGCACGTTGGTTCAAGGTAAATAGCTGTGATTCATCTGCCCCATCATAGAATGCTTTGGCTAGAGCATTCCAGATTTCATGTGCAGTAGGCAGTCTAAGATAGCGTTTCATAATTTCTGGTGACATGGAGGTCAACAACCATCCTTTAATCTTTTGATTCTCAGCATACCATTTAGCATAGGATGGATCAGTTTTTTCTGGGATTGTGTTGCTTACAAGATATTCAAGTTTCTCTCGTCCTGCAATTTGCATCTCCATGATTTGAGACCAGACATCATAGTTGCTTTCAGTAAGGGTGACATTGGTTGAGAAACTGGAATTCTCTGATTGAACCTGGATAACTGGAACAGATGATGATTCGGTTTTGTCACTGGCCATGGTACGAGAAGGAGGATTCGTAAGATTTATAAGGTTTGTGTGGTGATATAAAGAGCAGATAATAAACCTGCTCTGATACCAAGTCAAAACGTATGCAGAGTTTTCAAAGGGATTCAATTGTTTATTTTCACTTAGTAACTTCCTCTGTTACAAGCAGAATATATATAGCTACTCTACATAAGAATCCCTACGTTTCAGATCCTATAGTTTAGGACTGATTTGCTAATTACATGGAAACCTATTTCTACTAGGATACAATCACGTATTTACCGGGATGCTGGAATATATCTTTCCAGCTAATATCAGAGACAATGTAGGACTTGAATGCTGCAAATCCAACTTGGAGATAATTACCGCAATTGTTAACACTTCCATGTTTGGCTCGTCACATCCTCCTATTTCATATCTGATGACCTGAGCCTCTTTTGAGTTGACTTGTAGTGCAAAGTAGTTCAAAATCTCTGGTATATATTTTGTCACTCGAAAATGGTATAGACTCCGCCACCAGACGAGGCAGGAAACTAACCTTGGTCCCACTACTAGTAAAATGAATTCTCATCCTTTTACCTGGATGGAGATCGTTGTACAGGTAGAATATCGTTGAGTCGGGGAGGGCAGACTTTATGGCTGTTTTATGCTTGATATATCCTTGTTTATAGGTTCTTTGAGTAGCTCCAGCACTTAATTTTTCATTAGCGAATTCTGTGGAGATTGAAGGATAATGACCAGGTTGTAGAAGATATCCTAGGGCTCTTGGCAATGGAGTGTTGGGCAACCTTGAGTACCAATACTTCTCAGTAGGTGGAGAAATATCGCCAAGGAGGAAGGTGGCCACTTTCTTTGGTGAAGGGACAGTGTCAGCAGCCACTGTCCTGCCGCTTAAACCGATGGTATTGACAGCGATTGAAAAGGTAATGTGAACGGAGAGAGTAAGAAAGAGTAGGAGCAGGGCAGAAGAACTTGCTGGAGACATTTTTTGAAATAAGTGGGTTGAAGATAGAGAGCTAAGTGACATTATCTATATAGGGGTGAGGAGGCTCCGATCAAGAAGAACTAACAGCCATGTTGCATTGACACTTAATTACATTATCGTAGGAAAAAATTGATTATTCTGAAACGTGTTGTAGCAAGAGTAAGATATGCTAACACATATGTGAATACATGCATCTCGTAAAAGACGTCATCTAAGTGTATTTTCTGTGCGGTGTGCATTATACATTAGATGCTTTGATGGCTTGCCTGCACGTAGAGTTATGGCGTTTGAAGTTCTCAAAATTAAGCTAGGACCGGCTGCTGGAGATTCCCAATGCTGTTAATATACTTTACAGACATCAAAGCGATACATCTCCAGAAGCATTTACATGAAGATAGAATGTTAGTGATCTTTCGTTCCATTTGAAGAAACCCAGTTATCCTTAGAGGAGTGGGAATTAGATCTTTAGATACTGTACAGGTTTTACAAGCTAAAACAAGAGCTCCGGCTGATTCCAAAACATCCAAAGCAATAGGACCGGCATCTGACCTTTTGGCCACCTAATGAACCAACTTACACGAACCATACCTTATATATAAGATGCTAATTGTAGAGATCACGCTTTACTGTTCTTGGGATATCGAAGTTCGACACCTTGGAGTGGATCCTTTTAACGCCTGCCTAGCTATACAAGTTTATTTTGTTTAGGATCTGGGATTGTAATGGGTCTACGACTAATGCTCTCCTTTACGGTTAAGTTAATTTACTTGCAGCTCTTTATGGCTGTCATTCTGTGGCGGCCAAACTTGTATAATTAGTTACTGCAATTTGCTAAAAAATCAGTTGATGTCATCATTGTGGGATGTTTCGGCGAGTTTCCGGCTGCTGCATGACCACATCTGTGCCTATCAGCTTTACTGGCAGTTTGTTTGATGTGTGTGATTCCATGCATTAGGATCAGATTGCATATAATGCGACATCTTCAAGTTGACATAATATGACATCTTCAAGGTGGCCCTAGTTCCAGTTCATCAGTACTGTATTTGTCCGGATGAGACACCCTGCGTGCCTTCTTTCTTGTGAAATTATATTGTGTGGCTAAAAATCCATTCGGATCACAGTGCAGGCATGTGCTCTAGTTTTTAAGTTTTGGAATCAAGTGAAATTTAGAAAAATAGACTGATTTGGTTTATGCATATAATAAACTTACTGTATTTGTTTTACAGAATAAGCTTATTTACAAATGATGTTGAGGTGGATGTGAATCTAAACTTTACTCTTTCATATTGTTTCGACAATTATTTAAGATTTAATTAAGTAGCCATAAAATATACTTCAATCATAAATTATGGTAAAAAAAAGAAAAAAAACTCATCAACATCCAAAAAAAAAAAAACGCAAATCAAATGGGCTCTTCTGGGATTTTCCATTTTGAGATATGGCTAGCAAACCAACAAAGAAAAGATAAGATGGGATCCATGGTCAAATTTACTTCTTTCTTTTTTATTATTATTATTATTATTATCTTTTTAATAATGTTTTATTTTATTATTCATTTTAATTTTTAAATTTTTAATCAACATCCTAGGGCCTAAATGTAACAACTGTAATTTTTAAATTTTATTAGATGATGTGAATCTTTCTTTATAGATTTGCTATATAAATAGCAAAATTATATAGAAAATAACTAGGATGACTAAATGAAAGAGAGAGATAGTACCTTGATAGCATAAACTTGAATGACTATATCCTTGAATTTTACTGTTGGATTGGGCTGGGTTTTAGATATATTATGCTTCTTATTACTTTTTGACATTTAATTGTTAGATCTAAAGGCTTTGGTTTTGTGTTATAAATTTAAAAAATTATCATCTTGAATTATTTTGAGTTAAATTACAATTCTTTTTCAGTTCACACCTTTTATTTTTTTTATTTTTTAAATTTATTTCTCATTCTTTTGATTATTATTTGTTATGTTTGGGAGTATTTTTTAGATTTTTTTTCACAATTTCATCTTTATTGAGTTTTTTTCCTATCAAATTTGATCCATATTATTTTGATTGTTACTTTTTTAATTTGAAGAGTTTTTTTAATTTATTTTTTTATTATTTCATGATTCAACATTAAATTGGTTGAAAATTAAATTTTTTGATTGAACTCAGATCTAGGATTTAAAGGGTTATAAATTTGAGACCTTAGCTCAGATTTAGAATGTTCGTCTGTTTTTGCTTGGTTTATTTTTTTCCTTTTCTCATTATTTTTTTATAGATATAATTTTATCATTTAAACATTATATCATTAGAAATTAGGCACAATTTTTCTTTATTTATCTTCCATATGATTTTTCATGAATTTTTAAAACTACTCGGGTTTTCTTATATCTTTTTATTTGCTGTTTTTTGCAGGTTCTCAATTCTTTTTTTCTTGGTTAATTATATGCTTCAAATCTTATTTTTAAAAAACTTTTTTAAAACACGATTGCATTACTAATAAAAAAAACATTTGGGCTCATGGTGTAACCCTACTCACAATTCTAGTAATATCTATAAATATTATTACTCTTAAAAAAAAATTTGCGTGTTTATTTTTAAATTCAATTGTACATGTGGGTTAAAGATGGAGGGGATTTATTGGACACTGTTAGACAAAATAATGCAGGATGGATTTTGACATGTTCAAGTTTGATAAGACATCTACATGCATCAAACTAGATATATTTATGACAAAAACGAGCATAATTTTTTTTCCCCATCGTTGCATCGCGATGAAATTTGTTATGTGAAGTTTTTCCGAAGAATTTAACACTCCAAAATGTATATGATTAGAAAAAACAAAGCAATAGAAAAGCGTCGAATATCAAAGTAGAATAGTGTAGACAGAAATAAAGCAAAAAAAAAAAAATGATGAAGAGAAAACAAGTTCCAAAAGAGAAGATAGAAATTAAAAGGCAACAGTATGTGGGGGAAAATGTAGCTGAAATAGAAAAAATGAGTAAACTGAAATAGAAAAAATTGATTTATGCTAACTATGTAGCAGAGAAAGCAAGACAGGGAGAAAAAATTGATTAGTTATTGAAGAACATGTACAGTAATTTCATAGGATGCGATTACAGAATACACCGTTAATTTATAGAAAACAACTGAAATAGCATAATCAAACAACTTGAATGATTGAACACACTGTTTGCGTGATAGTGAGTATGAGAAGAACAGTAGCTGCTACAAGAGAGATTATTGTCCATGGATTGTCAAAATACTTCTGTTTCAAGGTTGCCTTCCATTTGTGTCTCCGTTTTCCGCAGTACTTGTTCAGATCTTCAACTAAACCAGAATAGTAGAAAGTGTCAATGGCGAGAGTATTTTCCTTGGAAAGATTGCGGAAAAGGCTTGCAACTGCTTCATTATCAGGGAGACAATTTTCTAGGATTCCATTCTTAACGAGTATTTCCACATCCTTAGCTGAGGGGACAAGGAAAGAGAGCATTGTAATGTAGTCACATACATATATATTTACACCGCAATGGCATTGCTCAAAGGCTTGGAGATTTCTTAATAGGATTTCTGTATGATCGTCTATAATTTTATGTGGAATCTCCAACGTCCCTTTATTGTCATCAAATTTTATGTCGAGTAGGTTTATGCTGGACCCTAACTTGAACTTCATTCCAGCTTGATGGAGCTCTGCTACACTCGGAGCTGTTAAATTTGTAAGTTTAGTTGGCTGCATATGCTGTGATGGCCGCTGACAGATTGCTAGATAGCCAACAAAATGCTCTGCTTTAGACAACTTGAAGTGCTTCGAAATGTCCTCTGGCACCCATGAATACCATTTATCTGACAAGAGATCATGAGTAAGTTCAATCATGGAATGCTCCTCACAATGGTGCTGTATTTTGGATAGATTGAACAAGTCCTCAACAATGAAGAATGGAAGCTGATTTTCAAGCAAGCACAAATCAAACTGTATTTCTTCTCTCATCCATAGTTTATTGAATATGCGGTCAATATTTGCTTCTTGGATATCAAAGGAAAATGCTTTCAGCAAGAACATGATGAGAAAGGAGCAATCCAGCAACACCATTTCCACAAATTCCTCTTTACTTAGATTATCAGTGGTTTCTGCATAACAATTACGCAATCTACTCTCTCTCTCTGCAATAGCTGTAATAAAATCCTTCACACTTACCTTGCACAATCCAAGAAACTCCCTCAGGTACAGTCTCTTTTGCTCTTCCATTTCTTGTAGCTCTTTTTTTCCGTGGTGATATGGGCCAATGGAAATTACTTGAGGTGTGTAAGCCTTTTCATTTAACTCACGTAGTCGTTTTGGAACTCTGTAGATGAAACACAGATCTGAAAAGGAACGCAAGCTTTTCAACTTTCGTTCCACGGACTCTGCTAATTTGGCAATGTCAAGAGAAACATGATCGGGACTAACCTTTGGCACTCTTGGTGTTCCAGAAACGTTCATCCTGTGCCTACACAATTATCAAATCGTTAGATAAATGCTAAGAAAAGAAAAATCAAGAAAAAAAGTTAAAGGAGATGAAAATATCATAATCAAGCACAGGATTCCCAGTTAACCATAAGAATATTTGTAAGGAATCAAACATGATTATTAAATTTTTCTAATTCCGGCTTCACATAAAAGCATGTCGTTGACTACTTGAAAGCGGGATAAATTAAAAATCCATAGCTTCTCTAAATTAAAACTTACAAGCTCTCTTCTGAACAAAAACAAGATAATTCTGAAATTTTTCTGAAGGCTTTCCTTGAAAAATGCTTTCAACTATTTTGGCACAGGAGATAGCAATTAAAAAGGCAACACTAAGCGGGGGGAAATGGAGCGCCTTTGGTGACCCGTAATTTGTTCGGCAGTGGTCAATTAAAACGGCAAAACTATGTGAGGGGAATGGAGCGCCTTTCATGACCAATAATTTGTTCGGCACTGGTCAATTCTACTTCGATTGGTGGTTTTAGAGTATTTCAGGATCCGGGCAAAAATAATATTTAATTAAAAAAATTTAAAACAATATTTTAAAAAAAAAATATTAAAATATGGAACCATCCTGCACACCCTTGTCGCCCGTGACAGCCATCCTGCACGCCCTTGTCATGAAAGAGTTTTGGATTTTCGGTGATTCTTCCATGAACTTTCATGTGTTCGTATCAATGCATCTAGAAAGTACCTGCAGTCAAGTTTTTCTCAAAACAGCTGAAAAAATAATTTCCAAACTAAATAGTAGCTAATACCCACATTTAGTATTTGCGGAATAAGGTGTGCTGCGCATGTCACTAACAAATTTCATTTTAAGTTTTTACTCTCTTAAATAAATTACTTATTCAGGAATCAACATGTTTTTTTTTTTTAATAAAGATTCAATGGCATGAAATAAATAAAATAATATAATAGCTAGAAAGAAAAAATAACATGGCAAAAAAAAAGATAGGAAAAAGAAAAAAAAGAAAAAAAATAAGGCATCAAAGACACACCAAAACTCTGACGATGAAACACCAAGTACCACAAAAAAGATATATTTGCATGGTGTTGAATCCATAGACACCATGAAAAGCCAACTTCAAAGTCAATAGTGAGTAGTCTCAAGGTAGGGACATGCTTCCTTGCTAGACTCTCTTCACTACCTCCAATGTTGAATTTGAATAGTACATACTAGTTATATAATCCGCGTGATGCCGCCGGTCAATTTTTTTGTATAAAAAATATTAAAAAAAGCCAAGATTTAAAAGTATTAGGTTTTTTTACAAAACTATATCAAAGAATCTTAGGTTTGACTGTAACGCCTGATCCAAGAGTAATATTTATAATAATATTAAACTTGAAAGACCCAAGTTTAAATGGGTCTGACTGCAATACCAAACCCAATGGTCTTGGATATGGGTTTAGCTGCAAGGTTGTGTCATAAAAGTGTGATACTTAAATAGATTAATTAAAAAGAAAAAAAAAACAAAAAAAAAACCAACATGAAGAAAAAAACTAGTGAAAAAAAAGAAAAAAAAATCTAAATTAACTGAGTTAACATGTCAAACCTGAGATCCGTGTCATGAAAGTCTAATAACTAAATAGAAAAAAAATTTAATATCAACAAACTAAATAAAAAAATTTAATTAAAAAGAAAAAAAAGAAGGCATCAACCTTTTCACTGTGGACTGTATTGTGCAGTTCACAGTAAAAGGCATAAAAACAAAAGCAAAAAAAAAAAACTCAAGGCATCAGCCTTTTCACCGTGGACTGCATACAATATTAAAAGATGAAATCGGAAGAACAAAACTAATGAGGAAAAAGAAAAACAATCTGAATCAACTGGATTAACCCGTCAAACCTGAGATCTGTGTCATAAAAGTCTAATAATTAAACAAAAAAATTTAATATTAAGAAACTAAATTAAAAGAATAATTACAAAAAAAATAACTAAAGGCATCAGCTTTTTCACTGTGAACTGCACTGTGCAGTCTACAGTAAAAGGCTTAAAAAGGAAAAAGAAAAAAAAACAAAACAAAACAAAGGCATACGCCACGGGTTATTTATTTTCTTACATAAAAAGATCTAAGAGTGTTATGTCTTTCTGCAAAGATATACCCAAGAGTCTTTGGTCTAGCTGCAACGCTTGACCCAAAAGTAATATTTATAATAATATTAAACTTACATGACTCAAGTTTAAGTGAGTTTGATAGCAACATTGGACCCAAGAGCCTTGAATGTGGGTCTAGCTGCAAGATTGTGTCATAAAAGTGTGATAATTAAAAAGATTAATTAAAAAGAAAAAAGCAAAGAAAAAAACCAACAGGAAGAAAAAAACTAATGAAGAAAAAGAAAAAAAAAATCTGAATTAACTTGGTTAACCCTTTAAACCAAGTTAACCCGTCAAACCTTAGATTCACGTCATGAAAGTTTGATAACTAAATAGAAAAAAAATTTGACAGCTGGGTTAACCTATCAAGCTTGGGATACGTGTCATGAAAGTTTGATAATTAAATAGAAAGAAATTTAACATTAACAAACTAAACTAAATGAAAAAAATTAATTAAAAATAAAAAAATAAAATTCCGGGTTAACTCGTCAAACCAGGTTAACCCGTCAAACTCGGGATCCGTGTCATGAAAGTCTGATAACTAAAAAAAAAAATTACCATTAACAAACTAAATTAAACAAAAAAAAATTATAAAAGGAATGAAAACAAAGAAAAAAGCAAAAAAAAAACACTCATAAAGGCATAAAAAACAAAAAAAAAACAGAAAAACAGAAAAATTGAAAAAACAAATATTATAATATAATATAATAATTATAATAATAATAATAATTATTATTATTATTATTATATATAAGTATAATTAAAAGGCGTGGGGAAGCTACAGTGCTTTCCCCACGCCTTTTAGTATATTGTTAATAGATTCATTTCATAAAATCTTTCTAGTGATACTATAAGTTTCATCATTGAAACTTCAATGTTTCTTCGATATCTAATTTTTTTCTTACATTCTCTTCTTTCTCATATTTTTTTTTTGCCATGCCATCTTTTTATTTTCTAGCCATTACATTATTTTGATTTATTTCATTCCATAGGATCTTTATAAAAAAAACATGTTGACTCTTGTATGAATGAATTATTTGAGAGAGCAAACACTTGAAATGAAAATTGTTAGCTATGTGCAACACACCTAGTTGTGCATATACTACATGTGTACTACTAAAAAATTAGCAAATACAAACAGAAACACTAATGGAAAAATTATGTTACTATATTATGGTGAATTTTACTGACAAAATAGTCCCTCGCTGTATCTATCGATGAACAATAAAAGAAATATTATCTTAGTATATACCAAGGGAATTACAGTAAGAAAAGAAAGAATAAAAAAAAGTAGAAATGTGCAATGACATGTCATTTTTACATACAAAATTATTAAAGAAATTAACCCATCAATAAATATATTTGTAATATTAAATTTATGACCTAATAAGCAACCCTCCTCTCCTATTCATCCATTTCTCCTTCTTCTTCCCATATCTGTAATAAACAAACAACATATCTCCTATTTTATCATAAATCAACCTTCCACCACAAATCCGACCACCTCAACACTCAGTTTATCAACATCCCTATTCTGATTCAAATTTTATTAAGGATGATTCCCACATCAAGTAAGCAAAAATTCTCAAATTTTTGTTTGAATGATGCATCTTTTTTTATATTTTGTAATTAAATAAAACATGACTTATTTAACGGTTTTTTTTCATATTTTGTTAATTTTATTATTGAGTCGAAACCACACTTGGGATCTTATTGAACAACTTTATGATGTTAATATAATAGGTTGTAAGTGGGTGTACAAGCTAAAACACAAGTCATATGGGAGCATAGAAAGGTATAAAGCCAGGCTTGTAGCTAAAAGGTATAACCAAACTCATGGTCTCGATTATTTTAAGAACCTTTAGTTCAATTATTAAGGTTGTAACTATTCAAATCATATTGTTGTTGCTCTCAGTTTTAAGTGTGAAATTCGACAGCTTAATGTTCATAATGCTTTCCTAAATGGTGAGTTAGAAAAGCAGGTATACATGTCTCAACCTTCTGGATATGTGAACAGTAAATTCCCAACCAAAGTGTGTAGATTGAAAAAGGTTTTATATGGTGTGAAATAAACATCAGGAGCTTGGTTTCAAAGACTCGGTTCTGCTATTCTATAGTGGGGATTCAGCAATTCTAGGACTAATAGTTTTATGTTTCTACACTTTGGTGAATCCACAACTTTGATAGTCCTTGTATATGTTGATGATATAATCAACACAGATTTCTTCACTCATTGTTAAGCTTGACTTTGTTTTTGCCTTAAGAGACTTGGGGTAGTTATCCTACTTTCTAGGTATAGAGGTCTCTTACAATGAAGGCTCTATGAATTTGAGCCAAACCAAATATGTTTCAAATCTGCTGCATAGAACTGAAATGTTTGATACCAAACCAGTAAAAACACCTGATGTTGTTGGGCAGAATTTGTCAAAGTTTGATGGTAATTCTATAGAAAAGGTTACTCAATATTGAAGTGTAGTAGGGACACTTCAGTATCTTACAATAATAAGGCCTCACATAGCTTTTGTTGTTAGTAAGGCATGCCAATTCATGCAACAGCCAACCTTAGCTCACTGGCTTTTAGTCAAAAGGATCTTGTGGTATCTAAGAGGAACAATGCAAGTGGGTTATTGTTAAGTCCCTCAAGCCACTTGACAATAAAAGGATTCATAGATGTAGACTAGGGTGCTCAACCTGATGATAGGTGAAATTTAAGTGAGTATCTGGTTTATCTAGGGGGTAACTTAGTCTCTTGATCCTCTACCAAATAAAAAGTTGTGTCTCGCAGTAGTCTAGAATCTAAGTATCGAAGCCTTGCCTTAGCTACTGCTGAAATTGTTTGGATGTGAAAGTATTTAAAAGAGAAATGTTTATGAGAAGAAATAAAGATAGGAAGAAGAGAAGAGGCAGCAAAGATTGTAATGTTTTGAATATTAATGAGTTGGAAAATACAATAAAGCCCTTGAAGGCTTAAAAGTTGGAATAAATGAATGAGGGGTATAGTAGTAATTGTATAAAGAGATGATAAGTATAAATAGAAAGAAAAAAAAAAGAAGAGATCTGAATATTTGAGAGAGCAAACCGTGAGAGAGAAAGGAGAAAGAAAAAGAAGAGAAAATAGGGGAAAATAAGGGAAAAAGAAAAGAAGTTGGAGGAAATAAGTAAAAAGGGGTAAGATTATGCTTTAATGTGTATAATATGTTTTCTTTAGCTTTAATTTCGGTTTTGATAAATGTTAGGGTTATGAAATTTGTGTTTTGAGTTTAATTGATGAATTAAATTGAATGTTAGGGGCTGATTGTTGTGGTTAATTGATGATTTAGTTGATTATGGAAGATTGTGATGATTTTGAGTTATAGTTTTGTTTGAATGGTGATTTTTAAGTTAAAAATCAGGGGAGAACAGTAGGTTTCTGTTAAAATTCTGGGTTGGAGGTTGAAGATGACAAAATTTTGGTTTGGTCCCTCAATTTTGGAAAATTACAGTTTAGTCCCCAAACTTTGGAAAATTTGCAGAATGGTCCCTGAAGCATATTCCGAGATTCTGAATAGAATAACATATGAATTATGGACAGAATTACTGTATAGATAAGAGAATTTAACACTTTCAATTTAGTCCTCCAATTTGACAAAAATTACAATTTGACCCTAAAAATTTGGTAAAATTCCAGAATGGTCCTTGGAGTATAATGAGATGATCTAGACAGAAATGAGGACTAATTATGGTCAGAATTTCTGTATATTCATGGATTTATGATAAATTTTAGTTTGGTCCTCCAAATGGACAAAGTTACAATTTGACCCTTAAAAATAGGATAAATTACAAATTGGTCCCTAGCTGTAATATTAACTTTTGCAGATTGGTTTGATAAATAATTGAGGGTTATTTAGTGAATTATTATCAATTTTATTAGTTGTTTTATAATGGATTAGATTTCGGAAAAACCGTTAGATTTTTGGGTTTTTGGGAAAATAACTAGTTTAAGCTAAAAACATATAGGGTTATGGAATATACCCTTAGATAAGTGTATTAAATAGGTTATATATTCTTTCGAGTCGTTCTTGAATATGCCTCCTTTGTATTCAGATAATCCTGATATTCTACCGGCGGGACGTCAGTAGGATTTTCTTCGATATCAGCTTTGAGTTTTGTTGCTTTCGAGTCAGGTGAGTGGATAATTTTTCATATGCATGAGAAATATTATAAATATTTGATTTGTTAATATGAATTGGATCATGCTTCTTGATAATATATATGTTGATTATTATCCTTGTTATGATAAACATGATCAATTGTTGAATCCGAATTATTGATATGAACCAGTATATATATTCTGAATTGACTCTGAATTGATAGCTCCTCATTTGATTGATGTCATGAGTTGAGCCTTGAGATATGAATATGTCTGTTTGATTATGATTATGAACCTATGATATGTCAGTCAGAATACCCATGCTAACAGGGTAGTGTTAATCTTTGTGCACATCGTATCTGAACCCTAGTTGGTCGGGGGAGTCACCAACCTGTGTGGACTGATCATCCCACAGTACGGAGCCTCATGCTCATTGCATTTTGATTTTCTGACGAGTTTTACCATATGACATTCTTGTTATGGCCAATTTGAGAACACTTCCATAAGAACCTAAAGCCATACTTGTATATATATTTCTCATTGTTGTATTACCTCATGTGCGTATATTGAACGTTATCTACTCACTGAGTTGTTGAACTCACCCTCTCATTATTATTCTTTTCAGACTTATAGCTTGATAGCAGGTTACTTTTGTTGAACCTTCCGAACCTGCTTTTTGGTTGTACTTTGTACCTTTCCTTTATGTTTAGTTAGTGCTCCAAAACTCTGAACTTATATAAACTCTTGTATTAAGACAATTCAATTATATTATGAAGTTGATTTTGTTGTTAATGCTGCGTTGAACTCTGATTGAGTTAGGATAAGTTTGTGTGTAAGTTTGGGTTCGCATAGGTATGGAACCTTGGAGGGGAACCTTGCCTATGTGCCGGTCATGGATCCGGGATTCAGGTCGTGACAAAG
The DNA here is from genome assembly GCF_000002775.5 of Populus trichocarpa. Classification (NCBI taxonomy): domain Eukaryota; kingdom Viridiplantae; phylum Streptophyta; class Magnoliopsida; order Malpighiales; family Salicaceae; genus Populus; species Populus trichocarpa. The sequence goes on from NW_026291139.1 coordinate 236,640, forward strand.
ATTGTATTTGGATTTATTTCAAATTGAATGAATAATCTGATTGCATACTTTCATTGCAATCGTTACACATATATATTCAAACTAAGAAAAACAGAACTGCAAACTTCTAGCATTAAATCATGCTGTGATCTGTTAAAATGATAACATATTAACTAACTCCTAGAGACTAGGACAGTAGCTCATTATTTGCATGAAAATTAGAAATAACAGAAACAGAAAAATCTTTGACAGCTCCTTCTTTGACAGCCCTTGAAGCAATCTTCAACAGGATGCAACCCTTGCTGCAAGAACTATGTGTTTCATGTTAGAACGAAGCACATAGAAATCGATCTTCACTTCATCTGAGATCAAGTTACAAGAGGAAAGATACAACTGCATTTTGTTATTACTGAAGAGCAGCTAGCAGATCTATTGACTAAGCACCTCACAAGTTCAAGGTTTTTGTTCCTCAAAACTCAGCTTTGTATAGTTTCCAAACCCTTTCACTTGAGAGGGGATGATAAACCAAGGCTAGAAGAGTCTGTTACGTGATTTACTTAACTTGTCATAGCTGTTTTACAGTTATACCAGCAGTCATTACAGCTGGTTTTCCTGCCTTCTGTAACCACCTTCTAAGGAACAATATATATATGATTTATTCTTTGGCTTCAAGCGATAAGAGAACAGAGAGATTTACTTTCTCAAATTCTATATGGAATATACATCTTTTCTTTCTTTATTCATTTATAAAGACACTAGTGGGTGCGACATCAGCACCCACTAATGGGATTTACTTTCCACTAGTGGGTGCTGATGGCGCAAAAGTGAAAGCTGCAACAGTTTGCCACTCAACTCATCAGCTTGGACTCCAGAGCATCTGGCGTTTGAACTTCTCTGAACTAAGCCAGGACCGGGAGTTTGACATTTTTGTGGTTACTGACAGTCTTTCTCGGGTTCCAACAAAGGATCAAGAAAAGACTCCATGACCATAGATCAAAGCTTGGTATTTATAGGCAAGGGACCTTGATTAATATTTAGTTTGTAGTGATTTGTACTTCCTAACCTGTTGTCACCCCCACTCTATTGTCGTAGTTGTTTGTGTTTGCAACGTTTAGCTTAACAAAAAGATCCTGAAAAGGCTAAAAAAGTTGCCTTAACAGGCTTTGAATCATCTATTGAAAACCTTGCTAGTGCTATTTTCTAGGTACTGGTAGCTCCCTCACCAGAACACAAAACATGCAAATCAAATGAATTATTTTGGAAAATTTACATTTTCAATCTATGTTTGGCAGAAAAGCCAAGAAAAGGTGGGATCCATCGGCAGAATTGCTTGATCTTCCCGCATATACTCACATGCCTAAAAACACATTTGTAAAAGATAATTATTACATTATTGGTGTATAGAACAAGCGACGGCATCACAAGTCCTTGTTTGTTTGTCCCACCAAGCAACTTGCAAGATGGCAAGTACTTGTTATAGTATTTGCTCACTTCTTCATTATCTTCAAAAAAATGTCTCTCGCCAATTCTTGTGCACTGCTCCTCCCCTTCTTTCTTACTCTCTCCCTCTACATCACCTTCTCCACCGCTGCTAATACCATCGGTGTAACCCACACGACAGTGGCTGTGGCTGCTGACAATGTCCCCTTACCAAAGAAAGTTGCCACCTTCCTCCCTAGCGATATTTCTCCACCTACTGAGAAGTATTGGTACTCAAGGTTGCCCAACACTCCATTGCCAAAAGCCCTGAGATATCTTCTACAACCTGGTCATTATCCTTCAATCACCAGAGAATTCGCTAATGAAAACGTAAGTGCTGCTGTTATCCTAAGAAGATATAGAATAACTTATAGCAAACGAGGCTACAAAAGAGGCGATAAAAAATCCCTAAACTCTGCCCTCCCTGACTCAACGATATTCTACCAGTACGACGATCTCCATCCAGGTAAAAAAATGAAAGTTCTTTTTACGGATAGTGGAACCAAGGTTAGTTTCTTGCCCCGTCAAGTCGCAGAGTCTATACCATTTTCGAGTGACAAAATACCAGAGATTTTGAAGTACTTTGCACTAGAAGTCAACTCAAAAGAGGCTCAGGTTATCAGAGAAGAAATAGGAGGATGCGAGGAGCCAAAGATGGAAGGAGAAGACAAATATTGTGCTACATCTCTAGAGTCATTAATTGATTTTACTGTTGAAAGGCTTGGCCAAAATGTTCGGGTACTCTCGACTGAAGCAGGCAAGAAGCAAGAGTATACGGTTTCAGCCGAAGTGAGAATGATTGGAGATCATAAAGCAGCAGTGTGTCACAAGATGAGATATCCTTATGCAGTGCACTATTGCCATGTAATCGCAGACACAGAGGTTGATGAGGTTCCATTAGTGGGTGCTGATGGCACAAAAGTGAAAGCTGTAACGGTTTGCCACCTCAACACATCAGCTTGGAGTCCAGACCATATGGCGTTTCAAGTTCTCAAAATTAAACCAGGACCTGCTGTTTGTCACTTTCTAGATAGTGATACTCTCGTTTGGGTGCCAAAGAAGGATAAAAAAATGACTCCATGACCATAGGTAAAAGCTTGGTATTGATCAGCAGAGGGCTTTAATAAGTTTGCTGCCTTGCTGTCGTTGCTGTTTATAATATGCATGTACTTCCGTCCCTTTCCCTGTTGTCGTTGCTGGTTATAATATGTATGTACTTCCGTCCCTTCCCTGTTGTCGTAGCTGTTTATGTTTGTCATACACACGCACCCCCTCACCCTGTTTTAGTGTGGAAGCCCTGGTTTTCTTAAGAAGAAGGTGATCCTGAAAAACCAGCCTTATCAGGTATTCACATTCAGAAGTACAGTTGCAATTGGGTATTACGCTTAGAAAATGTGCTCCCATAATCAATGGAAGAAACCTCGGTCAATAAATATAAGAAAAAAAAAACATGTATACATATATAGTAGAAAAAACATGGCAACCACAAAATATTTGATTATATTGTTTCACAGGGGACTGCCATCAACTTCATCCTGATACAAGATAACCATTAAAAAAAACCCAGCCTCAACGATATTCTACCAGTACAACGACCTCCACCCTGGCAAAAAGATGACATTTCTTTTTACTAATAGTGGAACCAAAGTTAGTTTCCTGCCTCGTCAAGTCGCAGAGTCCATACCATTTTCGAGTGACAAAAATACCAGAGATTTTGAAGTAGTTCCACTAGAAGTCACCTCAAAAGAAGCTCAGGTTATCAGAGATGAAATAGGAGGAGCCGAACATGGAATGAGAAGACAAATATTGTGCAAAATCTCTTGAGTCATTGATTGATTTAGTGTTGAAAGTCTTGGCCATAATGATCGGGTGCTATCGACTGAACCAAGCAAGAAGCAAGAGTATACTATTTCAGAAAAAAAGGGAAAATGATTGGAAAACATAAAGCAATTGTGTTTCATTAGATGAGATACCCATACGCAGTGCACTAATGCCATTTACTCGAAACAAAAAGATCCATGACGTCCCCACTAGCATGGGTGCTGATGTCGCAAAAGTGAAAGCTGCAACAGTTTCCCCTCAAATCATCAGCTTGGATTCCAGAGCATCTGGCGTTTGAAGTTCTCTAAACTAATCCAGGACCGGGTGTTTGACATTTTCGTGGTTACTGACAGTCTTTTCCGGGTTCCAACAAAGGATCAAGAAAAGACTCCATGACCATAGATCAAAGCTTGGTATTTATAGGCAAGGGACCTTGATTAATATTTAGTTTGTAGTGATTTGTACTTCCTAACCTGTTGTCACCCCCCTTCTATTGTCGTAGTTGTTTGTGTTTGCAACGTTTAGCTTAACAAAAAGATCCTGAAAAGGCTGAAAATCCTGCCTTGACAGGCTTTGAATCATCTATTGAAAACCTTGCTAGTGCTATTTTGTAGGTACTAGCTCCTTCACCAGAACATTCTTCTGTGTTTTTGCCAGTTGCTGGCTTGCTGCGTTTTCCCATCTGTGTCTATAAGCTTCTTCTTCTTTTTTTGCTGTGAAGTAACTAAAATTCTAAGAGATGGGACATTTTGGATGATGTGTGTGCTTCTTGCATGTGATCCAACTTTTGTATGAATTGAGGGGGTAAAACAGGACTTCAAAGCTGGCCTTTGTTCCTGTTCATCAGGACTGGGTTTGTTTCTGCGGGTTCCCGGAGGAGACCCTGAGAACCTATCTTGTGTACTCTCAGGTTTTATGTTATTTTTCTATTCGAATTAGGATTTTGATTATTATTATCCTGTAAAATTCGATTTAATAGTTATTTAAAAAGTTACAATCTCTATTCTGAGAGCAAACTATTAGAAAAGAATTACTTACTAATAAAACTCTCTGCGTGATCCATTTTGTAAACAATCTAGTTTTTCTTCTTCTTTCATTCATATTTTTCAAGGTAAATTCCATCATAGTTAAAATCACTTCAAAATTCAAACCAACGTTAATTTATGTCATATCAAATCATCAACAAACTAGAAAACAAAACATGCAAATCAAATGAATTATTTTGGAAAATTCCCATTTTCTGAATCTATGTTTGGCAGAAAAGCCAAGAAAAGGTGGGATCCATCGGCAGAATTGCTTGATTCTTCCCGCATACACTCACATGCCTGAAGACACATATGTAAAAGATAATTATTGGTGCATAGAACAAGCGACGACATCACAAGTCCTTGTTTGTTTGTCCCACCAAGCAACTTGCAAGATGGAAAGTACTTGTGATGGCATTTGGTTATTCAAGGGCCATACTATAAATATACTGTTCCCTTTTGTGCTTCCCATCCTGGTGGTTCTCAGTAAAAAAAAACACTAAAACAACGATGAATACAAAAGGTTTAATTTTACCCATCGTTTTAAATATTATTTTCCATGCTTGGAATGATGGATGCATCTGTATCTTACACATGAATTTGTTATAATTTAGTTAAGATATTTATAATTATTTTCCTTGAACATTTTATTAGGTTCGGTTAGTAATATAAAATTATAATTTTAAGGTGAAAAATAGTTTTTTTATTATATAATATCAAAACCTTGATGATCAAGTGATCACGAGTTTTCATTTCACTATATTTTTATTTTTTCTGATAAAATATAAGATAATATGAAACTTTACAAGTTTCAGGTCAAAAGAATTTTCTCTTGAATTAGGGTGTTACAAAATAATATAAAATCAAATATATTTAAGTGGTTAAAAACACAAATATATTTAATTGTAGATTGTTTGAAATCAATTCGCTAGTATAATTAAATTTAATTATAATATTTAATTTAAATTACATTGATAAATAAATTATATTTACATATTTAAAAAAGATAAAAATTGAATTCATTTTATTTTTTATATTACTCTCATTACCTCTGTCTTATTCTTTCAAAGGTTTCTTAAAAAAAAAAAAGGTAGACGTTTATTTTGAGAAGCTAGTTTTAATGTAAAGTTCTTCTTTTTAGTATTGTCAATTAAATGAGTTGATCTCTAATTTATTTTATATTATTTTTTAAAATTAAATTTCTTTTAAAACTATATTATTGACCCTCAAAATGATGCTAAACATGAAATTATATTAAAATCTTTGAATTCAATTCAATTTAAAGGATTCCTTAAAAAAACATAAACAAAAGCATAAGATAAAATAAATTTGTTTTTGAAATAATTTTAAAGTTAATTTTTATATTTTTAAAACAAAATATATAAAAAAAATATTTTCTTGTCTCTATTTTTTTTCATTCCAAAATAGTAACAAAGTTTTTATTTTTATTATTTATTGTCCAGGTAAGTTTTCTCTTGAGACACGTCCCAGCATCTACCGTATCATATGTATCCCCAATAAAAATAGGTATAGAACCACACCATAGATGTATAGAGAAATTGGATCGCTCTTCAATTATATAATTTTTTTGTTTATCAATTCAAACGCATTACTGTTACTGCTATATATATAACTATATACTAAAAATGTATAAACTTTTACGATGAACATTAATGCACAATAAATACCTTTTTTCTGTTTTAATAATTAAACTTTATTTTATAACTTTACAGTTTCTTAAAGAGTAATTTATTATTCACTTAAAAGTTAATAGATGTGTTCTTTTCATATCAACTATAAATTCTCTAATTTTAATTAGAGTTACAGAACCATTTTAACAAGTAAACCAAAAATTTAATTGATACAAGATTTAAACTGGTTTAAGTTTTTTTTAAAAAATAAATTAGAGAAGGAAGTGGTCGCGTGTTTGGGAATGTGGTTGCGGTTACTTTTGAAAGTGTTTTTCACTCAGAAAAGTATGTCAAGAATATTTTTTTATTTTTTAAAAATTATTTTTGAGATCAACACATAAAAATGATTTGAAAACATCAAAAACATATTAATTCAAAGAAAAAAATTAAATTTTTTTCAAAAGCGTTTTTGAAACGCAGTGCCAAACACAGGTTAAAATTCACAGATATTTTCTTACAAAATTTATTTTTATATGGAATTGTTTATTGTTTTTTTAAAATACAAAACTTTGAATAAACTTGAATCATCTTGATCTAATTAATATAACATTTGAATTGGTATAAGATTTTTTTTAAAAAAAATAAACTAGAGAAGGAAGTGGTGTAATTTAATTAGGTTAAAATTCGCTGATTTTTATTACAAAATTTATTTTATACGGATTGTTTTAATATATTTTTTAAAAATAAAACTTGAATTAATTTTTTTATTTGAATTCATAGTTTATATAAATCAAGTTTTAAAATTATAAATCCAATTTGAATACTCTATTTTTATAACATTAAAAAGACGAACTAAAATCCAATCCAAAATATCTTTTATTAAAAAAAAATCATGAATCATTCGAACAGAAAAAGAATTATTTTTTGAGTTATGAAAGTTGTTCTTAATTCTGGACAATCAAAGCCCAAGTTGTAGGTTTTGCTCCTAAAATAATGAAAGACTGTGGCCACTTGATCGCAAACCACAAGCCAAAGCAGCCCATAGAAAAGGGAGAAAGGTATCTCAGACAGACAAGAGAATTTGTCTAGATCTCAGTTAGGGAAAAAGTTAGATACACAGTCAGCTAGAGAGAGAGAGAGAAAGAAAGAAGCTCTAATCGAAATCTAGATAGAGAGAGAGAGAGACTCGTGTCCATGTCCTAAAAGAGAATCTAGTCTACTCATCATAGATTTAATTGCAACTTAGTCCCTATAGTTTATTAAGACTAATTGATTAAACCTTGTAGTATATAAAAATACTTAAATAGTCCTTGGTTAATCCATTGGGTTTTTTTTTTTTCATAAAATCCTTCTTTTCTCGTTAAATTTCTTCAGCTTACCTACTTCTACTTTTCTATTTATCAAGAAACAAATAAATTAAATAATAACATAAATTCAACTAAGGACCTAGATAATCTAGGACCTAGGATGGATTTAAAAAAAAAATAGAAGAAAGTTGACTTGACGAGAAACTTTGTCAAAATCCAATTTAACTTTTTTAATTTCTTTTTATAAAATGATGTAGTTTTTACTTTAAAAATATTAAGAAAACATTATTTTAATTAACTTGAATCAACATAAATTAACCTATTAAACTTGTAAAACATTTCTTGGACTGGATCATAGGTAAACGGTCAACAGGGTTTAATAACTTTGATTTTAAAAAAATTTGTATTAGTATATAATTTATGAAACTACAAATACTAATGAATGAGTTGTTTCAGACTATAAGGAGTAAGCTATAGTTTACCCATTTATCAGACAGCGCAAAAAGTCTTCTGTCTCAGTTCTCATCACTAGAGAGAGAGAGAAAAGGAGAGAGGGATTCAAGACCCAAGACTGAAGCTTTTTCTTGAGTCCTTTTGAACCTGCTCCAGGTTTTGAGTCTCTAACCATGGATGATCAACCAAAACCCTCATCGTCTAGTGCTCCACCACTGTCATCAAGGCCTAAATGGGTGCTTCCTTACAAGACCCAGAACTTAAGAGACCATTACAGCATAGGGAGGAAGCTTGGTCAAGGGCAGTTTGGTACGACTTTTCTTTGTACGCATAAAACCTCAGGAAAAAAGTATGCTTGCAAGTCAATACCAAAAAGAAAGCTTCTTTGCAAAGAAGATTACGAGGATGTGTGGAGGGAAATCCAGATAATGCACCATTTGTCTGAGCACCCACATGTGGTTAGGATTAGTGGGGCATACGAAGATATTTCTTGTGTTCACTTGGTGATGGAGCTTTGTGAAGGAGGTGAGCTTTTTGATAGGATTGTTAAGAAAGGGCATTATAGTGAAAAAGAGGCTGCTAAATTGATGAAAACTATTGTTGGGGTTGTTGAGGCATGCCATTCACTTGGTGTCATGCATAGAGATCTTAAGCCTGAGAACTTCTTACTTCATAGTGTTGAGGAGGATGCTCCTCTTAAGGCCACTGATTTTGGGCTTTCTGTGTTCTACAAGCCAGGTCTGGTTCCTTCACTTCTTGGGTGTTACCTTTTTTCCCAATTTTTTTAATGTTTTGCTTGTGTTTTCTTTGATGGGTTTTATTTTTCTTCAGATTTAGTGTTTGTTTTGGTGCTATTGATTGAATTTAGATTTGGGTTGCCTGCTTTCTTGACTGACTTGATTAAGATTTTGATCTGGGATTATGTGTGTGTTCATTCACTGTATGTCCAAAACCCTCGTTATCATTATATTTACTACCTTAGTTGGGATTGATTTTTGATAATTGGGACTTTACTAATACAATTGATCATCACTAAGACACTAATGTCTCTGGCTCCAACTTGCACAATCTCTTGAAATGCTTTTGAATTGAACACCAAATGTTCAATGAGCTTGTTTCAAGGAGTGATTGATCCCTTCATTCAGAAATGTGGCCCTTGAAGTCTTGGACATTGACCATTCAAAATGAACCTGCATCATTTTTCTGGTCAAGCATGTCCATGCATTTAATAAGGGCTTTGAATACTTCCGTGCTTGAAATAGTTGATTTTATCTTGAAGTGGGGGACTCAATCAGGGCCATTGCATTGTTGGACAAAAGAGCCTTTGCCAACTATCGCAGCGTGCTCCCAGCAGTCAATGTTTCAATAATTAACCAAGAAATATATAACTACAATGTGGTTGTACTTCAAAGATTTTGTTTCTTTTCCCTCGACCAAAGTTATTTGATGCTCAATACTCTCCATTCTAGTGCTCTAAGATGAGATAATTGCTTAGAATTAGTCACAAGTTGCTTGCCAGTACCTCATACGATCCCTTAACATGTCTGCACGAAGTTGATTATTTTTTGGTAGCTATTTTACTTCGAATGTGTTAGTCCTTGTGTTGAATGAATTAAATTTGATTCATTTTCTAGAGGTTCTAGCAGTGCATGCTTCACCTCTCTTCTCCCTCAACCATTTCAGTTATTCTTCCAGCTTTCCTTTCTTTTCCTCTTGTTGAAATCCTGAGTGTTCTCATCTTAAAGTTTTCTCAAACCTGATTATTAAAATCTCTCTCTCACCTCATCTATACGTGGACAGTTTGGCCTCGTATAGGTTATCAGATTCTTATATAAATGTCATTTACACATTTTCTTTTGGAAAAAAAACTCCTTTGGTTTATTGTAAGCTTCTGCATCCTGGGAAACAACTTCTGTCTTATGATTTACAGTATGCGTGTTTGCCTGCATGTACCTGTAAACTTCATAACAATGATTCTGAATAAATAGAAATCTTCAAACTGGATTGTAGTCAATTATTGCGTCACATTTCAAAATTACAACCTTTTGCCCTCATTGCTCAGAAACCATTGCTATTTAACACAACCTTATCATCGTTTAATATTGTTGTCTGCCTCAGTCTGACGCATACTTAATTATGTGGATTTTCAGGCGAAACTTTTTGTGATGTTGTTGGGAGTCCATACTATGTTGCGCCAGAGGTATTGCGCAAACATTATGGACCTGAAGCAGATGTATGGAGTGCAGGAATTATTTTGTACATACTATTAAGTGGTGTACCGCCTTTTTGGGCCGGTAATAATTCTTTTATTCCTGTACTGATGGCAAATCAAGTTCTGGATAGGGATGGTTACTAAGAATTGAGTTTTTCTGCTACTGACTTGTACTGACAATAATTTCTTTCTTCGTTTACTCTGCTATAAATGTCAGAAACTGAAATCGGGATCTTCAAGCAGATATTGCAAGGCAAATTAGATTTTGAATCTGAACCATGGCCTAGTATTTCAGACAGTGCCAAGGATCTGATTAGAAAAATGCTTGAACGGAATCCAAAGAAAAGACTAACTGCTCATGAAGTACTCTGTAAGACTCTTCAATTTTCTTTAAACAGGGATTTAGGAGTATTAGGCTTAAACAAGTTCCAGCACAGTGATTATTGATGGATGTTGCTACATCATGATACCTATGTGACCTGTGGTGCAGGCCACCCATGGATCGTGGATGACAGGATTGCCCCAGATAAACCTCTTGATTCTGCTGTTTTATCGCGGCTGAAACAGTTCTCTGCAATGAACAAGCTTAAGAAGATGGCTTTGCGTGTAAGGTTCTTGCAGATGTGTATTAGTTTTCTTGGATTATATTATTGGTTCCGTTGAAAAAAACTATGACTAAATCAACCATGTTGATTGTTAAGTAAAGTGTTACCTCTAAAAAACCAGGGCCTAGTGATGCTTCAACTATTTGCATGACAACTACTTTATTTGGTGGTCCTTTTATTGACTTCTTTGCTTGCATACACAGAGATAAGAAAAGTGCTTGCATACACATAGATTAGAAAAGTCAACAGTCCTTAATATCATATTTAACATGGTGTCGGAGTCATTTTCCAAAAGATCATCAACTTAGTTGTCAAACTCAGTATCTCACTCATAATGGATTCAATACGAACATGGAATGTTAAAGAAACATGAAGATAATATAAATAGAGGGATACTGGATATATAGTACTCTACTTGCTTAAGTTTTATATCTTAGTTGTTTAACATATTCAATGAAATTTTAATTTTTTTCATTTGTTTGGTAACTCAGTGCTCATAATTAATTTTGATACCTGGAACAAACTTATACAGACTCACTTGCACGCACTTGCTCACATATGTGTGTAGCTATTAGTGTAGCTATGTTTGTATGCTGTAATGCTGACCTCAACTGAACTGATGCGTAGTGATTCTTGTAATGAATTTTAGGTCATAGCAGATAGGCTTTCTGAAGAAGAGATTGGTGGTTTGAAAGAGTTGTTCAAAATGATAGACACAGACAACAGTGGAACAATAACTTTTGATGAATTAAAAGATGGATTAAGGCGAGTAGGCTCTGAACTAATGGAGTCTGAGATAAAGGATCTGATGGATGCTGTAAGAGAACTTGCTCGAATCCTCTGTAGTTTCTGTTTTGTTTTTTCGACCATTCAGTTAACTTGAAAATGAACAAGTGCATGCTTTGTGGGTATGTTTGGCAGGCTGATATTGACAACAGTGGAACAATTGATTATGGTGAATTTCTTGCTGCCACTGTGCACTTGAATAAATTGGAGAGAGAGGAAAATTTAGTGTCTGCTTTCTCATTCTTCGACAAAGATAGCAGTGGATACATAACCATTGATGAGCTTCAACAAGCTTGCAAAGAGTTTGGCCTAAGCGAGCTCCACCTTGATGAGATGATTAAAGAAATCGATCAAGATAATGTAAGTCCATTATGTACTGTCATTTCAATCCATTTTTTCCCTCTTAAAATAAAGAATCTTGGAGCTTTACTCGGACAAATCATTCAGAAGCACATTACATTTGTTTCGGGAGTTGTAGGAGCTTCTGACAACATGTGATCATGGAAATTGTGTTGCAGGATGGACAAATAGACTATGGTGAATTTGCTGCAATGATGAGGAAGGGCAATGGAGGAATCGGGAGGAGAACAATGAGAAGCACATTTAACTTGGGAGATGCCCTAGGACTCACTACCAATGGATCTAAAACATCTGATTGATGCTCAGATAAACTATGTTTAACTCTCTGCCATACTTTTTGCAAATATTGGCAAATCTTAATCTTTATGAATGGCCTGGCCATAATTTTGCTTCTCTGTTTTATATATCCGACTGGTTTACATGCGCTTCCGTAAAAGCTGGGGAGCTCAGGTACTTGGGGGTTGGTTAGGCTTCGGGAACCAAAAATGCTACAAAGTAAATCCATGCTGAGCATGTGGGATATAGACAGTGCACTGTTGCACCATCGTGTGTTATTGTGGCAGAGAAAACTACAAATCAAGGAAGTTATTGATAGAGTTTTCCTTGGTCTTTTTAGTTTGTTTTGATATTTTAATATAAAAATAAATTTTAAAAACTAAAAAATATTATTTTAATATATTTTAAAATAAAAAAAATATTTTAAAAAATAATAGCTCTAAATAAGTTTTCAACCATACCACAACGCATCGCCAAATATATCCTTAGTTTCTGTCTTTCTGAGCAAGTTCTTGGAACCTAAAACTCATTTAACACTGGAAACTCAAGTATTAATTTCTTGTAAGGTTTCCACAACATATATTTTTGATTAAATACTATACAATAAGATATTCTAAAGGTATATTATACGTGGAAGGTATGATATTAAATATTAATTCCATGGGATTATCCCTGATTACAAGGTAAAGTACAGTAGATTGATGTGCCTTTATCATTTCAATTGCTACTGTAAGAATATCTTCCACACCTACAATTGTTTTACAGTAATTTCCTTTCCCTTACACCTCCATTTTCTAAACCTTTCTCTTTGTTCTTATTTTATTTATTTTTTTCTGATTTGAGCAAAACCATCACGTAGTTGGGGAATAATTTTCAGGCACAGGTAAACTATATGTTCGTTATTTTTCTCATTTTTATACCATACTGTTTTCCATGCTTAATTGCTTGATTTTTGCAAGGCGTATTGGTTATCCTCAACCTTTTGACTAGCTCTGGAATTTGTTTTTCAAAAAAAAAAAAAAAAAGGCAAGTTGTAGGTATTATATAAGAAAAGGAGCAATCTCTTTCATATCATCATATATTCAGATCTGCTTCTTTCTTTCTTTTTCATATAAATACTTATAAAATTGATCTTTTTAGATGAATATAAAAGATTTATAATAGATTAATCCTAGAACAAACTTGAGTCGATGAGTCAATCCAGAAACTATTAACCCAAAGCTTAACTAGGATTGAGTTTTATTTTGAATCGATTTATAAATTGATATGATAAAATCTAGTTTGACCTAGTCAAAATAAGTCGAGTTGGTTGACTCAACCGAATCAATTTCAAAGATTTTTTAATTTTTTTATTTAAAATAAGATAATATTTTTGGGTCCAAAACAACATGATTTTATTGTAAAGAAACTAAAATGTTATTGTTTTAGATTAATCTAACAAACATAGAACACGGGATTTGAATGGGCAACTCTTGACTTATTATTTTAGGTTTAGAATGTTTTTTTAAAATTAATTTAACTTCAATTAATTACATTTTTGTGTGAATATTTTGACATCTATGTATTTTTTATACTTTAGGGCCTCGTTACTGAACTTGGAGCAAAAAAATGGTTCGATAAAATGATCCATTTTGGAATGATGTTGAAGATATGAAAGATGGTAGCATGAAGTGCAAGTTTTGTGGGCATTTATTTGCCAACTACACTTCCATTTCGAGGATCAAATGGCATTTATCAGGAGAGAGAGGGCATGGTGTTTCCATTTGTGGTCAGGTGCCCAGAGAAGTTCAAGAAGCCGCCTTCCTAGCTATGCATGGTGGCAGCAAAAGACATAAAATCTTAGCAAGTTCAAGCAACGCTAATGATTATGCCATGTCAGCCAGCCCAGAAGAACGAAACAATAAAGTCGACAGTTTGGCTGGAGACCCAGGAAGGATACAAGCATTAGATATAATGGGTCAAGCAATTGAAATAAACTGGGATGAGCTCCATAATTTGTTAATGGAGGATGATTTAGAGAACGGGACTGGAGAAGTAGCGCAGCCTGGAGCAGGATCTAGCTCTTTCAGAGGCGTTAAATACAACACAAGTGAGACCAGAGGAGATCCATTACCTACTAGCTCTACAAAGCTAGTGGGTCGAGCATTTGAAGAGAATACGAATATGATATGGTCCTGGTTAATGAATGACGACGTATCAATCATTGGCATTTACGGGATGGGAGGAGTTGGGAAGACGACAATGTTGCAACATATCTATAATGAGCTTCTCAGAAGACCAGACATTTCTTATCATGTTTATTGGGTTACTGTGTCTCGAGATTTCAACATTAATAAATTACAGAACAATATCTCAAGGCGTATAGGTTTAAATCTTTCCAATGAAGAGGATGAGCTGCATAGAGCTATGGAATTGTCAAAAGAACTAACGAAGAAGAAAAAATGGATTCTCATTTTAGATGATTTGTGGGACTTTTTTGAGCTACACAGAGTGGGGATTCCTGTCTCATTGAAAGGATGCAAGCTGATTATGACAACTCGATCAGAGAGGATTTGTCAACAGATAGGTAGCCAACATAAAATCAAAGTGAAGCCACTTTCTAAGAGAGAAGCTTGGACTTTGTTCATGGAGAAACTTGGACATGACATAGCATTCTCTCCAGAAGTGGAACGAATTGCAATAGATGTTGCAAGGGAATGTGCGGGTTTGCCTTTGGAAATTATTACAATTGCAGGAAGCTTGAGTGGAGTGGATGACCTGCATGAGTGGAGGAATACATTAAAGAAATTAAAAGAATCAAGATTGAAGGACATGGAAGATGAGGTATACCAATTATTGAGGTTTAGTTATGACCGGTTAGATGATTTTGCATTACAACAATGTCTCTTATATTGTGCATTATTTCCTGAAAATCGTGTTATTACAAGGGAGGAGTTGATAGGACATTTGATCGACGAGGGAATAATGAAAGGAGCAAGGAGCAGACAATCAGCATATGACGAGGGCCACACAATGCTTAATAAACTTGAAAATGTCTGTTTACTGGAAAGATTTATCTATGATAATGGTGTTAGAGCTGTCAAGATGCATGATTTGATTAGGGACATGGCCATCCAAATTCAGCAAGAGAACTCTCAAGGCATGGTTAAAGCAGGTGCACAAATAAGAGAATTGCCGGCTGCAGAGGAGTGGACGGAGAATTTTACGAGAGTTTCACTAATAGAAAATCAAATTGAAGAAATTCCCTCAAGCCATTCACCAAGGTGTCCCACTCTTTCAACTCTATTGCTATGTCTTAATCAAGGGTTGCGATTTATTGCAGATTCATTTTTCAAGCACTTGCTTGGGCTCAAGGTCCTCGATCTATCTTACACATTTATTGAAAAGTTGCCTGATTCTGTCTCTGACTTGATAAGTCTCACTACATTATTGCTCATTGGCTGCGAGAACTTAAGGGATGTACCATCATTAAAAAATCTCAGGTCATGTTCCCAAATGACATTCAACAACTGATCATTTTTTATTGTGGTGAAAAGGAGTTTCCTAGTGGGATATTACCTAAACTCTCTCATCTGCAAGTCTTTGCATTAGAGGAGGAGATTCCTAGTGCTCCGATAACAGTCAAAGAAAAGGAAGTAGGGTGCTTAAGAAAGTTGGAAACTTTGGAATGCCATTTTGAAGGTTACTCTGATTTTATGGAGTATCTCAAATCTCGGGATGAGACCCAATCACTAAGCACATACCAAATTTTTGTAGGACAGTTTGAGGAATATGAAATAAAAAGTTATTATAGAGGTAAAACTGTTTGGTTGGGTAACTTGGGTATCAATAAAGATGGAGATTTTCAGGTCATGTTCCCAAATGACATTCAACAACTGATCATTTTTTATTGTGATGATGTTTCCTCTCTTATAAATTATGCAATTGATCTGAAGGTCATGGACAATTCCTATTGCAATAACATGGAGAGCTTGGTTTCATCTTCTTGGTTCTGCGGAGCTACACTTCCATCTCCATCTTATAAAGGTATATTTTCATATCTTAAAAAGTTGCATTGTTATGGATGTAGAAGAACGAAGAAGTTGTTCCCTCTTGTCTTGCTGCCAAACCTCGTAAACCTGGAATGTATTAGAGTTGAAGAATGTGAAGAAATGGAGGAGATAATAGCAACAAGTTCAAATGAAGAAGGATATATGGGTGAAGAAAGCAGCAGCAACATCGAATTCAAACTACCAAAGTTAAGAATTCTAAAATTGTATGAATTACCAGAACTGAAAAGTTTTTGTAGTGCAAAACTGATCTGCGACTCTCTCCAACAAATTGGGATAGTAAAATGTCAGAAGCTGAAGAGAATACCGATTTATCTTCCGTTACTTGAAAATGGCCAGCCATCTCCTCCCCTTTCTCTTAAAGAAATCGAGATATATCCAAAAGAATGGTGGGAGTCAGTGGTGGAGTGGGAGCAACCTAAAGCTAAGGATATCCTTCGTCCCTTCGTAGAGTTTTTGGGAGCCGACGAATACGAGTTATCCCCCATATAGGTAGGCATATTGTTCTAATTCCTCTCTCTCTCTCTCTCTCTCTCTCTAATTTAATTTTAGTGAATTAGCCTCAACCATAACCATTTCATGATTGATGTATGTATATTAGTAAGGAAGCAAGACGAAGACAAGTGAAACATTTGGAGAGCAACACATTCTGGCCAATTCATCTACAAGGTTTTCTCAAGACCATTACACTCCTTTTTTTGTTGTTATCATCCCAACCTTTAAAAAAAAAATTCTTACTGATTTACATGCATTAGCCTCATTTTGTTTATTTTTTTGTAGGCAGATGGTGAAGGAAGACAACGTTCTGATTTACATGCATTGAAAGAGAGCATTGATTCAAAGTCTTTACTGTTGAACAATATTTTGCTGGAAAGAGATTGAATGCTTTTTATTCTTTTGAGATCGATGATTATGATGGATTTGGAATGGTTCCTTTCGGAAGACCTGTGAGTATCATGCCTACACTCTACCATGTTTTAATTTCTCTCTCTGGCCATCTCCTACTCCTTCTCTTAAAAGAAAGGATTATATATCCAAAGGAATGGTGGGTTTGTTCGGAACTGATATCCTTGACAATGACAGCCATCTCCTCCCCCTTCCATCTATATGAAACCAGAAGAACGGTGGGAGACAATAGTGGAGTGGGAGCATCCTGATGCTAAGGATGTTCTTCTAGTCATCGCTGTTTTATGTCTTGGTATGCATGTTTGAATTCCTGTCTATCTGAGTATCTCTCAACCACTCACGATTCATCTTATATGATTTCAGATACGATTCGTCCAAAAGGAAGTGATATGTTCTACTTGTATGTGTGCTTCTCAAAAACCCTTTGATTATGTTCTCCATTTTATAAACTGTTTCTGTTCTGCCACGCAGGTTGGAGTGCAAAAACCATCAAAGAACTGGCAAGAACCCCGCAAATTCCAAGAAGCTGACTTCATGTTTGGCCTTTATATCATACAAGTGAGAGGATGTCCTGCTATCCTTTGCGACTCAAAAATCATTTTCTTAGTGGTAAGCCTTAATCCTCAGTCATTTTCTTTTTTGAGATTTCTTCTTTCCCATCTCTCTGCTTCTTTTTTCTTAACTTATATCTCCCTACATGCCCCTTCCTTATGGTCTAGGAATCATGCTATCTTGGAGCACTGAAAGATCTAATCATCGACTTGTAGGTAATTTCGTCAAATTTTCCTAGCCATGCTTGTTAGACCAGTCTTACTCTTGATTTGTAACGATAGGTTCATTTTTTAAAGGTTTCCATCTATGATTCTTAATTGTGCAGCATATGCTCACACAATCAAATTTCCATGTGGATTCAGTGTTATGACAAATCTGATTTCTTTCTCTGTTTGGAGTTCATGAAATGCCTATCAAATTTGATGTAAGCCTCTCGATCTTCACTTGATCATTTCTTTGGTTTGTACAAGTCTTGTATCTCTGGTATCTGTTTCCTTCAGCTTCTGGTTTGTATAAGTCTTCCCCCTTGCAGATGTTCTCCTAAGGACTCCCTGTTATCTTGATCTTCTGTTTTATTTTGTCCTTGTGCCTGATTCATGATTGGTACTTGATATGACTTCCAAGTTTCTTGGCTATTTTCTTTTCTAGCCTTTTATGTTATATTGCTGGTCTTCATCAGATACTTTTCTTCACATGCCTTTATAACTGGTGAATTAGCTAGCATACAGTACAGACTGATCGAATATGGAGATGGAGTTCCTCAAGTAATAGGCTAAACATATTGTATGGCAGATTGGTACATTGAACGAGGCAATTGAGTTAATAACAGGAATGTGACTCATGTAACCGGACTTTGTAAAAACGGAAGTTTCTGAGTAGTCGAATGAGCATCTGTCACAGAGAGACTATGTGGATGGCCTAAAAAATTCAAACATGGAATAGCTTAAAAAGACATAATAAAATGCCTATTTATTGGATCAGGCTTAATTTTTTTAGGTTATTTTACAAGTAGTTTTTTTATTAAGAACCTCTGTCTTTCATTAGGCTGTTGGATCTCTTGAAATTAAGCCTAAATAATGATGTTTGGGTTCATTTTATTATTTTTTCTAGATTTATTTGGATATATTGTTTTATTTTGGATTTTGTGTTAATTTTCTTTATGCTTTTGGATTTTGATTTGTTTTCTAGTAGAAATAAGGTTTTTTGACTTATTTAATGGTCTTGTAAACCTCTACAAATATTATTATACTTATTTTTAGAATAAAACTGTGAATTTAACCTTTTTGCTCATAAAAAATCTAAGTCTTCTCTGTGTTTGTTTGCTATCTTTCTATCTTCTACCTGCATTAGTGACCTCTCTCAATGGAGTTGTATGCTTGGAGATGAATGAAGGCCAAGCTTTTCACTCATTTGTTTGTGTGATTTATGCATGATTTTTTTAAAAAAAAATTTATGAAGAGGCATCCAAGTTTTCTTTTTGGAATTTCCTTTAAAGGGCCACTGACAGTTCCTAACTACGTGTTCTTGGTTTAAGATCAACTTTTAGAATTCATAATCGTTTAGTGGTTTTGATGCACTTTCTCTTAACCTTCAGAATATGTAACAGTGGAGATGAGGGCATGGGACCAAGACTTTGGCACTCACTCTTTCCAAATTCAATTTATACTCACTTAATCACTGCTGAAGCCTACCATCGCAGGTTTGTTGGTACAATTCCTTAAAATGCACTGATATTGCTTTCGAGTACCTTCTGCAGTGCAACAACATGTTGCTTGGAGTTGATTTTTCTTCAGTTCTGCTTTCGATGTAACATTAATTTCTTTTCTTTTGAGGTTTTTCCTGATCTGATAATTAAAATGTTGGTCTGTTTTTCTGTCACTCATTTTAATCTTGCTGTAAACTGCTGTAGTTTCTATTTATTTTTTCAACCAGTTAATTGAGTGGTAATTGAACAAATTCCTTGTGGGTTTTTGGCAGGTTGATGTTGACAACAGTGGAGCAATTGATTCATTTCTTGCTGCAACTGTGCACTTGACTGAGTTGCAGAATTCACTGACAAAGATGTTATGGTTACAGAATCATTGTTTATGTTCACCAAGCCTGCAAATAATTGGCTTAAAGAAATCGTGGAAAACTTGCTGCATTGGTGACAAAGGTAATGGAGTAAACCGAAGGAGAACAATGAGAAGCAAAACTAATCCGGGAGATGCTTCACGACTCGCCGCAAATACATATCAAAATCTGTTCGATAAAACAGCAACAGGCAGCTCTTAGGCTTGTAGCAGAAGAAGAGCAAATCCACCCGCAAAACACAGCCTCCTGATCGAGTAAGAAGACATAAAGAGCTAGAAGCAGCTAACATAGGAAATTAACCACTGTGATCATGCCGTGGGTTAGCAGAAGCAACAACGAGACCTCCGTCCGATCAAGATTATGACTACAACAAGGAGAATCCCTTTCGCCTGAAGGGCTACAGCACTGGATCGATAGCATCACGTTTAAAGAGATCCAAGCTCATGTTTGAAAACGGAAAAGAAGAAGATTATTGGCGTAATGCTGGACTGTATTTATTGGGGAGTTAGCTATATAATGATATATTTTCTGTAAACCTGGAAGAGATTAGAGTTTTTGATTGTGAGAAACTGGAGGAGATAGTAGGAAATAGATCAGATGAATAAAGGATTATGAGTGAAGAAATCTTCAGCAGCAGCACTGAATTCAAACTCCCAAAGTTAAGAAGTATGAGATTGTATGAATTACCAGAACAGAAAAGCATTTGTAGTTCAAAATTGATTTGCGATTCTATCAAAAAATTTTGGATAAGAAAATGCCAGAAGCTAAAGAGGATGCCAATTTGTCTTCCGTTGCTTGAAAATGGCCAGCCATCTCCTCCCCCTTCTCTTGAGGATATTGATATATATCCTAAAGAATAGAGGGGTCAGTAGTGGAGTGGGAGCATCCTAACACTAAGGATATCCTTGTTCCCTTTGTAAAGTCTATTTGGTAGGATATGTCTCTTCCCTTAATATAAATAATATATCATTGAATTACTGATTAGCATCGTGTTTTAATTCCTCTGTTTATTTATTATTTGTAGAAATTTTTTTAAGTTGTCTACTTTTTTTATATTAATGTTGAATTGGATGATACAGCCTTTTTAAAGATGGGATTTCAAATGAGAATTTGATTGGCTTTAAAAGTTTTTTGGCTTTTAATTATTTGTTAATCTTTAATGATTAAGGATGAAAAACCTCTTATTTAATATTGATCCAATGTTTTTTTTAATCGTTGAGCAATATTTTGCTGCAAATCTCACCTGCAAATATTTGCACTAATGGAATGGATATATGGGAGAGGATATGCTCATACAGGAAGTAGCATGCTTCAGAAAGTTATTTCACCTGCAAATCTTCAGTACCTTGATAAAGTATACAACTGAATTGGAGCTCATTAACATTGAGGATTGCATTAGCATGGATTAGCTTTGTTTTATCTTCTTCTTTCTGCTTTGCTCCATTATCATTGCCATCTTATAATGGTATATTTTCTGGTCTTAAAAAGTTATATTGCTCTGGATGTAGCAGTATAAAGAAGTTGTTCCCTCTTGTCTTGCTGCCAAACCTCGGAAACCTGGAGAGGATTGAAGTTCAAGGTTGTAAAAGATAGAGGAGATAGAGGAACAAGATCACATGAAGAAGGGGTATGGGTGAAGAAAGCAACAGCAGCTGCAGCGGGTACTCCATCATAGATCCCATCTGCCGAAGTTTAAGATTTCTGATACTGAAATATTTACAAGAATTGAGAAGCATTTGTAGTGCAAATCTGACATGCAAATCTCTGGAAGAAATTGAAGTATGGGATTGTCCGAAACTGGTATGCTTGACAATGGCGAGCCATCTCCGCCCCCTTCTCTTAAAGAATGATTATACATCCAATTTGCATTAGTAGTGATCATTTTTGTCAAGATGGGAAAGATCAGGAATCAGAGTAAACAAACATCCATCCAGAAGCAAGAACATTAATCAATCCACCAATAACTCAGGTGTAATACATTGAGGCAGATCCCGATAATTTATGAGGTTGCCATAACGGAATGAGCCAATTATTTCCGTAGTACAGAAAAAGATCATGCAAGCTAATAATATACATGGGTGTCATTCAACAAACATTTACTAATAATACAAAGCTAAGTCAAAGCCGGAAATATTCCCTCAAACTAAAACAATGAAGTAGCATCTATGGCTCAGGGTGAAATAACATGATTCTGAACTCTCGTATACTAGTTGATAGTTCATCTGTGACGGAATTTGGGCCTAACAGTGATCACGCCTGGCCTCGTCTCATCAAATCGATATCTGTGAAAAAAGTGTACTAGAACGTGATTTTTTTCCTTTCTAATGTATGAACAACAGATAGGAAAGAAGGAGATGAGGGAATCTCTAACCCGTTATCATTGAGGAAACTTTTCACAGCTGTTGGGAGTGCAGCTTGCCCCCGGCTATGGTTGCCTACACCTGCAGTAGAATAGAAGAAAATAAGTGCTGATGTCTAGTATACTGTTGGGTGAACGTCTACATGATATGCCCAAGACAGTTTTACAAAACAAGCCCTTTGATATGCATGCGAGCTTGTTATGTGATTTAAGGGCCAATGGTTAATAATTATCATATCATAACACATTAAACAGTAAGGGGTCATCAATAACAAGGGATGAATCTGAATATTGACCAGATTCACATCCATGTCACTTGATACAGTATACAATTGTCTTAAACTGGACTGAGGTGGATTTAAAGCAATTACTGATAGTTTTTAAAGTTCAAATGAACAGAAACATCCATTAATATTCAGTGAGGTAAGTGATATACCTGTTATGACTTGTAACGATGTTGGCCTCTGTCTAAATGTTGCCTGCTGCTTATCCAAGTTCTCTGCATCTACAGTACTAAAGGCATCAAATGGTGAAGAATGTAAAATCCCATTCTTTGTCTTTATTCTACATGGAGAAATTGACCTATTGTTTGGAACCAGGGTCTCGATTTTTAGCAGGTGTTCTTGCAAGGCTTGACCAGCCTCTGCTGCATGAAGACCGTGCAAGTCTAATTTCCATGGATCATTGTCACTATTTCGTATGCTTAAAATTTCCTTGGCTGCCTTAGCATTGAGTTGTTCAGCAGCCGACCATTTCTCTCGAGCCCTCAATGAGTGCTGCTGAGCAGAAAAATGATCCCTTCTTAAAAAGGCATTAGTGGCAGCCCTGGAATGTTGAGATGCTAACCTGTTCAATGGAAGGTTTTGAGAATTCCTAAAATCTAATGTGACCTTAATAAAATCAAATAATACATACTTATCATAGGCAATTCCAGACCATGAGTTTCTAAAACATTATAAAGACCAAGAACATGCCAACAGATAAAAGGAATGTATTTCACGTATTAGTATAATTCAATATAATAAGAGATGGCATAGCTTCAAAACAAAATGCTCATCATACCTTCAAAATACCAGAAACTCTATCTCTATAATTCCAGTATTTTGACACAGCTTACAAAATAGCTATCAAAGTGGAAACCGTATCTCCCTCCCCCTTTTCCTATGTGACTTTTGACAACGAGACATCCTTTAATTACAAACATGACATCCTTTCAATAAAAAATTTGAGACTTTCAGGTGTTGCCATTCTTAAAGTTCAATACATCATCATAACAAAAGCAACTCCTCCCAAACCAAAGCATTTCAAGATAAATGCTTTACTTTTATGAATCTTAAATCATAATCATGGGAACAATAACGAGGTAATATCAATATGGGCACTTAAATGATGAAGAGAATAAGGTGATGTAACCCAGACAACATAAAGTCGAGCTACACAGCCCCATAGGTTCTAGCTCGGTTGTCTTCAATTGACAAGTATAATAACTACGCTGTTTGATACCTACAGCCTAGTAGTGCCTAACAAGGCATTCAATGAAATTCATTTAAAAAGAAGTATATCATCCTACTCAGGAACACGCAGAGGGATTGCAAACACTTACCTCATCATTCTCAAAGCATTCTTTCGATGACTCAAGTAAACATCATCCTCTTCCCATTCAGGCTCAACAGGTATAGACTTCAAGTGCCCCAAGATCAGTTTCATGTTCGCAGCAGCATCAACTGAAGAGGAAACACCTACATCCTCCCTCAATTCTATGCTGTTATTATCATTGTTATGATCATTATCTTTTAGAGCATCCTCAAGAGTCGAGCTCAAATCAGCAATATCATCAGCAAGACTTTTATTAAAACCAGAGTTAAATTTTGCTCCCTCATCCTCGTCAAAGTCAGCATTAGAAACCATCCCATTCAACAAAACACAAGCCTTTTCAGCATCATTATCCACACTGACCATGACATCCTCAATCAAGCTAAAATCAGCCCAGCCATGAATCTCTTTCAGCCTCTGCAAATCCAATAAAACACTCCCACCATTCTTCTCCTCAATAACCTTATCGGAAACCCTATAACCAGCAGAAAAATCAGCAACTTTGGCGGTCAAATTATTAACATTCTGTGTCTTTAAAGCAGGAAAACCAGCAGAAGCAGGAGGTTGGAGCACAGAAGAGAAAGACTTTGAAGATAAACCACCAACATCATCATTCCTCCTCAAACCCCCAGTAACTGGCAGGTCCCCAATAGCTGGAAAAGGATCCTTACCATCAACTTCACCATCTTTCTGCCTCTGTTTCAAGTCAAAGGCAGCCCACCCAGAGGACTTGACTCTCCTTGATTTATTATTCATAAAAGAAGTAGAATTGCTTGTATATGTATTCATAAATTAACAAGTTTTTAATCAAGAACAACCAAAAGCGATGAAAGTACCTCGTTTTTCCTTATGGGGTATCAGAAATATGAAAAAGGAAGAAAAATTGGCTATCCAGGAAGGTTGTTAAAGAAGGTCAAGCAATCAAAGGGTGAAAAAAATGGTGAAGAAATAGAAAAAGAATCCAAATTTATTGATGTAACAGTCAAATCCAAAGAAACCCTTGTGCTGCTGCTGCTTGTGATTATCATAATATCCATAAATCTGGGTCTTCGTCTTGGGGGTTTTCTGAGACAGGGAGAGGAGGAGGTGTTTTTGTGAGGAAGGAAGAGGAAAAGAGAGACGGCTCAAATAATAATTTTTTATTGAGTAAATTATAAATTAGTTCTTTAGTCTTAAAAAATTAAACAGTCCCTTTAGTTTTTATAATTACTTAATAATCCTTGACTAATGTAAATCAAGTTTAATTTTAAAGAGTATTTAAACCTGTTTGTTTTTTTATTTTAAAAGCTTTTTTGAAAAAAAAATTATTTGTTTAAAATTATTTTTTTATGTTTTTATATTTTTTTGATATGTTGATATTGAAAATAAATTTAAAAAAATAAAAAAAATATCATTTTCATACATTTTCAAGCAAAAAACACTTTAAAAAGTAATTGTTACCGCAATACAAAACAAACTCTTAGAAGTGTGGTAGTAGCTTCTAGTTCTGAATACTTTTTAAAAATATGTTTTAATGTGTTGATATCAAAAATTAAAATAAAAAACTATTTGATATATTTTTAAGCAAAAAACAGTTTTAAAAAATATATTATATCACAATATTAAACACTCACTTAATATTTAAATAGTACATGGTTAATATCTTAAGATAAAAAAAGAAAAAGAAAAACAGACCGCGGAGATAAAGGAGACATGTCTTATATAATTTTTATTTAAAAAAGAATTCATTTCAAAACTATTTTAAATACATATTTATTTTATGTTTTGATTTATATCTCTTCGATTAAGCATGTTTAAATTCCTTCTGTATATGTCTTTTCTTTTCTATAAAATTAATCAAACACACCTTTTGTTTTTTTTTTAAAAAAAAAAAAACCTTCTTTTCTCTTACAAATTTTCATATTATTTACTTGTTTTTTCATTTTTTTCTATTTTTAAAATTAGAAAAAATGAAATGGAAGAAAAGGATAGGAAGCACAATAATAAGGATCAAATATATAGTTTTGAACTCATAAGGACTAACTAGATATTTATAATAAACTACAGGGACTATGTTTTTATAATCAAGTCATTTTTATTTGTGTGTCTGAGGAGCAGGCAGAGACACCAAGGAAAGGTCAAACCTATCACTTGTCGGCGGACCTCTCTCATATATCACAATTATTATTTTCCTTTTTGTTTTGTTTAAATTTAATTACTCGGGATATTATCTGACCAATTTTCCTTTATTAAATTAAACCTATCTATATTTTAGATCTATTTTTATATTTTTTATTACTTTCTAATTAATTTATTGCTGTTTTGTGTTAGATACTCTCATCCTGATAAGAAAATAGATTAAAACAATTGAGAAATATATCAAGATATACATGAATGTCTCCCTATTAAATTCCAATTCACATCACCTTGCAATCTCTTGTGTGATATTTCTAATTTTAATTAATTAAGAAATCAATCAACAGTATCTTCTCCTTTTCTTGAATAGGAAAACTGAAGAAAACAAATTAGACAAATAAAATTTTGATTTTATGATTTAAAAATTTTAAATTAGATTTTAAATTTAAAAATATATTTTCATATTTGTTTGGTTATTTAAAGAAAGAAATTAATAAATTATCTTAAATATTGGTGTAGATATAATTTTAAACACCCAAAATTAAATAAATACACTTGTATGAATATTTAATTTTATTAAAATATGTGAGTATGTATAATTTTTATGTAAAATATTCTTACAAAAAAATAAAACAATCATTGATTTTTTTCTTAAATTTCATATGTGGTGACTTTATTTATTTATAAAATCAAACCAAAATTTATGTTTTGTAAGAACACAAATTTAGATATGAATTACAGAGTAAGATATTATGATTTAATGCTTTAAAAAGTACATTTGATTTGCTTTTAAAGTGTTGTTAAAAAATTCTTACGGGGTTTTTAGACTTGATCCAACAGAACTTTATTTTTTATAGACTTCAAGTATAGATGAAGGAAGGTTGAAAGATTTTAATTGTAGGCTTTAAATGCATATGAAGAAGACTTGAGAGATTTTGATAGAGCTTCTTTGCTCAAAGATAAATTTTTTATCTTCAATAATTATTATTTTTTATTATTTAAAAGAAAACTTTTTATTCATGAATATAAATTTGTAGAGGTTCTTAGGTTCTTTTTCAATGTCACGTGTTATTATTTAGTGGTTAATTTTTATTTATGACAAGATATCCTAAATATTTCATCATGTGTGTCAATTTTTTACTAGCAAAAAAATATATGAAGGTTTATTTATTTTTCAAATTATTTATTTCTATTTTATTTTATTCTTTCATGTAAAAATAATACATGAAGAAATTTAATTGATAGAATTTTTTTTTTTTACAATTGGTTTCAAAATTTGAGCCTGAAAATAATGATAATAATGAATAAATAAATAAATAACCTTATCTTTTTAATTACTAAATGAATTACTTAATCCTATGTTTTGCAGTGCATAATTAAAGTTTGTATGAATGAATCAACTTGTATTTTTTTCATTATTTATTTTTAATTTTTAGAGAATGAGAATTATATAGTATCATAAACAGATCTTGTATGTTCAAGTGAATGTATTTGTGATTTTTTTTTAAAAAAAAGTACTAATAAAAATAAATCGTATCATATTTTAACAGATTCTCTTCCTTTTCTGGGTAATAAAAGGGCTAAGGGCCGAGTAACCCCCAAGAACTAAACTATTCAGGTTCTAGGACAAGCTACCTAAGCAAAGTGAAAGCCCAAGGGAGAGGCCCACGGTCCACATGAAGGATTGCTGAAGTATCTGAACTCCTGCTCCTATTTTTTTCGTAGAAGAAATTTTTGAAAAAAAGATTAATTATCACCAAGAAAATTAATTTTCTTTCTGTATAAATTAGAAGAAATATATTATTTTGAAAACATTGATTAGAAAGAATGCCATATTATTTTCACAGGAGATTTGCTTCGCTAATTTAATTTAATCCAATTCCAACTAGGATTAGGAATGCCATATAAATAGATAAATAGAGAAGAGCTTTAATATTAATTATTCAATTAATCAAGAAATCATAGAGTAGTTTTCTTTCCAGAAAGCATATAATATAGCGTTATTACAAGATCATAAGAATGTCTTCTAGTGAGGGATTTTTGAATACGGTGTCGTTGGTAAGCCAAAAGCTGAGGGAGTGTGCAGAGGTATTCAAGGAGGAAGCAAGAGAGCCAAGCTATTAGTTTCAATGGAGGAGGTGACAATACATGATGGAGATCATCACCATGATGAATGGAAAACATGCATGGCAGTCGGCAGTCGGCACTGTGGTTGCTGGCTTGCCTTGCTCTCATAAGCTCCATAAGACTTGCATTATACAGTGGCTTGAGAGGAATTTGACATGCCCCTTCTATCGCTTCAAGTTGCCAATCTAATAGATTTCGGTTTTGCACTGGTTTTTTTTTTTTTTATTTGAACTCCCAGGTTTATTTTTTTTTTGAGTTTTAAAAATATTTTTGAAACAAATTAATTTTTTTTACTTTAAATTAATTTTTTTTAGTGTTTCCAAATCATTTTGATGCACTGATATTAAAAATAATTTTTAAAAAATAAAAAAAATATCATTTTGATTCATTTCAAAGTGGAAAAACATTTTTAAAAATAACCGTAATTACAATCTCAAACGGACCCTTAATCCACTTCGGCAAGAATATTTATGTTGATTGTAGGGTTTAAGTTTGATGTGTCTAGTAAATTGAAATAGATAAATGGTTTTTTTTTTCTTTAATGTTGATTAAAAAATAATTTATAAAAAAAACATTAACTAAACTGACTTAGTTTTTGATAAATAAAAAAATTATAGGTTAAACAACAAGAGCTATATAGATCATCAATTTGTCTCATCAAACACTTCCACAGTAGCGATTTTCACTCTATGTTTATATGATACCATGAGAGAGTTGGTTTTTTCGATAAGAATGTCTTTTTTTCCCCCCATCGTTTTGGTTTCTGAATAGATTCTTATACTTCGATCAAATATTCTCTAATTGTCTTGCAAAATGCCTTTAATTGGCCGGCTAATAAATTAATTAGCATACATGCATGCACTAGCTTAGTTCTCCCCCATATATATATATATATATATATATATATAAAAGATCAGCAATTATTATGTACACTTTTCTGTACGGTTGGGGGGTTAATGTACCCATTATGCATCATTTTCTGACCTTTTATTCCCTCCTTTCAAATATTATAAAGAAAGTTAAATAATTCGGGGTTGTCATTGTAATTTTAGATATAGATTAATGATATATAATTAAAAGAAACATGAGATATGTTTTAGTATTTTTATGTTATTTTTTTATTCAAAAAGTTATTGATATATATTTCATATATTCCAATGAGTAGGTGATATCTATACTATTAAAAAGTTATATAATATGTTTTCGATGATAAAATCTAGTCATTCATCATTTAAATAGATGTGCATATGTGTTCTATTCAACATGATACAGTGTATATAAACAAATTATTATTGGATTGTCGTCAGTGATTCATTGTTTGTATTTTTTTTTTCTTTCCTGACAACTAAAATATATAATTATTCTTCAAAGTGCTTAAATATGATATTATCACTAAATTCAAATATTTTCTATACTTTATATTTTTTAACATTTTAAAAAATAATATTAATCCACTATGAAGTGTGTAACTTAGTATCTTCCAATTCTTTATCAGCATCTAGGTTTCAATCTAATGGCATTTTTCCCATCAGCTCCTCCAACTATGTTCACCCTACATGCTTCTAATTTTATGAAAAGCAAGTGTGTGTGTGTGTGTGTATATATATATATATATATATATATATATATATATTATCAAACAGATATACCTTGAACGTGGCAAACAGGAAGGCAACATCAGCAAATGCATGCATTGGGCGCTTGCCATGTGCAAGAAAACCATGTTGAAGCATTAATCAAACTACTAAATCTTAGGAAGATCTTGCCTTTTCATTTCCATTGCTATATATTTTTTTTTTCGTGTTCTAGATCCACCTTCTTTCAAGCTTACCCACCTTCACGTTATTCTAAAGTTCATTTCATAATTATAAACTTGATATATTAATTCAGTATCTGATTAATTTAAAATTTTAATTGGTTTCGATTGAAAAACATTAATCTAATCTAATTTGATAAAAAATCCAAGTTGATTTAAAATTTAATCAACCTAGATAAAATCTGAATTAACCCCTTACCGGTTTTTATATCTATGATGTAAACATTTCTAAATATAGTGCATGTTGGATCAACCTAATCCACACAAATATACCTTTGGTGCTGGACATTCTATTTATTGCATTGTTTTGTCAAATATTTGTTACAATATCCCATCATTCTCACTCAATGATATCGCTTGTTCTTATTTTTGGGGTAATGCCTCTAATAATTGTACATCACTATCTTCGTTGTTGTATCCAAGTTGCTTCTTCGTTCTTTCTTCTTCTTCTTCTTCTTGCTTTTGTTCTAATCATTGAAGACTAGCTGTTAGTTATTTAGAAAATAACTACACAACTAATAAAAAGAGTTATTATAGAAGAAACAATACAAAGAAAAACAAAATGAAAAGATCTCTATTTCCTTAATTACCTTAATTTAATTAATAGTATTAAACTATACACTAGCACTACTAGCTGAGCTTATCTTTAAATCATAATCCGTATAAATAAAAGGCTTTAATTTTAGCAGTCGGTGACAAGAGAGAGAGACAAAATAAAGTCATAGAAAAGCATATTTCCTTATTAATTTAAAATTTATTAAAAAGTTTCTTGATGAACCAGTATCCAAGACATGTTATAATTATATCAATCATCACTGCAATTATTGGGTCAAAATTCGTGGGAGTTTATCGGAATAGAACCATCTTATTCACAGTCTAATCCTGGAGGTTTAGTTATGTGATGTTTTAATTGCAATTCACCTTATTATTTGAAATTCAAATCTTAAAAATTAATATATGGAGAAATAATCTTCTATAAATATAAAAGTTTGTACATGAATAATTTATTAAAAATAAATAAAAAATGCAATATAGAAACTAGGATCATGCACTTTCACTGTTAAAAGAATATAATAATAATAATAATAATTGTGTAAATGAGCTATTATTGCTATCAATAAATTATTTTAATTTAAAAATTTAAATTATTAAAAAAAATATTTAAAAAATAGTTTTATGTTAGCTCGTTAACATAAAATACTTTAAAATTAAAACTTGTATAAACTTATAATTAAGTTATGCTAAATCTTTTTTTAATTTGATTTAAAAAATGAAAGTATTAACAATAGACTTTGTGTCTATTTCATTATGAAGTTCTTCGTATCATTTCAAATATTTATTTTAATACAAAATCTTATCTATAAAATTAATTCTAATAATGATTTCATATATATTATCTCTTTATGAGAGTATTTGATAGTATTATCGTAACAGTTATTTAATTTTTAAAATATTTTTTATTTGAAAATATATTAAAATAATATTTATTTATTTATTTTTAAAAATTATTTTTAACATCAACACTTCAAAATGATCTGAAAACATAAAAAATAAAAATAAAAAAATTTAAAATTTAAACTTTTTAAAAATATTTTTAAAATATATAAAAAATAAACCTAACATTTATTATCATGACATTTCTGGTTGCGTCTCTTCCACGAATTTTCTATCATGTTACCTCTCACTTTCATGTTATTATTGCTTATCATTGAAAAGGACATAAAGTGGGCAATTATTTATTATTTGACACGTGTAAATTAGACATGCAAACAATTAGCAGTATAAATAGAGGACAAAGGCCACCACCCGCACTGTAGCACTACGAAGCCTGAAAAAGATTAAGAAATATGAAACCATTATCAATTTTTAGAACCCTCTCCATGGGGATTCCGGCGAGGTTATCAGCTTCTCCGGCAGTCGCTCCTTTGCCTATCATAACCCCATTTGACCAACACCTCACGGCAGAGTTAGGAACCCTTTTACCACCAACTGTTTCTGATCAGCATTGGCTAAGTCATGCCCTTGATGCATCAATCAACACCCAGAAGATAGCACTGGAGTCACTCAAAAGCACCAATATTGGCGATGCCTTGTATCGACAAGAATCAAGTCGAAAATCCATTGAGGAATATCTTGATGATGGCAGCATCAAATTGCTTGATTCATGCAATGAAGTGCTGGAGAAAATACAAGTTATTCAAGAATTCGTAAAGTCATTAAAGGTAGTTTCACATTTGCTTCATCAAGGAAAATGTGAGCCCAGTCCAATAACTTCAGCTCGTGCAAGAAACATGTTAGAAGAGACATGCGATGTTATGGAAAGAAGGATGAGTGAAGACATGAAAAATCACAAGTCCAGATCAGGTTGGAGCAGCTTGAAGAAATTATCGAGTAAGAAAAAGCTAGCCCCCTACGGTTCAGCAAAAAATCAGGACATGGGAGAATTAGGTGAGATCTTGAAAGGTTCCAAGGATGTGGCATCAATGGTGTTTCAAATTCTTGGACTAGCTCTGTCATCTAAATCATCAAAGCATAGCTTAATAACATCTCAGTATAAGCCAATAATCACTTCTTCATGGTCACGTTCTTTAAGAGAGCTGCAAAATCAAGTGGAGAGGGAAAACGATCACCAAGAAGGTGAAAAACGTAGCCCAGCCATGCTCTCAGAATTGCAACAGACAATGGCATTGGTAGGGGAACTGAGGAGGAAGAATCATATTGGAGCTACAAGGCAAAGAGAGGCTGTTGAGGAGTTGGATAGAAGTTGTGGGAAATTAGAGGATGAGATTAGAATTTTAGAGAAAAGAGTGAGGGACTTGTATAGGCAGTTGGTTTCAATTAGGACGGCTTTATTGGGAATTTTGTCCCAACCCTAAATTTTAGAGGATAGTCTTTGAAATTATTGGTTTTTTGGATTTTGATGGCCCAAAAATAATTTAGTGCTAGTTTGAGAGTACTTTTTATTTTCGAGTGATTTTAAAAAATAATTTTTGTTTTAAAATATATGAAAATATTGTTTTTAAAATTCTTTTTTTTTTTGCATATAAAAATTATAAAAAAATTTAATGTTTTAAAAAGTATCTAAAAACAGTAGCTTAGTTAAGATGTCAAACACTAAAAAATAGATAATTGTTTTTTAATATAAAAGTAAAAAAAATCTAATATTAAACTAGTATTTGGGAATGCCTTTTTTTTTTTTTTTGGAATATTAGGACTCAAATAGATTGTGAAAAGAAACAATGCACAAATGTAATTAAACACGGTTTTCTAGCTTTTTATATATCTATTTTTATCATATTTATTAAATATAATTTATGAATTATTTTTTGTATTACTCTTAAACATTTTGAGTATATTTAATTAAAAATTAATTTTAATTAGTTAAGAAAATAAAATATTTATAAAATCTAAATTTATTTTTTAAAAACTTTTCAAATTATCCATTGTAGCCCTCATTATATCAATTTCTTCAAAACAATATTTCTAAAATTATTTTTTTCACAAAATTTGTAGGAAAAATACAAACTTGGGCTAACAAAATATTTTGCACTTGATAGAAAGGCTTGGGCTTCTAAATTGGAGTAGGCCTCGAAGAAAAGGGTTTTCCCCCTCTTTGTCACCCTTCTGTAAACCCTTGAAATTGCCTTGTCACCTTCTGATTCCTCGATCAAATGCATAAACATACTCATAATCACTGTAAAGGTGAGCTCTTTCCCTTCCCTTTGATGTAAAATTGCTTAGTTCATGCTCTCCGACTGAAGTACTCGGTTTTGTTCTTTGTTTTTATTTATTTTTTGTGATTTTTTTAATGCATTGTTGGGTTACTTAGAAGAGGAGTAGAAAGTAAGGATTTTGACATTTTCCCAGTAACAGAAATAGGAAAATTAAGGGGTGTTTTATTTTTTTGTTCTCTAATATTTTCTTTTATCAAATATCATTGTTTGATTGGATGGAATTAGTGAAATAGAATAAAAATGAGAAAAAAAAGGTGTGATCCCTTTTTGTACTTTGCACTGTTTGGTTACTTCTTAATTTGCTGAACCTTGTTAGATAAAATTTCGTATATATTTATTTTCTGGATTTTTTGAGGGAATTTGAGCAATTGTTGATTTTGTGTACTGAGAATTAAAAGGGAGGTATTTGTTCATCCTAGTGATTATGGCTTATGTGGATGAGGATGGTTCGTCGGGCTCTGGAGATGATGTCACCATGTTGGATGGACACAACAAGCGTCAATTTGTGACGCCAGGAGGTTCTGGTCGTGGGAAGAGGAGTCGTAAGGCAACCGGTGATGCCATTGTGGATGCTATGCTGGAAATTGCTGCTGCTTCCAAAATGAGGGCGGCTGCTATTATGAAGAATGAGGATCAATTTTCTATCAGCAAATGCATCAAAGTATTGGATGAGATGCAAGGTGTTGATCAACAAATTTACTTTCTTGCCTTGGATTTATTTGAGAAACCCATTGCCAGGGAGATATTTATCGCTCTAAAGAGTGAGAAAAGGTTGCCATGGTTGCAGGGAAAGTGTAGTGCTACCCCTAGTTGAATTAGGTTTGATTGACCACTTTTTATTTTGTATTTTCCTTGGTTACTAATTATGGTTGTGCTATGTACGAACAAAGTACTCTGAAGAAACCCGATACAAAACTAGTTCGACTTCATGATTGATGGCCCTTTTGTCGGTTTAATTTTCTTAAATGATAGATAACTGTAAATTTACGCCGTTTGGTTAATTTGGCCGCATGATGTGGTCTCTAGGGCTGCTTGCTTGTCTTTGAAGGTCAATAAGTAAAGTAGAAATACATTCAAGAGAAATTACTTTTATTTATCTATATATTTAACCTCTTGCATTGTGTTGTATATCTCCCTTTTAATCCAATTTCTACAGATACTTTGGCTAGTATGGAAGACTTCGACTTAGAATTGGACAATATGGAATTAGTTGCGGCCGCTGCCGGCTATTACTACTATAACAGTATAACTCGGCAACCTCGACATAGTTCGTCGCCTTATGGAAGTAGTTTTATGTCTGAAGTGCTGGATGGCCCTGATGATGGATGCCGGGAAATGTTTCGGATGGATAAACATGTTTTCCACAATCTATGTGGCATTCTCAGACAAAGAGGCATGCTTCGTGATACTGCAGGTGTTATGATAGAGGAGCAGCTGGCAATTTTCTTGAACATTATTGGTCATAACGAGCGTAACAGAGTTATCCAGGAAAGGTTCCAGCATTCAGGTGAAACCATAAGCCGGCATTTCAATAATGTGTTGAAGGCAATCAAGTCACTTTCACGTGAGTTTCTACAGCCACCACCTATCGCCACTCCTCCAGAAATTCTGTCCAGTAATAGATTCTATCCATATTTCAAGGTATATCTCTGCAAAACTATTCTATATCTTTTGTGATGCATTGTTTTATGCCACTTACTTGATTTCTTTTTGTTCAGGATTGTATTGGTGTCATAGATGGTATGCATGTTCCTGCACATCTTCCAGCCAAGGACCAATCTCGATTTCGTAATAAGAAAGGTGTTTTATCACAAAATGTTTTGGCTGCTTGTACATTTGACTTGCAGTTCATATTTATTTATCCGGGTTGGGAAGGCTCTGCTGCAGATTC
This sequence comes from Populus trichocarpa, assembly GCF_000002775.5. Classification (NCBI taxonomy): domain Eukaryota; kingdom Viridiplantae; phylum Streptophyta; class Magnoliopsida; order Malpighiales; family Salicaceae; genus Populus; species Populus trichocarpa. Next base: position 271,789 of record NW_026291139.1, read on the forward strand.
TCGTGTGTTAAGAGCAGTCCTTGATGATCCAGATCAGAATTTCCCTATCATACCTGAAGGTTCCCTCCCTCCCTCTCTCCCTCTCTTACACACTCACTCTCTCTCGCACATGCTCACATAACACACAGACTTGCAGTAGTTTGTAGCTTTACCCAGAATTGAGGTCTCTCTGTATTCCATGTATAATTTGTCAGCACAAACCATGTTTATCTATAATTGCATTCGCGCACAAACAAGCCCTCTCTTTCAAACTTGGAACTTCTATTTTCTCTAGCATTTTTCTTGGGTTGCTTACCCACTCCGTTCTTTGACAGGAAAATACTACATTGTTGACACAGGATACTCAAATCTGGAAGGATTTATTGCTCCATACCCAGGAGTCCGCTATCACCTTCATGAATTTAGAGGTGCCAATCAGCTGCCCAGAAATCCACAGGAACTATTTAATCACCGACATTCTTCTCTTAGAAACACCATTCAGGTGTCTTTCGATGTGCTGAAAACACGATTTCCTATTCTTAAAGTGGCCCCTCAATACGGATTTCATGTCCAAAGGGACATAGTTATTGCTGCATGCGTGTTACATAATTACATCAGGCGCGGAGGGAAAGATGATTGGTTGTTTGCTAATGTTGATGGAGTGGATGTGGCAGAATTGCCAGATATTGATGACGAGTCTGATATACAGCTGGCTTCTTCCATTCAGGATCATATGGCTTTCTCATTACGAGAATCGATTATGGGGGCAATGTGGAATGACTTCATAAACAAATGGGATCAATGGTGAGTCTGTGAAGATGCTGTATTGGCTCACTCTCCCAGTCTGTGAAGATGCTGTATAGACTTAGGCAACTAATTTTGACGCTTGATAGGTGTAGCTTTGCTGAGTAATATAACTTTATTGTGCTGAACTTGTATAAAGTTTGAATGGATAATTTGTTGCTTAGCTTCTGTACCATTTGCAATGAAGAAAATGCATTATTATTTGTAGTGAAAACAGTTTTAAAATCACAAATCAATTGGCAATTAGAAAAATACAGAAGAACAATTGCATTCATATAAGAGCATAAACATTTTACCATATTTGTTTTCTGAAAATATTTTCCTGTTTCGTAGAATATTTTATAATAGGAAAATTAATCAACAAAATATTTTATGAGCAATAATATACTTATAATATTTTAAAATTATTTCAACCATCATCTCCTTTTGCATTGTTGTCTTGCTACCACAATTTCCTTCTCCCCACCACCTCTTCCTCTGCATCTTATCTTTCACAATCACTGCAACTATTTCATCACCATTTCCTCCACATGACCACCATTAAAAGACATTACATATAAAATATATTTTTTAAAATATTGTCTCCATGCTTATTTGTGATCGCTATGGAGGTCCTTTCGTGTATGATTAACAACGCCGATATTCAAAGGGTTACTCCCTTTTCATTCTAGATGCAAAAATATCTCATTGCCTCGTTTATCCTTCACCGATGACTTCATGAGTTTTGCTGATGGATCTGTTTTGGCCATCCAGACGATTTCATCCATCAGTTATCTGGATTGTGTAAGGCATAATCCTGGACAAAATCTCTAGTAGAATTCAACATTCAGAAATCATGCTTCTCTCTTTTACTCGTAGATTACATCTCATTTCCCGCAGGCTGGATACTAAATCAACTGGGAGATACAGAGCTGAGTTCAACCCAACAAGTTGCTTCATCAGAGAGAAATAACTGTCGTTTTTAGAGGATAAATGAACAAAATGATGATTAACACAGTGATAATTAAGATCATGAAGGAGGTTACAATCAACACTCAGCCAGAGTGATACAGAACTGACAAAAAAAAAAAAGACAGAATATACAAGTCCATCCCAGCTCTAAACAATCAAGTTGAACAGCAGGTGCTTCAAAGTCTGGACAGCACTTAGGCAAGAAATCTTTGACCATGCAGAGTGAAAGTAGAGTTTGTTAAACACATCCTAGCAGAATCACAATGTCTTGCATTCCAAACAAAGGTAAGCTTCTGTTAGATGTCTATTTCCTTTGTATCTCTTTCCTGGTTGTTACGTGTGCAGAATATAATAGTATATTATTTGTTATATTCCTTAATAATAGGAGCCATCCTTAAGTTTCGGGATTACCATGCTTGTCAGACTTATCATGTAGCCACCATTGAGAAGTGCTGAATAATATAGAAAACACAGAACAGAATTTTATCTTGGTATCAGAGCAAGGTATTCTTTGATCACCGTCTTCCTCCGTTCTTACCGAAGTTAACTACGTTCTGGCTTTTTTAATTAAAAAGCCATAACAATTAATGAAGATCGAAACTTCAAGGAAAATCACTTGGCCAGAAATAACAGGAAACTCCAGCGAGAATCAATTCAGGAAGTCATTGTTAGCAAAACAATAACTTCCTGCTTTAATTAGTTCCCTTAAATAAATAACTTCCTATATAAATATCGTAGTCTCATTATTAATTCCTATCTCTCCTCCCCTTTCTCTTGATCAAAAATTCAAAGCGTATCCAAAATTAAGAATCCCTTTGCTACCAACTTCAACAAGAAGAAGTTCTTCCCAATTTCCCTCACCAAATTTCTCAAACCTTTCTCATGATCTGTGCTTCGTTTTCTGATTGAATCGAATCATCTCATCTGGAGTTCAACATCGTTCTTGCTTGCTTGGAAGGTATATTCTACTTTCTTTTCTTGTTTTTTTTTTTTTTTTTTATCTTACCATCTTGTTTTTCACATGGAACTATTGTTTGAATCTTTGGAATTAGGATCATTAATAGTTTCAATCAATTGGTCTTTCTTGGTTTATATAATCCATGCTTTATGGAGTTCAAGCTAAACTGATCCTAAACCTATTTTCCTTCCCACAGAACGAGCTAGATTAATGGAGAACAGTAGTGGAAGATTAGTGCAGCCCGGCACAAGTGCCAGCTCTACAAAGCTAGTGGGTCGAGCATTTGAACAAGACATGAAGGTGATACGGTCTTGGTTAATGGATGATGAAGTCTCAACCATTGGCATTTACGGAATGGGGGGAGTTGGTAAAACGACAATGCTGCAACATATCCGCAATGAACTTCTAGAAAGACGAGATATTTCTCATAGTGTTTACTGGGTGAATGTGCCTCAAGGTTTCAAGATTGAAGAATTACAAGATCTTATTACTAAATATCTTAATTTAGATCTTTCAAGCAAAGACGATGATCTGTCTAGAGTTGTCAAGTTAGCAAAAGAACTAGCGAATAAACAAAAATGGATTCTCATTTTAGATGATTTGTGGAACTCTTTTGAGCCACAAGAAGTGGGGATTCCTATCCCATTGAAAGGATCCAATCTCATTATGACAACTCGATCAGAAATGGTTTGTCGGCAGATGAATAGCCGAAACAATATAAAAGTGGATACTCTTTCTGATGAAGAATCCTGGACTTTGTTCACGGAGAAGCTTGGACATGACAAACCACTTTCTCCAGAAGTGGAACGAATTGCTGTAGATGTTGCAAGGGAATGTGCTGGTTTGCCTTTGGGAATTGTTACATTAGCAGAAAGTTTGAAGGGAGTGGATGACCTACATGAGTGGAGGATTACATTGAAGAGATTGAAAGAATCAAATTTTTGGCACATGGAAGATCAGATGTTCCAGATATTAAGATTGAGTTATGATTGTTTAGATAATTCAGCACAACAATGTTTCGTATATTGTGCATTATTTGATGAACATCATAAGATTGAAAGGGGGGTGTTGATAGAGTCGTTTATCGAGGAGGGGATAATTAAAGAGATAAACAGGCAAGCAACACTCGACAAAGGCCACTCAATTCTTGATAGACTAGAAAATGTCAACTTATTGGAAAGAATTGATGGTGGTAGTGCTATCAAGATGCATGACTTGCTTAGGGACATGGCCATCCAAATACTGGATGAGTACTCTCTAGTTATGGCAAATCTTACTTTTTATCCTCCTCTTTTTTTTTTTTAACCACTAATTTTGTTTCATCATAGTGCTCTTTGATTATATTAAAATCAATGATCAAGTTGTAGAATTTGGATACAGGATTCTATATTGATCAAGTAGAACTTATTTATTTATATTGCTTAATGAATAAACTCAACTCATATTATAGTTTCGTTCATTTTGTTGTTATCTTCAACTACTCAACTGCTATTTTTTTGAAAATTATTTCAAAATCAATTTTTAATTCAATGTTTATTTGTATCTGCAGGGCTAAAGAAGAAGAAGAGGATGAAATCAGGACAAATTTTGCTGATGACAAACTTAATTCTAGATGTGTCATTTTCTTATTATATATGTGTGGTGATTTCAAAATTTAATGGTATTTTCTTTGAACTAGAAAAAAAAATGGCAGTACATTTTTTGTTTTAATGACTCCTTTTAGTGGATTTTGTCAAAGCTTTTGATAATCCATTCAAAGCAAATTTAATTAAATTAGCATAATTATACTTTAACTGCTGCTTTTATTTATCTTCTTTATATTTTTATTGCAATACTGTAATGTTATTTTTCAACTGTATTTTTATCAACACTATCACGCACAACTTTCTTAACAGGCTCAGCTGAAACATCTTGCACTGTTCGTGAAACTTTAGCCTCGACCTCCATTTGCTTGCTAGTATCTCAACATTCACACTAGTCAACGAGCTTGCTAGTATCTTAGCATTTAACACTAGTCAATGCTTTTTCCTTTGTAAAACATAGAACACTAGTCAATACATGTTCTTTAATGAGTATTAGAGATTATTTGGACATTTGTACCATTTCCAGATATCAGATTCTATATTTCCCATTTTTGCATGTTCCTTAATCCTTATTGACATCAAGTTTGTTTGATTGAAGTAAACTGATAAGCCTTGTTTTTGGATTATGAAAGCTCATATTTGGATCTGATTTTAGGACCAATAAGATCAAAGTGTTTATAATTTGTCTAAATAAATTCGTTCTTGAGTACTTCAAATTACCATCCCCAGTCTTCTACTATAAAGCTAGCTAGATGATGAAGAATCAAATGAAAAACTATATTTCAATCCGGCATCTCATCATCAAATATCAATTTATTTCTAGTAAGCCAAATTCTCCATAAAATTCCATCGGACACCATGATGATCGATTGACGCTGGAATTTTCCTTTAACAAGAACACTCCATTGAAGGACAGCTTGATCAATAGCTCTGGGTGTGCATCATTTTAAGCCTAACCAATTCATAAATCGATTTCAAAGTTTCCAAAAATCTTAACATTGAGGAAGAAGGTGATCAACAGATTCTGATTTATATGCACAAAATGGACAGGTGGCTTGTTCTAGGTTGATGATATTTCCAGTTGCAAGAAAGTTCCTAGTACAAAATATTGAAGCCCGCATTGTTTTTTTACATGTTATTATTGCAATTGTCTTTGTTCAATATTTTTGAATTCCAATGAAATTTTATTTTTTATTTTTTAAAATTTTATTCCAATTCTCTAATCCATAAATGTATAATTTCAAAAGATTTGCATCTGACTGCTCAAAACCCCTCCATAGAACGTCCTTGTGCATCAAATGTGAAGGAGAGGGTATAAAATTGCTACACACAGTATGAAATTAGATGACTATCCAATTTTTGATCTTCTGTTTCTTATGAATTAGATGGAGAGGTTGGTTTTCAATCTCCTTTTTTTTTTTCTAATTATAAAATCATTAAAAAATCCACCATGTTCTTTTAGGAATGTCAATCGGTTCCCATAGCCTTCAACTTTTTTTCTTTTCAATGACATCAAATCTCACATGTGATTCTGCATTTACTTACCATGCCAATTCTTTCATCAAGTGAAAATGCTCGGCAACATTGTTTTATCCATGCCAAAACAATTTCATATTTTTTTCATTCCTTGGACAAGAAACAAAGCATAAAGCTAAGTGATTCCACGGCTCAGACTCAAATTCTAAATTCCCTTGCAAAATCTGCTTGAAGATACCCATTTCAGTTTCTGGTGTTGACAAGGGATGGAAAAAAAAGAAGATAAAAACCAATTTGTCTTTCTAAGTCGGTAGCTTTAGAGGATGAACTCAACTGTCTCGAATAAGTAAGTATTCATCAGATAAGATGATGCAGGTTCCAAAATTCAATAGATTTTGAATGGTCAACGAAAAAACTTCAAAAATAAAGGACCAAATTTCTGAATAAGGGGATCTGATACCTGAAACAAGCAAGTAATTGGAATTTCAGGCTATGTATCCAGATATCCTACAGCTGAAACAGCATTGGCGGTCAATTCAAAAGCATTTCATGAAATGGCCAGACATGAGAGCAGAGAGATATTAGTGATGATCTGTTGTAGCAGTAAAATCTCAGTTATCAGAAATCATTCCCAACTTTTACCTCCAAAAGATAACGACAACAAGGTTTTGAACAAACACTGAGACAAATGAAAGAAACACAGTGAATGAACACATGGAATCCAAGATGAAAATAAAAATTCCAAAACAAGCATTAAAGGTACCATACATGGTTGTAGAATATTACAGAGAGTTCAAAATCTGTGGCCTTAAGAGGAGCATCCTCCTCAACGTACACTATGAAACAATAAGCTGTAAGGCTTAAGATCTCTATGCATGAGAGCAGGTGAATGACAAGCCTCAGAAACCCCCATGATAGTCATGATCAACAAAGCAGCCTCTCTATCACTAGAAGCAGAACAGAGGGCAGAACTGAAACAACACAAGACTTATTCATAATATGCTTTCTTCCGATCCTTATTAAATAAGAGGTCTTTCTTCACCATCGGCCTACAAAAGATCACCAAGTAATTAAAACCCATAAACTTTGAAGCCAATCAAATTCTCATTTAAAATCCCATCTTTAAAAACACAAAAGAGTCTTTCAATTCCACATGAATATAGTAGACAAATTAATTTTTTTTCCTATAAATAATAAATATATAGAGGAATCAATCATTTTATGGCTGAGGCTAATTGATTAAAATTAAATTAAAGGGGATTGAGATGAGAGGAATTAGCATAATGCTTACGTAATTCATTAAAAGCAGTCGTCTCCTACTGAAACTTTACAAAGAGACCAAGGACATTCTTAGCGTAAGGATGCTCCCACTCCAATACTGAATCCCACCATTCTTTTGGGTATGCTATGATTTCATGAAGAGAAAGACGAGTAGATGGCTGGTCACTTTCATACAACGGAAGACAAATTGGCATCCTCTTTAGCTCCTGGCAATTTCTTATGTGAATTACTTTGAGAGAATGGCAAATCAGTTTGGCATTACAAATGCTTTTCAATTTTGGTAATTCAATCAATTTCAGAATTTTTAACTTCAGAAGTTCGAGTTTCAGAATTCTGCTGCCGCTGCTTTCTTCACCCTTCAGCCCCTCATCATTTGATCTTGTTTCTATAATCTCCTCCATTTTCTCACAATTACTAACTTCAATCACTTCTAGGTTTTCCAGGAAGACAAGAGGGAACAATTTCTTCATACTTGTACATCCAAAACAATAGAACTCTTTAAGACCAGAAAATATACCATTATAAGATGGAGATGGCTGTGGTAGTGGAGAAGAGCAGAACCAAGAAGATGAAACCAAGCTCTCCATGCTACTGCACTCCCGAACGATTAGTTCCTGATTATCATTTGGGAAAGTGATCTGAAAATCTCCATCTTTGTTTACACTCAAATTACCGAACCCCCCTGCTGATTTTCTGCAACACGTTTTTACATTGTAACCATCATTCTCCTCAAACTGTCCTACAAAAATTTTGTAAGTTTTGAGTGATTGGGTCTTATCCTGAGATTTGAAAAACTTCACGAAGTCAGAGTGACCTTTCAAATGGCATTCCAAAGCTTCCAACTTCTTCAAGCATCCTACTTCCTCTCCTTTAACTGTCATCGGAGCATATTGTCCCCATCCAAGTATAAAGACTTGCAAGCGAGATAGATTAGGTAATATCCCACTAGGAAATTCCTTTTCACCACAGTTATTCATTCTAAGATACCTCAGTTCGGATAGACATTCCAAACCTTGAGGAATATTTTCAAGTGCAGTGCGATAAAGATCCAACCTCCTCATTTCCCTGAGCTTTTCTAACGATGGTACATGTCTTAACTTATTACAACCAATAAGCAACAATGCAGTGAGCCTCACCAAATTAGAGACAGCATCAGGCATTATTAAAATATCTGTATAAGACAGATCGAGGATCTTGAGCTCATGCAATTGCTCGAAAAATGCATCTCCAATCAATCTCAACTCTATATTATAGTGTAGCAATAGAGTTGACAGCCTGGGACACCTTGGTGAATGTCCGGAAGGAATTTCTTTAATTTGGTTTTCTATTAGTGAAACTCTCGCAAGATTCTCCTTCCAATCTTTTGCATCCATCACTTCTTCTAATTGTACACCTGCTCTAACCATGGCTTGATAGTCCTTCTGAAGTATTCTGATGGCCATTATCCTGAGCAAGCTAGGCATCTTGACAGCACAACCACCATCAACACTTTCCAATAAGCAGAAATCTTCAAGTCTATCAAGCAGTGAATGGCCTTCGTCAAATTCATCCTCCCTACTCTCCCGCTTTTCTATCACTCCCTCATCAATCAAATAAGCTATCAAATCCTCTTTAGGGATCTTGAAGCCTCCAGGAAATAATGCACAATACAAGAAACATTGTTGCCTATCAAACCTTAGTAGGTGGGTATAGCTTTCTCTCAATGTCTGCAATGCCTTTTCCATGTGATCTAGCCCATCTCTTGAATGTCTCAGGTTCTGTAAAGTATTCCTCCATTGGCGTTTGTAACGGAAACCCCTCGTGGATCTAGCCAGTGATATAACTCCTAGCGGCAAACCATCACACTCATTGGTGGTATCTCTCGCAATTTGTTCCGCATCTGGAGGAGAAAACGGGATGCCTTGTCGACGTTGCTGCTTCAACAAATCCCAAGCTTCTCCATTAGAAAGAGGATTCACTCGGATGTTTCTGCTAGTCATCCCTTCACAAACCTCTTTTGATTGAGATGAAACAATCAGCTTGCATCCTTGAAGTGAGACAGGAATTCCCACTGTCTCTGGCTCAAAAATGTCGCACAGATTATCTAAAATGAGAATCCACGTTTTTTTCTGAATTAGTTTTTTTGACAATTTAGCAGCTGTACACACATCATCATCTTCACTTGAAAGATCTAAACCAATATGTGCAGCAATAAGCTTCTGCAATCTATTAATGCTGGAATCATGATTCACGGTCACCCAGTAAAGACAATGAGGAATGTCTGATCTTTGTAGAAGCTCATTGTGGACATGTTTCAGCAATTCTGTTTTACCAACTCCCGCCATCCCATAAATGCCAATGACGGAGAATTCATCATCCATTAACGAAGAACATATGCTTTCCTTAATGACTTTAAATTCTTGACCCACTGGCATTGTAGAGCTAGTGGGTAATAGATCTCCTCTAGTCTCACTTGTGTTCTGGAATAGATAACTAGAGATTGCCTGTATCTCAGACCATGATCTACCATCTATGTGATGCACTAGATCTTGTGTTGCTTCTCCAGTATTCTCTTGTGCATTTCTGTCAACATGCTGGATAGATCCTTCACCGGTGTTTTCAATTCCATTTGCCGCTTCTAGATGCGAAGAAATTATCTCTTCCTCCACACCTTGTTCCATGTCTTGAACTCTCACCTGTACTCTTCCATCATCCCTTGCCAAATTGTCAGCCTCCGCATTGCTTTGTACCAACAATTGAACCGCTGGTTCTGTCCTCACTCCAACTATGTTCTGCGCATAGTTCATAATTGCATCAATTGGTTGGGATGAATCTCCCCGAGGCTCATCAGCTTGATTACTGATTACATTGTTCTGTTCTTGTGAAGAATCTGAAATTGCATTAGCGACCTCGTTATTGCTTAAGCCATCAACTGCTTCACGGGCTGCATCTTGAACTTCTGGAGTAACAAGTTTACAAGTTGTAACACCATGCCCTTCCACTCTTGATAAATGCCATTTGATCCTCGTAATGCTAGTACCTTCGGCAAATAATTTCCCACAAAACGTACACTTCCTTTTACCTTCAGCCACCCTTTCAACATATCTCCAAAAGTAATCCCGAACTTCATCATTCGGTGGCATCATTTTGATCAGTGGCTCTGTAGAAAAGAGAAAAGAAAAAACAATGAATTCAAGGTTTAGGGTCAATTTTGCATGAACTCCATAAGGCATGGGTTATAAAAACTGAGGAAGACAAATTGATTTATATTTGGAAACTAAAAACTGACGATCCTAACTCCAAAGTTTCTCAATAAAATTAATTTCTCTGACTTGTTTTTTTACTTCAAAGATTCTTTAAAAAAAAAAACAAAACACCGAAGAAGAAGAGAAAGCACAGATCAGAGAAGATTATATGGTTTTTTAAAAATAAAGTTGTTGCACAGTGAAATAAAGATACACTGTGCAACAAAAGATTTAACGTCTCTCTCTTGTATTTTTTGTCACACGTTAAGATACTTCTTTCAATTGTTTTAATGAAAGACATAGTAGGAATATAAATAATTCCAAACCAAAATTATTCCAATATATACAGACACACACTAAAATATTTTTACTATTGTAATTCGTTTTAATAAAGTTATTGGTGAATTTTTATGAATTTCTTATATATGTGATATTTATTTTATTTTGCTTACAACAAAATAAAATAAAAAACTGGCACCTTAGACAAAAAAAAAAAAAAACACGTTTTTGCATATTATTTGTTTTAGCCACAGTTAATAGAAATTTTAATTACTTTTCCAAATTGGACTTCAGCAAATAAATGATCAAACATTCAGTGTTTTTTTAAAAGAAAATAACCTTAATTTTAGTACAAAAAACTTCGGAGAAAAAACTCATCTCAAAATATACTAAATTTATTCTTAACTTCCAAAGACTAAATTGACATTCATTAAATATAAGTTAAAAAAATCCTATTTAAATTCAACCTCAATTTTCATACAAAAACCTATAGTCTAAATTAATAGTTGTTATTATATGATTCTAAAATTTGATTTAATAAAAGGGTTTCAATTAAAAAAAAATTCTATGTGATTCATAATTTAATTTTAATAAATCTAATTAATAATTTAAAAAAAAATTTAATAACACAAAATCAACAATTAATACTACTGATTTATTTAATATCTAAACTATTTTATTTTAATATCTATCCAAATATATACACTTTTGTATTTTTATAGCATTTTAATTTCTTAAAATTTTAGAGAGTTAGACTTCAGTCTTGGTTTGTTTTATATAATTTCCGAGCCTTTATGTATCTAAATATCTAGTTAAAACTAAGTATTGTTTTTAAATATTATTGATCAATGTTTGTTTAAGACTGAATATTAATTAGACAATTAAAATCAATTCATATTATGTTCATTTTTTTATAAAAAAAAAAATAATTGTTTTTATAAGTTGAACTATGAGGGATAACCAGGACTACTATGTAAGTGTTTCTTGAATAACAAGTATATCAAACTAATTCATAAAGCATTCTATATGAAGAGATTACATGTATTTATAGAAATATCCGCATTACAATTATGTAAGTGATCTTTAAACTTGAATAACTAAATTATATTATATAAAGAATATTATGTTATGATTTGACCACAATTTTCCTTAATTAAGTGTAACAAATGAACAAATATTAAGTATAACATAAACTATATGAAGATATTTAAGTGATCAAGAGATTATTCATTACCCTAAGTGAATTAAAAAAAATGTTAGTTTTGATTGTGAAATCCACACACAAGGTAGAATTAGATTTGATTTAATAAGGGTTACAAATCTTAAAATTTTAATGATTATGGTGTTGAGGACAAATATGATTTAATAGAGTAGACATAATCCTTGCTCAAATATCTAAATCAAAATATTATTGATAAAGAGATAATAATTACATTAATAACTAGTCATGGAAAGGTTAGAAAAAATCATATATGACTTTCCTAATATTTGAAGAATCAAAACACATTACCTGGCCCTACATTTGATCTTAAAATATAAATCAATAAACTTTTAGAATTAATAATAAGTTAAATTATTTAATTTATACAATCTTGTTTTTTAAATAGGATTATGATTTATATTTGGATCAATATATTAGTTACATAATGAGCCATACACATTAAGAATCATTGGTAAGAAATTAAATTGTGATGATTAATTAAATGACACTTGATTATATATAAGTTTTAGAAATTGAGGATAATAATGTAATTAATATAGAGGATTGCAATTATAGACCTGGAAAAATCAAGTAAAAACTTGATTGAAATAAATTTATAAAACTATTTTAAAATAATATATGTGATATTTTTCTGAAGGCAAAGTGATATTTTATCATTATTAGGGTTATTAGGTTTTCACTATAAATAAAATATTATGCCTAATATTTTTATGATTATTATATAATTAAAGAGAGAAAACATAACAATAAAAAAAGAAGTTAGACATAACAATCCTTCTTCTCTAAAAAGGTTTAGAAGATTTTTAATGCGGTGGTTCATATGGATTACTATTACAGACCAAACAATTATATAACTTATGATTTGAGATAACCAACCTTAAAAAGTTAATTAAATCCTAAAAAGAAGAACTGATCTTTAAGTAATCTTTTTTTATGCCCCCAAACAACTCTAGATTATCTAAGAAGATCCTTGGGATTTCTAAAAGATTTTAAATTACTGACATGATTAACTTATGTTTAAGAATGATTTTTGAACGAATATATGAGTTACATATTGTATGTGTGTTCGGAGAAAGTTGTAAATGTGAAATATTAGGTAATTATGTGATATTGAAATGTTGATGGATTGATACGGAAGGTTTAGGAATTATGAATGAAATAGAATGTTTGATGGAATGAATGTTAGCATGTTGTTGTGATGTATGCGTTCGAAAAGTATATTTTATATTAAATGTGTGTTTGGGTAAAGTGGTGAAGGTTAGGTGATGTGTGATTTTGAGTTTCAACGATGATTGAAATGTGTTAAATTATTTGTTTGGTTGAATTAATTGTTAGATAAATGGTTGGATATATACAATTAAATGGACATTAATGGTTAATGTTTAAGAGTTGTAGGAGAAGCATTCAATATGAGGATTGACTTCCCAGGAGCTCAAGGTAAGGAATTTGCCTCTCACTTGCTTTTTTATTTATTTAAAATGCTTTTGGTAATTATTAAATTTTCAATATTTATTTATTTGTGTTGTGTATAATTGCTTGTCAATAGAATTTATGCCTTGAAGCAGAATATACATATATAATTAATTGTTTTGCCTTTGAGACAAAATTAAATGTTAAATTTGAATCCATCGCAACAAAGAAATTATTTTGTAAAATTTAAATTGACCAAAAAGATAGGGCCAATATTGTATGAAATTAAATTGGATGTAACGGTGGGAATATTAGGTAGGATTGATGTTTGAGATTGAGGATTTCCGGTAATAAGCCATAAATAAGACCATGGGAATCAAAATGAATTAATAAAGTTTAGTTGAAAGAAATTAATGTAGTTGGTAAACCAAAGTTAAAATAAAGTATAGTTCAAGGTATGAAATGAGTTCAATGAAAATATAAATAAGTTAAAATAGTAGTTGTAAATACTAAATAGAATGGATATACATACCAAATTAGTTTGGGCTATTAACAAAGAACGATTATATAAAGGAGATTAAATCAAAATAGGAATGAGATGTTTGTAACAATACATTAAAATCCTATTAATTTAAAGTGTAAGTGATAAATATTTGAGATGGATGAAAAACTGGATTATTAATCAATAAGTATAATGAGCAGGATGATGATAGTCCAATGATAATATAAAAGAAAGAAAGAAAGAAAGAAGTTTATTCATGGTTAAAACGAAAGAAAAAAAAAAGTATTAAACTGATGAGATGTAAAAGAATTAATGTGTTTATAAGGTGTTAAAGATGTGAGGACTGCCTGTTTATTTTTTTTAGTTTTGGCAAGTATTAGTAATTGTGATGGTACAATTATGCATATTAATTGTGTTACCAAGATTTATGACCTTTCATATTGAATATGTGAAACACTAAAAATTTATAATTTAAATATACGGATGTGTAAACTATCATATAAATGTAAGACTGGAAGTGGTATGATCTCAATGAGTGATGAAAATCAAGATAAGAAATAATAAATAAATAATGATATATAATGGAAGGGATGACCTCCATAAAATGAATTTTGATTTAGAATTTATAAGGACAGAAAAACTGGTAACGTGTTTTGATGGATAAAATAATAAGAAAAATGACAAAATATTTCTAAGAAATAAATGAGGTAATAAAAAATACATTATAATAAAGGATAGTGCAATGAAAAGGGTGGGACTGAAGGTGTAAACACCAATTAAAAATCAGTGACGTTACTTTGAAACAGTAATAAGCCCGATAAATAAATAAATATGAAAATTTTAAAATGAATATATTCCAAAATAATAAAATTAACTTAAAGATTTACAAGGATAATTGAAATTCCAAAGCTATGATATTGAAATGAGGTTAATTGTATTCTTTATATAGGAGACAGAGAAAGGATATGATTTCTATTCATTTGCAGGAGAAAGCACCAGGAATTTCGAGTCAATGCAAGGCAGAAGAAGTAGTAGAATCAACCTATCCTAAGATCAGACTATTCAAATAACATATTCAAATCGAATCAGCAGTTCCTATATATATATAGGAACTGCTGATTCGATATATATACATATATATACATATATAGACACGCGTATCTGCCTTACCTGTGGAGACAAAACTGACAGGCTTGCTGAGGCCAGCTTTTCTTCTCTTTCGCGAGGATGAATCGTTTTCTTCATCTTTGGATTGATTGCGTTTTTCTTTCTGCATTTCTAAATTAAATAGAATGATATAGGATGAACTGGTCAATGATCATCTATCTGAACGTAAGGCTTTCAAGTTATCGTTATGAGCAAGAAGCAAAGAAGAGTAAGTTCAATATAACAAAGAGTTAGCTACGAAAATGGCAGCAATGGGACAGAGAAGCTAGCTGCAGGGTAAAGCAAGGTTATTAAATAGTGAAATTTCCAGTCAATGCAAGGCAGGAATAGTAGAGTCAACACTAATTAAATAATATATTCAAATAAAATCAGTCAAGTCAGGTACCCAAAATAATCCCTACATTAACAATTCATCCAAAAAAGTTATACGATATTTTTATTATTTGGTTCAGGAGAGATTCTTTAATTATATATTAAAACCTAGTGTCTATTACTATATTTTAAATAATTTTAGGAAAGAAATTATAATATAATTGTAATTAAGTTTTTAGAAATTTTACAAAGAGATTTATATCTCTTTCTTATTCTCTATTTTTATCCATCTTTTATATTTATTAAAAACATATTTTATTTCTTTATGTGTTTTTTTTATTAAGAATATTTGATTTCATTCTATTCTTTGAACTTCTTCTCTAAATATATCATAATAGGAATTGGTATCATTTATTCAAACTAATTTCTATTTTTTTGTTACTATCATCTAAATTTTTATTATTATATATATTAGAAAAATAAATATTCTTTTATAATTTATATGATACACAGTCCACCTATTAAAACCATAATATATTTAAAGGTAATTGATAAACCTTAATTTAGTCATTTTTATAAACGTTCCTATCATTAATTATGTATAATCTCTTTTATCAAATTTATTCCAACATAGTTTATACTCGAAAATAAGCTATTATTTAATATTGATGATCAATAATAAATATCAATGATTAATAATAAATTTTGTATAATTTGTATAAGATTTTTTTTATTCTCGTTAATTAATTCCTGAGCGACGTTTCAAGAAAAGCCTCAATGAACCTTATTTTGTTATTTTGAATTGAACATAATTCACTAAAAAAAAAAGTTCATCATTTTTCTTGCAAATTATTAGCAATGCAATAATCATAATTATAAAAGAGGTAAAAGGTAACACGTGGAGGAAGAAAAGCAAGAAAAGAGGTAAAAGGTCCACGCGTTAACATTATTCTCTCTGTGCTCTTACCGTAATAATCTATTAAAGCAGTGTAAGACATAGTATTATTTATTAACTTTGATCCTTTCTTGTGTTATTATTTATTAACTTTATTGTGAGGTGTTTTATCAAGCACAAAGGAGTCCTTAACTTTAGAATTTATACAAAACCGTTACACTGTATTTTTTTAATTTTTAAATATTAAAAACATTACTATTCTACCAAACTTGAAAAACATGTAAAAGTTATTCTATTCCTAACATTTCAATGGTATTGTTGTCTTGATCCATATACAAGGGGATCTTTTAGCTATACTATTTTAAAATACAGGGTTTGTCTTACCCGAATGACAAACCTAAATATCTATTGAAGATGAGAAATTATTTTTTATTAAATTAAAAAGAAAATCATGTTGTCCAAGCATGCATATAAATTCACTTGTTTGAATTCAAAATTCTCAAAACTTAATAAAAAGTATCATCGGCATCAATCCACATATTTAAAAAACTTTTAACCTATTTAGAAATGTGGTGAAAATTGTTTTTTAATTAAAAATATATTAAAAAAATATTTTTAAATTTATTTTTGATATTAGCATATCAGAAAGAAATGCAATTTAACTATATTTCTAAATATATTTTAAAACTATATTTAATCTTGTCTTATTCTATCTTGTCGAGCTCTATATATGGTGATGGAGATGATAGCATAATTTATAAACTGTTATATAACTCATTCATGACAAATAACTCCTCTGGTAACCCTGGTTAAGTAATTTATTTACTATGCTAGACAATCATGAGTTTTTATTTAAGTAATCAACTATTACGGGATTTTATTTCTCATAATTATTAATTAAAACAATTATTTATATGATCAATTAAATTATTATAGATTTGAGAGATGAATATCATGTTCCAATATGAATATTTATTACATCACAAATAAACATTTTTTTTTTTGGATAATCCATAATTGAGGCCATGAGCTTTTGTTTCAAACTGCTAAGCTTTTATTGACTTGAACTAAATTATAAGCTTTATAAATAAACATCTTCATTCGAGACATCTTTTAGTGGCCAAACCTACTTTTCTATTGTGTGGTTAGAAGTATTATTATATTCTCTTCCAAACATCTTTATTCATATTGAGTCTTCATTACTCATCGAGGTCTTTCTTTTGTTTTCTATGATCCTATGTTTATAGGGGGGTTTACAAGTTTTATGGTTATCATTAATTTCTTGGTTTTGTGGTTATTATCAATTTCTCTTCTATCGGGTTATCCCGGTCTCATGTTCTAAGTCATAAGTTTTGCAGGGTTTTTTTGAATTAAAGGTTTTTTTAAAAAAAAATTGTGTATTTATTTTTTTAAAATCATCTTGATTCATCTATGAATAAAAAATATTTATTTTTAGATAATATTTATAATATGTACATCCTTGAATCATATTTTTTTCCTTTTATTTTATTCAATCAGTTTGTGTTTATTTTTATTATTGTTTTATTTAATAAAAAAAATTAGTTGTTATTAACAAATTTAGTAAATACAACCGAGTAAATGTTTCATGTCCGAGTCTCAGAATTAGGAGGAAGTGATAGCCAAATAACCATTTTTGCGGGGTGCGCCGAGGCTTTTATCGTGCCTCCTAATGAGGTGTGTGTGTTAGGAAGGGTTTTTTTAGATTTAATCATAAAATTATGATTAAAGTTCAGGAGTCGCCACCTAGTATTATGATTACTAGGAACCTATGGAGTGTGAGACTCTGGGTAAGGGATTGGTTATGCAAGGGGAAGACGCATCACCCCCAGTGCATCCTACATACGGTAAGCTGCATTGTTGTTTGATTATTTTTCTAGGTTGAGTTTCTGTCTCTACTTTATCGGGTTAAATCCTAATCATTCTAAAGTCTGAATTTTAGCATCGCATTTTTCACCTTATATCTTTAATACCTGAGAGTGTACTCTGTTGTGTAATTTTACACCCTACAGATATTAAAGTGTACATCTAGACCCTAAAAAAAAATAGAAAAGAGTTTTTGATATTTTAACCAGATTCTAATGGATAATCATAAACTAGTTATGATATTCTTTTTAGATTTTAAAAACATGAGAAAGATGTAGAATTATGTGTTAAGCTATGTGAAAATAAATGAGATAAGAGGAAAAGTGTTCAAGTTGTATGTGAATTGGCTAATTAGGCTTGGGTGTTGCATTCATATTTTCTTGAATAAAGGTGCTTTAAAAAGAGTAGTTATGATAAATTGTAAATGCTGATTAAATTGACTAAACAATTAATTTCTAAGTTTTGAGGAAATTCTTTTAAAATGAATGTTTGTATATTGTTATATAAACTTTTGGGTGTGAAATCTGTGTTCTTGAGTTGGGAAAGATTTAACTGTACAATTAAAATAAATTGAAGTAATATTATTGGTTGAGAATGTGGTTAGCATGAATGGAAGTTGAGAATTAAATTAAACTGTATAAATTGGTGTGGTAGAAATCTATGAAAATTGAGTCAAACTTTGTGTTGCTATATGTTCCCTAAAGGTGTAGATATGGTAAATTCTGTTTGGAAAAGATTTTATTAGTATATGTGAACTTCATGTTAAATGTGTGATTTTGAGTTTCAATGATGGTTTAGATGTGTGAAATTATTTGTAAGATTGAATTAATTGTTAGACAAATGGCTGGATGTATCTGATTAAATGTACATTAATAGTTAATGTTTGAGAGTTGAAGATGCGAGGACTGCTTGTTTAATTTTGTTTAGTTATGGCAAGTATTAGTAACTATGATGGTATAATTAAGTGTTACCAAGATATATGACCTTTCATATTAAATAGGAGCTTGTAATGTCTAATAAAAGTTTGTATATCATTAAGAAGAAGTTTGTAATTGTGGATGAAATTAATGGATGGCAAATCAGAGACAATCTTCATGGTAAAAAAAAAAAAATATTACCCCTAAATTTCATGTACACAACAATCAGAAAAAAAATAATAGCATGAAAAGTTTGGGTTGTTATATAAATTGCCTCTTATCTGACTTGATAATAACAAAAACAAAAGTTGTGAAAATACAAAAAATCCTTGCACACTAGTTTTAAAATTCTTTTTAATGGTATTTTAGTCGTTTTATTATATTTTTTGTTTTTTTATATTTACTAAAATACGAAATTACTCCTTGGTTAACCTAATAATAATAAAAAAAAACCTATTATCAAAATACAAAAAAAATCATTGAATGTCAATTTTAAATCTTTTGTTTTTAAGGGTATTTTTTTGTTGCATAGTACTTTTAAAATGAAAAAAGTTTATTCATTTCTAATTAATTTGATAATAATTAATGCAACTTGTGATAAAAATACAGATGCCCTCAATAGTCAGTTTAGTATCTTTGGGTGTTAAGGGCAAAGACATCATTATGGGATACTTATAATATATGAGAGATGTAGACAGAAACCAGTTTCACCAAAAAATAAAAATAAAAATCTCTTTTATTGATTTTTGTTTTAAATTTCTCTCTTTATTATATTTGTATCTCTTATATTATAAATATTTTACAATTACAGCTTGAATATCATAAAATATTTCCAGGAGGAAGATATATTAAAAATATTATATTTATTCTTTTCTCAAAAAATAAAATACTTATTTTAATTAGAATCTTTTCCTTTATATTTTTTCGAGATTAGTAACCACAAATAATAACAATTTTAATTATTTTTTCTAATTAATCTTTAGCAAATAAATAACCAATAAAAAATTGTTTTAAATATAATTTAAATTAGTTTACGTGTAACAAATCAAAACATTCTGATGAGAAATGGAATAGAAATAAACCTGGATGTGTCTGCCTGCAAAAAGAGGTTCTCCAAGTGATATATAGTCACGGGTTTGCCTAAGCAAACATGAAAGAACTGGGAGATCTGAGAGAGAAGAATGGTTTAGAAATGGTGGTGATCAGGAAAAATAAATAAATAAATAAAATGATAGCACAGAAAGTGTAGAAGAAATTAAAAGTTATAGCATACATTTTTCTCATAATTTTAATTATTTTTAGCAAATAAATAACAATGTTTGAATCAAACAATAAAAAATAAAAATAGTGAAAAAATCATAAATATGATTCCCCTACAAATTAAAAGCGGTTCTTCAAGTTCCTTATAGTTACTGCTTTGCTTAAGTAATCTGAAATCAGACAGAAAGTTGAGACAGAAGAATGATTCAGAGAAGGTATCGAGGGAAAGGAAATGAATTAATGGAAGCACAGAGAGAGCGTGGAAGCTTAAATTTAAATTAAAAATTTTAAAATCTAACTAATAATTAAATTAAAAAATAAGTAATAGTTATCCTACAACAACCTGTCCTTTACTTGAAAAGATTCAAGCAATAGTTGCAGCAGAACACCAACAAGACGAAGAAGATGAAGTAAAAATACTTTACCTGGATTCAAGATGCCCTCCAAGAGCTGCTTTGCTCAAGCAGTATTCAGAAAGAAAAGAGCAGAAAGCACAGGCAAGAGAAGAGTATATGGTTTTAAGAAATAATTTACTGGGAACAGAGAATGGTGTAATGAGATGCGATGTGGAAGAGATTGTTACAGTAATAGCACAGAGAGAAGAACGGTTCAAGAGAAGACAATAATGGACTTGAACCAAAAAAATAATAATGGATATCCCTTGACTTGGAAGACTTTGGTATCAGTGACCTGTTCGACCTCAATAATGTTAACGCGTGGACCCAGTTGTTGTGGAAACTTCGGAGAAAGAAATATATTAGAACGATTTTTTTTATTTTAGCCATAGGACCAGTGGTTGTAGAGAGTGGGGGCAATACCATAAAGTATGTTTTGATTAGTGCTTAAACACTCACTCAAAAAGTATGGGCGACAGGAGCACTGCCTTTTTATATTTTTAACTTTGGTTTCTTAACTTTTTTTTTTTTTTTAATTGTCTCATTTGATTGTAAAATTAACTCTCAGTTGCTTTAAATTTATTGGCTAGGGATAAAATTAAAAGACAAGAGATCAACTTAGAAAAGATGCTGAAAATAAATAGATTTTTTTATACAAAACATGGTATTAAACCCAATAAAATCTATGATTTGATTCAATCTATCATTGTTTCAATATTTTTAAAAAAAAATTATTATCTTAAAGTTGTTTACAAAACTAAGTGATATTTTTACTAATTACTTAAATTATTTTTAAATCTATAAAATTAATCAATTTAAATAAAATGTATTCCCACAAAATTGACAAATAGAGAGATTTTAAAATTCACTCTATCAATTATATTTAATAACATCGTGAAAAAGCTGTATGCTATTAATATTTTTTTTATATTTTAAAAAAGTTGATGTGACTTTGGTGGAGGACGGTACAATAATCCAGTCAATACTTAATAGCTGTTACCGTGTGGACCTCAATAATGTTATTGTGTTGACTACAAAAAATTAGATTTTCTCAATTTTTAAAATTAAATTCAGAACTATATAGAAAATCCTATTTTACAAGGTTATAAATAATTTATCTATTCTGAATAACATGCAAAATTATTTATATAATAGCTAAACCGAGTTAATCAATTAAAATTAAATTAAATTAAAATTTCAAAATCTAACTAAAAAAAAATAACTAGAAAAAAAAAACATTCCAACATTAACCTCTAAATTTGAACGAGATGGCATGTCCGCGCGCTATTGCGGGCTCATAAAATAAATGTACTTGATAGTGTTATAATTGTAAATCAACATTAGATAAGTAATAAAAACTAAAGGTATGATGAAGTCAATATTTTATGATATCAAAAAAAGTTGTGTTGGTGATTAAAAACTTAGAGACTGAACAAAAATCATGTCCTCCTCTTCCAATTTCCAGCTTCTTCTCTTTGTTTTTCTCAAGCTCCATAACTCTCTAAATTTAGTCATTTAATTTGTTTTCTTGGATATTATCCTTTTAAGAACTCTCCATCTTCATTTAGCTTGAAGAAATGGAGAGAAGATGAAGAAAATGGAACAAAAATATGATCTCCCTCCTGTTTTTCTTATGCAGAGGACGTGGTTTGTCTTTAAATTTTCCATTCGCTATCTATGTTACCTGTTATTTTCATTTCAGTCCACTTTCTTTTAATTCAACAATTCCTTACACAAAAACATGCAACTAGGCTCTAATTTGATTTCAAAAGGGCTTATTTTTGCAAAAATAAAGTTAGTGAATTAAATTAATTTCTTTTTAAATTACATTATTGTAATTCACAATAAAATATAAATAGTATTTTGTGAAAAATAAAAGCACCACCCGCTTTGAGAGTGATGTATAATATAATGTTATTTTTCTATCTTCCTTTTTTTATAGCTTGGGTGTTAAGTTGATATTAATCTTGGAGAGAAAGAAATCAGAATATATTGGTCTCCTCACGACCCTCAAACAGTCATAATCTAGCATAATCGCACAAAATGAAATTTATATTCTTTTCTGGCAGCCTATCTTAACATATCTATAATAGCACAAAATGAAATTTAAGAAACTGACCAAGATCCATATCATTGCTCAAAATTATTGGTCATATTTATTTTTTAATTTCTATCTTAGTTAGATTTAATTGTTTTAATTTGATTTTTATTTCAGTTCAATTACAATATAAATAATTTTGTATATTATTTTTAAGACAGAATGATTATTTAGAAATCTATTAAGAAATTCAAAACACACACACACAGTTTACTATTATAATTGTAGAAATTGAGTTTTTATTTCTTGGACATCAACATGTTACAAGACTGAGGTCCACATTTTACTGCTATATAGGGGTCTTTAAGGAGTGAATAACCTTTGCAAATGATCATTAATTTCTTTTATTGTCTTATACTTCATCAATTGCATATTAATGGTGCTCAATAAAATTATTAATCCAAGTAATAATATTTATATTATTTGTTTTCCATACATCTATCAAAGCAACATCCCCCTCCTTAATATTTTCAGGTATTATATAAATTTCATTAACATATCCTCATATCTTCTTACCCTTAAAAAAATTTCTTATTACATAACTTTAATACGAATAATTCTTTTCATCCAACCTCACACTCACAGACTGAAGTGAATCATTTCTTTCGGTAGTCATAATCAACAACCAAATAAATCAGAATGCAAAAGCAGTGAAAAATAAAATACTAGAATGCAAAAAATGAGTAGATATCTCAAAAATTGAGCAAATATATTCTTGAAGTTATACGATTATTCCAAAACAAAAAATTGCATAAATATAATACAAATACTAAATTGCTAAAACAAAAGGGAAGACAAAATATCAAATTACGGAAAGGAATATTAAATACTAGATTTGCAGAAACAAATGCAGAAATTAAACAAATATCACTCCAAAAACAAATTTAGAGGCTTAAGTTGTTTCGTGAAAGTTATGTTTGAGATTAAATTTCATTTCATGAAATTAGTTCTGATACAACCCAATTTAAACAAAGAAAAATACACATTCATCAATTATTGAGTAGTTGTAGTTGAGTGAAGTAATAGGAAATTAATACAATATTCAAAAATAAAAATAACAAAATTAATCTGAACATTTTGAAATTAATTTCACGAGATCCAACATGAGTGAAGTAATAGGAAAACAGCTTGTAGAATATCTTTAAAAAAATAATAAACTCAATCCAACAAATCAGATATTCTATTATTGCTATTTTAAATTATTATTCCATTTTGACGTGATGAAGCCAAGCTTGGATGCCGCAAAGCCACCTGCATCAATGTTAATCAAGTTAGTAGACATGACGATAATCAATAAGAGAAAAGATGGTATTCTATGATTTACTCACAAAATACGACATCGTGTGGATTAGGAACCATTCAATAGATTCTAATTCATTAAACTTAAATTCCTAGTCATTAAGCAGAGGAATCAGTAAGAAAAGAAGGTTTTAAGGTTGGGAATTGGGATGAGTCCACCTGTCTTGTATACACACAACAATTAATTCTAATTCATTGAACTTAGATTAAAAGCAAATTACCCAGGCTATCAAGTCACAAAGGGGAGAAGGACGCCCTGACTTTTCAAACTTTACAAGGGGACGAAGGACATCCTTAGCATTAGGATGCTCCCACTCTACTACTGACTCCCACCATTCTTCTGGTTATATTAACATTCTTCTGAGAGGAGGGGGAGGAGATGGCTCGCCATTTTCAAGCAACGGAAGACATATCAGCATCCTCTTCAACTTCTCACAATTTCTCACTTTAATTACTTGGAGAGAATCGCAAATCAGTTTTGTACTGCAAATGCTCCTTAATCCTTATTAATGACATCAAGTTTGTTTGATTAAAGTAAACTAATAAGCCTTGTTTTTGGATTATGAAAGCTCATATTTGGATCTGATTTTAGGACTAATAAGATCAAAGTGTTTATAATTTGTCTAAATAAATTCGTTCTTGAGTACTTAAAATTTATATTTGACTGTTCATAATTTCAAAAGATTTGCATCTGACTACTCAAAACCCCTCCATAGAACGTCCTTGTGCATCAAATGTGAAGGAGAGGGTATAAAATTGCTACACACACTATGAAATTAGATGACTATCCAATTTTTGAACTTCTGTTTCTTATGAATTAGATGGAGAGGTTATCAATCTCCTTTTTTTTTTTCTAATTATAAAATCATTAAAAAATCCACCATGTTCTTTTAGGAATGTCAATGGGTTCCCATAGCCTTCAACTTTTTTTCTTTTCAATGACATCAAATCTCACATGTGATTCTGCATTTACTTACCATGCCAATTCTTTCATCAAGTGAAAATGCTCGGCAACATTGTTTTATCCATGCCAAAACAATTTCATGTTTTTTTCATTCCTTGGACAAGAAACATAGCATAAAGCTAAATGATTCCACGGCTCAGACTCAAATTCTAAATTCCCTTGCAAAATCTTCTTGAAGATACCCATTTCAGTTTCTAGTGTTGACAAGGGATGGAAAAAAAAGAAGATAAAAACCAATTTGTCTTTCTAAGTCGGTAGCTTTAGAGGATGAACTCAACTGTCTCGAATAAGTAGGTATTCATCAGATAAGATGATGCAGGTTCCAAAATTCAATAGATTTTGAATGGTCGACGAAAAAACTTCAAAAATAAAGGACTAAATTTCTGAATATAGAAGGGGATCTGATACCTGAACCAAGCAAGTAATTGGAATTTCAGGCTATGTATCCAGATATCCTACAGCTAAAACAACATTGGCGGTCAATTCAAAAGCATTTCATGATATGGCCAGACATGAGACTAGAGAGATATTAGTGCATTTCATGTAGCAGTAAAATCTCAGTTATCAGAAATCATCCCCAACTTTTACCTACAAAAGATAACGATAACAAGGTTTTGAACAAACACTGAGACAAATGAAAGACACACAGTGAATGAACACATGGAATCCAAGATGAAAATAAAAATTCCAAAACAAGTATTAAATGTACCATACAATATTACAGAGAGTATAAAATCTGTGGCCTTAAGAGGAGCATCCTCCTCAACGTACACTATGAAACAATAAGCTGTAAGGCTTAAGATCTCTATGCATGAGAGCAGGTGAATGACAAGCCTCAGAAAGCCCAATGATAGTCATGAACAACAAAGCAGCCTCTCTATCACTAGAAGCAGAACAGAGGGCATAACAGAAACAACAACAAGACTTATTCAGAATATGCTTTCTTCCAATCCTTATTAAATAAGAGGTCTTTCTTCACCATCGGCCTGCAAAAGATCACCAAGTAATTAAAAGCCATAAACTTTGAAGCCAATCAAATTCTCATTTAAAATCCCATCTTTAAAAACACAAAAGAGTCTTTCAATTCCACATGAATATAGTAGACAAACTAATTATTTTTCCTATAAATAATAAATATATAGAGGAATCAATCATTTTGTGGCTGAGGCTAATTCATTAAAATTAAATTAAAGGGGATTGAGATAGAGGAATTAGCATAATGCTTACCCGTACTTCTTTAAACTTTACTAAGTGACGAAGGACATTCTTAGCGTTAGATTGCTCCCACTTCAATTCTGTCTCCCACCATTCTTCTGGTTCTATATAGATTTCTCTGAGAGAAGGGGGAGGAGATAGCTGGCCATTTTCAAGCAACGGACGACAAATTGGCATCCTCTTCAGCTTCGCACAATTTCTTACGTGAATTACTCTGAGAGAATGGCAAATCAGTTTTTCACTAAAAATACTTTTCAATTCTGGTAATTCAATCAATTTCAAATCTCTCAACTTTGGAAGTTCGAGTTCACCGATAAGCCCTTCATCATCTGATCTTATTTCTATTATCTCCTCCATTTTCTCACAATTACTAACTTCAATCACTTCTAGGTCTGGCAGGAAGACAAGAGGGAACAACTTCTTCATACTTGTACATCCAAAAAAAAAAGAACTCCTTAAGACCAGAAAATATACCATTATAAGATGTCAATGTTAGTGGACCAGACCAAAACCAAGGAGATGAAGCCAAGCTCTCCATGCTACCACCATTATTAGTTCTTGGGAATGTTTCCTGAAAATCTCTATCTTTGTTTACACTCAAATTACCGAACTCCACTGCGTTATCTCTACAACACGTTTTTACATTGTAACCATCATTCTCCTCAAACTGTCCTACACAAATTTTGCAAGTTTTGAGTGATCGGGTCTTGTCCCGAGAATTGAAAAACTTCTCTAAGTCAGAGTGACCTTTAAAATGACATTCCAAATCTTCCAACTTCTTTCAAGCATCCTACTTCCTCTCCTTTAATTGTCATCGGAGCATTTTGTCCCCATCCAAGTATAAAGACTTGCAAGTGCGAGAGTTTATGTAATATCTCACCAGGAAATTCCTTTCCACCACGGCTATTCATTCTAAGATACCTCAGTTTGGATAGGCATTCCAAGCCTTGAGGAATATCTTCAAGTGCAGTGCTATAGAGATCCAACCTTCTCATTTCCATGAGCTTTGCTGACAATGGTACATGTCTTAACTTTTCACAACCAACGAGCAATAATGTTTGAGACTAGATAAGTTGTTTGAGAATAAACTTCATTCCATAAAATTAGTTCTATACCATGTTTAAGTACAACCTAATTTAAACAAAGAAAAATACGAACATAAAAGAGAATGAGTTTTTATTGATCCTCTAATTTTTGAAATATATGTTTTAACCTAAATACATAGCAAGTATATACACGCTAAACTAAAAATATTATTCTACACTTAATAAATAAAATAAAATAAATATATTTCTTAACACATATCATCGCTCAAAATTGTTGGTCGAATTTATTTTTTAATTTCTTTCTTAGTTAGATTTGATTACTTTAATTTGATTTTTAAATCAATTTAATTACAATATAATTAATCTTGTATATTATTTTTAAAACAGAATGATTATTTAGAAATTTATTAAAAAATTCAAAACACACACACACATATATACATAGTTTAGTATTATAATTTTAGAAATTGAGTTTTTATTTTTCTGGGTGTCAATATGTTACATGACTGAGGTTCATATGTCTGTTTGGAATTGTGATAGCAGTTGTGGTTTAAAGTATTTTTCACTTAGAAATGTATTAAAATGATATTTAAAAAAAAATTATTTTAAAAATCAACGCATTAAAACGATTCGAAAATATAAAAAAAATAATTTTTAATAAAAAAAATATTTTTAAAAACACGAGTTGTCGTTTCCAAACAGTTCCTTACTTGTCCCCGTCTGGCTTCCTTACTTGTGGTCAAATCTAATAATACACATTCATCAATCATTGAGTAGTTGTAGCTGAGTGAAGTAATAGGAAATTAATACAATATTCAAAAATAAAAATAACGAAATTAATTTGAACATTTTGAACTTAATTTCACGAGATCCAACATGAGTGAAGTAATAGGAAAACAGCTTGTAGAATAACTTAATTAGTCTTGTATACACACAACAATTGATTCTAATTCATTAAACTTAAATTAAAAGCAAATTGAGAGATTGAGAAAGAACGATGCTTATCCAAACTTTACAAAAGGACGAAGGACATCCTTAGAGTTAGGATGCTACCACTCCACTACTGACTCCCACCATTCTTTCGGTGTTGCATAGATATCTCTAAGAGAAGGGGGAGGAGATGGCTGGCCATTTTCAAGCAACGAGAGATAAATTCCCATCCTCTTCAGCTTTTCAAGCAACGGTGTTTGGCAATTTTTGAAAAAAAAACTCAATTTTTTTAAAATTGGTTTTTGTTATATTCTTACATCGTTTTATAGTGTTAAAAATAAATTTTCAAAAATAAAAAATATATTATTTTAATATATTTATAAATAAAAAAATGCTTTAAAAAAACAATCGTAATATCAAATCTTACAAGACTGGCATTTTGTTTTAAAATCATCCTCAGCCATAAAATGGTCAAAATTCAAGAACTATTATATTCTAATTATTATAGGAAATTCAATACGCTGTGGCATATACAATGCAGAACCAATATACTATTCATGCGCTTGAATTTTAATGCAGGCTCAGTATATTAATTTTTTCCGCTTCTTTTTTGTCATAAAATTTTCTTTTTAACCGATCGCGTCATTTTGGCGCTAAATTAAAACATAATTGCTTTAAATTTGTTGAGCCATGTAAGATTGAAAGAAAAAGGACCAAATTAAAAGAAGTGGATAAAATGGATGGCAATTTAAAAATTAGCATGAAAAGTTCATTTTGGTCCCTGTGCTTTTAAGTTATAAATATTCAATCCCTCAAAATTTTTAAAAATACTATTTTAATCTAAAACTTTATTTTTCTTAGTTTTAAGTCCCTAATTCAAGAGAGGAGAGAGAGTGGTCGGATTTTGATGGAGGAGAGAGAAAATCTTGGTTGACAACGATTTCAACCATAAAAGAATTGATTTTGGTGTCAACAAGTTTTTTTTAATTAGAAGAGTTTCACATAAGTATTCTTTATTCTTTTTAACTTGCTTGAAAATTATGGAGTGAGCTCAAGAAGCCTTTCGATTTAGAGTTGACTTTAGGTTTTTGGACATATTTTTTTGGTTATTTGAGGTTATATACGTGTTTATAAAGGTGTATAGGGTGTCTTTAAGTGTATTTTAGGTCAAAATAGTTGAAAAAATATATTTCTTGGTAAAAAAAACACATCAACCTTGATTTCCAGCTACCACTATGGTTGGAATCTAAGGAGAAGTAGTCGATGCGTCACCTACTTTTTTTTTCATAACTATTATGGGCGGACAATAAGTCATCCGCCATTTACAAAATAGAAATAAAATTAGTTAGCCTGGCCGTGCGGGCTGAGGCCTTTTTTCCAATTGATTTTCTTGTCCTTTTTTTTTTTTGCTTAATGTTAAGCTTCTATTGATTTTTTTATTGGTTTTTATGATTTTTGTTTAATGTAATATGATTTAATTTTTATTTAGTTTATGAATAAAATTTTAACATATTTTTTCTAATATTGGAAGGCATTCTGTCTATGTAGCCCTACTTATTTTTTTATTTTGGGATGGAACAATTCTTTGCTAAGGGTTTTTTTAAAATTATTTTTTTCATTAAATAAAACATTAGTGCCAAAAATCAAAGTTATTAAATACAATCGAGTCTATAACTCGTGTTTCGAGTCGGATATTTACATCGATATCTATCTCTTAAATTCCAATTTGGTATTTTGTTAAATATAATATAGTTTTTACTTGATTTTCATATAAAATGATAATTGTTTTTCCTAATACGTGGAACCTTACATTATATTTTTTTATTAAAGGCTTTAATTGTTTTATTCACCAAATGATAAGGTTGTAACCAAAATTACTACAATTATAGATGTAATTTAAGAAGATAAAAAAAATTATAACTAATATTGAATAATTTAAATAATTATCAAAAAAGCAATTTAAAATAAAAATTTGAAAGAAATTCTGCTTGTTTTGAAGATAAGTAATTGAGGTTGATAACAAAATGAACATGTAATTCAGAACAAAGCTAATTGTCATGACCCGATTTCCGGATCCATGACCAACACTTAAGCAAGATCCCCTTTAAAGTTTCATACATATGCGAACCTAAACTCACATACGAACTTATCATTTAAATAAGTCAATCAGAGTTCAACGTAATAGTAATAGTAATAACAAAACTAACTTTATAATATAATTTGATTATCTTAATACAAGAGCTAATACAAATTCATAGTTATAGAGCACTAACTAAACATAATAATAAGTTTTAATTACAACAAAAAAAGCAGGTTCTGAAGGTCAAACAAAAATGACATGCTAACAAGCTATAAGCATGAAAAAGATAAATAATGGGGGGTGAGTTGATAACATTCAATATATATATACAAGGTAATGCAACAATAAGAAATATATATAGAATTATGGCTTTAAGTTTTTATAGGAAAGTTTTTCAAATAGGCTATAACAAGAATATTAGAAGGTAAAGCTTATCAAAAAATCAAAATGCAATAAGCATAAGGCTTCACACTGTGTGATGATTAATTCTCATAGGTTGGTGACTCCCTCCACCAACTAGGGTTTAGATACAATATGCACAAAGACTAACACTACCCTATTAGTATGGGTATTCTGATTGGCATACCATAGGTTCATATTATAGTCAAACAAACAAATTCATATCTCAAGGCTCCACTCTTGACATCGATCAAATGAAAAGGTATCAATTCAGAAGTCAATTTAAAAGTATATATTAGCTCATATTAAAAATTCAAATTTAACAGTTCATTATATTATATCATAACAAGAATAATTATAAGTTTATAGACATGCTATAAGTTTGGCTTGGATTCTGCCAGAAATGGTTTCTTATAGCCGATCGCGGAAATCCCAGGATCAGAAGGAAGGTCCGGAACGGGAGTTCGGCCTCCGAACATGCTCGTAACTTGAGACCCTGTAGGCCTAAGAGTTGGAGACGCATCGGTGCGTAAGAGGGCAACATTTAGCATCTCCATAGCCTCCATTTAGTAACACCATAGCCTCCTCTGAAGAATACTCTGACCCCATTTAAGGTTATGTCATTAAAATTCAATTAAAGGCAGTTTAAAAATGACAAATATCAGACTACTCAGAAGCTTACTTCCAAGAAATATGTGAAAGAAACAAAAATATTTACCGCATCGACTTACAGGAAATCTATTTTTGCCAGTTCGACAAATGACGTAGGACTTTATCCAATGAGGTTATTGAAGCTGAATTGATGATTCAAGATTCTTACTATTTGATTGTTGATGGTGAGTAGCTCTCCACTACGTTCCTGCAGTGGTAAATAAAATGGTTTTCCATCATGCTTCTAAATAAGCAATCTAGGCTTTCTTCTGAAAAAAAGAAGAAACATTTTTACGATCACTTACACCCTCCCTCGAGAACACTCAACTGGACTGGAGCTTTCCCGAGTGAAGTTTTTATAAGTTAGATCCCAAGTGAAGTTCTTGAATTAAGAAATTTTTTTATGGTAACTTTTGAAGCATGACATCTTTGGGTTGAAGCAGAACTTCAAGTCGAAATATAAATCTTGCAGAAACAGACACACATTCTTGTTTCTTTCCAGAAGTCATTGAGGAACAGATCCAGTGAGTTTGTTTCCTGTCATTTACTAGTAGTTCGGATGATATTCATTATCATTGAATAAACAAAACTGATTCTGAAAAAAAAAATTGAATTTTTAACATTTGAATTTGGAATCTGCAAATTATTTCAAGATAATATATATGGTACAACATTTACTAATTAGATTTAACTGAACTAACTCTCAGCAGATGGCCTGGTTCTCCGTAAGAGTTTGTGGAATCACAACAGTATGATCCGTTTATAGACATGCTCTTTATAGCCTTGTATTTTGTGTTGATCGCGGAAAACCCAGGATCAGAAAGAAGGTCTAGAACAGGAGTTTGGCCTTCGAGCATGCTCGCAACTTGAGACCCTGTAGGCCTAAGAGTTGGGGACGCATTGGTGCATAAGAGAGCGACATTTAGTATCACCATAGCCTCCCCTGAAGAATACTCTGACCCCAATTCTGGATCAACCACCTCGGAAAGACTTCCTCTCTCTTGCAAAACATAGGCCTGGCAGAATCCCAGATAAATCCAAATAAGGATGCTATAATATATTCAAAATGGTAAAATGAGTGGAGGAAGTTCAGCAGAAATAAAGAACGACAAAAGCAGATATATGTTTGTCCATCTAAAAAATGTCTTCGGCAGATAAAAAAAACATGTTGTTTACCAGGTTGAATAGTTTGCAAATTTGACGAAACATTACAAGCAACGATGAAAAATTGACAAGAAACATAAGAATAGCTAGTTCACTTACAGATACTATGTGATGTTTTCCGATGAGCATTAAACCAATAATAGCATCAAATATTTTACAAATGCTTCTGATGGAAGGAAGAAATTAACTCACCAAATAGAGCACGGGACCGGCAATTGTTTTCCATGTACTCGTACACAAGCATTAATTGGTTTCCTCCAACACAACATCCATACAACTTTACAAGGATTTGGATGTTGCAGTGCAGATATCATTCCTATCTCATTCACAAATTCACGGTTTCCTTGCTTAGATTTTGAGGAAAGCAGCATCACTGCAATCACAGTTCCATCTGATTACGAACCCTGCATTCAATAATGGAAAGTTCCCACCTCAAACTTATGGCTAACAATTAATAATTTGCTCTGCTTTCGTTATTTTCTGTTCTACATCTAAAACTAGAAAGAATCCAAAGAGTTTATAGAGAACAGTTGACCTATTGCTACAGCTATTTTTCCACCACAAACTTATAGAGTGTAGCAAGGACAGATGAGAGAAAACATTAAACATTCAGTTACCTTGAAAACAGAAGCAAAAACACCCTCACCGACATTGTTTGCTGCATCGAAGTTCTTGGTAGCAGCTTTCATCTGTTTTAGTGTGAAAAGTCCTGTTTGAAGATCTAGATCCCTAAGCTCTGCAATTTTGGATGTCAGAGAATATTCAAATGTTCATCAAAAAAGTTCTGTTTTGTTTTCAGTATCTTAAAAAGAATATTAAACAGAGTAATTCTAGTTGACAGGAAAATGTTGAAGAGCTAGCGAATTCATAGAAAATATTTTTAAATCTTCAAAGAGAATATAATGAGAATTGAGTAGTTAATTTTGCAGTCCAAGTATAGATGCCAAAGAACTTTCTATTTTTTGTTCCCTTTTTACAAGGAGCCCAAAAGAAATACCAATGTCTCTATCTGCAGAGAGTTTGCCACCAAGCCAGCCATTTCTCTAAATGACACCTAGTACTAGAAGGGCAACAGAAACTGCTCCAGCTAATGTCCCAGTTTCTATGGCTACCACATTCCAGTTTCTACACCTAGTACTAGAGAATGTAACACACTAGCTACAAATATATCAGTTAATTGGATGGTCTACAGCACAGTTAAAAAGTTTTTCTCGTCAGGTAGTAGAAGTAGAAGAACTCCAACTCACAACGTTATATGGATTCCATATTACACAGTGGCGGGAAAGAAGACCCTCTTTCTGTTAAGTCACCAATCTCCTCCTACGAGAATCATAAAACATAAAATCATGCTGTCATAAACACATTATATACACATAAAAACAAAATTCAGATGTTCTGGTTGCTTACAAATCACTTAGTCTGGTCAAGGAAGCAGTGCTAGAAGATATAGTCCCCTCAAGAGAGGAAGCTTGTATATGACTGTAATACAAATAGAACAGCAAAAGTATCCATCAGTTATCAAAAAAATTAAGACAAAAAGAAAGGGTGGATTATAAAGAGGTTAAGGTAGGAAACTCACAGTTTCTGAACCTGTGTTCATTTACTGATGAAAGCAGGTAACTTCCCTGAGAAATTATTATCATTCATCCTCCTAAAAGGTGTCAAAGAAATACAAACTCAGAGTTTTTGTAAGTAATATTATTTACCATAAAATTTAGATAGATGAACAACATTACACTTATGAAAAACAATATTTGAAAGAATTCCATTAACATTATTTCCACTGAATTTGATCCATGTGCATGGTTGAATTATCAGCATAGAAGATTCAAAGATCTAAACAATCTCGGAAATTTAAATATGAGATTTTTTCTCATCAAAACCAGCTACGTTTCCTGTGCTTATAGAGGATGATTATATATCTGTTGGGGAAAACCACCCAGCCGAGGTAAATCCAAGGATAAAGACATGAAAAATGATGAGTAATCAATGCTTTATGGGTTCATAGACTTGTGAATTCGATTGAACGACACACACAAAAAAGAAAAAGTGTCTGCTTACATATCTGTCAAGTTGACCAACTTGCCAAGTTCTGCAGGCATAGTATGAGTAATATTATATGATACAATACAAGATCTATAAACAATAAACATGAAAATGAAGAAAAAGTATTACAGTTTCTGTAAATTGATCAGTTTTCGAATATCAGGTGGCATGGGTCCTGAAAAATCATTTCCTAAACAGTCTGAATGATTCAAAATCCGTACTTAAAGCCTCTAAATCCTAGCCAGGACAGATCAATCTGCCAACATTTCATGATGCACTATTCACATTGTCCTCGTTACTGCTCCTCTAAGTGCAAGGTACAAAACCAGTGAAGAGAATACGGGTAAGGTCCATTTTACCATTTTACTGTATGCAATGATTACTCTCATGCAACCACCCTGCAAACTTTGTCACTTTCTGCTTTATTTATTCACACTAACTATTCAACGTGTTCACATTACACTGCTTTAATTCCTTGAGTCTAATGAATTAATGAAAATTAATGAAGATAGAAACTCCAAAGAAAATCACTCGGCCAGAAATAACATACTTCAGTACTCGTGTCAGCAGCTAGCATGGATAAAACTATCTCCTTCCTTATAAGCGAGGGCTCTGGCATCGCTTCCATCTAGCACACCGTAACTTGCAGATCTGTTTGGCTTTTCCACTTGCTCTGTCAGACCACAATTTTGGATGTCAAAGAGAATACTCATAAGTTGATAGAAAAAGTTATGTTCTGTTTTCAGCATCTACAAGAGAATATTAAACAGAGCAATTCTAGTCGACAGGAATTGTTGAAGAGTTAGCAATTCATAGATAATATTTTTAAATCTTCAAAGAAAAATCTACAAGAGCTTGTTATTTTCAATATGAAGATGGTAGACAAGTTAAAACAATTTCCTACCAACAAAAAATAAAATAAAATAAAATAACAGAGGAATCAATAAATAAGAGAAGGAAGTTTTTAAGGTTGGGATGATAACAGCAAAATGAGGAGCGTAAACGCAAAGGTCTAATAAGAGAAAACCTTCTTTGTAGTTGAATTGGCTAAAAGGTGTTGTTGCTCTCTGTCTAATTAATACAGAGAGATTGCGAGAGAGAGAGAGAGGTAGGAATTCAAACACTGACTTGCATTTGATGTTTTCAAGAGAGAGGGAAGAGATTGATATTGAGAGGGAGAAAAGGAGGAATTAAAGCATCCACTTGCTTACCCGTAATTCATTATTAATATTAAGGGGCAATGTCGTCTCATCCCCAGCCATTTCAAACTACACAAAGGGAAGAAGCACATCAGTCATTAAGTGGACACGTAGCTTAAGGTTAATTCATTAAATCCAATTAAAACAACAATGCTTACTCTTAATTTAATATTATTTCAAGGGCACTGTCCTCACTCATCCTTTAACAAACTTTAAAAAGGGACGAAGGACATCCTTAGCGTTAGTACTTAGGATGCTCCCACTCCACTACTGACTCCCACCATTCTTCTGAATTTGCAGTGATATGTTGAAGAGAAGGGGGAGGAGATGGCTCACAATTTGTCACTTCAATTACTTGGAGAGAATCGCAAATCAGTTTTGCACTGCAAATGCTTTTCAGTTCTGGTAATCCCTCCAATTCCAGATATCCTAACTTTGGGAGTTTGAATTCGATATTGCTGCTGCTGGTTTCTTCACCCATAACCCCCTCTTCATCTGGTCTTGTTCCACCTATTATCTCCTCCATTTTCTCACAAGTACCAACTCTAATCCTTTCCAGGTTTACGAGGCTTGGCAGCAAGACAGGAGGGAACAACTTCTTCATACTTCTACATCCATGACAATAGAACTCTTTAAGACCAGAAAATATATCATTGTAAGACGGAGCAGAGTAGAACCAAGAAGATGAAACCAAGCTCTCCATGCTATTGCAATTCCTATTCTCGATAACCTCTAGTTCAGTTGCATTCTTTATTAGAGACCAAAAATCCCATAAACTTGTTGAATGTCCTTTGGGAAGATGACCTGAAAATCTCCCTCTCTGTCGATACTCAAGTTACCCAAAATAATTGTTTTCCTTCTGAAATCATCATGATCATAATAAGACTTATCCAGTAGTCCTACACGAATTTTGTATGTGCTTAGTGATTTGGTTTCATCCCAAGATTTAAGATACTCCACGTAGTCTGAGTAACCTTCAAAATGGCATACCAAACTTTCCAACTTCCTCAAGCATGCCACTTCCTTAGCTTTAACTGTTATCGGAACATATTGTGCTTTTCTATGAATAGGTTCAGGAATCCACCTCTCCAATTCAAAGACTTGCAGGTGAGAGAGCTTAGGTAACAACCCACTAGGAAACTCCTTTTCACCACATCCACTCATTCTAAGATACCTCAGGTTGCATAGACATTCCATGCCTTGAGGCATCTTTTCAAGTGCCCAAGTACCAGAGAGATCTAACCTATTCAGTGCCTTGAGCTTTTCTAATGACGGCACATGCCTTAACATATCACAATCAATGAGCACTAATCCAGTGAGACTCACCAATTCAGAGACAGAATCTGGTAGTTTTGTGATAATTGTACGAGACAGATCAAGAACCTTAAGCCCACGCAACTGCTCAAAAAATGAATCTGCAATAAATTGCAACTCTGAGTTTCTGCATAACAATAGAGTTAAAAGATTGGGACAGCTTGGTGAATGGTTGGGAGGAATGTCTTTAATGTGGTTATGCATCAGTGAAACTCTAGTAAGATTCTCTGTCCACTCCTCTGCATCCGGCACTTCTCTTAACCGTGCACCTGCTTTAACCATGCCTTGAGAGTTCTCTTGCAGTATTTGGATGGCCATATCCCTAATCAAGTCATGCATCTTGAAATATCTATCACCATACACGTTGTTAGCACCTTCCAATAGACAGACACTTTCAAGTCTATTAAGCATCGTGTGGCCCTCGTCAACTGCTTCTTGCCTGCTCTCCACTCTTTCAATTACCTCCTCATCGATCAAATAATCTATCAACTTCTCCCTTACAATCTCATAATCTTCAGGAAATAATGCACAATATAAGAGACACTGTTGTAGTGCTAAATCATGTAACTGGTCATAACTAAACCTCAATAACCGGAATACCTTATCTCCCATGTCCCTACATTTTGATTCTTTCAATTTCTTCAATGTATTCCTCCACTCATGTAGGTCATCCACTCTCCTCAAGCTTCCTGCGATTGTAATAATGCCCAATGGCAAACCAGCACATTCCCTTGCAATATCTACTGCAATTCGTTCCACTTCTAGAGAAAGTGGCATGTCATGTCCGAGTTTCTCCATGAACAAATCCCAAGCTTCACTATTCGAAAGTGGCTTCACTTTGATTTCACGTCGTCTATCCATCCATTGACAAACCCTTTTAGATCGACTTGTCATAATCAGCTTGCAACCTTTCAGATTGACTGGCTCCGGAATTCCCACTTCGTGTAGCTCAAAAGTGTTCCACAAATCATCTAAAATGAGAATTCATTTTTGTTTCCTCCTTAGTTCTTTTGATAATTTGACAGCTCTACACAGATCATCATCTTCACTTGAAAGATCCATGCCAAGACATCTAGCAATAAGATTTTGCAATCTTTCAATGCTGAAATCTCGAGTCACGGTCACCCAGCAAACACAATGAGAAATGCCTAGTCTTTCTAGAAGCTTATTATAGATATGTTTCATCATTGTTGTTTTACCGACTCCTCCCATTCCGTAAATGCCAATTATCGAGACTTCATCATCCATTAACCAAGACCATATCAGATTTGTATTATGTTCAAATGCTCGACCCACTAGCTTTGTAGAGCTAGTAGGTAATGGATCTCCTGGAGTCTCATTTGTGTTGTCTGTAAGCCCTCCAGAAGAGCTAGCTCCTGCACCAGGCTGCACTACTCCTCCAGTCCCATTCTCTATATCATCCTCCATTAACCATCTACTGAACTCTTCCACACTTCTTCCAAGTGGGTGACCCATTCTATCCGCTGCTTGTGTCGTTCCTGCATCTCCTGCCACATTGTCGACTTCATTGTTTTGTTCTTGTGGAGTGGTTGAAATGACATTATCATTAAAATTGCTTGAACTTGCTATGCCTTTATGTCTTTTGTTGCAATGTCGCATATCTAGAAAAGCTGCTTCTTGAACTTGTTGAGGAACTTGCCCACAAACTGCAACACCATGCCCTTCCTCTCCTGACAAATGCCATTTGATCCTTGAAATGGAAGCAGCAGCAGCAAATTTAAAGCCACAAAATGTACAGATGAAACGACCATCATCCAGCTTCTCAACATGATCCCAAAACCGATCCTTCCGTTTAGCCATTTTCACCGCTAACTTCTTTGGCCCTTCAAACATCAAATAAAAAATTGTCAAAAGTAAGGCATAAAAATGGATGTTGAATTAATTGGAAAATAAGAACTCAATCTTAAAATGAAAATTTAGAGGAAATCATTATTTTTTAAATAAGTAAGCAAAGGAAAAGAGTGCAAACCTCAATCTTACAAAACATTAATGCCGTTAAGTGTGTTAACAAAATAAACTGAATCTGTATAATTAAATCAATCATTACAAATTCTAAAATTAAATAGGCAGGCACTTAACTATATATTTTCCTATAGAGATGCACTTCAAGCAGATAAAAAAATTATAACAACTATTGAATAATTTAAATAATTGTCAGAAAAGCAATCTAAGATAAAAATTTGGAAGAAACTCGGAGCAGTTGAAGTAGAAAGCAAAATGAACAAAGTTATAATATGAGTTTGAGTTCTATAATGCATAGAACTCAAACTCATACTTTTATTTGGAAGAATCAAAACAACTAATATTAACAATGAATTTGGTATGAACTCTAGAAGGCAAGGACTTTAAAAGTTTCTCAATAAGATTTCAACAGCTTGCGGTTTACGAAAAAAGATTCAAAAACAAAGACAGCAACAAAATGAAGAAGATGAAGTATAAACACTTTACCTGGATTCAAAAGAATTTTAACAAAAGAATCTGAAGCTAATTGCTGAGTGAGGAAACGTGTGGACGCACCCCAATGTTGAAACTCTGGGAAAGCTGATCTGAAAATGTAAGCACAAGAATATGAGAAAGAGTAGGCAAACTAGTCACCTATCAAGCTGACAAGAGGCACTCAACAGACAAAAGAAACCTTGAGAGCAGCTGTTTTCAAGATAAATAGTTTAAGTTGATGGCAATATGTAAGAACAAAGCTAAATATGAGTTTTGAGTTCTAAAATAGATCAAGCAACACATATATAATTAAGTTCTACCTGATTGATCAATCTACAATCCTACTTATTAATTCTACAACCAAATGGGCAAATCTTATTTGAAACAAAATTAGTGGTAGAAAAACAAGAAAAGAAAGTAGGATTTACCTTTCAAGCAAGAAAGATACAGATCAAGAACACAATACGAGATGATTCGATTCAATCATAAAAAGGAAGCACAGATCATGAGAAAGGTTTAAGAAATTTGGTGAGGGGAATTAGGAATTCAATGGTATACAGAGAGAGATCAAGCAGAAGACAATGTCATTTTTGCACTAGCTGGCTACCATTGTAGTCGTATGGTCAGCTCAATAATAATTAATCATTGTATTGTTTAATAAGGAGGAAGGTGCTAGGAAGGAAGCAACAGCTTTCCTACCAAAGATTATATTATAAGATATAGCAAGTTGCTTTTAACCTTTAATTATACGTAAGTGCTCTGCATATAATTAAGAATTATAAAAAAAGAATCAGAAGCTAATTGTTGAGTGAGTTAACGTGTGGACCCACCACAATGTTCAAACTTTGATGAAGCTCATATGAAAATGTAAGCACATGAGTATGAGAGAGAATAGAAACATTTTAGTCTTAAAATCAGATTTTCTGAGGGAAAGCAGCAAAGTTGTTTGGTAGCGAACAAGGAACAAAGAACGCAGGACAGACATCCATGAAAGTGGACAGAAAGAATTGCACCTCAGCTCCCCTTTGATCTCTTCCTCGTCTATGCTCTCTGAATGCCTTTTAAAGATACAGATCAAGAACACAATACGAGATGATTCGATTCAATCAGAAAAAGGAAGCACGGATCATGAGAAAGGTTTGAGAAATTTGGTGAGGGAAATTAGGAAATCAATGGTATACTCAGAGACCTCTCTCTTAGTGGAAGACTGGCTATTAAAGTCACTGCAATTTGCAAGCAACTTTTTTTTTTTTTTTTATCTTTGGAGAAGTCAATAGAAATTGGCAGGAAGCTACAACTTCACCTACCAAAGGTAAACAGCAAATCCCTTGTGCTTTCTTTGTCATGTATGCAAAGACTAGTCTCACTTGCTCTATTTATTCATACTAACTATTCAACGTGTTATGTACTTTTTAATCTACTGAATTGATGTGAGGGTTGGAATGTTCTAATCAAGATTTAGTCTCCGTGATCTCTCGTTTCCCTGATAGTTTTTTGTATTTCAACACACGAATTCGAGCTAGTTGGTTTAACCGACCCTGACAACTGGGATCATCAGCTTGTGTTGAATTTCATTATTCTAGCTTGTTTTTTATTGGTAGTCCAAGTAGTCAGGAGAACTGCGGAAAGATGCTTTCCTTTCTGCCATTAGATTGCTTGTAATGGATTTATGTACATGGAAGAAATGCCAGATTTCCCAATATTCGAGCTTCTAGTGCTTCTGTTTTGGTTGCTCAAATACTCTGGTACGGATACAGTAGTCCAGTCGATTTTTTATAAACTGAAAAGAAAAGAGATTTAACTTCAATTGTTTGACTTATTTAAGAAATAAAACCATTAAATACCAACTATTATTCCTGCACACATCACATTGTTGCACAACCATTTTTAGATACACAAGAAGCCATAGCTAACTTGGAGATAGAAAGCACACCGTAGCAAGTGCGTGTTCTTTTCCAGCAATCCAAACACCAGTTTGTGATCATTGCACATCCTCCCAGTCAAGATTCTCCTCCAATACCTGTTCAAAATCACAGATGTTGCAGTCAGCCTAGATGGGGAAAAAAACTGAAGAAAAACGTAGCTACAAGCTGACAATACGAGTTTCTTCTGCAGTCTCCTTATTTGGCCTCGTGAAAATATGCCAAACTTTAACATCTAACTATGAAGAGATGTTTCAAGGAAGGAAATTGAAATGAAGTACCTCAACATGTTCCAGGGGCAATGGGATCCCAACTGACTGCGTGACCTTCTGCGGTTGTGGTTTCTTACAGCGAGACCACCGGAATAAATCAATAAGAACATTGTCACAGTCGTGCTTCTCACCGTTTGAGGCTGTGGACCTTATCTGTCTCTTCATGCACCTGAGTGAGAAGCCTGTGTCACTTTCCCATTTTCTCTCCTGTAAAACAGAGCTCGTATCTTCACATAAGAAATAAAAAATTCAGAATCAGAACATCACTAAGAATTCACCAGATGAACTTCATGATTTCAATACCTCCGACTTGAACAAAAAAAAAATGCCCGTTTACTAAATATTTTACATATATAAAAAAATATAATTTTGTTTTCTATGCATGAGCAAACAAGAAAACAAATAATGCCTGAAATTACAGAACTCATCATCAAGAAATTATGTGGCAACTTATAGCAAGTTATAGAAATAAATGAAAACCATACAATACAGAAGCTAAAGCAATTTTACTATTAAGACCAAAAAGCAAGTTATAAAAAGAAATGAAAACCATACAATACTGAAGCTAAAGCAATTTTACTATAAGACAATAAAATGTGCCTCCAAAACCTACGTGCAGTATCAAGTTAGAAAGCAGAAAAGAGAAAAAAAAAAAAAAAGAGGGATACCTGCATGAATGTGTTTCTAAATATAGAACTTCCCCCTTCT
This sequence comes from Populus trichocarpa, assembly GCF_000002775.5. Taxonomy (NCBI): domain Eukaryota; kingdom Viridiplantae; phylum Streptophyta; class Magnoliopsida; order Malpighiales; family Salicaceae; genus Populus; species Populus trichocarpa. The sequence continues at coordinate 314,052 of NW_026291139.1, forward strand.
TCAAACGTGCAGAAGTATAGAGAGGCTTTTTCGGACCCTTGTCAGCAACAATACTAATGCTGTATTTTATCCTGATACATTATGCAGGCATCAAAATTGAAACATTAATCATTTTACTAACATATAAGTCCAGAAATATGAGAGTTAATGGACAACAGCAGCGACAAGAAAATTGGAAAAGTGCAAACACCTTGCAAGGCAATGAAAATTAGTGCCCTCATAGATAAACAAAAAAGATAAACACTTAATGAACTATGTCATGGGAACATTCTAAACTCCAGTAAACTGTGTCATGGAAACATTCCAAACTTCAGATAAGCATGTCTATTGGTTGGAAACTGTGGAGAGTTTATCGAATGAAATGTTAGAACAACTATAATAGATCTGGGGTGGTTAGGGCACGTGTAGTAAACTAATGTTACTACAGATGTAGAAATAGAGGATATCTGTAAAGTGTTGCTAAGCAAAAAAACATAAAAAGCCTTTACAAACTTGGTAGCTATTAGTTTTGATAGACCAGAAAAATCCCATATAGAAAATAAGAATAATTCCCTAAAAGTCTATCAACTTCGAAACAATAAGATGAAACGATTACTGAAAGCACAGAAAAGATAACTGAATTTGTTTGGTGGAAATGTAATAAAATCTTTATGAGATCTAAGTTGAGATCTGAAAAATTGCAGTAATCATAGTTATCAAAAAGATCTAGAATCTACCAGGGCTCGTTGCAAAGGTTGCACTGTATTGTAACTACGCATACAAATCTCTGTTGCCACAAAGCATTCTGAAAGAGAGAAGTCATCATAACGTAAGTAGATCCAAATAACAGAAAAAAAGTGCTTAGACAGACATAATTTAGCCCTTTTTATTAGTAGCCAAAAACATACAATTATCAATGAAATAAGTAAAATCATAAATCATAAAAGACAAAGGACAAGAAGCATGTCTGTGATGCATATAGCAGTTGTAACTTGGCACTTGTGGGAACAGGTAGCACGAAACATACATTTGATTTGTGAGAACCAAACACAGTGAGTTTAAATAAGCAATGCAAATAATGGTGACCACCACCCAAAATATGAGGAGATAATGTGATTATGATTGGCCAAACTTAGAAATCTAATGGGTCATGTTTGTGCTTCCATTCCATATTTACTCAGGAATTTTGAAGTATTATGATTTCTTGACAGCAAATCTGGTATATAGACCTGGATGAGAAATAACAATCCAAGGGATGAGACTTTTACAGAAGTACTACTACTGTGCACTTGATTGTCTGAAAGAGAGATCATCCTCCACAGGCAAGCAGGTCAATACTTGGCGCTGTGAGGATCATCTTTGCAATCCAGTTTGTTGTCGAGTTGAGTTATTTTACTTATTCAGCGTAGTTACAAAACTTTCAATTCCTTATTAAGGTGCATGGTTCGTATTAAGGATGATGCAGAAGTCAGCATCCTCGCAATTCAGGTTCACTCACTGTATAACAGTTAATTTCTGAGTTCCAGTAGTTTGATTCATCCATTCCAGTTCATACAAAACCTTAATTTCATCATAAAGGTGGCTCATATTAATTTGTATATAATAATATCTGAAAGTGGGAATCTGAAAAATAATTGAACCAAACATCCCTTTCAATTTTAAAAACAGATTATCCTTTTCTAAATCTTCAGTTATTTTGATATGAATAATTAGTTAAACCTACTAGTCCTGATAATTAGCTAAATTTGTTGGCCCCTGTTGATTTAGACCCATCCTTCAAACAAGATGTATTACACATCAAGCAAGAAAAATCATATAAGATTTACGCAGGGAAATCTTATCCGACCTCCTGTTACAATAATTAACAGTAAGAAGATTTACTTTTCTCATCTTACTTACAATTTCCTTTGTGCTAAATACATTTGAAAGCAAGTTGTGTTAATGCTAGATGAATGGAAATCCCAGAACTCTACCTCAGATGACCATTCTACTAATTGAGTATAACATTTGCTCAATCAAAAACTGAAAAGAGGATATAGGTACAACACACTGAGAAGTGAAGAGCAAGAGCATAAACTCAAAGGGTAATGGAAGAAAATGGCTATGTCATACCGAAGCTGCAGCACAGGTAATCATTGTCTGTTCAACAGCCACGGGAGCAAGAGCAGGTTCCACTGCTGATGTATGTGTAAGACAGGGCTCAAGATCAATGGTTCCAGCTCCTTTCTGAAATAAAAAAGAAATCAGAAATGACCATGATTGAAGGCATTTCTTGACTAGGATTTTGTAGGAAAAGGCAACAAAAAGAAAAGGCAGCACAAAATAGTAGTGAAAAAGGTAGTAGCAATAATCTTGTAGTACTAGAAGACATACAAGGAACTCAATAAACTCGTCAATGATCTATCTTAACAAAAAGCTTTCAAATTGTTGTTATCAGTAAAGACATGAAATTAAAACAAGAAAGAAGCAAAGAAGCGTTAGTTATACCTCTATATAAGGAAAAGGGTGGTTGGATTCCACCAGCTATGAAATTGCAGCAATCGGAGAGAGATGTTAGATGAAGATTAAACCAAGGAGATTGAATTAAGGTTTGTACAGGTTAATTATATTCTTTAGCTAGGAGAAGGGATATGCTTTCTTGCAAATACTTCCTTAGCGAATTCAAGGGTGGAAACAAGGAAAATTTTCTTACCTCACGAATGTAAACTAGCCTAGGGTGTTCTTGCTGATTTTTCTCTTCTTTTTCTTCCCCTTAACTTAGTCCCCTTCAAGTTTCTTCCTCCTTGACCGAACTTTCCTCTCTCTCACTCTCTCTCTCTATACCTCTAAATGATGGTTTTCATCCTCCCATTCACTCATTATTGATCTACGAATGATTTTCCAAGGACATGCAAGAGTTTTGGTGAAGAAAATTTCAAGGAGGAGGGTATTTTTGCTGATTATGGCCTGCCCTAGAGGGAAGAGGAAGAGTCATTCTCCTTTTTTACTCAAAGCATTTATACCCTCCTTAATTAACACTACATCATGTTTGGTTGTATTGCTAACTTGTATCCCAATATTTTTATACTGTTGAAGGACTCAATTTATAATTTCTCTCCCGTATAAATATTTATCATCATTAGTTTCGAAACTAGAAAGTTTGTAAGGCGGTGGCCAATTCTAGTGGCGCCACTAGTTTTCAAACCAGGAAACTAGAGAGATCTAACCTTTTCAGTGCCCTGAGTTTTTTAATGATGGTACATGGCTTAACCTCTTACAACCTTCTAGTAATAATGCAGTGAGACAAACCAAATCAGAAACAGAAGCAGGTAGCTTTTCAATAATTGTATGAGATAGATCAAGAACATTTAGCCCATGCAATTGCTCGAACAAAGAACCTGCAATAAATTGCAAGTATGTATTATTGCCTAATAATAGAGTTGAAAGACTGAGGCACCTTGGTGAATGACTGGAAGGAATTTCTTGAATTTGATTATATATTAATGAAACTCTTAAGATTCTCTGTCCACTCTTCTGCATCTGGCAGTTCTTTCAATTATGCTCCTGCTTTGACCATGACCGGAGAGTTCTCTTGATGTATTTGAATGGCCATGTCCATGATCAGGTCATGCATCTTGACAACATTACCACCTTCAATTCTTTCCAATAAACAAATATTTTCGAGTATATTAAAAATCGAATGGCCTTTGTCAATTCTGCCATCCTACTCTTCGACCCTTTTATCACTCCCTCGTCAATCAAATTCCACTTTAGAGATCTTAGGGTGCGATTATTTTCCCGAAACCATTTTCCAAACTTTCCTGTGTTTGTTTGCCATTAAAAAAGTTGGTTAACGGAAAACACTTTCCGGTCAAAGGAAAATTTGGCTTGATTTCCAGAAAAGTGTTTTCTTTTTATTTTGGGTGGAAAACACTTTCCAGAAGTTGTGAAATTTTTAGAAATTTCATATTATTTGTTGATTATATCAAATTTGGTTCTCAAATTTTTGATTGCTATATATATTTTGTTTTGAATATTTTTTTTTCAATTTCATCCCTTAGAGTTTAATTTTTATATTAACTTTGGTCCTCATTTTTATTTTGTTTTTCCCTTATCATTTTTAATTGAAATTTTTTATCTATCAAATTTGATCCTCATTCTTTTGATTGTTACTTATTTTATTTGAAATAATTTATGAAATGTTAATTATTATTATTTTAATTTCTTCATCTTTTAATTTTTTTTATTTTTTAGATTTGATCTCTATTATTTTGATTATTATTTATTTTATTTGAGATAATTTATGAAATTATTTTTTTTTCAATTTCATTCTCATTCAATTTTTTAATTTGTAAGATTTGTTTCTCATTATTTTAACAAACTTGAAAAAAATAAAATATTAATAAGTTATTTTCCAGCTTATTTTCCATGACATAACCAAATACTGAAAAATATTTTCCAACTTATTTTCCATTACACTACCAAACATTAAAAAATAATTCATTTTTCCGGAATTCACTTTTCAAAAGGAAACTACTTTCCAGCAAACAAATGAGGTCTTAAAGTCTTCCGGAAATAATGCACAATACAAGAAACATCGTTGCAGAGCTTAATCACTTAGATGGGTATAACTGAATCTCAATATCTGGAATACCTTCTCTTCCATGTCATCTTGCACAACTCATTTTCCATGACATAACCAAACATTGGAAAGTGTTTTCCAATTTATTTTTCATTACACTACCAAACATCGGAAAATAATTCACTTTCCTGGAATTCACTTTCCAAAAAAAAACTACTTTCCAGCAAACAAATGGGGCCTTAAAGTCTTCCGGAAATAATGCACAATACAAGAAACATCGTTGCAGAGCTGAATCACTTAGGTGGGTATAACTGAATCTTAATATCCGAAATACCTCCTCTTCCATGTCATCTTGCCTAACTCTTGATTGTCTCAGGTCCTCTAAAGCATCCCTCCACTCGCGTATGTCATCCACTCCCTTCATGTTTCCAGCCATTGTTATAATTCCTAGAGGTAAACCATCGCACTCCTTTGTGATTGACTTTGCAATTTGCTCCACTTATGAAGAAAGTGATATGTCATGTCCAAGTCTCTCAGTAAACAATGTCCAAGCTTCTTCCTCCGAAATAGGCTTCACTTTGATTCTATGTTGGGTAACCATCTATAGAAAAACCTTTTACGATTGAGTTGTAAGAATCAGCTTGCATCCCTTAGCTTGGATAGGTATTCCCAGCTTTTGTGGCTCAAAAGCCATCCACAAATCATCTAAAACCAAAACCCATGTGAGAGATAAAATGTTTCCATCAAAGCCATTTTTTTATTTCGGTAAAAAAAAAATCAAGAAAACAAAGGTGGTAAACAAGACACAGTCACCTTCTTTCTTTAAAAATAATTAGTTGCTGCAAAAGATCGCAAGCGGAGATGAGAAGTTGAGTTTTGGGTTAAGAAATGTTAAAGGGCAGCATGACAGTGGACTGGTAATTTCCTTTGTGATTCTATTCTCTCTTATTCCTTGTGTTTAATTTGTGCTAATTTTCATTTGTGCAAGTGTGCGTTTGTTTATGCGATTCAGTCTAATTTTAAAGTATTTTTTAAGCTGTTTTTTTTTTAATTAAATTAATATTTTATATGTTATAAAATTATACATTAAAGGTGGTTGCGGATATCTAAATGTATTTCCATACCTTTTTATTATTATATTTATTTATCATCATTAAATTCATTTAAATTTTTTTAAATTCATTTAAACTTCAACTCCATCTTTAACATCACTTGGATTTTATGTTGAGACTTCAAGTTGGTTAATGCCCAAATATCATAAGAGATATCAAGGTAAAACGGTGGTCTGAATTCAATGGAAATCAAAAGTGCTATTAAGTAGATTAATCATGGCTACAATCTTTCCAAAACCAACCTATATCATCATCCTTATCTCTTGCCCAATATACATTTTTAACATCGAAAAAAAAAATCAACTTGACCTTAAATCTTCTAGTTTTAAATCTGAATATAAAAAGAAATTTCAAGAAGCTCTGTCACATATTTCAAGTGTTTAAATACATGGGCAACAAGTTACTCTTCAAAATGGATAGATCTTATGTGGTTAAAGAAATGTACACCAATGGATTAAGAATTTTAATGTAGGCTCAGTATGTTAATTTTTTCTGCTTCTTTTTTGTCATAAAATTTTCTTTTTAACCGATTGCATCATTTTGGCGCTAAATTAAAATACAATTGCTTTAAATTTGTTGAGCCATATAAGATTCAAAGAAAAAGGACCCCATTAAAAGAAGTGGATAAAATGGATGGCAATTTAAAAAATAGCATAAAAAGTTCATTTGGTCCCTAATTCAAGTTATAAATATTCAATCCCTCAAAATTTTAAAAATATAATTTTAATCTAAAACTTTATTTTTCTTAATTTTAAGTCCCTAATTCAAGAGAGAAGAGAGAGTGGTCGGATTTTGATAGAGGAGAGAGAAAATCTTGGTTGACAACGATTTCAACCACGAGAGAGTTGATTTTGGTGTCAACGAGTTTTTTTTTTTAATTAAAAGAGTTCTACATAGGTGTTCTTTATTCTTTCAACTTGCCTGAAAATGATGGAGTGAGCTCGGGAAGCCTTTCGATTTAGGGTTGACTTTAGGTTTTTGGACAGATTTGTTTGGTTATTTGAGGTTAGATACGAGTTTATAAAGGTGTATAGGGTGTCTTTAAGTGTATTTTGGGTCAAAATAGTTGAAAAAATAGATTTCATGGTAAAAAAAAATTATAAAAAATATTGAATAATTTAAATAATTATCAAAAAAGCAATCTAAAATAAAAATTTGGAAGAAATTCTGCTTGTTTTTAAGATAAGTAGTTAAGGTTGATAGCAAAATGAACATGTAATTAAGAACAAAGCTAATTGTCACGACCCGATTCCCGGATCCATGACCAACACTTAAACAAGATCCCCCTTAAAGTTTCATATCTATGCGAACCTAAACTCACATATGAACTTATCATTTAAATAAGTCAATCAGAGTTCAACGTAATGTAATAACAAAACTAACTTCATAATATAATTTGATTATCTTAATACAAGAGCTAATACAAATTCATAGTTGTAGAGCACTAACTAGACATAAAGAAAAGTTTTAATTACAACCAAAAGAGCAGGTTCTGAAGGTCAAACAAAAATAACATGCTAACAAGCTATAAGCATGAAAAAGATAAATAATGAGGGGGTGAGTTGATAACATTCAATACATATACACGAGGTAATGCAACAATAAGGAATATATATATATATATATATATATATATATATATATATATATATATATATATAGAGAATTATGGCTTTAAGTTTTTATAGGAAAGTTTTTCAAGTAGGCTATAACAAGAATATCAGAAGGTAAAGCTCGTCAAAAAATCAAAATGCAATAAGCATAAGGCTCCGTACTGTGTGATGATCAGTTCTCATAGGTTGGTGACTCCCCCTACCAACTAGGATTTAGATACGATGTGCACAGAGATTAACACTACTCTGTTAGCATAGGTGTTCTGATTGGCATACCATAGGTTCATATTATAGTTAAACAAACATATTCATATCTCAAGGCTTCACTCATGACATCGATCAAATGAAAAGCTATCAATTCAGAAGTCAATTCAAAAGTATATATTGGCTCATATCAAGAATTCAGATTCAACAGTTGATCATGTTATATCGTAACAAGGATAATAATCAATATATATATATATATATATTAAAATACATGATCCAATTCGTATTAACAATTCAAATAATTATACTATTTCTCATGCATATGAAAAAGTATCAATTCACTTGACTCAAAAGCGAATAGAACTCGAAAGTACATACCGAAGAAAATCCTATTAATGACTCGCAGGTAGAATATTAGAATTATTTGAATATAAAAGGAGACATACTCAAAGAAAACTTGAAAAGAACTTATAACCTATTCAATACACTTAAATAAAGGTCTAATTCATAAGCTTATATGTTTATGAACCAAACTAATCATTTTTTTCAAAAACCAAAAAATTAAATAGTTTTCCCGAAATTTAATTCAAAAGAAAAAAAATCATTAATTTTGATAATAATTCACCAAATAACTCTCAATTATTTATCAAACCAATCTGAAAAACTAAAATTATAGTTATGGACCAATCTGGAATTTTATCACATTTTTAAGGGTCAGATTGCAATTTTTGTCAAATTGAAAGACCAAACTGAAAATGTCATAAATTGATGACTATATTTGCATTTTTTCCATAATTCATCCTCAATTCTGTCTAGAATCTTGAATTATGCTCCAGGGACCAATATGGAATTTTATCATATTTGTAGGGGTCAAATTGTAATTTTGTCAAATTGGAGGATCAAACTCAAATTGTCATAAATTCATAACCATACTGGAATTTTGCCCATAATTAATCCTAAATTCTATCCAGAATCTCGAATTATGCTTCAGGGACCAATTGCAATTTTTCCAAAGTTCAGGGACTAAACTGTAATTTTCACAAATTGAGGGACCAAAATTACATTTCGTCCTCTTCAACCTCACCTAGTGATATACCAAAATTTATAACTCAAATTCATCATTTAAACAAACCATAATTCAAAATCATCATCCTTACCTAAAATATTCTAAAATTAACTAAATAACTCACTACCTAAAACAATATATTAACCTATAATACTTCAATCAATTCATCAATCAAACTCAAAACAAAATCTTCAAAATCATAATCTTCAACAAAATAGAATATTAAAGATAAATAACACAATTATACACATCAAAGCATAAATCTTACATTTAAAACTTATTTTATCTAACTCTCTTTTCCTTCCTTAATTTATCTTTCCCTCTTTTTTCTTCTTCTTCTTTCTCCCTTTCTTCTCGCCTACTGGTTCTCTCTCTTAATTTCAAATTCCTTTTATTTTATCCTATTTATACTTATCAAACTTTATTCAATTACCACAATACCCCTTATTTATTTATATCTACTTCTAAGCCTCCAAGGTAATTAATTGTTGCCTTTTCACACTAATAATATAATCAAGATCTAACTGATCAATCAAGAATCCTACTTACCAATTCTACAACCAATTAAGAATTTGGTATGAACTCTATATGCAATTATTACTCTCGCTGTCTCCTGGAAATCTCCATGCAAATTGCTATGTGCTTTCTTTCTCCTTCTCCTATATGCAATTATTACTCCCACTTCCCGCTCCTCCAAACCACCATGCAAATTTTATGTCACTTTCATAAAACTATTCAACATGCTTACTCAGAGGGCATCTGTGGCAATTAAAAGTTATCCCTCTTCCTGAGATATGTATGCATCCCTTCACGTGTTGAAATCTGAAGGCCTTTAAAATGGATCATTATTTCTTCTCAGAAAAATTAGGGGTGAAGATTTGAGAAGATCCTGATGCAAACCCGATCTTCCAGTTTCCTCTTTGGATCTTTTAGATTCCTTAATGCAGCATTCATTAAAAAAACACTGTTATTAATATAGAATCACTAAAAAAAAGAGTAATTATAATGCTTAAAAAGAATTACATTAGTGAAACTAAAATCCAAAGAATCTAGGGCCACTGATTACATAAAAAGAGTCACTCATTACATAAAAGAGAGAGCAGTACACTTCTCGTAATCCTCCATCTCAATTTTCATGTTGCAAGCTTCTACACCTTTCATCATCACGCCTGCACCTGTTCACTCGGAATGCTTAATAGCTCCACTTACACCTTCTCAAACAAGGTGTCTTTGCCATTCATCATAAACGATCGTCTTTTATCATAGACGTTTGCATCTCCCTTAATTAGGTGCCTATGTAATATAGGCGTTTGTTACACCTATTATCTCCTCCATTTTCGCACAATTACAAAATTCAATTTCTTCTAATTTTACAAGGTTTGGCAGCAAGACAAGAGGGAACAACTTCTTCATACTCTTACAACCATAACAATTAAACTTCTTAAGACCATAAAATATACCATTGTAAAATGGAGCAGAGAACCGAGAAGCTGAAACCAAGCTCTCCATGCTATTGCAATTCCACTTTTGGCTTGGATTCTGCAAGGAATGGTTTCTTATAGCCTTGTATTTTGTGTTGATCGCAGACAAACATTAAAGATGCTACTTCATCACAAGTAATGATTAACAAGCAAGTGTGGATATACAATTCCGGCGTCATTTCTCAAGTATCATGAGAAAAAAGTTTGGTTACCTGGATATAAACATCGAATATACGGTTCCCAATACTATACAACGAATTGTCAGCTGTGAAAATTGAAGTTTTACAGTGTAATTCCCATTCACGAGGCAAAGTCCATAATACGTGCATTGTTAGCTGATACACTGGATATAGCAGACATGTTGGCTTCAGTACAAGCATCCGCCTCACTGTCATCGTCCATGAAGCACCTCTTGGTTCTTTATCATCTTGGTAAGTGGTGTTGCCATCCCATTACCACCACAGTTAATATGCAAGGAATAATGTTCTGATAAATGTTGAAAATATGAAGAAGGATTCACATATAGTAATATTTACGCATAAAGAAGAGAAATATACTTTGCTTCTGCAACATTTAAGGGAGAAAAGGAAGTCTCAAGTGATTATATTGACACAAGATGTTAAATTCTTAAGTAATGGCTAGGAAATAGTACGAGAAATGGAAAAATTTCTTGAATATGTTATAACACATATTTGAGTAATGATTCAAGATTCTTACTATTTGATTGTTGATGGTGAGCAGCTCTCCACTACGTTCCTGCAGTAGTAAATAAAATGGTTTTCCATCATGCTTCTAAATAAGCAATCTAGGCTTTCTTCTGAAAAAAAGAAGAAACATTTTTATGATCACTTACACCCTCCCTCGAGAACACTCAACTGGACTGGAGCTTTCCCAAGTGAAGTTTTTATAAGTTAGATCCCCAGTGAAGTTCTTGAATTAAGAAATTTTTTTATGGTAACTTTTGAAGCATGACATCTTCGGGTTGAAGCAGAACTTCAAGTCGAAATATAAATCTTGCAGAAACAGACACACATTCTTGTTTCTTTCCAGAAGTCATTGAGGAACAGATCCAGTGAGTTTGTTTCCTGTCATTTACTCGTAGTTCGGATGATATTCATTAACATTGAATAAACAAAACTGATTCTGAAAAAAAAAATTGAATTTTTAACATATGAATTTGGAATCTGCAAATTATTTCAAGATAATATATATGATACAACATTTACTAATTAGATTTAACTGAACTATCTCTCAGCAGATGGCCTGGTTCTCCGTAAGAGTTTGTGGAATCAGAACTGTATGATCCGTTTATAGACATGCTATAAGTTTGGCTTGGATTCTGCCAGATATGGTTTCTTATAGCCTTGTATTTTGTGTTGATAGCGGAAAACCCAGGATCAGAAAGAAGGTCCTAAACAGAAGTTTGACCTTCGAGCAAGCTCGCAACTTGAGACCTTGTAGGCCTAAGAGTTGGGGACGCATTGGTGCATAAGAGAGCGACATTTAGTATCACCATAGCCTCCCCTGAAGAATACTCTGACCCCAATTCTGGATCAACCACCTCGGAAAGACTTCCTCTCTCTTGCAAAACATAGGCCTGGCAGAATCCCAGATAAATCCAAATAAGGATGCTATAATATATTCAAAATGGTAAAATGAGTATAAGAAGTTCAGCAGAAATAAAGAACGACAAAAGCAGATATATGTTTGTCCATCTAAAAATTGTCTTCGGCAGATACAAAAAAAAATGTTGTTTACCAGGTTGAATAGTTTGCGAATTTGACGAAACATTACAAGCAACGATGAAAAATTGACAAGAAACATAAGAATAGCTAGTTCACTTACATATACTATGTGATGTTTTCCGATGAGCATTAAACCAATAATAGCATCAAATATTTTACAAATGCTTCTGATGGAAGGAAGAAATTAACTCACCAAATAGAGCACGGGACCGGCAATTGTTTTCCATGTACTCGTACACAAGCATTAATTGGTTTCCTCCAACACAACATCCATACAACTTTACAAGGATTTGGATGTTGCAGTGCAGATATCGTTCCTATCTCATTCACAAATTCATGGTTTCCTTGCTTAGATTTTGAGGAAAGCAGCATCACTGCAATCACAGTTCCATCTGATAATGAACCCTGCATTCAATAATGGAAAGTTCCCACCTCAAACTTATGGCTAACAATTAATAATTTGCTCTGCTGTCATTATTTTCTGTTCTACATCTAAAACTAGAAAGAATCCAAAGAGTTTATAGAGAACATTTGACCTATTGCTACAGCTATTTTTCCACTGCAAACTTATATAGTGTAGTAAGGACAGATGAGAGAAAACATTACATATTCAGTTACCTTGAAAACAGAAGCAAAATCACCCTCCCCGACATTGTTTGCTGCATCGAAGTTCTTGGTAGCAGCTTTCATCTGTTTTAGTGTGAAAAGTCCTGTTTGAAGATCTAGATCCCTAAGCTCTGCCAGACAGCAATTTTGGATGTCAGAGAATATTCAAATGTTCATCAAAAAAGTTCTGTTTTGTTTTCAGTATCTTAAAAAGAATATTAAACAGAGTAATTCTAGTTGACAGGAAAATGTTGAAGAGCTAGCGAATTCATAGAAAATATTTTTAAATCTTCAAAGAAAATATAATGAGAATTGAGTAGTTAATTTTGCAGTCCAAGTATAGATGCCAAAGAACTTTCTATTTTTTGTTCCCCTTTTACAAGGAGCCCAAAAGAAATACCAATGTCTCTATCTGCAGAGAGTTTGCCACCAAGCCAGCCATTTCTCTAAATGACACCTAGTACTAGAAGGGCAACAGAAACTGCTCCAGCTACCGTCCCAGTTTCTATGGCTACCACATTCCAGTTTCTACACCTAGTACTAGAGAATGTAACACACTAGCTACAAATGTATCACTTAATTGGATGGTCTACAGCACAGTTAAAAAGTTTTTCTCGTAAGGTAGTAGAAGTAGAAGAACTCCAACTCACAATGTTTCTATGGATTCCATATTACACAGTGGCGGGAAAGAAGACCCTCTTTCTGTTAAGTCACCAATCTCCTCCTACGAGTATCATAAAACATAAAATCATGCTGTCATAAACACATTATTTACACATAAAAACAAAATTCAGATGTTCTGGTTGCTTACAAATCACTTAGTCTGGTCAAGGAAGCAGTGCTAGAAGATATAGTCCCCTCAAGAGAGGAAGCTTGTATATGACTGTAATACAAATAGAACAACAAAAGTATCCATCAGTTATCAAAAAAATTAAGACAAAAAGAAAGGGTGGATTATAAAGAGGTTAAGGTAGGAAACTCACAGTTTCTGAACCTGTGTTCATTTACTGATGAAAGCAGGTAACTTCCCTGAGAAATTATTATCATTCATCCTCCTAAAAGATGTCAAAGAAATACAAACTCAGAGTTTTTGTAAGTAATATTGTTTACCATAAAATTTAGATAAAAAGATGAACAACATTACACTTATGAAAAACAATATTTGAAAGAATTCCATTAACATTATTTCCACTGAATTTGATCCATGTGCATGGTTGAATTATCAGCATAGAAGATTCAAAGATCTAAACAATCTCGGAAAGTTAAATATGAGATTTTTTCTCATCAAAACCAGCTACGTTTCCTGTGCTTATAGAGGATGATTATATATCTGTTGGGGAAAACCACCCAGCCGAGGTAAATCCAAGGATAAAGACATGAAAAATGATGAGTAATCAATGCTTTATGGGTTCATAGACTTGTGAATTCGATTGAACGACACACACAAAAAAGAAAAAGTGTCTGCTTACATATCTGTCAAGTTGACCAACTTGCCAAGTTCTGCAGGCATAGTATGAGTAATATTATATGATACAAGATCTATAAACAATAAACATGAAAAAGAAGAAAAGTATTACAGTTTCTGTAAATTGATCAGTTTTCGAATATCAGGTGGCATGGGTCCTGAAAAATCATTTCCTAAACAGTCTGAATGATTCAAAATCCGTACTTAAAGCCTCTAAATCCTAGCCAGGACAGATCAATGTGCCAACATTTCATGATGAACTATTCACATTGTCCTCGTTACTGCTCCTCTAAGTGCAAGGTACCCCATTGGGGAGGTACAAAACCAGTGAATAGAAAACGGGTAAGGTCCATTTTACCATTTTACTGTATGCAATGATTACTCTCATGAAACCACCCTGCAAACTTTGTCACTTTCTGCTTTATTTATTCACACTAACTATTCAACGTGTTCACATTACACTGCTTTAATTCCTTGAGTCTAATGAATTAATGAAAATTAATGAAGATAGAAACTCCAAAGAAAATCACTCGGCCAGAAATAACATACTTCAGTACTCGTGTCAGCAGCTAGCATGGATAAAACTATCTCCTTCCTTATAAACGAGGGCTCTAGCATCGCTTTCATCTAGCACACTGTAACTTGCAGATCTGTTTGGCTTTTCCACTTGCTCTGTCAGACCACAATTTTGGATGTCAAAGAGAATACTCATAAGTTGATAGAAAAAGTTATGTTCTGTTTTCAGCATCTACAAGAGAATATTAAACAGAGCAATTCTAGTCGACAGGAATTGTTGAAGAGTTAGCAATTCATAGACAATATTTTTAAATCTTCAAAGAAAAATATAATGAGAATTGAGTAATTAATCTGGTAGTCTAAGTAGAGCTGCCAAAGAGCTTGTTATTTTCAATATGAAGATAGTAGACAAGTTAAAACAATTTCCTACCAACAAAAAATAAAATAAAATAAAATAACAGAGGAATCAATAAATAAGAGAAGGAAGTTTTTAAGGTTGGGATGATAACAGCAAAATGAGGAGCGTAAACGCAAAGGTCTAATAAGAGAAAACCTTGTTGTAGTTGAATTTGGCTAAAATGTGTTGTTGCTCTCTAAACCTAATTAATACAGAGAGATTGAGAGAGAGAGAGAGAGAGGTAGGAATTCATGAGAGAGGGAAGAGAGGGATATTGAGAGAGAGAAAAGGAGGAATTAAAGCATCTACTTGCTTACCCGTAATTCATTATTTATAGTAAGGGGCATTGTCGTCTCATCCCCAGCCAATTCTACAAAGGGCAATGTTATAGATGTCATTAAGTGGACACGTAGCTTAAGGTTAATTCATTAAATCCAATTAAAACAACATTGCTTACTTTTAATTTAATATTATTTCAAGGGCACTGTCCCCACTCATCCTTTAACCAACTTTAAAAAGGGACGAAGGACATCCTTAGCGTTAGGATGCTCGCCATTTTCAAGCAACGAAAGACAAATTCCCATCCTCTTCAGCTTCTCACAATTCCTTACTTGAATTAATTGGAGAGAATCGCAAATCAGTTTTGCACTGCAAATGCTTTTCAGTTCTGGTAATCTAATCAATTGCAGAAATATTAACTTGGGGAGTTTGAGATCGGTGCTGCTTTCTTCACCCATAACCCCTTCTTCATCTGATCTTGTTCCACCTATTATCTCCTCCATTTTCTCGCAATTTCTTACGTCAATTGCTCCGATAGAATCGCAAATCAGTTTTGCACTACAAATCCTTTTCAGTTCTGGTAATCCCTCCAATGCCAACATCGTTAACTTTGGGAGTTTGAATTCGATATTGCTGCTGCTGGTTTCTTCACCCATAACCCCCTCTTCATCTGGTCTTGTTCCACCTATTATCTCCTCCATCTTCTCACAGTCAGAAACTCTAATATTTTCGAGGTTTACGAGGCTTGGCAGCAAGACAAGAGGGAACAACTTCTTCATGCTCTTACAACCAGAACAATTAAACCGTTTAAGACCAGAAAATATACCGTTGTAAGATGGAGATGGTAGTGGAGCAGAGCGGAACCAAGAAGATGAAACCAAGCTCTCCATGCTATAGCAACTAAAAATCTTGATAACCTCCAGATCAGTTGCATACTTTATTTGAGAGGAAACATCGCATAAACTTGTTGCATCATCATTATTATCAATAGTCAGTTGTTGAATGTCCTTTGGAAACATGACCTGAAAACCTCCATCTCTGTCGATACTCAAGTTAACCCAAACAATTGTTTTCCTTCTGCAACCATCATAATCATAATCATAACCATAATGATACTTATCCAGTGGTCCTACAAGAATTTGGTATGTGGTTAGTGATTTGGTTTCATCCCGAGATTTGAGATACTCCACGTAGTCTGAGTAACCTTCAAAATGGCATACCAAACTTTCCAACTTCCTCAAGCATCCTACTTCCTTTCCTTTAACTGTTACCGGAGCAGGTTGTCCTCTTCTATTATCTTTGGTAGCAGGAGGAATCCACTCCTCCAATACAAAGACTTGCAGGTGAGAGAGCTTAGGTAACAACCCACTAGGAAACTCCTTTTCACCACATCCATTCATTCTAAGATACCTCAGGTTGCATAGACATTCCATGCCTTGAGGAATCTTTTCAAGTGCCCGAGTACCAGAGAGATCTAACCTCTTCAGTGCCCTGAGCTTTTCTAATGACGGTACATGCCTTAACATCTTACAATCAATGAGCAGTAATGCAGTGAGACTCACCAATTCAGAGACAGAATCAGGTAGTTTTGTAATACCTGTACGAGACAGATCAAGAACCTTGAGCCCATGCAACTGCTCAAAAAATGAATCTGCAATAAATTGCAACTGTGAATTGTCGCATAACAATAGAGTTGAAAGGCTGGGACACCTCGGTGAATGCGTGGAAGGAATTTCTTCAATCTGGTTATGCATCAGTGAAACTCTAGTAAGATTCTCTGTCCACTCCTCTGCACCCGGCACTTCTCTTAACCGTGCACCTGCTTTAACCATGCCTTGAGAGTTCTCTTGCAGTATTTGGATGGCCATATCCCTAATCAAGTCATGCATCTTGACACATCTATCACCATACATGTTTTTAGCACCTTCCAATAGGCAGACACTTTCAAGTCTATTAAGCATAGTGTGGCCCTCGTCAACTGCTTCTTGCCTGCTCTCCACTCTTTCAATTACCCCCTCATCGATCAAATAATCTATCAACTCCTTCCTTACAATCTCATGATCTTCAGGAAATAATGCACAGTTTAAGAGACACTGTTGTAGTGCTAAATCATGTAACTGGTCATAACTAAACCTCAACAACCGGAATACCTTATCTTCCATGTCCCTACATTTTGATTCTTTCAATTTCTTCAATGTATTCCTCCACTCATGTAGGTCATCCACCCTCCTCAAGCTTCCTGCGATTGTAATAATGCCCAATGGCAAACCAGCACATTCCCTTGCAATATCTACTGCAATTCGTTTCACTTCTTGGCAAAATGTTATGCCATGTCCAAGTTTTTCCTTGAACAAATCCCAAGCTTCACTCTCCGAAAGTGGCTTCACTTTGATTTTTTTTTGGCTATCCATCCGTTGACAAACCCTTTCAGATCGAGTTGTCATAATCAGCTTGCATCCTTTTACCGGGTCAGGAATTCCCACTTCGTGTAGCTCAAAAGTGTTCCACAAATCATCTAAAATTAGAATCCATTTTTGTTTTTTCCTTAGTTCCTTCGACAATTTGACAGCTCTACGCAGATCATCATCTTCACTTGAAAGATCAAATCTAAGACATTTAGCAATAAGATTTTGCAATCTTTCAATGCTGAAATCTCGAGACACGGTCACCCAGTAAACACAATGAGAAATGCCTAGTCTTTCTAGAAGCTTATTATGGATATGTTTCATCATTGTTGTTTTACCGACTCCCCCCATTCCGTAAATGCCAATTGTCGAGACTTCATCATCCATTAACCAAGACCATATCAGATTTGTATTCTGTTCAAATGCTCGACCCACTAGCTTTGTAGAGCTAGTAGGTAATGGATCTCCTGGAGTCTCATTTGTGTTGCCTGTAAGCCCTCCAGAAGAGCTAGCTCCTACACCAGGCTGCACTACCCCTCCAGTCCCATTCTCTATATCATCCTCCATTACCATTTCATTGATCTCTTCCAAAAATCTTCCAAGTGCTTGAACCATTGTATCTGGAGCTTGTATCGTTCCTGCATCTCCTGCCAACTTGTCGACTTCATTGTTTTGTTCTTGTGGAGTGGTTGAAATGGGATTATCATTAAAATTGCTTGAACTTGCTATGCCTTTATGTCTTTTGCTGCAATGTAGCATATCCAGAAAAGCTGCTTCTTGAACTTGTTGAGGAACTTGCCCACAAACTGCAACACCATGCCCTTCCTCTCCTGACAAATGCCATTTGATCCTTGAAATGGAAGTAGCAACAGCAAATTTAAAGCCACAAAATGTACAGTTGAAACGACCATCATCCAGCTTCTCAACATGATCCCAAAATCGATCCTTCTGTCTAGCCATTTTCACCGCAAACTTCTTTGGCCCTTCAAACATCAAATAAAAAATTGTCAAAAGTAACGCATAAAAATGGATGTTGAATTAATTGGAAAATAAGAACTCAATCTTAAAATGAAAATTTAGAAGAAATCATTATTTTTTAAATAAGCAAAGGAAAAGAGTGCAAACCTCAATCTTACAAAACAATGTCGTTAAGTGTGTTCACAAAATAAACTGAATCTGTATAATTAAATCAATCATTACAAATTCTAAAATTAAATAGGCAGGCACTTAACTATATATTTTCCTATAGAGATGCACTTCAAGCAGATAAAAAAATTATAACAACTATTGAATAATTTAAATAATTGTCAGAAAAGCAATCTAAGATAAAAATTTAGAAGAAACTCGGCTTGTTTTGAAGATAAGCAGTTGAAGTTGAAAGCAAAATGAACAAAGTTATAATATGAGTTTGAGTTCTATAATGCATAGAACTCAAACTCATACTTTTATTTGGAAGAATCAAAACAAATAATATTAACAATGAATTTGGTATGAACTCTAGAAGGCAAGGATTTTAAAAGTTTCTCAATAAGATTTCAACAGCTTGCGGTTTACTAAAAAAGATTCAAAAACAAAGACAGCAACAAAATGAAGAAGATGAAGTATAAACACTTTACCTGGATTCAAAAGAATTTTAACAAAAGAATCTGAAGCTAATTGCTGAGTGGGGAAACGTGTGGACGCGCCCCAGTGTTGAAACTCTGGGAAAGCTGATCTGAAAATGTAAGCACAAGAATATGAGAAAGAGTAGGCAAACTAGTCACCTGTCAAGCTGACAAGAGGCACTCAACAGACGAAAGAAACCTTGAGAGCAGCTGTTTTCAAGATAAATAGTTTAAGTTGATGGCAATATGTAAGAACAAAGCTAAATATGAGTTTTGAGTTCTAAAATAGATCAAGCAACACATATATAATTAAGTTCTACCTGATTGATCAATCTACAATCCTACTTATTAATTCTACAACCAAATGGGCAAATCTTATTTGAAACAAAATTAGTGGTAGAAAAACAAGAAACGAAAGTAGGATTTACCTTTCAAGCAAGAAAGATACAGATCAAGAACACAATACGCGATGATTCGATTCAATCAGAAAAAGGAAGCACAGATCATGAGAAAGGTTTAAGAAATTTGGTGAGGGGAATTAGGAATTCAGTGGTATACTGAGAGAGAGATCTCTTAGTGGAAGACTAGCTATTAAAAAAGTCAATGCAATTTGCAAGCAACTTTATGTTTTTTTCTTTGGAGAAGTCAATAGAAATTGGCTGGAAGCTACAACTCCACCTACCACAGGTAAACAGCAAGCTTACTTTTAGTCAAGAACTGTAAATCCCTTGTGCTTTCTTTGTCCTGTATGCAAAGATTACGTCTCACTGCCTCCTGGAAACCACCAATGTCACTTTCATGAATCTCTTGCTTTATTTATTCGCACTAACTATTCAACGTGTTCACATTACACTGCTTCAAATCCTTTGAGTCTACTGTTAGATGCTAAAATATTCATGTATTTTTTTAATAAAAAAACCAGAGTCGCGAGAACAATAGATGAAGATAGAAACTCCTAAGAAAATCAATTAGCCAGAAATATATGCTTGTTATAGAGGGCTCGGGCCACCAGCTAGCATGGATCGTAAGTTTTGACATGGAGTCGGAACTACATGCTTGAAAGAGTGGGCTCTGTCATTGCTTCCCATCTGGCACAGTTATCCCTTAGGCTTTTGCACCAGATCTACGGAGTGAAAAATATACTAAGATGATCAATGTCAGTTGTTATATGAGATCTGGTTCTTGTAAAAGCTAAAATATGATCAAATCTTTAAATCTTAATTGGTCATTCACCATTTTTGTTATGGTTTCGTGCTTTGAGATTATTGGCAAATTAAAGCAGTGATTGAGTAGACTTGCGTTGTGGGATTGTGTAAGCTTGTATTATCATTTAATCTAACGGAATTGATGTGAGGGTTGGAATGTTCTAATCAAGATTTAGTCTCCGTGATCTCTCGTTTCCCTGATAGTTTTTTGTATTTCAACACACGAATTCTAGCTAGTTGGTTTAACCGACCCTGACTTTGCTGTTACTATTTGCTTTTGGCAAAGAACTGGGATCATCAGCTTGTGTTGAATTTCATTATTCTTGCTAGTTTTTTAATGGTGTTCCAAGTAGGCAGGAGAACATGGATACAGATGATTTATTTTTCATCCATCCTGCTGCCAAGAGATTATGGTGTTCAATCGAAATAGAAATTGCAGAAAGATGCTTTCCTTTTTGTCATTAGATTGCTTGTAATGGATTTATATACATGGAAGAAATGCCAGATTTCCCAATATTCAAAGTTCCAGTGCTTCTGTTTTGGTTGCTCAAATACTCTGGTACGGATAGAGTAGTCCAGTCGATTTTTTATAAACTGAAAAGAAAAGAGATTTAACTTCAATTGTTTGACTTATTTAAGAAATAAAACCATTAAAAACCAACTATTATTCCTGCATACATCACATTGTTACACAACTATTTGTAGATACACATGAAGCCATAGCTAACTTGGAGATAGAAAGCACACCCTAGCAAGTGCGTGTTCTTTTCCAGCAATCCAAACACCAGTTTATGACCATTGCACATCCTCCCAGTCAAGATTCTCCTCCCAACACCTGTTCAAAATCACAGATGTTAAAATCACAGATGTTGCAGTCAGCCTAGAAGGGGAAAAAAAACTGAAGAAAAACGTAGCTACAAGCTGACAATACGAGTTTCTTCTGCAGTCTCCTTATTTGGCTTCGTGAAAATATGCCAAACTTTAACATCTAAATATGAAGAGATGTTTCAAGGAAAGAAATTGAAATGAAGTACCTCAACATGTTCCAATGGGATCCCAACTGACTGCATGACCTTCTGTGGTTGTGGTTTCTTACAGCGTGACCACCGGAATACATCAAAAAGAACATTATCACAGTCCTGCTTCTCACCGTTTGAGGAATGTGGGTGGTGACTGTGGAACTTATCTGTCTCTTCATGCACCTGAGTGAGAAGCCTGTGTCACTTTCCCATTTTCTCTCCTGTAAAACAGAGCTCGTATCTTCACATAAGAAATCAAAAATTCAGAATCAGAACATCACTAAGAATTCACCAGATGAACTTCATGATTTCAATACCTCAGACTTGAACAAAAAAAATGCCCGTTTACTAAATATTTTACATATATATAAAAATATAATTTTGTTTTCTATGCCTGAGCAAACAAGAAAACAAATAATGCCTGAAATTACAGAAGTCATCATCAAGAAATTCTGTGGCAACTTTCAGCTAGTTATGAAAATCATACAATACAGAAGCTAAAGCAATTTTACTGTAAGACAAAAAACAAGTTATAGAAAGAAATGAAAATCATACACAGAAGCTAAAACAATTTTACTATAAGATAAAAAAATGTGCCTCTAAAACCTACGTGCGGTATCAAGCTAGAAAGCACAAAAAGAAGAAGAAGAAGAGGGAGTACCTGCATGAATGTGTTTCTACATATAGAACTTCTCCCTTTTTCAAACGTGCAGAAGTATAGAGAGGCTTTTTCAGACCCTTGTCAGCAACAATACTAATGCTGTATTTTATCCTGATACATTATGCAGGCATCAAAATTGAAACATTAATCATTTTACTAACATAGAAGTCCAGAAATATGAGAGTTAATGGACAACAGCAGCGACAAGAAAATTGGAAAGGTGCAAACACCTTGCAAGGCAATGAAAATTAGTGCCCTCATAGATGAACAAAAAAGATAAACACTTAATGAACTATGTCATGGGAACATTCTAAACTCCAGTAAACTGTGTCATGGAAACATTCCAAACTTCAGATAAGCATGTCTATTGGTTGGAAACTGTGGAGAGTTTATCAATGAAATGTTAGAACAACTATAATAGATCTGGGGTGGTTAGGGCACGTGTAGTAAACTAATGTTACTACAGATGTAGAAATAGAGGATATCTGTAAAGTGTTGCTAAGCAAAAAAACATAAAAAGCCTTTACAAACTTGGTAGCTATTAGTTTTGATAGACCAGAAAAATCCCATATAGAAAATAAGAATAATTCCCTACAAGTCTATCAACTTCGAAACAATAAGATGAAACGATTACTGAAAGCACAGCAAAGATAACTGAATTTGTTTGGTGGAAATGTAATAAAATCTTTATGAGATCTAAGTTGAGATCTGAAAAATTGCAGAAATCATAGTTATCAAAAAGATCTAGAATCTACCAGGGCTCGTTGCAAAGGTTGCACTGTATTGTAACTACGAGTACAAATCTCTGTTGCCACAAAGCATTCTGAAAGAGAGAAGTCATCATAACATAAGTAGATCCAAATAACAGAAAAACAGTGCTTAGACAGACATAGTTTAGCCCTTTTTATTAGTAGCCAAAAACATACAATTATCAATGAATTAAGTGAAATCATAAATCATAAAAGACAAGGGACAAGAAGCATGTCTGTGATGCATATAGCAGTTGTAACTTGGCACTTGTGGGAACAGGTAGCACGAAACATACATTTGATTTGTGAGAACCAAACACAGTGAGTTTAAATAAGCAATGCAAATAGCGGTGACCACCACCCAAAATATGAGGAGATAATGTGATTATGATTGGCTATACTTAGAAATCTAACGGGTCATGTTTGTGCTTCCATTCCATATTTACTCAGGAATTTTGAAGTATTATGATTTCTTGACAGCAAATCTGGTATGTAGACCTGGATGAGAAATAACAATCCAAGGGATGAGACTTTTACAGAATCTACTACTGTGCACTTGATTGTCTGAAAGAGAGATCATCCTCCACAGGCAAGCAGGTCAACACTTGGCGCTGTGAGGATCATCTTTGCAATCCAGTTTGTTGTCGAGTTGAGTTATTTTACTTATTCAGCGTAGTTACAAAACTTTCAATTCCTTATTAAGGTGCATGGTTCGTATTAAGGATGATGCAGAAGTCAGCATCCTCGCAATTCAGGTTCACTCACTGTATAACAGTTAATTTCTGAGTTCCAGTAGTTTGATTCATCCATTCCAGTTCATACAAAACCTTTATTTCATCATAAAGGTGGCTCATATTAATTTGTATATAATAATATCTGAAAGTGGGAATCTGAAAAATAATTGAACAAAACATCCCTTTCAATTTTAAAAACAGATTATCCTTTTCTAAATCTTCAGTTATTTTGATATGAATAATTAGTTAAACCTACTAGTCCTGATAATTAGCTAAATTATGTTGGCCCCTGTTGATTTAGACCCATCCTTCAAAGAAGATGTATTACACATCAAGCAAGAAAAATCAAATAAGATTTATGCAGGGAAATCTTATCCGACCTCCTGTTACAATAATTAACAGTAAGAAGATTTACTTTTCTCATCTTACTTACAATTTCCTTTGTGCTAAATACATTTGAAAGCAAGTTGTGTTAATGCTAGATGAATGGAAATCCCAGAACTCTACCTCAGATGACCATTCTACTAATTGAGTAGAACATTTGCTCAATCAAAAACTGAAAACAGGATATAGTTACAACAAACTGAGAAGTGAAGAGTAAGAGCATAAACTCAAAGGGTAATGGAAGAAAATGGCTGTCATACCGAAGCTGCAGCACAGGTTATCATTTTGTCTCTTCAACAGCCACGGGAGCAAGAGCAGGTTCCACTGCTGATGTATGTGTAAGACAGGGCTCAAGATCAATGGTTCCAGCTCCTTTCTGAAATAAAAAAGAAATCAGAAATGACCATGATTGAAGGCATTTCTTGACTAGGATTTTGTAGGAAAAAGCAACAAAAAGAAAAGGCAGCAATAAATATTAGTGAAAAAGGTAGTAGCAATGTCGCTGTGACACCCTCGGACATTTCTGAAGGTTCTCAATAAATTTCAGAAAAATAGAGACTAAAACTACAATTGAGAAATTATTCCCACCACCTTCATGATGCAGCAACGCTCAGCACGGTAACCGCAACCAATTCAGATCCCAAGGCACGTGAACGAACATTATTTCTCAGCATAGAGGTGTAGCCTAAGGCACATGTCAAAGTCACAGTGTTAAAAGCCCACACAAGTACAGCATAAATGGTAAGGACACACTTGTAGAAAGGCAATACTAGCAAGAAAAAGTTAAGCGCGTAAGTCATTTAAGTTTCTCATATAGCTATATACTATCAAAAGAAGTATTGTCATCTTGACATTTGACAAAAGAGCACAGTTCAAGCATGTCGGGTTTTTTATCTAGTTATCTTGTTTGGAGCGTGTCTTTGCATCCTTGGGATTCACTTGTGCAAATATGGATATGGATTGTGCATGACATTTATCCCAGCAAAATCAATTATACAAGGCTAATCTCACACACCATTTCAGAGTTGGCTAGGCTTCAACCAAAACCCAAACTACTCAGACCACATATATGACATCATTATTTTCACAAACTTTCAACATGATTTTCATGCTTTTGTTGCTTAAAGTGCGTTGTCAGAGGTAAAGCACTTTCAACCGCATCATTAGTGCATCTTCTCCATTCGGTTTTATTTAGAGCAGAACCTCCTATGAGCTATTCTGTTCAGATCAATAATCGATTATAATTCTTAAGTAATGAATTGTCTTTACTTCCAAGACAAATCATAACATCTAAGAAATCATAGTAGATTAGATATTGTTTTCTTTTACAGAATCATCCTTCACTCATCAGCCATCATTCAAATGTAATTCTTGACGTAACAATCATTTCAATTCAACAAATCAATAGTGGCTAGCTTCAAGGGTGCCTCAAAATCCCAGAAACTAATTATAGACACGGGCATGTTTAACCATTTAATCACAATTTTAACAGTCAAAATCAATAAAAAATTAATTAATCCTCCTAGCAATATGATCAATCATATGGTCTTAATTTCCAAAAGTACTCATCACAAGCTGAAATCAGATCACCCCAGATAACAAAATAGTCCAAAGAATCAAAAAGCAAAACACTTTGAAAGAAAGAAAGAAATGATCATCAGGGGTACCTGGTACAAGGGCTTGGGGAAGCCATAGAAGTCATGAATGGTATCATTTCGATCAACAACATTAACAGTAGGTTCGGTCTCCCAGTGAGCAGAAATAACAAGAATGGAACTCGGTTTCTCTTTGTACACACTTGGTTGCCATGATTTAAAGAATTGTCTTGTTGGTGCGGTTTCTTCAATAGCAAGTGTTGGAGCTCCATGTGAGAGATAAAATGTTTCCATCAAAGCCATTTTTTATTTCGGTAAAAAAAAATTAAGAAAACAAAGGTGGTAAACAAGAAAGAAATTATTAGAACAAAACAGCGTCACCTTCTTTCCTTGAAAATAATTAGTTGCTGCAAAAGATCGCAAGCGGCGATGAGAAGTTGAGTTTTGGATTAAGAAATGTTAAAGGGCAGCATGATAGTGGACTGGTAATTTCCTTTGTGATTCTATATTTCTATTATAATTATAATTATAATTATTATATTATAATTATAACATATACTAAAACTGCACGCTGAGTTGTTTTTTTTTCTTTTTTTTTAATTTTGTTTTCGTTTTTTTTTATTATTTATTTATTTTTTTCCCTTTTTATTTATTTATTATTTTATTTTATGTCTTTATGGGTTTTTTTTTTACCTTTTTCTTTGTGTTTTTTTTCTTTTAATAATTTTTTTTAATTTAATTTGTTAATGTTAAATTTTTTTATTTAGTTATCAGACGTTCATGACACAGATTCTCGGTTTGACAGGTTAACATAGTTTTACGAGTTAACCCGGAATTTATTTATTTTTGTTTTTTTTAAATAATTTTTTTCATTTAGTTTAGTTTGTTAATGTTAAATTTATTTCCAGTCCACAGTGAAACGTTGAACTGTCTTTTTTTTTTAATTTGTTTTTGTTTCTTTTCCCTTTTTTATTTATTTAGGTATCTGTTTTTTAGTTGTAATTATGATTTTTAAGTGTTTGATAACATTTTTAAAGCTAATATTGCAACTCTTTTCATATATTCTTTTTAGAATCTATAATTTATAGCTTTTTAAAAGCCATAATCACAGCTTTATCAAATAAAAGTGTTACTTGCTATTAAATTGGACATCTCTAATCTAGTTTAATAATACATATAAAATAAATACAACTTGCAAATAGTTATAATTTTTGAATTTAATCTTTATGTTATTGTTATAAAACTCTGCTTGAATTGAATTTTATTTTGAATTAAAATTTTTGTATTAAAACAATGTCATGTTGATTTGTTTTTCTAAAAAAAAACATATCTAAAAAGATATTGTTGGTATCTTTTGTAAAAATAAATGAATGAAAATCTAGGTTGACTCATTTGCCCGTTTCATTCACATCTCGAACTGAATTGGATATTATAACTATGTTGTGTTCATCTTGAAATATATGAACGGCTATTTCTGGATTGATCTTTGGCATTTCTGAGATTCTGAAGGTAAAATATTACCTATAGACGAGGAGGAAATCTATTAGTAATTGCTATTGGTTTGATTCCAATATGGAGCATGTCTTAGTGACAATTTCCCGCTCTTCCTTTAAGCTTATTGCTTTTAACATCTTCATAGCCTTAGTTCTAATTTCCAACCTCTTTTTCAAAGATCTTTGTTAGTCTAAGACTAAAGACTTTTTTTTGTCTTTGAAACATGTAGAGACACATTGTATGGAGGCCTCTTGATTTTCTCTTACCACAGCCACCTCTTTTAGAATGGAGAATTTCAAGACCAAATATCGGGTGCTAATGGATGCATTGATCTTGTGCAAGAGAGGTCATTCTATTACGGTCACAACCATATATGTTAACATGAAGGTCTGTTGAAGGGTGAAACATTTAGGATAAATGTGAAAACTTGATAAATTATAATCCAAACAAAATAAATTAAATAAAAAAATTTCAGGTACTGTAAAGACATACAATAGAATAAAAGAGTTGTTGTTATGGTGTAATGAGAACAAAAATAGAAATAAAAAGTAATGAGGACCAATGTGTGAATATAAGAAAAATCAGACAATAAAATATATTCTTGCATTTGTACACATGATCTCCATCTTTGACATGCCTTGGATTTTATGTTGAGACTTCATAATATTGCATGATGTATATGTAGATAAAGAAGTTGGTTATTGTCCAAATATCATAAGAGATATAAAGGTAAAATGGTGGTCCCAATTCAATATAAACCAAACCTGTTATCAAGTAGAACAATCATGACTACAGTCTTTTCAAGACCAACCTATATTATCATCCTTATCTCCTGCCCAATATACATTTATAACATCGAAAAGAAAAAATCAAGTTGCCTTACATCTTCTAGTTCTAAATCTGAATATAAAAAGAAACTTTAAGAAGCCTTGTCATAGATTTCAAGTGTCTAAATATATGGACAACAAGTTCCTCTTCAAATTGGATGAACCTTATGTGATTCAAGAAATGTACGTCTATGGATTGAGAATTGGACCTATCAACAACAAATTCATATAGAGATACTATGCTTGAAATCTGATATAGCTCATATCCTATATGAGCCAAAATTATGAATGACATAATAAAATAATAAAAAAAAATATTTGAACTATATTGTGACTTGATTCTTTATTCACAAAGATACATGAAAAACTTAAAAATTATTTTGAATAAAATCACATCTATTTGATTGTTCTCGTGAGGGGGAAAAGGTAACTTGATAACACAATCATGACATAAGAGAATAGGTAACAGGATTATAGGTAATGTTATTAATAAAAATAAAAAAGATTTAAGAACATACCTGGATCTAAGGTGCAAAAGAAAAAAGATTATCTTGTGTTTGATAGGAGGTTGTGAGTCGCCAAACTTGATGATTCTTCAAGCTCCTCAACCGTTGATTCTCAACTCTTTAAAATCCATAATTGTTGAAAGACGGCTCTTCAAGATCTACAACCATTGACAAAGGTTTGTCAAAAGCCACAACTACTGAGAAACAGTTCACGCACCAGGTGTTGTTAGAAAAGCATTAACTGTTGAGAAACGACCATCACCAAACACTGAGGAAAAATTGAATCACCATAGGTGATGTAGAACCTTGCATCAAGATGGTCACTCTATATGCAAGTTCCAAAAAAGTCTCATAAGAACAAAAAAAAAAAAAAAAAAACTACTGGCCCTAACAAATGCCTCTCAACCGTTGCCCTCGTTTATTTATTTATTTTTTTTAAAAAATCAAGTTGATGTTCTTATTGTCCGCAAGTTCAGTGGTGAAGTTTTTTGTGCTTTTGGGTATCCTCTCTGAATTGTCTTTGCACTTTAAAAGAGCAGGTAGAACATGGGCAAGAGATATGTTAAGGTTTTATATAAGTTAAAGATAAGATTATTGCAAGAAAATAGTGAATGAAGTGTTGTAGTCTCGTGGTTCACCATGATGAAATATCTCCGGGCTAATGTTTTCTATGCATTAAATTAAAAATCCGGTGATTATTCATTTCGTACACTTTGAAAAAAAAACGAAACAAAGTGTACGAAAAAAAAACACCATACATGCATAAATTGAAGAAATAGAATGATTCTTTTTTAAAATATTTTTTATATGAAACTACATATTAAAATAATATAAAAATACTAAAAAAATTAAAGATAAAAATAAAATAATTATATATTTTTTAAAATCACTTTAAAAATATAAAAATAAATATATCTACATATAAAAATAAAGACACTAGTACCTATAAAGACAATTGCGGGTGGCTATTAAATCTTGTTTTTGAAAAAAAATTAATTTTTTTTTATTTTTTTGTTTTAAATTAATATTTTTTTAGTATTTTTAAATTAATTTTGATGTGCTATGTCAAAAATAATTTTTTAAAAATAAAAAAAAATATTATTTTAATGCATTTCGGAGTAAAAAAACACTTTAAAAAACAACCGCAACCACACTTTAATAAAAAAAAATGGTTTAGCAACATGTGAATTTTTACCGTATTAAGTTGGTATTTAGAATTAAGATGGATGGTGTTTTTTTGTTAAAAAAAAATATTATTTAAAAATATATCAAAGTATTTTTCTTTATCATTACATTATCACATTAAAACATTAAAAAAATTAAAAAAAATTGTGGTCCCACCCTTTTTTTACATGTAACAAATTAATCAAAACTTGTAATGAAAAATAGAATAAAAATACAACTGAATCTAACCCTTTTTTTGCGTTTATAAACACTTTTAACTTATTGCGAGATATATATACAGAGAGAGTAGCCCAAAATCGTAATTGGTAAGGCATACCACCCAATAATAATTTAAAGCTGAGATAGGAGAATGTTTTAGAAAAAATGGTGAGGAAAAGCAAATGAATTAATGGCAGCATAGACAGTGTCTGAGAGATTTAAACTACCGTTCGTTCGTGGTTGTGTTAACATATATTATTTTTTAAAATATTTTTTATTTTAAAATATATTAAAATAATATTTTTTTATTTTTTCAAATTCATTTTTAATATCAATATTATTATAACCCAATTTTAATCAATTATATTTAATTTATTTTTTAAAGGGTTATAATTTAAAATTAAAAGTTTAGAGATTAATTTTGATTAAAAATGTGATTTGTTAACTTGTAAAAAAATTAAGGACTATAATATGTTTTTGTTATTTTTTTATAATTTTCAGTTTAAAAAAATAATCTAGAATCAAAATATTATTTATTTTTAAACTTGATTTTTAATCAAATTTAAATTTTTTTAAAAAAGTTTGTTTATAACTTTGTTTCTCATCTAGTATTATATATATATAAAAACGTAGGGTAGCATTAAAAAAAAAAAAAAAAAAAAAGAAAAGGGATCTCATACAGATCCACGTATTAAAAAAAAAAAAAACCCTAAATCTATCGCCAGAACAGGAGCCGTCGCCCCCTCAGAAAAATAACCTCACCCTCGTTTCTCTTTCCTCTACCAGACCAACCTCCATCGTTTCCCTTCTCCTTCTCCATTGATTCCAGCCGCCAACCCTAAAAACATAAACAGCACAGAACAGATCCACCATCTTCCCTCTCTGTTACCGATCCCAAAGACCAGCCACACACTGTCCCTTTCCCTGTGTAGCAGCATCTCCTTCCCCCATCAGCAGCGTCTTCTTCTCCCTCGGAAGACTACCAACAGCAACGGAGAAGCAGCACCCGCAGACCCAGCAACCAATTTCCTTCACCACCAGCCGCAGCAGTGCCGCCCCCCTTTTCCCAGCAGGGGTGCCCTTGTCTTGAGTAATTTTTATTTATGTTCCTCCATTGTCTTATTGTATTATTTCACCACCAGCCGCAGCAAAAATCTCTTCCATTTAAGTTCTCTGTGCTTCTATTCATTCATTTTTTTTTCCTCAGTATATTTTCTAAACCATTTTTCTCTCTCAAGTTTCAGTATGATTTCAGATTGGTTAAGCAAAATAGTACTTATAAAGAACTTGAAGAACCGCTTTTAATTTAAGGTGAACTATATTTATAATTTTTTTTACTATTTTTATTTTTTATTGCTTGATTCAAACAGCATATTTGTTATTTATTTATTAAAATTATGAGAAAAACGTTTACTGGAAAGTTTAATCTCTTCCATGAATTTTATGCTATCATTTTAGTTATTTATTTTCCCTCAT
Source organism: Populus trichocarpa (assembly GCF_000002775.5). NCBI lineage: Eukaryota > Viridiplantae > Streptophyta > Magnoliopsida > Malpighiales > Salicaceae > Populus > Populus trichocarpa. Next base: position 345,121 of record NW_026291139.1, read on the forward strand.
TATTATTTCTAAACCATTCTTTTCTTTTAGATTTTTTTGTTCTTTCCTGTTTGCTTAAGTAAACCCGTAACTATACATGTGACTATACACACTTGAAGAACCTCCATGTAAACTATATTTTTTTTCCATTTTGTTTTTAATTACTTGATTCTTTCAAGCAGCGGTGATTTTTTAATATTTTTTAATTAAGTTTTTTTATAATAAGAAATCATTATTCACCAATATTTAAAGGATTTGCTACTGCTGAGTAATGTTCCATGCTAATTAAGTTTTCTATTATATATATTTTAATTAAACTGATTTAAAAATTAAATTAAAATTATCAAACCTAAATTAAAAAAAAAAAACACATGCGATTTGCATTGTGGTTGTGACAGTATGCAATTACCTCCCTACTTTGAAAATAGGGAGGTAATTGCATAGCTCAAAATGACTGTAACCTTTTTTTACATGTAATAAATTAATCAAAACTTACTTGTAATGAAAAATAGAATAAAAGTACAACTGAATCCAACCCCTTTTTTGCCTTTATAAACACTTTAACTTATTGCAAGATATATATACAGAGAGAGTAGCTCAAAATTGTAATTGGTAAGGAAATACCACCCAACTATAACAAATCCTTTAAATATTTATGGATCGTGAATTCTTATTATGAAAAAATCTTAATTGAATAAGAAGCAAACAATACAAACCTTAGTAACTAATTTAATTAACCATGTTTTACTTGGAAGAATCACGCAATAAAAAAAAAAAAGATAAAACAAAAAAAAGATTTATAATTTACCTTGACGTGTTGCCTTCAAAAATAGGTTATTGTCACAGATTTGAGAGAGAAAAATAGTTTAGAGATGGTGGTGATCATGGAAAATAAATAAATACATAAATAAAATGATAGCACAAAGATTGTGGAAGGGATTAAACGTTATAGTATATGATTTTTCTTGTAATTTTATTTACATTTATAAATTGAATTTAGCAAATAAATAATAGAACGAATCCAATTAGTTACTAATTTGTTAGCCAGCATGCTGTTTTAATTGAAGGCTGTTTTAATTGAAAGAATCAGGCAATAAACAGAAAAACAAAGAGGTAAAAAAGATATATTTGGTTTCCCTTCAAAAAGCAGTTCTCCAAGTGTTTTAGAAAGAAGGCGAGATAGGAGAATGTTTTAGAAAAGGTGGTGAAGAAAAGCAAATGAATTAATAGGAGCACAAACACTATCTAAGAGATTTAAACTACTGTTAGTTATTACATGTTATTTTTTAAAGTAATTTTTTATTTAAAAATATATTAAAATAATATATTTTTTTATTTTTTTAAATTTATTTTTAATATCAATATTATTATAACTCAATTTTAACCCATTGTATTTAATTTAATTTTAAAAGGGTTATAATTTAAAATTAAAAGATTAGAGATTGATTTTGATTAAAGATGTGATTTATTAACTTGTAAAAAATTTAAGGACTATAATATGTTTTTATTATTCTTTTATAATCTTCCGTTTAAAAAGATCATCAAGAATCAAGATAATAACAATTATCTATTTTTAAATTTGATTTTTAATCATTTTTTTTTTAGTTTATTTAAAATTTTGTTTCTCATATATCATAGAACTTGGAAGTGTGATTGGAAGTGTGATTGTGATTGCTTTTTAAAGTGTTTTTCACTCGGAAATATATCAAAATAATATTTTTATATATTTTTTAAAAATTATTTTTAATATCAGTGCAATGAAAAATAAATATTTTAATAAATTCTTGAACAACTAATTTGTTCTAAAAATAACATACTAAACTATTTACATATTAACAAGACTGACCTAACTAATTAAAAAATAAAATTGAAAAACAACTTCTAGATTTAATCTGCACAGTAATCTGAACTTTGGTCGAGTTTTTTAAATTTCACTGTAACCTAACTATGGATTAAAAATTATATTTATTATTGTAGCACAAACACTTTTTAATACATTCCAGGAACAAGCTGTTGAATATTCCATGTCAATCGGTACCTGTTACTTGTCAACCCAATTGTAGTTGAAACTTTGAAAACAGGAAGGTAATTATATAATTTAGAATGACTGTGGAAATGCACAAAGTAATCCAGAGTAATGGGTGTTTTATTAAAATAATATATATATATATATTTTTTTTAAAATTTATTTTTTATATTATTATATTAAAATAAACAAAATTAATTTAAAATAAAAATAAATAATCGCTCCGAGCATTCAGCCTTGAAATCGTTACGCTCAGATTTCCATGGTTAAACATGAACAAGGGAGCTTCTTCATGCACAGCCAACTTAGGGTAAACTCTGCTGGTGATTCAAAAACTCCCATGTGGATTTATCAACCTCATCTTGCAGAGTTGATCTGCAATCAGATACTAATCACGGTGTCAGTTCTTTGTTGTGGTTCCAATTTCAAATTACTCCCTACTAATAAGAGCAGAAGACAGAACAAACGGCAGGCATTATGTATTGAGTTTTCAAATTACTCCCTACTAATACCACTAATTATATTTTTTTAGTATAATAAAATCACTCTGACTTTGGTTTTGACTCTGGGTTTCAGTAAGGTTTTGTTTTGTTGGGCCAGATAGTAATGGATCAAGCCCAATAGAAGAAGGCCGATCAATCCAACAAAAAATTAGTTTAGTTTTGTTTTGTTGGGCCAACAAAAAACCTTGCCCAATAGACACAACGGTGAAAATGCCACCGATTTTGCGATTGTTTACTGTACAACAACTGTATAGATCTTCACTCGGCTGGGTTAGTTTTCCTTGGGTGTTCTTAGCGTTGTTGACTCGTATGCAATGCTAAAAAGGCCAATCAAATATTAAAATTCAATGAGTATCTTGTTGGATTGATATAATGAAAGTGCCATTGATTTCTAATTATTTACAACACTAGCTACTCCATCGATTTCATATCAATTTTGGAGTGATGCGTTAAGAGTTTCTTCTTCTTCTTCTTCCTTTTCTTTTGATAACCCGGGGTGTCCGGGCCAGCTTACGCGCATCACGACTAATTCCCGGATCCACTGAACACCCTGCAAGCCCAGTAGGTAGGTAAGGCACCACGGGGGTGACAGGCGTGCACGCTGAGGCTTGAACTCAGGATGCATAGGCAGGGAAATCCTGCCAAGACCGCTTGGCTACAAGCCTCGGTGTGGTAGGTCATATATTAGAGATTCGACTTGAGTAAATTCTATTTTTTTTAATTAAAATAATATTGTTTTGATAAAAAAAAATATCCAACAAGTTGATCATCTAGTTTTGAGAAAGACCTGGGTTAACCGGTTCATCAGGCCATTTCAGGTTTTTGACTAGATTAGTTTTTTTTTAATCTGGATTTATTTAGGTCTCAGGTTATCCAGTTCCGGGTTAATTTGTCAAAATTAATCCAAGATTTAAAACTATAATATGTATAATAAAAAATAGAAAAAATAAAATTTTTAAAAATAAGGTGAGACAAGAACCGACACTTAAAGTCTCATACAATCAACTTAAATGAAATTGAACACCTTCCAAGTCAAGTGAAATTATCATCCACATGAATAATGTTAAAAAGCCCATCAAATTACATAAAAAAAAATCATTAGATAAATATAGCGAAAATATAATTTATTTATTAATTAGTTACAAGATTTGCCACTATATTGATTTGAATTAATTATTGGGTGATTTGATTGGTTTCTTAGTTTCATCCTAATACTAAAATATTTCAAAGTTGGAATCTTATTTTACATTCAATTCCAAAATATTATTCGAGGTAACAAAAAAATCAAAAAACTGATTAAACTGAGAAAACCGGAAAAAAAAACCAAACAAACCGAACCGTGAAAAAAAATCAATTAAACCGATTAGAATTTTAAAAAAACCGACCGGTTCGGTTCAATTTCAGTTTTATCAGCCTGAATCCAAAAAAACCGAATCGAACCCAAACCGGAAAAAAACCGAGCCGAACGAGAAAAAAACTGAGCCAAATAAAAAAACCGAGTCAAACAAAAAAAACCGAGCAAAACTGAAAAAACCAAGCCAAACCGGAAAAACCGTGTCAAACCGGTTTGAATCAATTTTTGTTCTAAAAAACCGAACCAAAACCTGTCAGTTTGAACCGATTTCGGTGTTTTTTTTTTAAAAAATCAGTTTGATTATTTTTTTTTAATAAAAACCGAATCAAACCGAAAATGATCACCTCAAATCAGCACATATGAATCATTTCAAAGAAAAATATAAAATAATTGAAATTAACCTTAATTTGAAGGGAAGTAAGAACAAGTAAAAGTAAGAAGTCATACATTATTCAACTAAGAATATGATAGAATAATAACCCATCCTGATTAAAAATGAATTAAACTGAATTTATAACTATTTTTTTTAATATTATAAATCTGACTTAACCAATCAATCTAGTTTCTTGTTGATCTAGTATTTGGCCGTGTCAAATTTAGAATTAAATATTATTTTATTTTATTTTATATTTTGAAAACGAAATTATTTAATTTTTTTAAAAAATCTTAAAATATACTATTTTGAATTGATCTGGTACAGGTGGCTAATTTATGACCCGACTCTTGGGCCTTTTGTTTATTCCTCGTATTATAAAATGGACTTTTGTTTCTATGGGCTGTAAATGAATAAAATAAGTGTGAGCCCAATAGGCAAGCGTTGGATTCGGCTTACCTTCAGCTAGCTTAGCGTACAGTAGAAAAGCAAAAAACAGAGCAAAAGTGGAGAAAGACACTGAAAGAAAGAAAGAAGCAGACAGGGAATTGACACAGGCAACAGCAACAACAAAGGTAAAGAAACTAACTAAACCCTCTCTTAGTTTTGCCATTTCAATGTTTTTGAGTAATTTGTTTGGTTTATGTTTCGGGTTTTTTTTTTGGTTTCCATAAAAAGATTGCTCTATCGAAGATCTGTGTTTAGAATTCAAAGCCTAAGTTTTTTAGAGAGAAAGGTGGTCCATTTTGAAAGTCTTGTTGATTATTCTCCTCTCACTGTAATTTGTGAGAGGAGGAGTTTCAATTTCAAGTTTATGATTCGTGAGAGTGTGAAAGTTTGAAACTTTTTGCCATTGTCGATTGTTGAATTTTTAAAGTTTACTATTTTATGTATAGTTTTATTGTTTCAAGTTTTTGAAGCAGTCTATATCGAGCATTGCTGACTCCATTTTGGTGTTTTTTAGTTTAAATCTTTTTTTTTTGTACTTGGATTTGGAGGGTTTCGGTTGGTTGGAAAAAAGGTTAATTCTTATTTTGTGATGGTGGGGGGTGAATGCTCGTTTTATTAGAGGATTATTGTTTTGTTTTTTGATTTCTTATTAGGTTAAGTTGTTGATATAGAGTATGAGTGGTGCTCCTGCTAAAAGATCGCATGAAGAGGGTTGTCATTCTTCTTCTTTGAAATTCCCTCCTCATGAAGATACAGGTTCGTATTCTAAGCTGACATCAGGGGTTTCAAATGAGTACCATCTACCATATGAGATGGGTCCGGATGTTAGGGTGGCTAAGATTCCCAGAACTGAATCTCGAGATGTAGATAGAAGATCACCTTTGCATTCGATGTATCGAATGCCACCATCTTCAAATGAATCACACATGGATTCTCATTTTAATGTTGCTCCTGAAAGCAGGCCTGAATCAAGGGATTCCAAGGACAGCAGAGACTACCGGATTGAAAACCGTGACCCAAGGACTGATGCAAAAGAGATGCATGGAGAGGCAAGGAGGGATTCACAAAGTGTTAAAAATGAAAAGGATGTGAGGTTTGAGAGTAGAGGGGATGACAATAAGGAAGTAAAGCATGACAGAGAAGCTCATATTGAGCCGAAGAATGACATGAAGATAGAAAAGGATGGTTTTGGTCCTCCAAGTAGTCAGGTGAATTGGAAGGAACCCAAAGAATACCATAGGGGAAAGAGATGTTTGGAATCTGCAGGTGTACATGTGGATCCTTGGCATATATCACGTGGAAATTCCCAAGGCCCTGTTGAGATTGGAAAGGAAGTCGTCAGTATTGAGGAGAGGGATCATGAGCTCCGTTTTGTAAATCCAGTCCAATTTGGTTTGGTACAGAGGGAGAAGCCCAACAAGTTCACAGCGCAGGGCTTTACAGCTATTAAACACAAATGTGCTAACCAGACAGTTTTATTTATTTATTCTGTATAGTTACGTGTCTCAACCAATCAAATACTACCAGCTGTCAATAATTCAATCGCTGTTCGGACCTCCTCCTCTTGCTAGCAAAACTGATACCGATTCGCCTCAAAGCAAACCTAAAGAGAACGAGAGAGAGAAAAAAATTGTCCATCCAAGAGTTTATAAAACAATCTCAGCTCGCAATCTACCACCACCATTATGTCAAGATTCAACCTTTATCTCCTCCTAATAACAACTGTGATTGCGATTTTTTACTGGTGTAGGTGACATCGAGTTATGGGAATAATTATCATCATTCAGAGCTTGTGGAATCAGGGCAGTTTGCGTTGACGGCGTCGGAGGCAGGGGATTACATGGCGTGTTTTTGGGCGGCGGATCATAAGCCAGCAGTGACTTTGAATATTGATTTTGATTGGAAGACTGGTGTGGCTGCTAAGGATTGGACTAATGTTGCCAAGAAAGGCTCTGTTGATGTAAGTCAACTTGCTTTATTGATTCTTTTTTTGCCCCGTTTTAATTTATGAATTTGAGGCTGCTTTTATTTGGTTTTTGTGTAATAGTCATGATTTTCATATACTATGAGTAAGTATTGGGTATTCTATTACGAAGGGAACGAAGCTGTCGAGTTTAAGGCTAGTTTGGGTTTGGTTTAGTTGATAGATCAGAGGAAATACTCCTGTTGCAGTTCTTATGGAAGGTTATCAAATGGATGGTGATCTCACACTATAAGATTAGGTGATGTATATGAATAAAGAGATGTTATTTTAGGCACCCAGGGAGCCTAATGTATAGCTATGAAGTTGTAGCTCCAACCCAGGTGGAGGTAAGAAGGAATAAGCGGTAGCAGAAAAGATGGGGATTCTCTATAGAACTAAACTATCGTGGGTGTTTGATTTGCATAACCCTGACATGGCCACCTGACATTGTTGTAAGTAGGCATTACTGGGTGTTATAGGGAAATTTAATTGGACTTTCATGGTGAACAACCGGTCTACTAACAGCAATGCTAGCTTCAAATGATGTATTTAGAATAGCTTATCAAAGAACTATGTGCTACTATCAGAGTGTTGCCTTCACAAGATAGTAAGCCCCTTCTATCTCGCTCTCTTTATGATGCTGCCATTTCTAAACACATTCACATCATGATCATGCAGTCAAATAATTCATGTAAATGTTACAAATCTGGAGACAGCTATCCATTTGAACTTGTGTGTCTCTACATCTTACTTCAGAATGAAATTTGTGTTGTTTCTTAAAGTTCTTATGTTGGAAGTTTGTGAAAATAATTATATCACCTAGATGGTCAGGGTAGTTTGGGTTTTGGTTGAAGCGTAGTCAACTTTGTAATGGTGTCTGAGATTGGCCTTGTATAAAAATGAAAAGGATGTGAGGTTTGAGAGTAGAGGGGATGACAATAAGGAAGTAAAGCATGACAGAGAAGCTCATATTGAGCCGAAGAATGACATGAAGATAGAAAAGGATGGTTTTGGTCCTCCAAGTAGTCAGGTGAATTGGAAGGAACCCAAAGAATACCATAGGGGAAAGAGATGTTTGGAATCTGCAGGTGTACATGTGGATCCGTGGCATATATCACGTGGAAATTCCCAAGGCCCTGTTGAGATTGGAAAGGAAGGTGTCAGTATTGAGGAGAGGGATCATGCCAAAGTTCATGAGGCAGTTGGAGAAAATAAAGTTGAATTGAAAGGTGAGGATAGATTTAAAGACAAGGATAGGAAGAGGAAAGATTTGAAGCACCGTGAATGGGGAGATAGAGATAAGGGAAGAAGTGACCAAAGGGGAAGTATGCAAGTAGGCAACAGTAGTGCTGAAGGAAAAGAGTCGGTGAAGGAAGAGAGAGAAGGAGAGAGGTGGGAGTGGGAGAGGAAGGATCTGTCAAAAGACAGGGAAAGGTTAAAAGAGAGGGAGAAGGACCACATGAAAATAGAATCAGGAACTGGAGCTGAAAAGGAGCGTTTGCACAATGAAAAGGAGTCTTTGGATGGATATGTCAGAATTTCAGAACAGGAAAATCCAGCTTTGGAGCCAAAGAAACAGAAAGATTTTGATAACTGGAAAAATGTCGATAAAGAAGCTAAAGATAAAAAGAAAGAAAGAGAAGCCGGCATAGAAGGAGATAGACCTGAGAAGGGTAGCACGATGTGTGGGAAAGAATCTGATGATGGATGTGCAGATGTTGAAATTGCAACTGAAAGGGAAAGAGGAGTTTTTAACTATGGAGTCCAGCAGCGCAAGAGGATGCTTCGGCCTAGGGGCAGCCCGCAAGTGGCAAATTGTGAACCCCGTTTTAGGTCCCATACTCAGGACTTTGAGGGGTATGTTCTTCAATTCTTCTTAATTGCTGTTTTAACTGAAAGTATGTTATCCATATGATTGATTTTGGATTATTGACGATTACCGTGTGGAAACTTGCTTTAAAATATTTGATATGAAAGTGGAAACTGCTATTATTGGAGCTAAGTGTCCTGAGATTTATCCTACAATGATAGTTTCTAAAGATAAAATTACTTTTATTGTTGCTGAAACCTTTAACCAAATTTTCCATTGTCATGAATTCTTTAGCATGTTTGTTCTCTTAGATTGGTTAAATTGAGCATCATTCCACTTTAATAATTCAAGAGTAAACTATAGTCTAAATTCATCATAACCAAGTTCCTTTATATCTTGCAGATGTCAAGGTAAGCTGCCATTTCCATTTTACAAAGCTGGAAATTTATTCGTGCGCTCTCTCTAATGGGTTGCATGAAGGGATCTCCTTCAGAGTAGTGATAGGGATCTCCTTCAGAGTAGTGATTGGAATGCTTAAACTGAAATTATTAGCTATCACTGCTTAATTAGATTATTATTTTAACTTCTTTCTTTTTCCACTCTCCTAATGCATTGGATATGCCAGAATGAGGTGTTAGCTTTCATATTTCCCTTTTCCCTTTTCCCTTTCTTTTCTTCATTGTGCTGTATAATATTTTCTTGAGCTTCTATTAATTGGTAGTTTCTGGGCCTTTTTAGGTTTCTTTGTCATAACAAATGTGTGGCTTGTGTCAAAAATTTGTGTTCTCTGTGTCATAAATTACTTCTATTAGTAAACATATTAGAGCTTGCTGATGGATGATAAAATAATAACTTGATAACATCGTAGTTCACAAGTTACTTGATTTTCTTTTTATGGCTATTGAATTTACCTTCTGGTGCTCCAGGCAAATCTGAGGTATCTTCTGTCATTTATAAAGTTAGTGAATGCATGCAAGAGCTGATAAAATTATGGAAGGAGTATGAAACATCTCAATCTGATAAAAATAGTGAAAGCAGTCATAAGGGCCCCACTCTTGAAATTCGAATACCAGCAGAACATATTACTGCTACAAATCGCCAAGTAAGCATGCTGCTGTTTGTAATATTTAACACTTTTGCTTGTTTTCATCATATAATTTATTTCTTCTCTCATGTGTCTTTTTTCTTTCCTTTTTAATGTTTTCTTAAACTATCTTGGAATTGTATATCTCTTGGCTCCATGGGGCTTGCACAAATGCTAAGGGGGTCAGAGGTGAGGGTATAGTTATTGATATTCTCTTTGAGCTGTGGACTCCCCATTACGTCATCTGATTGTTGTTTGTTTCACCATGCCTTTCTATCTTACCACAAGATATTGATTGTCTCTTGTGTGGGAGCTTGTGGGAAATTCTAAGGATGCATTGGGGTCAGAACTTTTAATTGCCAGTATTATCCAAGGATGATTACATACTGCATGCTTCTAAAAAAAATAAAAAATGCTAAGTTATTAAACCTAAAATGTATCAGCTCATTTAATTTATTAGTTCCAAGTCATTCAAAGACTCAGAAGTTTAAAAGGTTGAAAAAATTCAACATATTGCTATTTTGTGATCATTGTAATGACACAAGAAGTTATAATACTTCTAAAGCTATCATCTAACTACTGAAACTACCAGATCTCCTGGGTTTAATAAAAAGTAATAATTCTTCTAATATGAAAATTGCTGTTGTCACTTCCCTTTCTATTATGAAAATTTAATTTTTAATTGGTTTAAGTTTGATTTACCAAAGGTTTGTCGTCCATGAACTCTATCTGTTGAAAAAATTCAACAATAAATTACTATTTTTAATTTATTGTTTTAGTTGCTTGTAATATTCAATGAATCGAAATATTTGAATTGTGAATAGTAAGGTTCTAACAACCAATGGAATTTCCATTAGCTTCCTTAAAAAGTTTCAAACCTTTCCACATTGTCTGAATAAGGGTTTCTTCATAGTCTGATTCTTATTAGTTTGATTACGTGAATTTAACTAGCCTTTATCTGAAAGTTTTGGAAGGTTTGGAATTGAATGATGAGATCGGTTGTGTGGGGTTTGGTTCCTTCTATATGTTTATGTGTGTTTTGTGTCTGCAAACCGAATTTTTGAAAGATATGGCTGTTCTTAAATTTTAAGGTCAATTTGTTGGTAGATAAGTTGTATGATATGTGGGTGCCTTTTATGTTCTGATGTGTTCAAATTTTTACTGTGAATCGTCAGATGGTCAACTATCATTAGAAGAGAAGAGACCTCTATAAGAGCAATTATGTGACATGCTAGCTCTAATATTACAGGATTTCTGCTCTGCATAGTTTGATGGCTTCATGTTTGGATATTAACTATCAGATAAGTATGCCCATGCTTAGGTCTTTAAGTTTATTAAGTGCAGGTAAGAGGTGGACAATTATGGGAGACAGATATATATACAAATGACTCTGATCTTGTCGCTGGTATGCTGTGATATGATGAACAGTAACAATTGTAGAATTTGTTTATATGTGAACTGAAACAATATTGATGTTGCAATTTTGTTGCAGTTCTCATGCATACAGGCTACTTCCGTCCCACTGCTTCTCCTCCTCCACCTGCCATCCAAGAGTTATGTGCTACTATCAGAGTGTTGCCTCCACAAGATAGTAAGCCCCTTCTATCTCGCCTTCTTTATGATGCTGCCATTTCTAAACACATTCACATCATGATCATGCAGTCAAATAATTCATGTAAATGTTTCAAATCTGGAGACAGCTATCCATTTGAACTTGTGTGTCTCTACATCTTACTTCAGAATGAAATTTGTGTTGTTTCTTAAAGTTCTTATGTTGGAAGTTTGTGAAAATAATGATATCACCTAGATGGTCAGAGTAGTTTGGGTTTTGGTTGAAGCGTAGTCAACTTTGTAATGGTGTCTGAGATTGGCCTTGTATAATCGATTTTGCTGACATCAAAGTCATGCATAATCCATATCCATATTTGCACAAGTGAATCACAAGGATGCAAAGACATGTTCCAAACAAGATAACTAGAGCTCTTAAAAAACTCGACATGCTTGAACTGTGCTCTTTTGTCAATTGTCAAGATGACAATACTTCCTTTGATGGTGTATAGCTATATGAGAAACTTAAATGACACACGCTCTTAACTTTTTCTTGCTAGTATTGCCTTTCTGCATGTGTGTCCTTACCATCCATGCATTACTTGTGTGGACTTTTAACACTGTAACTTTGATATGTGCATTAGGCTACATTTCTATGCTGAGAAATAATGTTCGTTCACGTGCCTGGGGAGCTGGAATTGGTTGTAGCTACCGTGTTGAGCGTTGCTGCATCGTGAAGGTGGTGGAAAGAATTTCGCAATTGTAGTTTTAATCTCCATTTTTCTGCGATTCATTGAGAACCTTCAGAAATGTCTGAGGGTGTCATAGCGACATTGCTATTACCATCTTCACAAATATTGCTTGCTGCTTGTTGTTTTGTCCTACAAAATCCTAGTCAAGAAATGCCTTCAATCATGGTTATTTCTAATTTCTTGTTTATTTCAGAAAGGAGGTGGAACCATTGATCTTGAGCCCTGTCTTACACATACATCAGCAGTGGAACCTACTCTTGTTCCTGTGGCTGTCTAACGGACAATGACTACCCGTGCTGCAGCTTCGGTATGACATTGCCATTTCCTTCCATAATCCATTGAGTTTATGTTCTTACTCTTTACTTCTCTGTATGCTGTTCCTTATCCTGTTTTCACTGTTTGATTGAGCAAATGTTCTACTCAATTAGTAGAACTGTCATCTGAGGTAGAGCGCTGAGCAAATGTTTTACTCTTAAGGTAGATTATGAATAATTGATATGTATGTATGTATGTTGATTTATTTTGCGTAAAACCTTAAAAATGTTTGATCGAAAATAGTGAATAATTAAAGAATTAAATTGAAAGAACCATGTTAAAATGCTGGAACATCTGTTTAGATGTGGAAGATGATAAAATTTCAGTTTAGTTCTTGAATTTTGAAAATTTATGATTTCTCCCATGAATTTCAAGAAATTACAGTTTAGTCACTGATATAATGTGTGCATGAGCTGTATACAATATTAGATTGATTCTCTAATTAATATTAGAGATATGATTAGTTGATCAATCTTGTATATATATAGGAACGAATTGCTTTCCTGTTAATCTCTATTTTCCTATTTTGTCTCCTAATGTTTAGGAATAATTGTATTTATATATTGCCTCCTGTTGGAGAAGAATAACACAGTGAAGTATTCTACATAAACTCTATTGTTTAAATATAAGTAACAGTTCTTAAGCAAACCCATGACTATACACACTTGGAGAACCTCTTTTTGCAGGCAGACACGTCCAGGTAAACTATATAATAAGACAATGACACATCTTGATTGAATTATTTTTCTTTTGACGAGCATATCCATATATAATACATAACCCAATTGATAAAAAACTACAAATGCAATCTCTTGAATTAAGTTTGTCATCAGCAAAGTCTGTCCTGATCTCATCCTCTTCTTCTTCTTTAGCCCTGCAGATACAAATAAACATTGAATTAAACATTGATTTTGAAGTAATTTTCAGAAAAAATAACCTGTCACGTAATCTAAAATAAATATTTTAAAGAAATTCTCCTTGTTTTAAAGATAAGTAGTTGAAGATAACAACGAAATGAAAGAAACTATAATATGAGTTGAGTTATATTATTCATTAAGCAACATAAATAAATAAGTTCTACCTGATCAATATGGAATTCTGCCTACAAATTCTACAACTTGGTCATTAATTTTAATATAACCAAATAGCACTTTGATTTAGAAGAATCAAAACAAATACGTTAAAAAATAAAATTAGAGGTTAAACTACAGAAAAAATAAAGGAGGATGATAGAAAGTAAAATGTACCATGACTAGAGAGTACTCATCCAATATTTGGATGACCATGTCCCTAAGCAAGTCATGCATCTTGACAGCACTACCACCATCAATTCTTTCCAATAAGCAGACATTTTCTAGTCTATCAAGAATTGAGTGGCCATTGTCAAGTGCTGCTTGCCTGCTCATTTCCTTAATTATCCCCTCCTTAATAAAAGACTCTATCAACACCCCCTTTACAATCTTATGACGTTCATCAAATAATGCACAATATACAAAACATTGTTGTGCTGAATCATCTAAACAATCATAACTCAATCTTAATATATGGAACATCAGATCTTCCATGTCCCCAAAATTTGATTCTTTCAATCTCTTCAATGTAATCCTCCACTCATGTGGGTCATCCACTCCCTTAAAACTTTCTGTTAATGTAACAATTCACAATGGCAAACCAGCACATTCCCTTGCAGCATCTACAACAATTCATTCCACTTATGGAGAAAGTGGTCTGTCATGTCCAAGCTTCTCCGTGAACAAAGTCCAGGATTCTTAATCAGAAAGAGTATCCACTCTTATATTGTTTCGGCTATTCATCTGCCGACAAACCATTTCTGATCGAGTTGTCATAATGAGCTTGGATCCTTTCAATGGGATAGGAATCCCCACTTCTTGTGGCTCAAAAGAGTTCCACAAATCATCTAAAATGAGAATTCATTTTTGTTTCTTCGCTAGTTCTTTTGCCAGTTTGACAGCTCTAGACAGATCATCGTATTTGCTTGAAAGATCTAAATGAAGATATTTAGCAATAAGATCTTGCAATTCTTCAATCCTAAAACCTTGAGGAACATTCACCCAGTAAACAATATGAGAAATGTCTCGTCTTTCTAGAAGCTCATTGCAGATATGTTGCAGCATTGTCGTTTTATCATCTCCCCCTATTCTGTAAATGCCAATGGTTGAGACTTCATCATCCATTAACCAAGACCATATCACCTTTATATTCTGTTTAAATGCTTGACCCGTTGAGCTAGCACTTATGTCGGGCTGCACTAATCTTCCACTACTGTTCTCCATTAATCTAGCTTGTTCTGATGAGATGTGGGAAGGAAAATAGGTTTAGGATCAATTTAGTATGAACTCTATAAAGCATGGATTACATAAACCAAGAAAGACCAATTGATTGAAACTTTTAATGATTTTAACTCCACAGATTCAAACAATAGTTCCATGTTAAAAACAAGTTGGTAAGATAAAAAAAAGAAGCAAGATGGTAAGATAAATAATTTACCTGGGGAGACATTTCTGTCAACATGCTGAATAAATCCTTCAAAGGGTATTCAATGCCACTTTTCGCTTCTGGATGTGAACAAATTAACTCTTCCTCTGCACCTTGTTCCATGGCTTGAACTCCCCATTGTATCCTTCCATCATCACCTGCCAATTTATTAAGCATCGCATTGCTTTACTCCAACATGCTAGCTACTGGTTCTGTTTTCTCTATAACTATGTTCTGCACATCATCCATAATGACATCATTTTTTTACTGATGGAGAACAGAGCTGGTCATGATAACTTCCAAGGCCAAGACATGATAGTTCCTTTGGTGGGGATGAATCTCCTCGAGGCCCGTCAGCTTGATTAATTGATGGCCTCTCAAGATTCTGCACTTGTTCGGTTCTTCGTATAGTCTCAGATGCATCATGCATAACGATGCTATCCAAACACACTTTGAGCGCTGTAGGGGAAAAAGCTTCTCATTGTTGTGCCATTTCTACACGTCTCCCTTCATAGATATCAACAACCTGTGTTTTACTTCAAAAGATTCAAACAATAGTAACATGTAAAAAACAAAGACAGCAACAAAATGAAGATGTAGTATAAATACTTTACTTGGATTCAAAAGAATTTAACAAAAGAATCTGAAGCTAATTGTTGAGTGAGGTGATGTGTGGACGCACCCCAATGTTGAAGCTGGAGGAAACGGAGAGTTGCTGCTGGAATGAATCTGCAGCAGAGTTATTTTTGCAGAGGGGACTGTTGTTTGTTCACTAGAGTATGTTACTGCTTTCAAGAGTGCAGTATGCTGCTGGAGTATGCTCCAGGAGGAAGATAGTATCAAGGAGAAGAAGAGGGAGCAGAGAACGCAAGAGTGAAGAACCAAAATACTGCAGCTGTAATCGGCGGAACAGGAGGAGGTGCCGGGCAAGGGGAGAAGGAGGAAGGCGTAAATCTGTTAGGATATTTCCTGCTCTGATGCCAAGTTAAAGCATTGATTCGACCATCTCTTCTATTTATACAACTAAGGCAACATATTAGTTATTGTGTACCATACAACGCATGATAAATCTATATAAGGAAAGTACACCATTTCCTATATTACAAGAAATTCCATAATAAAGATGAAGTATAATTACTTTACTTGGATTCAAAAGAATTTGAAGCTAATTGTTGAGTGAGGTAACGTGTGGACGCACCCCAATGTTGAAACTCTGGAAAGCTGATCGGAATATGAGAAAGAGTAGTCAAACTAGTCACCTATCAAGCTGACAAGAGGCGCTCAACAGACAAAGAAACCTAGAGAACAATTGTTTTTAAGATAAGTAGTGGAAGTTGATGGCAATATGAACATGTAAGAACAATGTTATAATATGGGTTTTGAGTTCTAAATAGATTAAGCAGCATATATAATTAAGTTCTACCTCTTTGATCAATCTACAATCCTACTTATTAATTCTACAACCATATTAGTGGTAGAAAAACAAGAAAAGAGAGTAGGATTTACCTTGCAAGCAAAAAATTGAGTGCCAGCTCAACAAAGCTAGTGGGTCGAGCATTTGAACAGAATATAAAGGTGACATGGTCTTGATTAATGGATGATGAAGTTTCAACCATTGACATTTACAGAATGGGAGGAGGTGGTAAAACGACAATGCTGCAACATATCCGCAATGAGTTTCTAGAAAGATGAGATATTTTTCATAGTATTTAATGGGTGAGAATGCCTCAAGGTTTCAAGATTGAAGAATTGTAAGATCTTATTGCTAAATATCTTCATTTAGATCTTTCAAGCAAATATGATGATCTGTCTAGAGCTGTTAAATTAACAAAAGAACTAGCGAAGAAACAAAAATGAATTCTCATTTTAGATGATTTGTGGAACTCTTTTGAGCCACAAGAAGTGGGGATTCCTATCCCATTGAAAGGATCCAAGCTCATTATGACAACTCGATCAGAAATGGTTTGTCGACAGATGAATATCCGAAATAATATAAGAGTGGATACTCTTTCTGATAAAGAATCCTGGACTTTGTTCACGGAGAAGCTTGGACATGACAGACCACTTTCTCCATAAGTGGAATGAATTGTTGTAGATGCTGCAAGGGAATGTGCTGGTTTGCCATTGCGAATTGTTACATTAACAGAAAGTTTGAAGGGAGTGGATGACCTACATGAGTGGAGGATTACATTGAAGAGATTGAAAGAATCAAATTTTTGAGACATGGAAGATCAGATGTTCCAGATATTAAGATTGAGTTATGATTGTTTAGATGATTCAGGACAACAATGTTTTGTATATTGTGCATTATTTGATGAACGTCATAAGATTGTAAAGGGGGTGTTGATAGAGTCTTTTATCAAGGAAGGGATAATTAAGGAAATGAGCAGGCAAGCAGCACTTGACAATGGCCACTCAATTCTTGATAGACTAGAAAATGTCTGCTTATTGGAAAGAATTGATGGTGGTAGTGCTGTCAAGATGCATGACTTGCTTAGGGACATGGTCATCCAAATACTGGATGAGTACTCTCTAGTCACGGTAAATTTTACTTTCTATCATCCTCCTTTTTTTTGTGTAGTTTAACCTCTAATTTTGTTTCTTAACGTATTTGTTTTGATTCTTCTAAATCAAAGTGCTCTTTGGTTATATTAAAATCAATGACCAAGTTGTAGAATTTGTAGGCAGGATTCCATATTGATCAGGTAGAACTTATTTATTTATGTTGCTTAATGAATAACATAACTCAACTCATATTATAGTTTCTTTCATTTCGTTGTTATCTTCAACTACTTATCTTTAAAAACAAAGAGAATTTCTTTAAAATCTTTATTTTAGATTACCTGACAGGTTATTTTTTCTGAAAATTACTTCAAAATCAATGTTTAATTCAATGTTTATTTGTATCTGCAGGGCTAAAGAAGAGGATGAGATCAGGACAGACTTTGCTGATGACAAACTTAATTATAGAGATTGCATCTATAATTTTTTTTTATCAACTGGGTTATGCATTGTGTATGGATATGCTCGTTAGAAGAAAGATAATCCAATCAAGATGTGTCATTTTCTTATTATATATGTGTGGTGATTTCAAAATTAATCAAAAAGTAGAGTGCTTGGCAATGGTATATTCTTTGAACTAGGAAAAAAAATGGCAGTACATTTTTTGTTTTAAGGACTCCTTTTAGTGGATTTTGTCTAAGCTTTTGATCAACATTCAAGGCAAAATCAATTAAATCAGCATAAGTATACTTTAACTGTTGCTTTTATTTATCTTTTTATTGTAATACTGTAATGTTATTTTTCTAGTCTATTTTTATCATGCACAGCTTCCTTAACAGGCTCAGCTGAAACATCTTGCACTGTTTGTGAAGCTATAGCCTCGATCTCCATTTGCTTGTAAATATCTCAACATTCATGCTAGTCAACGAGCTTGCTAGTATCTCACCATTAACACTAGTCAACTTTTATACTTTGTAAAACATAACAGACTCGTCAATACATCCTTGTTATTAATAAACTTGGGTGATTTGGAATTAACACACTATAATTGATATCTCTTAACCTAGATGCATAACCTAAGAAATTTTCATGCTCTTGGTTTTATTATATATTTTTTAACATAAGTATAAATAAGACAATCAAATATACGATAATTTTGATTTTAATCTTGCTGCTTGCTTTTTTCCTGTTGCCTATTCATAGGCATTTCTTGTACTCTTTTGCCTAAAAAAGAGAGAGCAAGACAACCAAATTCTCTCGATTTAAAATAACCAGTAAAAGAACTAGATTATATTTCATAATAAGTCTTCAACTCTAAAACTGTTGATGATGATCACCAGATAATAAGTCATGTTCATTTTTTCTTAGCTTAAAAGTCCTTTGACAATCCAGCTTGTAGAAACATACAACATGCTCTTTTCAAATATTTCGTGTTACTATGTTTTGCAATCTTATTTTGTTGTGTTGTATACTTGACAGTGTGATGTCTAGCAATTCCTTTATACTTGTAGAACTCATCAAATTAACTCATCTCATCTGAATAAAATTCCAAACCATTGTCAGTTCCAAATAAATCAATTTTCTCCAAATTTTTAATTGAACGTTAAAATTAACAAAAGATAATTAGTACCCATTAAATTACTTAAAACTAACTTGGTGGTGTAAAATTTGACAAAAAAATAAAACCAAGAGAAGAAAGATGATGCTATTGATAAATGGTGGTCGACATCGGCAGGTTAAGTGGTTGGATTTGCAAGAGAGTTGTTGAAATTTGAAGAGGGGGATGATGTTGTGTTTTTAGCAAATGAAGAAGAAGAAATGGGAGGAAGAGAGAAGTATGGGGTTTTAATTCATTTAAATCATTGATGGAAATTCTATCAGTAATACACTGACGTGTAAGTTCCTGATGGAAATTTAATTGTTTTTTTTTTCTTATTTGGTCACTATTTTCATTAGAAATTTCTCATGGAATATTTATCTGTGTTTTTATTATTTTATGTCAATTTTTTTGATAGTGAAAGACACAAGGGGTATGTAGCACCCATGCTGTGATGAAAGCTGGTTTGACCCAAGTTCTTTTACAAATCCAAATGTAGAACAACTCTTCCAGATGAGGTCGATAAAACAACATAGGAGCTTTTGTATCACCAGCGGAGTTTACCCTAAGTTGGCCATCCATGAATGCATGGAGCATGAACAAATCAAGCCCAAATCAATTGCAAAGAAAACTTCATTTCACAAGGCATCGCATCAGAGAGGAAAGAGCGTGAGATGACTTCTGCCATCTGCTTCAGCAACTAGGAAGCTGCACGACATGTTTCTATTTTATTTCCTGTTAAGTGGTAGGATATTGTATGTTTCTTGACCTCGGCTGTTATGTGACAATGTTCCTGATATGACCTCTTTTCTATTTTATTTGCTTACAAATGTTATCATTTTAGAAAAACTACAAATCAATTCTCATGACTAGCCAATCATTTCTGTTTTTCGGGTGGTTTGTGTTATTTTTTCATTATTTTAAAAAAACCAACATTATTTTCAAATAAAATAATTAATAATCACTTCTAAAACAACATTGAAAATAAAACTAATCTACATGGACCAAAACTAATATAATAATATTTGCTAAAAAATTGGTAAGTTCTATTACATTGACATCTAGTACACAATCTTTTAGAAATTAATATGTTCATGTTTTATTTTTTTATATTTTGTTCAATTTAAATTTATTATTTATATTTTTATGCGCCTTATATTTATGTTATTTTTTAGTAAAATCTTATTATGTTAATCATATACATTGTATCTTTATTGAATCTTGAATTTAAATTTATTATTTCACGTTCTTATGTGCTCTTTATTTATGAATTGACCAACAGTTAGACACTTGTGAACAAAAACATCTCAACTCATAGGTCTCCAGTCTTTAATATTAACGGAGTGAGTTTGTGCAAGTTTCAAACTTAATCATATAAAACAATGTATTAAAAAATAATATAAATTATATATTGAAATATCATCTAATACCTAATAGTTTAAGTTATTGAGTTAGATGGTTATTTATCAAACATGATATTTAACTGTTAAATTAAACTAAAATTTTACTAGATAATTCTGTTATGTTACTTATCAGTATTAATGGTAATTAGACTACTAAGGCAATACAAGTGTTCGATGGAATCAGATCAAGATAAACAAGGAAGGTGTCATGGTAAGACCAACATGGAATCAAACCAATCCTTTGCTAACAAGGAAGGTTACATTGGAGGACATCATGGAAACAAGACAAAAACAGAAAGAGAGACGATTATGGAAACAAATCAACTGCAGCATTGAAACAAACCAATTTCTTGCTAACAAGGAAGGTTACGTTGGAGGACATCATGGAAACAAAACAAGACAGAAACAGAGACGATTATGGAAACAAATCAACCGCAGCAGTGTTGCAGCATTGACAGATTAGGAAGATGCTATTGAAGAGCATGTTATGGAATCAAATCAACTAAGAATTATGGTAGTTAATATATCCAAATTAAGTAACTTACTATGTTATGATAACCAGCAACTCTTGTAGAATTTTATTGTTGTATATTCACGTTGGACTTACGATAACAGAGAAACTTTTCTTTCCTCTGAAACTTCTTTGTCCTCTGAAATTTTCTCTATCAGACTATTGGATTTCCCAAACTAAAACCTAGAAGATGTTGTTATGGTCAATTTTGTTGTTTTCCCTACATTTTTTTAGATTTATTATTTTAATTCGGATTTTAATTTCATTTTCCTTGTACTTTTGGATTTTTAGTTGTTTCCAAGTAGATATAGGTTTTTTATAATCTATTTAACTGTTTTATAAACCTCTACAAGGCAAACTTTATAAACTTCAATTCCAAATAAATAAATTGTAAATTTAAGATTTGCATCTACAACTTTTTTGTTAATTAATTTTTCTGTGATTTCTATGTTGTTGTTGTTTTTCAAATATTTTCTGTGTTTTTTGTTCTTTTGCTTCCGTCTGTGTCAAAAACTTTGATGATCAATCATTTGTAAGGAATGGCAATAATTAGAAAACATATATACCTGTTTTTCCTTCAGCAAATATGTATTGTTGTCTTATTTATTGCATCCTGGAAATGTGCTAGATGTCTTATCTTGTCCACTATCATGTCCACCGAGGAGGGTTTGGGTACCAAGTTGAAATTGTGGAAAATTTGGGGCAAGAGTGTAATAAGTAAAATGAGGGTATTTAAATTGTGAATGGCTTCTCCTGAAACCATTCATGTCCAGCCACTGTGTGTGAGTAAACAGGGGAGGGCTTTGTCGATTTTATTTGGTTTCCACCATAAACTCACTCATTTAAACACTACATAAGAGAGGGTAAAGGATCAAAAGAGGGGTTTAGGAGGAAATTGAGCTGATAATTGAAGTTTTCTTGGAGGTTTGAAGGGCATAAAGTGACGGGTTGGGAGGAAAGAATTAGAGGATGAAGAAAACTTCTTTTCATCGTCTTTTTCCTTCAAACGTTTTGTGTTTAAGAGGTGAAAAGCCTTGATTCAGGCTTGGTTTGAGTTTTATCTTGTGAAATGGATACATTTTAGGTGATATATGCATGATGGAAGTTTGAAATTTGTTGAATGAAAGTTTAAATTGATGGTATTGTGTAGTTTGAATGGTATTCATAAGCATGAAATATGATGGGACAATGATTCAATTGGAAGAATTGAAGAGACAATCTATACCCCCCCCACCATTGATGGGTTTCGGCCAAGACAAAAAGAAAGAAAAGGGTGAGAGTAATTGATGAAATTGTTATGTAATTTGCATGGAATTATGTTATTATGAGCATGCAAGATATCGGTGATGCATGAGTTGGGATAATTGAAAAGAAAAGAAAATTCATAAAGGAATTCAGCCACACTAAAATCTTATTGATTTGAATTGCTTGGAATGGTTGTTGAAAATTAAAATTGTTGTAATATTTTTAATTTTTATTATATTAATGATTATATTATAGTTTGGGTGTAACTTTTATTATATATAAGATTTTTATTATGTCGAGTAGTGATAAAAATAAAGAAGTACAAAGGTATTGGTTCATCTTGTCAAGAATTTAACCAAAGCAAGAAGCATACTTCAGCGAGAAAAAAGGATCCCAATAGGCTATTGCAGAGCTGAATGCAATTTTCAAGAAATCTGAGACAGATGCTCCCAACAAGATCATTGGGGGCGGGTTTGCAAATTAGACTAACAATGTCGATTCCAGAAAATAGACCTTAAGATGCAGAATCACATATGAGATTTGATGGTCATTGAAAAGAAAAAAAAAAGCTGAAGGCTATGGAACACATTGACATTCCTTAAAGAACATGGTGGTTCTTTAATGATTTTATAATTAGAAAAAAATGCAGGGGTTTTGAACAGTCAGATACAAATCTGACATTTGTGTTCCTTTTTGCTAGATTTCCATTAGTCTAATGGTTCTCTGGCCTTATTTTTAAATCCACTCGATTATTATATATATATATATATATATATATATATATATATATATATATATATATATATAAAACTAGTTTATAATGTGATAGCCTAATGACCATGATGGATGATAATACGTTTTGCACGAAGATCAGCTTCTTTTAAGGAGCTTTATAATGTCAAATAAAAACACTTTGGAAACCATCAATTTGAACCAGTTCCACTTCAGTTTTAGTTTATTTTGTAAATAAAACTGGTTTGATTATTTTTTTTAATAAAAATCGAACCGAATAAAAAATAATTACACCTAATAAAAAGATAAAAAAGATAAATAAAAGTACCAGTTAAAATATACATAAGTATACATATGCTGATGTAATTGATTTTACCTAGAATGTTGTAGAGAATCTTGATTATCAAAAGCTTTTGACAAAATCCACTAAAAGGAGTCCTTAAAACAAAAAATGTATTGCCATTTTTTTCTAGTTCAAAGAAAACACCATTGCAAAGCACTCCACTTTTTGATTAATTTTGAAATCACCACACATATATAATAAGAAAATGACACATCTTGATTGGATTATCTTTTTTCTGACGAGCATATCCATGCAGAACCCAATTGATAAAAAACTATAGATGCAATCTCTAGAATTAAGTTTGTCATCAGCAAAGTCTATCCTGATTTCATCATCTTCTTCTTCTTTAACCCTGCAAATACAAATAAACATTGAATTAAAAATTGATTTTGAAGTAATTTTAAGAAAAATAGCCTGCCAAGTAATCTAAATTAAAGATTTTAAAGAAATTCTCCTAGTTTTAAAGATAAGTAGTTAAAGATAACAATAAAGTGAACGAAACTTCTTCATTGATTTTAACATAACCAAAGAGCACTTTGATTTAGAAGAATCAAAACAAATACGTTAAGAAACAAAATTAGTGGTTAAACTATAGAAAGAAAAAAAGAGAGGAGAATGATAGAAAGTACAATTTACCATGACTAGAGAGTACTCATCCAGTATTTGGATGGCCATGTCCCTAAGCAAGTCATGCATCTTGACAACACTACCACCATCAATTCTTTCCAATAAGCAGATATTTTCTAGTCTATCAAGAATTGAGTGGCCCTTGTCAAGTGCTGCTTGCCTACTCATTTCTTTAATTATCCCCTCCTCGATGAAATAATCTATCAACACCTCCCTTTCAATCTTATGACGTTCATCAAATAATGCACAATATACAAAACATTGTTGTGCTGAATCATCTAAACAATCATAACTCAATCTTAATATCTGGAATATTTGATCTTCCATGTCCCAAAAATTTGATTCTTTCAATCTCTTCAATGTAGTCCTCCACTCATGTAGGTCATCGATTCCCTTCAAACTTGCTGCTAATGTAACAATTCCCAAAGGCAAACCAGCACATTCCCTTGCAACATCTACAACAATTCGTTCCACTTCTGGAGAAAGTGGTATGTCTTGTCCAAGCCTCTCCGTGAACAAGGTCCAGGATTCTTCATCAGAAAGAGCATCCACTCTTATATTGTTTTTGCTATTCATCTGACGACAAACCATTTCTGATCGAGTTGTCATAATGAGCTTGGATCCTTCCAATGGGATAGGAATCCCCACTTCTTGTGGCTCAAAAGAGTTCCACAAATCATCTAAAATGAGAATCCATTTTTGTTTCTTTGCTAGTTCTTTTGCCAGTTTGACAGCTCTAGACAGATCATCATCTTTGCTTGAAAGATCTAAATGAAGATATTTAGCAATAAGATCTTGCAATTCTTCAATCTTGAAACCTTGAGGCACATTCACCCAGTAAACACTACGAGAAATATCTTGTCTTTCTAGAAGCTCATTGCGGATATGTTGCAGCAATGTCGTTTTACCAACTCCCCCCATTCCATAAATGCCAATGGTTGAGATTTCATCATCCATTAACCAAGACCGTATCACCTTTATATTCTGTTCAAATGCTCGACCCACTAGCTTTGTAGAGCTGGCACTTGTGCTGGACTGCACTAATCTTCCACTACTGTTCTCCATTAATCTAGCTCGTTCTGATGAGACGTGGGAAGGAAAATAGGTTTAGGATCAATTTAGCTTGAACACCATAAAGCATGGATTATATAAACCAAGAAAGACCAATTGATTGAAACTATTAATGATCCTAGCTCCAAAGATTCAAACAATAGTTCCATGTGAAAAACGAAATGGTAAGATAAAAAAAAAAAAAAAGACGATGAGGTACAAATAATTTACCTGGGGAGACATTTCTGTCAACATGCTGAATAAATCCTTCACAGGTGTTTTCCATGCCACTTCCTGCTTCTGGATGCGAACAAATTAACTCTTCCTCTGCACCTTGTTCGATGGCCTGAACTCCCACTTGTATCCTTCCATCATCACCTGCCAATTTATTAAGTATTGCATAGCTTTGCTCCAACATACTAGCTACTGGTTCTGTTTTCTCTCTAAATATGTTCTGCACATCATCCATAATGACATCGTTTTTTGCAGATGGAGAACAGAGTTGATCATGATAACTTCCAAGGCCAAGACACAATAGATCCTTTGGCGGGGATGAATCTCCTCGAGGCTCGTCGGCTTGATTAATTGATGGCCTCTCAAGAGAGCTACCTCTCTTCAGATTCTGCACTTGTCTACAAATTGTAACACCACGCCCTTGGACTCCTGACAAATGCCATTTGATCATCGTAACGGAAGCAGCAGCAGCAAATTTATAGCCACAAAATTTACAGTTGAAACGACCATCATCCAGCTTCTCAACATGATCCCAAAATGGATCATTCGGTCTAGTCATTTCACCGCTTTCTTCTTTGGCCCTTCAAACATCAAATAAAAAATTGTCAAAAGTAACGCATAAAAAATGGCTGTTGAATTAATTGGAAATTAAGAACTCAATCTTAAAATGTAATATTAGAGGAAATCATTATTTTTTAAATAAGTAAGCAAAGGAAAAGAGTGCACAGTGCCCTTCAAAGAAAGAAGCCCAGAAGCAAAGGCAGCAAGAACAAATCCTACAGTTTGTCTACAACCAGCAAACATCCTAGCCGTAAATGTGTTAAAAAAATAAACTGAATCTGTATAATTAAATCAATCATTACATATTAAATAGGCAGGCACTTAACTATATATTTTCCTAAAGAGATGTACTTTAAGAAGATAAAAAATTATAACAAATATTGAATAATTTAAATAATTGTTAGAAAAGCAATCTAAAATAAAATTTTGAAAGAAATTCTGCTTGTTTTGAAGATAAGTGGTTGAGGTTGATAGCAATATGAACATGTAAGAACAAAGCTAACAATATACTTAAGATCTAATATGATCAAGGAACCAATTCTACAACCAAATGGGCACTTTTGTTTGGATGAATCAAAACAAATAGTATTAACAATGAATTTGGTATGAACTCTAGAAGGCATGGATTATAAAAACTAAGAAAGATCAATTTATTTATATATTTGGAAACTAATGACGATCCTAACTCCAAAGTTTCTCAATAAGATTTCAACAACCTGTGTTTTACTTAAAAAGATTCAAACAATAGTAACATGTCAAAAACAAAGACAGCAACAAAATGAAGAAGATGA
Source organism: Populus trichocarpa (assembly GCF_000002775.5). Taxonomy (NCBI): domain Eukaryota; kingdom Viridiplantae; phylum Streptophyta; class Magnoliopsida; order Malpighiales; family Salicaceae; genus Populus; species Populus trichocarpa. The sequence goes on from NW_026291139.1 coordinate 371,370, forward strand.
AGTATAAATACTTTACCTGGATTCAAAAGAATCTGAAGCTAATTGTTGAGTGAGGTAACGTGTGGACGCACCCCAAAGTTGAAGCTGGAGGAAACGGAGAGTTGCTGCTGGAATGAATCTGCAGCAGTGTTATTTTTGCAGAGGGGACTGTTGTTTGTTCACTAGAGTATGTTACTGCTTTCAAGAGTGCAGTATGCTGCTGGAGTATGCTCTGTTAGTTAGTGGAGACAAACAATGTCCCACCATATGCAAGTGGGAATTCCTAATCTCCCACTTGGCACATGGTGGAGGACACAAACGGTGGGCATAAATCAAGGCATGATTTATGCCCCTTCACTCCCATCTTGTATACATATAAGCTCAGTGAAGAGCTGCGTGGGTGAGTGTAAAAAAACACAGAGAGAACAGAAGAGAAGTGAGAACAGCAGAGAGAGCTTGTGTGAGTGGAGTTGAGTCGAGAAGAGTTTTCTCCTCCTCCTTTGTTTGTATTGTTTGTAAGCTTCATTAATACAAACCAGTAGCTCCGTGGAGTAGGCAAGTTGCCGAACCACGTAAATTGTGTGTGTTTGAGTTCTGGAAATAGCCCAACAACTGGTATCAGAGCTTGTTCTTGAAAAAGAGGGTGTTTGATCCAAACTCAAAAATCAAAGTTCTCAAAACGTGTTTTTGACATTACCATCGCGTAGAGGAAGTAGAGACGCATTCACTGGTGAAAACCCGGCGAAGAACCGACGTCCTGCATGACCGCACGCTCCAACACGCGCCGACGACAGCACTGCCCACGCGCGACCACTCGCTCCACGCTCTCCACGCGTCGTCTTCACCCGATTGTCTGCAACTGAACCGGGTTGACCCGACACGCAAGCAGCCAGTCATCAGCCACGCCAGCAATTCTGCACAGTCATCCGCCACGTCATCAGACCAGTCATCAGCCACGTCATCACCTGCCACGCCAGCAAAAGTGCGTGCATTTGCCACGTCATCTAAGGTGGGGCCCGGATTGCTGACGTGGATGACACGTCATCTAGCCACGTCATCACAGTGGGTTTTGATTCAGTGTTTCGCAGACACTATTTCCGCCTGACACGTGGCTTCATCAGCACCGTCTGTTGACCTAAAACTTTGACTGTTAAGATCTGAGCCATCCGAAGTCCGATTGGGGTGATCTCAGTGTCGTTTCCAATAGTTTTGGCCGTTCTGGACACATCTGTAAGGTCAGATTTGACAGGTTTAAATCCGAGACATATTAAAATGGCAGATGAAATAAAAGCTGCGGGAATTGAAAAATTTGATGGAACAGATTTTGGATATTGGAAAATGCAAATTGAAGACTATTTATATGGGAAGAAACTTCATCTTCCTCTGTTGGGGAGCAAACCAGAAAATATGCCAGAAGAAGATTGGCAACTTCTTGATAGACAGGTTTTGGGCATTATCCGGCTATCCTTATCGAGAAGAGTTGCTCACAATGTTACAAAAGAAAGATCCACTGCAAGACTAATGGAAGCTTTGTCTGGGATGTATGAGAAGCCCTCAGCAAATAACAAAGTGCACCTGATGAAGAAGTTGTTCAACTTGAAGATGACAGAAAGCACCTCTGTGACACAACATCTCAACAACTTCAATACCATTACAAATCAATTGTCATCTGTTGAGATTGAGTTTGATGATGAGATCCGTGCACTCATTTTGCTAGCTTCACTTCCAAGCAGTTGGGAAGGTATGAGGACAGCCGTGAGCAATTCAGCTGGAAAATCCAAACTGAAATATGATGACATCCGAGACTTGATTTTAGCTGAAGAAGTGCGAAGGAAAGACTCAGGTGAAAGTTCAAGTTCAGGATCAGCTCTCAACATTAACACTCGAGGGAGGAGACAGGATAGAGGCTTATCCAGAGGCAGATCCAAATCAAGATACAGAAGTAAAAGCAAGTTCGGACCCAGAAAGCAGGTTGAATGTTGGAATTGTGGCAAACCTGGTCATTTCATGAGGAATTGCACAAAACCGAAAAAACCTGAAGCTGACTCTGCAAACGCCACTACAGACGAGGTACAAGATGCTTTGATTCTTGCTGTGCATAGTCCTGTTGATGATTGGGTTCTTGATTCTGGTGCTTCATTTCACTGTACACCACACCATGAAATGATGCAAAACTATATTGCTGGAGATCACGGTGTAGTCTATCTGGCCGATGGACAACCATTGGATATTGTGGGTATAGGAGATGTACAAATCAAGACAATGAATGGATCTATATGGAACTTGCAAAATGTAAGGCATGTTCCTGATCTAAAGAAGAAGCTGATCTCGGTCGGACAACTTGATGATAGTGGTCATTCAATCCTTTTTTCTGGAGGTATGTGGAAGGTATCAAAGGGAGCAATGGTTTTGGCTCGTGGAAAGAAAACCGGCACCCTGTATATGACCACAAGATTTGCAGACATTATTGCCTCTACTGAAGCAGAAAATCAAGCACATCTATGGCACTGTAGACTCGGCCATATGAGTCAAAAGGGGATGAAGATACTTCAGTCGAAGGGAAAGCTGGCAGAATTAAAAAATGTCGATCTAGACATTTGTGAAAGCTGTGTTCTTGGAAAACAGAAGAAGCTCAGTTTCTTGAAGGCTGGCAGGACCTTAAGACCAAGAAAGCTAGAGCTGGTACACACAGATTTATGGGGACCGTCTCCAGTAGCATCTCTTGGAGGTTCTCGGTATTATGTGACTTTCATTGATGATTTCAGCAGGAAGGTATGGGTTTACTTTCTGAAAAATAAATCTGATGTGTTTGAAACATTCAAGAAATGGAAGGCTATGGTTGAGACTGAATCAGGTCTAAAGTTGAAATGCTTAAGATCTGATAATGGAGGAGAATACATTGATGGAGGTTTCAAGGAGTATTGTGCTGTCAATGGTATCAGAATGGAAAAGACCGTTCCAGGCACACCGCAACAGAATGGCATTGCTGAACGAATGAACCGGACCATCAATGAACGAGCTAGAAGCATGAGGTTGCATTCAGGGCTACCTCAAACATTCTGGGCTGATGCAGTTCATACTGCAGTTTACTTGATCAACCGTGGACCATCAGTTCCTTTGGAGTTTAGATTGCCCGAGGAAGTATGGAGAGAAAAAGAGGTACAACTCTCTCATTTAAAGGTCTTTGGGTGTGTTTCCTATGTGCATATAGATTCTGATGCTCGCAACAAGCTAGAAGCCAAATCCAAGAAATGTTTCTTCATTGGTTATGGAGATGAAGAATTTGGATATCGGTTCTGGGATGATCAGAATAGAAAGATTATCAGAAGCAGGAACGTGATCTTCAATGAGAAAGTTCTGTACAAAGACAGATCAAGTGCAGAAACAGATAAGGCTGATTCAGATACAAGTCCACAAGGATCTGAATTCATAAGATTAGAAGGCCTTCCCGATGTTACTGAGCAGAACAACAATCAAGAGCCTTTACAAGAAGACTCAAGCATATCTGTACCCGCTACTACACAAGAAGAAGCGGAGCAAATTGAACCAGCTGTTCGCAGGTCTTCGAGGACGATAAAGCCCCCGCAACGGTTCACACTTTTACTGAATTACATTTTGTTGACAGATGGTGGTGAACCGCTAACTTATGAAGAATCCTTACAAGATGGAAACTCAAGCAAGTGGGAGTTAGCCATGAAGGATGAGATGAGTTCGTTGCTGAAGAACAAGACTTGGGAGCTAACCACACTGCCTGAAGGAAAGAAGGCTTTGCAAAACAAGTGGGTTTACAGAGTAAAGACTGAGCATGACGGAAGTAAACAGTTCAAGGCAAGACTTGTTGTCAAAGGGTTTCAACAAAAGAAAGGCATTGACTACTCTGAGATATTTTCTCCAGTTGTGAAGCTCACAACAATCAGAGTTGTTCTGGGGATAGTAGCTGCAGAAAATTTACATCTTGAACAGTTAGATGTAAAAACAGCATTCCTTCATGGTGACTTGGAGGAAGATATTTATATGCAACAGCCAGAGGGGTTTGCAATGCAAGGAAAGGAGAATCAAGTCTGCAAGCTACAGAAAAGCCTATACGGTTTGAAGCAAGCTCCAAGACAGTGGTACAAGAAGTTTGACAACTTCATGTGTAGTTCGGGATACACAAGATGCCAGGCTGATCATTGTTGCTATGTCAAACATTTTGACAACTCCTACATCATTCTACTATTATATGTGGATGATATGTTGATTGCAGGATCCAGCATTGAGGAGATTGACAAGCTGAAACAACAATTGTCAAAACAGTTTGAAATGAAGGATTTGGGAGCTGCTAAACAAATACTTGGCATGAGAATCTTCAGAGATAAAGACAAAGGCGTACTAAAGCTTTCACAAACAGAGTATGTCAAGAAGGTTCTCAGCAGGTTTAGTATGGATAATACTAAACCAGTAAGTACACCACTGGGGAATCATTTCAAGCTCAGCAAAGATCAGTCACCAAAAACTGAGCAAGAATGTGGATACATGGATAAGATTCCATACGCCTCAGCTATCGGCTCTTTGATGTATGCTATGGTCTGTACCAGACCAGACATTGCCCATGCAGTGGGAGTTGTAAGCCGATATATGAGCAATCCTGGAAAGCAGCATTGGGAGGCGGTCAAATGGATCATGAGGTACTTAAAAGGTTCCTCGGAAACTTGTCTCAGTTTCACAGCTGGTGGTTTGAAACTTGAAGGTTTTGTAGATGCTGATCTAGCAGGAGATGTTGATAGCAGAAAGAGCACTACAGGATATGTTTATACTCTAGGAGGTACTGCTGTTTCCTGGAGTTCTACCTTGCAAAAGATCGTTGCTCTTTCAACAACAGAAGCTGAATATGTTGCAGTTTCAGAATCTGCAAAAGAGATAGTATGGTTGCAGAGTTTCCTGAAGGAATTGGGCAAGTTGAATGGAAAAGGTACTTTGTATAGCGACAGTCAAAGTGCAATCTTCCTTGCCAAGAATCCAGCATTTCACTCCAGGACGAAGCATATTCAGATCAAATATCACTTCATCCGACAATTGCTAGACGATGAACAACTGATGCTAGAAAAGGTCTGTGGAAGCAAGAATCCAGCTGACATGTTAACCAAAGGAGTTACACTTGATAAACTGAAGTTGTGTAAAACTTCAGTTGGTCTTCAAGGATAAATGATGATTTCATTGTTTGTCTCCAAGTGGGAGATTGTTAGTTAGTGGAGACAAACAATGTCCCACCATATGCAAGTGGGAATTCCTAATCTCCCACTTGGCACATGGTGGAGGACACAAACGGTGGGCATAAATCAAGGCATGATTTATGCCCCTTCACTCCCATCTTGTATACATATAAGCTCAGTGAAGAGCTGCGTGGGTGAGTGTAAAAAAACACAGAGAGAACAGAAGAGAAGTGAGAACAGCAGAGAGAGCTTGTGTGAGTGGAGTTGAGTCGAGAAGAGTTTTCTCCTCCTCCTTTGTTTGTATTGTTTGTAAGCTTCATTAATACAAACCAGTAGCTCCGTGGAGTAGGCAAGTTGCCGAACCACGTAAATTGTGTGTGTTTGAGTTCTGGAAATAGCCCAACATGCTCCAGGAGGAAGATAGTATCAAGGAGAAGAAGAGGGAGCAGAGAACGCAAGAGTGAAGAACCAAAATACTGCAGCCGTAATCGGCAGAAGAGGAGGAGGCGCCGGGCAAGGGGAGAAGGAGGAAGGCGTAAATCTGTTAGGATATTTCCTGCTCTGATGCCAAGTTAAAGCATTGATTCGACCCTCTCTTCTATTTATACAACTAGGGCAACATATATTAGTTATTGTGTACGATACAACGCATGATAAATCTATAAAAGGAAAGTACAACATTTCCTATATTACAACAAATTCCATAATAAAGATGAAGTATAATTACTTTACTTGGATTCAAAAGAATTTAACAAAAGAATCTGAAGCTAATTGTTGAGTGAGGTAACGTGTGGACGCACCCCAATGTTGAAAATCTGGAAAGCTGATTGGAATATGAGAAAGAGTCGTCAAACTAGTCACCTATCAAGCTGACAAGAGGCGCTCAACAGACAAAGAAACCTAGAGAACAACTGTTTTTAAGATAAGTAGTTGAAGTTGATTGCAATATGAACATGTAAGAACAATGCTATAATATGGGTTTTGAGTTCTAAAATAGATTAAGCAGCATATATAATTAAGTTCTACCTGATTGATAAATCTACAATCCTACTTATTAATTCTACAACCATATTAGTGGTAGAAAAACAAGAAAAGAGAGTAGGATTTACCTTGCAAGCAAGAAAGAAGTTGAACTCAAAACGAGATGATTCAATTCAATCAGAAAAGGAGGCACAGATCATGAGAAAGGTTTGAGAAATTTGGATCAATGGTATACTAAGAGAGATCTCTCTTAGTGGAAGACTAGCTATTAAAGCCATTGCATGCGATTTGGTAGCAACTTTATGTTTTTTTCTTTGGAGAAGTCAATAGAAATTGGCGGTAAACAGCAAGCTTATTTTTAGTCAAAAGAAACAAAAAATCCTTGAGTCTAATGAATTAATGAAGATAGAAACTCCAAAGAACATCACTTGGCCAGAAATAACAGTACTACTCGGGTCAGCTGCTAGCATGGATAAACATACGCTACTTGGGGAAATTCCGCATTTCCTATATCAGCAGGAATAAAGAGAGAGGAACAATCCATTAGGTTAGGGCAGGAAAAAGGGTAGAAAGAAAAAGCAATGCTCTTCCCATTCTTTCTTTTCTATAAAACTATCTCCTTCCTTGCAAGAGAGGGTTCTGGCATTGCTTCCCATCTGGCACACCATAACTTGGCAGCCTGTCTGGCTTTTGCACATGCACAAAGGAGAGAAAAAGATGCTAAGATGACCAATGTCAGTTGTTATATGAGATATGGTTCTCATAAAACTAAAATAAGATGACCAATGTCTACTGAAATTAATTTTGCTAAAGAGAAATTGCAGAAAGATGGTTTCCTTTAATCACGAGCTTGCTTGGAATTGATTTCTATACATGGAAGAAATGCCATTGTGTGTGAAAAAATAAACTGAAGCTGTAAAACAAAGCATATATAATTAAATCAATCATAAGGAACGAGTACATATTCTACATCTTATTATTAAACAACACTAATGGGATTGTAAGTCGAAGATATTTTTTCCTGGCAGATTAGAGATATTTGGCTGATACATGAGTCTTTCCCCCTTTAATAAATAGAAGAGCTTAGGGGACATGCTACAAAAGATACCAAGAGAACCTTCAAAAAGAGGTTCAGTTATCTCTCCATTATAAATGACATATATATTTTTAAGGCCTTCTTAAGATTGTTGTATTATGTGATTGCCTTATGGCCATGATCAAGGTTTGCACGATGTCACCTTCTGTTTGACAACTTTAGGGGGAGTATGACATAGCTTAGTGACTGGAGACAAGAAGAAGGCGACAATTCTCCTTCACGTAAATCTTCATCATTCGTCAAAGAAGATGGATTAGTCAGAATTAATCTGAATTATTAGTTGATGGTTATCATTCTTCGCTCCACTCCTCGATTTCATTTCACAGGAGTTAAAGATTAGGTACCCTTGTGATTGGAGGATTTTTCTTGGGCATCAGATGGAATGGAAGGGATGTCCTTGGCCATTTGGCGTGCAGTGTGAAGGTGGCGCAGCTGTATGTTTTTCAATTACTAAACAGATTTTGGAAAATGGGAGTGTTGTTCATAGGGTGCAGAAAATGACCAATGATATGTGTGTATGAACAGTTGATGATGAACAGTAAAACAGCATTAGTTTTTTAGTATATTAGTTAATCAATTAATAATTAATAAATTTATGCAGTCATCTGATGCAGTAGGTTTTAAAAAAATTATTTTTCCTTAATTATTGTTTTCTAGTTTATTGAAGGTTTATTATCCTTTTCTTTATTTTCAGGTTTTCTAATTGTTTATGTTAGGTTTTTGAGCTTATTTAAACAATTATAAACCTTTTAAGAATTAGAGTTTCTGCGTGAATAATTCTTTTGAAAATTTTATGTTCTTCTACTCATTATTTTTTAATGTAGTTTCAGTTTACATCAGCTTTAGATAATTTTAGAGCTCTACATCATCATCATGCTTTAAAATTTTCCTACAAATGGAGGAAGCAAAAAAATCAAGAAAGAAATATAACATCAAGAATCCTGCGAATTCTCCATATCTGGTCATTATATTTTACCCAAGCATGATAATATTATTAACTTTTATTATCCGTATTTATCCACAGCATTATCAAACATGATTAACTCTTCCTTTGCCAGAAATTAACTGAAGGGAAGTTGTAGGATTCGATCCTGTTTATTTGAAGAAAGCTGCACTGCACGGCTTAGTTCTAAGGGAAGCGATAACTACAAAATCACTGGAAATGTGACCCCAAAGCAAGAATCTTCTAGTTCTGGACATATATTTACCAGTAAATCAAGGATATTGCAGGTGAATCCCCTCCTGAGTACACAAACACATGATTACTAAGCACAGGAAACGAGTTAAGAGGTGTTGATGATGGAAAAATGAAATATTGTCTGAATTATGATATAAATAACAGCGAGAGAGTTTTTTATATTGATAGGTAGAAGATGATACTGAAAGGCTATTAAAAATTGAAAGTTCTGAGCAATTAAACAATAATTTGTCATAATAAGACAGACAGGGATATACCATAAATAGATAACATAAATGGTCTAATATATATTTTTATGGATTAGTGAACATGATAAAGCTCAAAAAGAGAGATATGGTTGTACTGATAATAAAAAAAAACTATAACTTAATTTGGATTCAATCGTTTAAATCAAATTCAAATTTTTACTTGATGTTTCTGGATTTTTATGTTTAGTTTTGGATTTTCTTTTCTTTTTCTCTTTGTTTAGGGATTTTAATTTTATTACCTTATAAAGATTGGTTTATGATATATTTAAGTAACTATAAGCCTTTTAAAGCGACAGGTTGCATTAGACTTTTATTTGAGAGTGAGACTACTAATTTACGACCCTTTTTGTTTATAAGATGTTAAGAAATAAAGGAAAAATGAATTTAAATATAAAATGTACGTGATGGTGTCATTTAAAACAAAGTCTGAGAGAAAAGCTTCCCACATAGCTTATAAACCCCCAAATAAACATAGGATCGTAGAAAAAGAAAAAAAAAGACCTTGATGAGTAATGGAGACTCAATATAAAAAAAAATAAATAAATAGTAGAAATAATAACAAATACAATATGTAAGGGAGAGAATACTCTCCATATATAAATTTAAAGGTATGGTGGAAGTCAAAATGAGGGTTACAAATTTTGGATTAAAATTTGTAATGTTAGCGAAAACGAAGAAGAGTCTCAACAGATAAAAGGATTATTTTTTATAAATCAATGATGGATGTGGTAATATTGAATTTATTGAGTATAAATTAAGGGGAAATGTTATGAGAATCTAAGTAAATAAAGTAATGCATGAAATTCAGATGTTAGCGTAAAAGACACTAATTGTTTAGTTTTATGTTAGTGATGATATATCTCAATCCGACCGTTGGATCGGACTGAAATTTTATAAGAGATCTCCAGACTTATTGTTTTATCTTATGTTAAAATTTCATGTCAATAAGAGTTTGAGAAGGTTTTACGAGAGTACTCAAAATCGGGTAAATTGGGAAGGCTTTATGAGAACATGACACAAGGGACATTAATAAGGGCATTTTGGTAATTTTATATAAAACAATATTCCCTTCTCCTCCTTTAAAGACAGCCCACGTCCTCTGCAAAGGTAGAAAACAGGAGGGAGACCATTTTTCTCCCATTTTCTTCATCTATTCTCCATTTCTTCAAGCTAAATCAAAAGGGAGTGTTCTTGGGAGAATTATATCCAAGAAAACAAATCAAATGGCTATACTTAGAGAGTTATAAAGCTTGGGAAAAACAAAGAGCAGAAGCTGGAACTTGAAAGAGGAGGACATGAGTTTTGTAGATTTTTGCAAGAACTCATTGAAATAAGTTAAAGTAACAAAGGTAAGGAACATACCCTCAAGTAATTTCATATTTCTCTCTTGTTCTTGCATGAGGAGAAGAAAACCTCCAAGTTTAAAATTCTAGGGTTCATGTAAATATTTTGGGGGAATAATTATTCTTGTGAATTTCAAGATTAATTGCATGATAATGGCTGGATTTGCAGAAAAATAGAAGGAATAAGTTGATTTGAAACTATGGGTTTTGGGATGGCAACAAGCCAAGAACTTCGGCAACCATATCTTGGCTTTCCACCGTTGGATTAGGTTTCTTTTTGGATATATTATTATGCTCAATGTCACCTACATTCTGACTAGAGGGATTGTAAATAGCAGGCTTCGTTTAAGGGCTGTCACCGGAGGAACATTTCTGGAAAATCACCCTTCAAGACAGCCTCGTTTGTCGGTTGTTATATCATCTTTTTACCGTTGGATTGGTCTGTATTGTGGATATGTTGTTCATCCAGATGTTATATAAATTCAAAATGGTTAAGATCGGAAAGAACCACTCCTACCAGAAATTGTACTTCCTGAATAGTTGGTCTCCAATTTTCAGGTCAGTTTGGTATTGTTCTGATATAGGAAGATTTAACCATTGGATGTATGTTAATTTTGGATATGTTATTCTAATGATGATGATGTATAATTCCACCGTTTGGATTTATTGAATTCTAAATTTACAGAATGATGTTTTAAATTTGGTTTGAGAAATATTGAATGAGAATATGATGTTTAACATAAAAAGTATGTTTTGGGACTAAGGATAATTGTAATGGGTTTAATGATGATGGAAGTGTTTGGGAATTGTTTGTGTTGTGTTTGGGTCATGTTTGATGTGTTGATAAGTGATGGTATAGTTAAATTCTATAAAAAAAAAATAGTTGTGGATTAATACTTTGGTTGTGTTGGAATGGGAAACATGATATGGGAAAGTATGTTGGGATAAATTGAAACAAACTTTGGAAAATTAACCCCTATTATGGCTGGCCATGTTAGTTAAATAAGCGCTGAAATGTTTGGTAAATTACGTGTCTTGATGAAGAAATGAATGAGAAATCATGGTAAGGGATGTTGTAAATTGAATTATGATATAAGGAATCATTTTGAGTATGCTTTGAAAAATAAAACAAAAATTAGCACGTGTAGTCATTGCTGGAATTTAAGTTAAATTACATTGTTTGGTGATAGATTAAATATCTTGGGACATTAGAAAAATATCGGTAACCAAAAGTCATAACCTTTGGACATTGAAAATCATTGATGAAGAATCAAGTTAAATGGACGTTAAATGCTAATGTAAATGAATGTAAATTTAATGAAATGAAGTGATAAATAAAAAAGAGTTTATCCATGAACTTGTTACGAAACTAAATGGGTATGTGAATTAATAAATTTGATGAATGGATCAGAAAGACTTGAGTACTGATTCGGGATGTTCAATTGGAATGTAGGAGAAGCATTCAGAGTAGTACATGACTTCTCGAGAACATGTATAACAGGAGTTCAAGGTAAGGGTCGCCCCCTTGCTTCTTTAAATCATTTAAATTCTTGCAATGCTAGTATGTGATAGACATTATGCATATTTTGTACTATTGTGTATCATGAGAATTATTGCTATGTGAACATTGCCTACGGGTAGTATAAATATTGTTGCGTGGAAGTTACCAACAAGTAGGAGAAATATTATTATTGTGTGAACGTTGCCAATTAGTAAGAAATGTTATTGTTATGTGAATATTGCTCACAAGAAGGAGAAATACTATTATTATTATGTGAATGTTGCCAATGAGTAGGAAATATTATTATTGTGTAAATGTTGCCAACAAGTAGGAAATACTATTATTATGTAAATGTCATCAACAGGCAGGAAATATTATCGTTGTGAGTGTTGCTGATGAGAAGGGGAATATTATTATTTTGAAAACATTGCCTACGGGCAGGAAAAATATTATCGTGAAAATATTGCCTATGAGTATGAAAATAAAAAAATAAAAATAAATAAATACTATTTTCATGGGAATGATTGATAAGATTTGCTTTGGTTAATGACATCCAAGTTGGGATGACCGGGAATGATTGATGAGATTAACCTCGGCTAATTATTTTCGTGTTAAGATGACCGGGAATGATTCATAAGAAGTAGCTTTACATTCGTGTTAGGATGTCTAGGAATAATTCATAAGAGTAACTTTGCATTCGTGTTAAGATGACCGGGAATTATTCATAAGAAGTAGCTTTACATTCGTGTTAGGATGTCTAGGAATGATTCATAAGAGTAACTTTGCATTCGTGTTGGGATGACCAGGAATAATTGATGAGATTAGTTTGACTAATAATAATACTCACGTTGAAATAACTGGGTCTAAATCAAGTAGTCAACTCCAGGCAAAGAGTTTAACTGATATAAATGAGCATCCAATTACAAAAATTAAGAATGTCTAAAATGATTCACGATGATCACCAGAAATTGGTTTTGAAAAATTAATGAATTCTTATAGAATATGTGGATTAGGATATATGTTAATTATATGCATGGCTTTAAATATTTAGATCTTATTTCTTATGTTTTGTATGCTCATATAAATTAATGTTGAATAGGATTTTCTCGCACCCAAGACGCCTAATAATCTTCGAGGACATTACTTTTACTAAAATTATGTAATATAAGCTAATTAATGGTAGTTATAGCAAAACATTCATTACATGTAGAATCTTGTAAAAATAAATGGAATTTACAATGCATGTTATGTATATTATACCTGTTTTATAAAGACAATATACTTAATTTAATTTGTATATGTATTCATTGAGAAAAACCTTTCCGTGCTTCTTTTCAATAAATATTAATCATGCAAATGTGAGTAATTAATTGTGTGTGATGGTTGATAAGATACAATAGAAAGAATAATTAGTGCGATGAATTTACGATCCAGGATCGGATCGGGAATTGCTATGAAGGGTGTTGTATGAAAAGATGTTTATAAAGGGTTAATGTATATTCGATGATTAATATCGGAACGTTAAAATAAAAAAAAATGCCCAATTTTTTTTAAGTACCAAATTATAGGAATTAATTATAAATACTTACGAAATCGTCAGCGTTGCATAGCTTAGCCTTCATTCTTCTCCACCACTGGGATGGGTCCATATCAGTCTGTGCTGTCAACTAGTTACTGCCCATCAGTCAAGGAAGAAGGATGTAAGCAGAGAGAAAGATGAGAATTGCAGAATTAAAGTCACGTCTGATCTGTATAAAACTATGAACACATTCTTTTAATATTCAACCCCAAATATTTTATCAGTTGGAGAGAGTGGAATCTGATAACCATTTCCTGAACACCAAATTCATTGATCCTTTTTCACCAGGAGCTTGAACATATGAAAAAATTCAGTTCATGGAATTTGAGGACGAAATTATTATTACAATTCAAAGCTAAATGAAAAATCTAACTATATATATATATATATATATATAGAGAGAGAGAGAGAGAGGGGTGGGCGGGGGGGGGGGGGGGGGGGGGTGGGGCATAGACCTACAAATACAGAAAATTTGATAAGTTACAAGAAATAGAAGATCGACCATGCTAATACTGAGGATGATGGTTCTTTGGCGAGCAATCTCTGCAACAGAGCAAAAGGCAAGAATGAAGTGTGTCAAAACAGTACTTGACAGGATCATTGGAAATCAAAGATGCAAGTATCTAGAGTATGTTACTTCATTTTGGAATTCCCTTTGATGATTTGAAAAAATACAGATGATTTGCCATTATCATCTTATGTCAAGTTTATCAGAAGAAGAGTATCTGTGGAATGAAAGCAAGCACTCGATCCCATCAGAAGCCCTAACTGAAATGACCTTCAGTTCAGCTGCACACTCCAGCGACTGTTAAACCGAGTCACGGATCAACGCAGTGTTTCAAACTATAATATGTATTATAAAAAATATGAAAAATAATTTTTTAAAAAATAAGATGAGATCAATAAAGGTTCACTCAAAGTCTCGGTGCAATCAAATTAAATGAAATTGAATAATGTTAGAAAGCCCATCAAATTAAAATAAAAAACTCATTAGACATGATATAGCGAAAATATCACTTATTTAATAATTATTTACAGCATTTGCCACTATATTGATTTCAATTAATTGTTGGGTGATTTGTTTGGGTTTCTAGTGTCATCGATCCTAATACTAAAATATGAATCATTTAAAAGAAAAATATAATTTTTTTTAAATAAACCTAAATTTGTAGGAAACTAAGAACAAGTAAGAAGTCATATATTATTCAACTAAGAATATGATAGAATAATGACCCACCATGATTAAAAATGGTTAAACTGAATTTATAACTATTTATTCTAATAAAACCAATTACCAAATCCACCTATCATCGCCGGCATAAGTGAAAAGTGTATTGTCGAGCCACATTAGAATATCGACTTTTCTGATATCAGTGTCTCAGTTCTCCACTCGGATTCGGAAAATAAACAGAAAGGCAATTAAGAAACTTGGTCGGTCCAACCTCTCGGCATCCAATCCGATGTCGACTTTGAGATCCGATCTTGGATCATTCTGAGATAGTTTCCATTTAGTGAGGAATTGGTTTGATGGCCGCCTTTCTTTCCCTTTGAGGGGAATTGGTACGCTTTAGCCCCCAGTTTTCCTGGATTTGGCATCTTGTTGCCCTTGACTTAGTTTCCGGTGCGAAATGAATAGGATATATATGAGTAATTCAAAGGAGAAATAGAAAGATTTTTTAGTAGAAAGCGAAACCGAGAAATCTGGTCTAATAGGTCAATTTAGTTATCTATTAATCTAAAATTTGGTTGTGCAAAATTTAAAATTAAATATTATTCAATTTTATTATTCATTTTTCTTTTTTGATTTAAGTATTCGACATTATGTTTTTTTTTTAGGATTAGTTTTGTAATTATCATCAATTTATTTTGGATCTTTTACATTGAATAATTAATTTTTTATGGAGGACGTTTTAATCTTTTTACATTGAATATTTAATGTTTTATTCCAAAAAGCTATCGACACATGCTCTTCACATGCCAACGTGTGGAGGACATCCACATCATTTGGATGGGCCATGAGGCACCTCTTGGTGGCCAAACTTGCCCTTGCGTTGTGTTGGTGGAAGTGTTGTTATGTTCTCTTTCTCATTGTGCAACAGGTGATGGTGGATGATTGGTAGTTTATCGTCGATGGTCATCTCATTTTCCCCTTATTTTTTCTCTCCTATCCAAAAAAATACATGTTAATCCTCTTTTTATATATTTCAATTTTGATCCTTATTATTTTGATCTATGATTTTTGTTTATGGCCTTTTAATAAAAGTTTTGTTTGTTTTCAATTTAGTTCTTCAATTAGAATTTGTCATATATTATTTCTTCCAATTCAGTCCTTATTTTTTTTTCCTTGGCCTTTTTGTTTAATTTTTATTGGTTTTCAATTTTATCTTTCAATAAAAGTTTATGGTGTATTATTTTTCTCAATTTGGCCATCATTCTCTTGATTTTCTTTCTTTTTGTTAAAGTTGTTTTTCCTTTCAATTTAACCCTTTAATAAAAAAAAAATTGGTTGCCCTTTAATTCATTTTTTATTTTGATTTTCACTCTCATTCTTTTATCTTTCAATCAAAGTTTATGGTGTATTATTTTTTTCAATTTGGCCCTCATTCTCTTGATTTTCTTTCTTTTTGTTAAAGTTGTTTTTCCTTTCAATTTAACCCTTCAATCAAAAAAATTTGGTTGCCCTTTAATTCATTTTTTATTTTGATTTTCACTCTCATTCTTTTATCCTTCAATCAAAGTTTATAGTGTATTATTTTTTTCAATTTGGCCCTCATTCTCTTGATTTTCTTTCTTTTTGTTAAAGTTGTTTTTCCTTTAAATTTAACCCTTCAATCAAAAAAATTTGGTTGCCCTTTAATTCATTTTTTATTTTGATTTTCACTCTCATTATTTTATCCTTCAATCAAAGTTTATGGTGTATTATTTTTTTCAATTTGGCCCTCATTCTCTTGATTTTCTTTCTTTTTGTTAAAGTTGTTTTTCCTTTCAATTTAACCCTTCAATAAAAAAAAAAATTGGTTGCCCTTTAATTCATTTTTTATTTTGATTTTCACTCTCAATCTTTTAACTATGATTTTTTTGTTTTAGATCATTTTGTTTAATTGATTTTTTTCCTAACTTCATCCTTCAACGTTTGATTTATTAGAGTTTGAAAAGTTAATGCAAGTCAACATCCTCTCTTTTTTTCCATTTCCTTTTTTTGATTTAATTGTTCGACATTTTGTTTTTCTTAAACAAAACAAATTGATTTTGTGGTTATCATCAATTTCTTTTCTATTGGGTTATCCTGATCTCATATCTTAAGTCACGGGTTTTGCAAGGATTTTTTTGAATTAAGGTTTTTCTAAAAACAATTATGTGTATTGTTTTTTTCAATTATCTTCATTCATCTATAAAATAAAAATATTTATTTTTAGATAATATTTATAATATTTGCATCATTGCATAATATTTTTTTTCTTTTATTTTATTCAATTAGTTTAGTGTGTGTCTATTTTTATTATTGTTTCATTAAATAAATAAATAAATTCAGTAAATAAAACTGAGTAAATGTTTCATGTTACAAGATCAAATCCCTTTGATCCATATTTATGTCTCAATTTTTTCTATTTCACTTTTAGTTATTGTTAATAATTGTTTTCATTTATTTATACATATGATTATCTAATTATCCATTTATGTAATTTATAGTGTTTGGCTATGTCAAGAAAAATAAGCTGGAAAATAAATTGTTAATATATTTTTTCAAGTTTATTAAAATAATGAGGAACAAATCTTAGAAATTAAAAAGTTGAATGAGAATAAAATTAAAAAAAAATTAATTTCATAAATTATCTCAAATAAAATAAGTAAAAATTAAAATAATAGAGATAAAAAAGTTGAAAGATGATGAAATTAAATTTTTTTTTTGACAATTTCATAAATTATTTCAAAAAAATAGATAACAACCAAAAGAATGAGAATCAAATCTGATAGATAAAAAATTTCAATCAAGAAAATGTTAAGAGAAAAGCAAATAACAATCATAAAAATGAGGATCAAAGTTGATATAAAAATAAAATTAAATCAAAATTTAAGGGATAAAATTGAAAAACAAATTCAAAATAAAATATATAGCAATCAAAATTTTGAGGACCAAATTTAATATAATCATTAAATAACATGACATTTATAATTTTTTTATAACTTTTAGGAAGTGTTTTCGGTCCAAAATAAAAGGAAAACACTTTCTTGAAAACCAAACCAAATTTTTCTTTGACTAAAAAGTGTTTTCTGTTTGACAATTTTTCTAATGACAAACAAATACGTGAAAGTTTGAAAAGTAATGTTTTTTAAATCATTTTTCATAAAACAAACAGGTACTTAATTTTGCTATTTGTTGAGGAAGTTAACGTGTGTACCAACCCCAATGTTGAAGCCTTGAAAAAGCTCATCGAAAAAGGAAGCACAAGAACATAAGAGTGAAAATTCTAACTACTCACCTATCAAGCTAACCTCCCCTGAGTTTTCAGGATTGCCTTCTGAACAAGGATTCTAAAAACGAGGAAAAGGAAGCTATGATTTCAATTAAGTGTATAAGGTTGAAAACTTAGCAATATAATCTTTATTTAATTGTCAGATTTAATTAATTTTGTGTCAAAAAGATTAAATTTTTTGGGTTATTGTATGTGTTTTTGCACATGCTTTACTTTTTATGGACAAAACCTATCCTCAATAACAAGTGATCGCAAGTCAGAGATGTCTGAGTCTCAGAATTTGGAGGAAGTGTTAATTTATTGTAATTAAGATATTAAAGACCAGAATTGATATAGAGCTGCAAGAAATTTAAAACAATAAGAAGACGAGATCATATCCTGTCTCAAAGTCTTCGACACATTCCACTAAAAAATATATAGTCCTTAAAACAAAACACTACCATTTTTTTAGATAAGAAAATATACCGTTCCTAAGCACTCTTGTCTGAGGAATTCTATTGCTGTTTAATTTGGAAAATACCACACATAATACGAAAAGGAAAGGCAGAAGACACATCTTAATTGGATTAGCTTTCTGCTGACGAGCATATGTATACTGCATTGTCGAATAAATGCATTGCCAGGCAGCACCAACCAATCCAAAATACACAACAAAAGTGCCAACAGCCTCTCCAGGTGCGGAAGGACTGGTCGATCGGCGATGGAAACAGGGCAATAGGCTCATTATTTTCTTTCGTGCCATGTAAAGGATCAGTTCAGCAGTAGCAAGAAGCAGAGCTACATATGCCAACACCATGCCAATTAATGCATAACTCAGCTGGTCAGAAACTGCAGATGCAAACTCTAGAATTAAGTTCGTCATCAGCAAAGTCCATCCTGATTTTTCCTATATAAGAAAGTAGGGAGTTATAAACAAGGAAGTCAACGAAACTTCACCAATTCTTAAAAGCATTGTTTTCATAGTTCTTACTCCTGGGCGTGAACTTTCTCCAGCATCCAGCAGCTTCTCCGCTACTTCTCCAGTCCCGTTCTCTCTATCACTCATATTGACATCAATTGCAATAGTGACCTCGTTATTTCTTGAGCCTGCTACAGTTTTACGTTTTCTTCCTGGAGTGCCATCAAGTGTAGCTAGAAAGGCTATTTCTTGAACCTCTTCTGGAACGTCTTTACAGATTTTAACACCACGCCCTCTCTGTCCTGATAAATGCAATTTGATCCTCGTAACGGAAGTGCTCTTGGCAAATTCATGCCCACAAAACTTACACTTCTTGCTACTACCATTCATATCTTCAACATGATTCCAAAAAGGATCCTTTGGTCGACTCATTTTGTCCTATAGGGAAAAAAGGGTCAAAATATTGGATAAAAATGAATGGAAGTTACATTAATTGGAAAAGGAAAGATTGAAACTGAGAAACATTTTCAACAATTAGAGAAGCCCTTGAACAGGAATATAGCATGGCAATTACAACATTTATGCCTGCAGTAACAAGATGATAAGAAATTATGTAATTATTGTTGTATTAAGCAAATGGAACAGATTGATTTTAAGAGTTACAATAATTTGTTACATTAATCGAACCATTTTCATCCTCTTTCTTCTTTGGTCCTGTAGATACAATTAAATATTGAATAAAAAGTGGATTTTAAAGCAATCTTCAGAAAAAAGAGACTGCCAAGCAATCTTAAACAAAAATTTTGAAGTTGTTCTCCTTGTTTTTATGATAAGTAGTTGAAGTTGATAGCAAAATGAACATTTATTAAGAACAAAAATATAATATGAGTTGGGTTCTGTCGTTGATTAAGCAACATATATAATTAAGGTCTACTTGATCAATCAAGAATCCTACTTACAAATTCTACAACCAAATGAGCACTTTTATTTGAAAGAATCAAAACAAATACGTGTAGAAAAAAAATAGTGGTTAAAATATACAAAAAAAAAAAAATAAGGATCGAAAGTAAAATTTACCATGACTGATGGGTTCTCTTTGCGTATTTGGATGGCCATATCTCTAATCAAGTCATGCATCTTGATAGCATTACCATCATCAATTCTATCCAATAAGCAGACACCTTCAAGTCTATTAAGCATTTTGTGACCCTTGTCAAGTGCTTCTTGCCTGCTCTCCATTCTTTCAATTATTCCCACATTGATCAAATTACTTATCAACTCTTCCCTTTCAATCACTTGACCTTCAGGAAATAATGCACAGTATAACAGACATTGTTGTAGAGCTAAATCGTGTAACCGATCATAACTAAACCTCAATATCCGGAATACCTCATCCATGTCACTATATTTTGATTCTTTCAATTCCTTCAATGTATTTTTCCACTCATCTAGGTCATCCACTCCCGTCAAGTTTCCTGCCATTGTAGTAATTGCAATTGGCAAACCGGCACATTCCTTTGCAACATCTTTTGCGATGCGTTCCACTTCTAGAGAAAGTGGAATGTCATATCCAAGTTTATCCATGAACAAAGTCCAAGTTTCTGTCTCCGAAAATGGCTTCACTTTTATTTTGTGTTTGCTACCCATCTGCTGACAAATGATTTTTAGTCGAGTTGTAAAAATCAACTTGCATCCTTTTAATGGGATAGGAATTCCCACTTTGTGTAGATCAAAAGACTCCCACAGATCATCTAAAATGAGAATCCATTTTTGTTTGTTCACTAGTTTTTCTGACAATTTCACAGCTCTTGGTTGGATTTCATATTCGCTTGAAAGATCTAAATGTAGAAGTCTAGCAATTTTATTCTGCAATTTATAAATACTGAAATCTTGAGACACGGTCACCCAGTAAACATGATGTAAAATGTCTGGTCTTTCTAGAAGCTCCTTGTAGATACGTTCCAGCATTGTCGTTTTACCGACCCCTCCCATCCCCCAGATACCAATGGTTGAGACTTCATCATCCATTAACCAAGAACGTATCACATTTGTATTCTCTTCAAATGCTCCTGCACCAGGCTGTGCTACTCCTCCAGCCCCGTTCACTGTATTATCCTTCATTAAAAAATTATAGATCTCAACCTCATTCATATCTGGTGCATCTCCTGCCAAATTGTCAGCTTCGTTGTTTTGTTCGTGTGGACTGGTTGAAATGGCATTATCAATATCATTGCCTCCAGATGGGCTTGCACCTACGTTGGTCTGCACTAATCTTTCTGTTGCTTCTCTTCTACTATCATGGTCATCAACCGTGTGTCTCCAATGAGAGACACTTCCGTCAACATGCTGAATACATCTTTCACCAGTGTTTTCCATGCCATTTGCCACTTTTAAATGTGAACAAATTCTCTCTTCCCCCAAACCTTGCTCCATGCCCTGAACTCCCATTTGTATCTTTGCAACATCTGCTACCAAATTGTCAGCTACATTGCTTTGTTGCAACACTTGAACGGCTTGTTTAATCCTCAGCTTGCTCTGGAGTGCATCACCTCTCAGTCCAGTCATGCTTAATATGTCGTTTGCTGCTTCTGCGTGTGAAGAAATCCTCTCTTCCCCTACTCCGTGTTCCAAACCCTGAACTTCTGTTTGTACCGTTCCAATATCTCCTCCCATATTTTCCATCTCAATGTTTTGTTCTTGTGGACTAGTGCTTCTGCTTCTGCATCACCAACTCTTTTGTTTGATTGATGTTTATGTGCATGTACCATGCACATATATATACAGTTATTCACTGGTTATAGAAGTACAGTGTGGGTAGGACTTTGTATGAAGCTAGACTTTATCTTTAAATAGAATTACACTAAAACAGAGTTACATCAGGTTTTAAACAGCAGAAGTGTAGGTGACGGATTCTCTTGAGTTTCTAGGATTAGCAGTATGATATGAATTATATTATACTAACAATATCAAACATCACCTAAAATTATTATATTAATCTCTTTGATGTTAAATCTTTTATTTGAGAATAATCTTAATGGTGAGTTAAATCTTTCATTAGAAAATAATCTTAATGTTTCGTCGTAAACATTATGGCTTACAAGCATTGTTCGTTTTATAGTTAAATTAGTGCCTAAAAGCTTAAAGCAACAATTCATCTCAAAATACTAAAATTATATTTGTTATTCTTCGCAATCACTTTCAAGTATTAAATTAACATTTCTTATGTATAAATTAAAAATATCCTATTTATATTAAACCTCAATTAATATTCATACAAAAATCTATAGTCTAATTGATATTTTTATATTATATGGTTATATATAAAATTTTTTTGAATATAAGTGTTTCAATTAATATTTATGCTACACGATTTCTATTTTAACTCTTAATAAATCTACTCAACAATTTAACAAATACTTTAAAACAATCCGTGAATTTTATGGAAAAATTAACTATTAATCACAAAAATAAGAAGAAAAAAAATTATGTTAAAAAAAAAAGGAAAGAAGGAACTGCCATTACCACCGTTTTTTATTTGTATAAAAGTTGCTTTACTAATTTAATTTAGATTTTATTTTTTCATTATAACAAAAAAAACTAAAATGGATCAGTGTATTATTTATTGTTCACCCTTTTATTGTTCATATAGACAAATATTATTATGGATTGGAGTAGTGTAATGATGTAATTGTCCTTGCCAAAAAAACTTGTTAAGCATGCAATTAGGAGTGAGATTGTCTTTTTCATGGGATACATTTGACATTAAAAGAATGATTGATAACAACATGGTCCATTCAGGTTTTTTGGGCTATAGTGTGTGTGTGTGTTGTGTATATATATATATATATTGAATTTCCTAGCATAAAATTTTAAGCTTTGGATTGGAGGATTCTTTAGTTTTTTTATATATAAAAAAATAAATAGTGAAGATACACTCATGACCCTAGGGAATATGCATGTGTTAAGGGATTTTACCATCCTTTTATTTTATTGAAAGAGTTTAAATACAAAATTACCCTTGTGTTTAAAAAATCAAGGCTACATGTAGAGGTGTTTTTATCATTTTTATATAGTTGTCAGACTCAAGCCCTTAGGTCTGGCATGCTGAAGATAATTAAGTTTTATTGTAGAGGTGTTTTAAGAGCTTGATTGAGTTTTTAACAAGTTAATTAAGTGCCATGTGAATTAGCTTGGTCAAATGAGTGACTCTGAGCAAACTCCATCATAGCTGGAGTTAAAACCTAGACCATGCAACACCTCGTAGCTATAGAAAATTCTTTAAATACCGGTGCATCATGACTTCCTATAATGAAAATACTTCATTAAATAATATGCAAAAATTACCATCTTGGTGATACTGTATTACTTGGAAGAATCAATTAGCAATAAGAACAAAATGGTAAAGAAAAGAAGGATTTATAGTTTACCTGTAAAAAGTGATTTTCCAAGCGTCTAGTTACTGGGTTGCTTAAGGAATCAGCAAAGAACAGAAGTCCGAGAGAGAAGAATGGTTTAGAAAAGTTGGGCAGGGAAGGAGAGGAATTAATTAAAGAATGGTCCTAGAATATATATATCTATATATACACGTTACCGCGTCGCACAACAAAAGCTATAGAAAGCGGACCTCATCATGTTTGCGCGTCGTCTAGCGAAAGCGAATGAAAGAATTAGAGTTATTCAAGCTCTGAAATTAAAATTATAGCTGTAAACTGTAATGAAAAAAGAAGAAAAGATTTTAATAAATTCTTGAATAACTAATTTGTTCTAAAAATAACATACTAAACTATTTACATATTAACTAAACCGACCTTACTAATTAAAACTAAACTAAATTACACTAAACTAAATTAAAAAATTAAAAAAATATTCAACAACAACTTCTAGATTAGCATGTTTGGAAGCGTGGTTGCGATTGTTTTTCAAAATGTTTTTCACTCAGAAATATATTAAAAAAATATTTTTTTATTTTTTAAAAATTATTTTTGACATCAGCGCATTAAAATGATCTAAAAACACCAAAAAAAATTAATGTGAAGCAAAAAAAATATTTCAAATTTTTTAAAAAACGTTTTTAAAACACAAAAACAAACCGGACCTAAATTGCACAGCAATCTAAACTTTGATTGAGTTTCTTGAATTTTGTCTAATCTAACTATGGGTTAAAAACTATATTTATTCTTGTAACACAAATATTTTCCTCAATTTAAACTTGTTAATATATTCCATGCCAATCGGTACCTTTTGAGTGTATGGAATAGTGATCAAATTGATTTTTAAAGTTTTTTTTAAAATAATATATTTTTATATTTTTTTAAATTTATTTTTGATATTAACAAAGTATAAAATAAATTAAATTTTAAACAAAAAAATTTAAAAATCAAGGTTTTACAAGTTTCGAAACACCATGGAGGTAATCGAAATTCAATTATTTCAAATATTATTATGATTTTGAAAGCAGATCTGGAGGGACCCATCCATGACAATGAGGAAATAAAAAAAGAAGCACGTCCTCCCACCTAAGAGCATATCCAATGGCTAAATGGAAAGTTAAATATTAAAAAATATTATTTTAACTCCTTCATACGTATCTTACATACTTTAAAGCAAGTGCGTTAAATTTTTTTTTCTATTAATGTTATTTTTATATATCTCTTAAAAAAATTAAAATTAGAGAATCATCAAAAAAATAAACTAATTAAATATAATCATGTAAAAAAAATATCAAACTTATTAAAATAAAATAAAATACTTGTTTATCCCACTCTAATGAGGAAATAAAAAGGAAACATGTACTCGCACCTCATAGCATCTCTAATAGTTGTGCTGCATCTCCAACCGGTATGCTAAATAAAAAGTTAAATATTTAAAAAATATTATTTTGACTCTTTCATGTTTATTTTATATATTTTAAAAAAATATTAAACAAAATTCTAAAATATCTTTTCTCTGTCCCACAAATGTTATTTGTACATATCTCTTAAAAAAGCCAAAACCAACAAAGTAGGGGCCACAAAAAAATAAACCAATTAAATATAGCCATGTGAAAAAAAAAATATCAAACTTATTAAGAAAAAATAAAATACTTATTTATCCCACTCCAATAAGAAAATAAAAAAGAAACATGTACTCCCACCTCAGCGCATCTCCAACGGTTGTGCTGCATCTCCAACAAGCATGCTAAATAAAAAGTTAAATATTAAAAAAATATTATTTTAACTCTTTCATGTTTGTTTTATATACTTTAAATAAAATATTAAACAAAATGAGAAAAATATCTCTCCCACAAATTATATTCTTTAGCTTGGAGAAGGGATATGCTTTCTTGCAAATATTTCCTTAGCTGGTCAGTCAACAAGGTTTTTCTATTCATGTGCTTTACTTTTCGTCTCATTGCTTGATGTTTTTTTTTTGCATTTGTTTATGTGCACTTGTCGCTCGGGATCATATGAGTATTCAAGGAAAAAACAGAAGGGATCATATGTGTTTAGCAGTGTAATTGCAGTTGTTTTTTTAAAAAAAATTTACTCGAAAATGTATCAAAATAATATTTTTTTTATTTTTTAAAAATTATTTTTAACATCAACGCATTAAAATAATTTAAAAACATAAAAAAAATTAATTTAAAGCAAAGAAAAAAAAATTCAAATTTTTTCAAAAGTGTTTTTGAAACACAAAAAAACAAGGACTCCTGTGTATTTTTATATTTTTAAAATGCTTATGAAAAAAATATTTTTTTATTTTAAATTAATGTCTTTATATATTTTTATATTATTTTGATATGATTTTTCTAAAACCAATCTAGTTATATTTTCATAATCTAGTTATATTTTATCAGTAAAACTGTACTAGTGTTCTAAAAAGATTCATTGAGTTGTAATATTGGGTACTGAACATAAACCAACAAAAAAACAAATATTTTTTAATTATTTTTTCATGAGGACCAATTAAAAAAACTGATTTATGAATGGGTATGATGGAAATATAATTAAAAGTAAGCTTCTTTTTTTTTGGCTTCATATAAATTTTAGCGCTCAAGATTATGAAATACACACGCGCACATATTAAAAAAAATATAATAGAGATACAACGGAATCCAAGCGTTGTTTTGGCTTTATAAAAACTTCAACATATAGCGATATATAAAGAGAGAGAGAAAGAGAAGCCCAGAATCTTAATTTGCATGAACACCACTCAGCTATAGAAAATCTTTTAACTCTGAAGGGATTGTCAAGTTTTAGATTTGTTCCGTAAAGATTACTAGTTCAAGTCTCATAAACATCAGGGTTTATATGATCATTAACTTTAGGGGTCGTGAAATTAGTCGAAATACACGTAAACTGACCCGAATAACTAGCATGCTGTGTTGCTTGGAAGAATACTGGTGGATCATGACTTCCTGCGATGAGAAAACTTAGTTAAATAATATGCAAAAATTACCATCTTGGTGATTTAATAACCAGCATGCTGTGTTGCTTGGAAGAATCCATGGCAATGAAGAACAAAATGGTAAGGAAAAGGAGGATTTATTTATTAATCCCTAAGCGATCAGAAACGAATAAAAAACTAATAGCACAGAAGAAAGAATGGCCCCAGAAAATATTTAAAATAGAGGCGAATGAATCTTCTTCTTCTTCTTCTTCTTCTTCTTCTTCTTTTCTTTTGAAACATTAGTCAGCATTAGTCAATCACGTTAACGCGTCATGTAGCCAAAGCAAAAGAATTCGATGGGTTATTGTATTGTTGAGCAACTGTGGATGAAAGGCACTCTCTTTTTGTATTTTATTAAAAGTGTTTTTTTAAAAAAAATTATTATTTTTTATTTTTTAATGTACTAATATCAAAAATAAAATTTTAAAATAAATAAAATATTATTTTGATCATTTCTAAATAAAAAACCACTCTAAAAAAATAACTATTATCATAATATCAAACTTGTTTGGGTTGATACCAAACAAGTCTAGGTTTCTGGTGTAGTTTTTTTTAGGGTATGTTTCGAAGTGTGATTGCGGTTGTTTTTTAAAGTGTTTCACTCGAAAATGCATCAAAATAATATATATTTTTTATTTTTTTTAAATCATTTTTGATATCAAAGCATCAAAATAATATGAGAACACCAATATTAATTTGAAAAAATTAAAAAATTAAAAAAATATAAATATTTTTAAAACACAAAAATAAACATGATCTTATAAACATGGCTAGGCAGGGTGCGTGAACAAGGGATTTTCCCAGCTGGGAACGAGGGCTTCCTGTGAGCATGCATGTTGGGAACAAGTGTGTTTGATATTATGGTAGCTTTTGTGGTTGTGATTTTAAAAAAGTTGTTTTATAAAAACACTTTTAGTTGAGGTTGGTTTGATATTTATATATGTTTTGTTAAAACTGTGGTTAAAATTGAGGTTGAACAAAAAATAGTTTAATGTGTTTGGTTTAGAATGCTTTTTAAATTGAGATTATAAAATAACTAATATATATATTGATGGTTTTAAATTTAAATATTGTAAATTTAACTACTGTTATTACATCATGAAATAAATAATACTTTATATAAAAAAAATTTATTGTTCCATTAAACTATCTACAATTCCATTACATACAAAATTCATCTGACAAGGACTACAGTTTCATGTTTTTTTGAGCGTGCAACAAAATCAGGTAAAATATCATCAGGAATAAAATTAAGATTACGATCAAATTCTGCAAATGCTACACCATCATGCGATCTCCTTCTAATTTATATAATGTCATTGAATAATGTTAAGCACTAGTTTTTTTTAAAAAAATTACTATTCACGTGAATAGTATGAGTGAATTTAATTCACTTTGCACAGAAGAAGAAAAGCAGCTCGAAGCTGCTTTGAATTTACCTGCATTTTAAATGCGAAATGCACTGGGCCCCATAAATTATAAACTACGTTTTTTACTTTACCTAACAATTGTTTGTTGTGGTTTGCTTTAAAAACAGAAACAACCATGTAAACAAACAGACTTTCGAGCTCTAAGATTGAAATTATTATTGTAAATTGTAATGAAAAAAAATATTTTAATGTATTCTTAAACAACTAATTTGTTCTAAAAATAACATACTAAACTATTTACATATTAACAAGACCCACCTAACTAATTAAAAAATAAAAAATAAAAAATAAAATTGAAAAACAACTTCTAGATTTAATCTGCACAGTAACCTGAACTTTCGTCGGGTTTTTTAAATTTCATTATAACCTAACTATGGATTAAAAATTATATTTATTCTTGTAGCACGAACACATTTTAATATATTCCAGGAACAAGCTGTTGAATATTCCATGTCAATCGGTGCCTGTTACATGTGAAGTATGAACCCAGTTGTAGTTGAAACTTTGAAAACAGGGAGGTAATTATATAATTTAGAATGGCTGTGGAAATGCACAAAGTAATCCAGAGTAATTTATAAGAATCATAATTGTTTTTTAAAATATTTTTTTATCAGAAATGTATTAAAATAATATTTTTTTAAAATTATTTTTAAGATTAACACATCAAAATAATATAAAAACACCAAAAAAATATTAATTTAAAATAATAAAAAAAAATTCAAATTTTTTCAAAAACGCTTTTGAAATACAAAAACAAACAGGGCCAAAATTTTTTCAGGCAGACTACATTGTTGGTTTTGTCTTAAATTGCTAACACTTTGTTGGTTTATGTTATGATGTTTTGCTTGTAATATTTTTTACTCTGACGTGAGTGAATATTCAATTACATATACTTCCAACTTTGACAAAAAATAAAATAAAAATAAATAGTATTTCTGACTCTGGCGTCAATGAATAAACCAGTAAAATAATTGTAAATCAATGCATGCATATTTTTTATTTTTCTCCAAAAAAAAATAATTTTTTAGGATGTTCTGACTCGACTGATCACTAGCCCAAGCTACTGACCCGGCTGGGCAACAAGAACGTTAACTAAATCACGCGCGCGTGCATGAGCGGATAAAGGAATTAAGTTAGAATGTACATGGGAAGCGAATTAAAATTCAAAGTAAACAGTAACCAGTGAATTAAAATGAAAAGCGGGGAAAGAGAAGTTGACTTACCTGGTAGCTCTGAAGATGAAAACGTGATGGAAGATTCGTCGGCTAAGCTCCTTTCTCTTTCCTTCTCCTTTGTTCTTGCTTTTCTCTGATTGGTTTCTTCCTGTCCTTCCCCTGTTCTGTGGGTGTTTCGTTCTCCTGTGGCCTTCTGTTTTTTATTGTCTTCTCTGTATATTCTCTCTGTCTATCTTTTTCCTCCTCCCTGTTCTCTTCTTTTCTTCTCCCCCCTGTGTTTTTTTGTTTCCGTTCGTGCTCTCCCTCCTTTTCTTTTCTCCCCTTTTCTGCGTCTTTCTCTGGCCTTTTATAAGGCCAGAGAGTGTCAGTGATCGTTAACCAGGGGCGGAACCAGAAAATAGAATGAAAGGGCCAAAATGTTAGTTGTTTTATTATTTAGACTAAATATATTAATATTATTATGGGAGGGGCTGGAAAACAAATTCTTTGCAGGGGCCCCGGCCCCTGCCAACCCCCCCTGTCGTTAACAGTCCTGCACTTGCAGGACTGTAGTGGATTCGGAGACGGGATCGTGGGCAGGATACGTGGTCCGCGATTGGATCGAATTTGCTGCAGATATCCCTGTTGAATCGGCTTTCTCCGCGCGAAATGAAAGGGATAATGAACAGTGCTTCAAAACGGTGCCATTTGTGTCCTTGGAAATGACTATTTTCACCTTGGCCCCTAAACATTTTAAATTTAACAATTGGGACCCTAATCAGTAATAATCAATTTCTAATTTTGCCCCTGGATTAATTTCAATTGAATCCCTGAGTTATAATGCCATTTACACAACAGTCCTGAGTTTCTGGATTATTCAATTTGGTCTTTAGACTTTAATTTCCTGCAATTTTACCTTGAATCAGCTCCAAACTTTGGTATTTTTTCAATTAAACCTTTGATTTCTTTAATTAATTAAATTAAAATTTAATTAAGTCTGCAAACTTATCAATTCTTTAATTAAACTCCTGATTTCATTAATTAAACTAATCCAAATTTTAATTAAATTCTCAAACTTATTAATTCTTTAATTGTTGATCAATTAACTTTTAAATTTGATAATTTCATCCCTGAACTTTGAATTTGTATTGTCTTAACCCCATTCTAAAATATTTTTTTATTCATTTATTTTTTATTTTTTATTCGAAAATTGAATCATGACACTTGCATATTCTTTTCGGCCTGCAAATATATATAAAAAATCAAGTTTGTTCTATCAAGTCTGCCATTGTTTTAGGAAGTGTTTAAGAGGGAGTTTTAACTGTTTTATGATATATTTTTTTAACGTTATAAATATTCGTTTTATAATATATTTAAGTAATTACAAACTTTTAAAGTAATTAGTTAGAAATGAACGAGTGACCTTTACCCTCACCATGAAGGTTTTTTAAGAGGGGTGGAACGTAGCAAGCTAGGGTTCTAGCATGGAAATGGGTCTGCAAAACAAAATTGAAAGAGGAATTGGGAAAGAAGGCTGTTGATCGGGTTGAGGCTGAGAGGGGTGTTAATTCAGAGTTTCTCTAAGGGACGGCTAGGATTGCTTTACATGGCAGATGGATGGCTCACAATGAAAGGCCGAGTCAAGCTAGCCAAAATCTTAGCAGATATCTACAGATCAGTACTTTGTTATGGTTCCAATTTCAAATTACTCCCTACTAATAAGACCAGAAGGCAGAACAAACGGCAGGCATTATGTATTTAGTTTTCAAATTACTCCCTACTAGTACCACTAATTATTTTTTGAGTATAATAAAATTACTCTGACTTTGGTTCTGACTCTGGGTTTCAGTAAGGTTTTGTTTTGTTGGGCCAGATAGTAATGGATCAAGCCCAATATAAGAAGGCCGATCAATCCAACAAAAAATTAGTTTTGTTTTCTTTTGCTGGGCCAACAAAAAAATCTTGGCCCAAAAGACACAACTGTAAAAATGCCACCAATTTTCCGATTGTTTACAACAACTGTACAGATCTTCACTCGGCTGGGTTAGTTTTCCTTGGGTGTTCTTACCGTTGTTGACTCGTTGGATTGATATAGTGAAAGCGACATTGATTTCTGATTATTTACAACACTTGCTAGTTGCTACTACATCGATTTCAGATCATTTTTGGTGTGTTTCTTCGGTTTCAAAAAATCATTTTTTGATGAGAGTGATGCGTTAAGAGTTTCTTCTTCTTCTTCCTTTTTTTTTTTCCTTCTTCTTCCTTCTCCTCCTCCTCCTTTAATTATTTGTGTCCTAGTTTTAAAATCGAACCAGTACCATGTTTGGGTGATATAAAAAAGATTTAACTTGAGTAAACTCAGATTGATATTATTTTTTTTTAAATAAAAATAATATTATTTTGATAAAAAAACAAACAAGTTGATGATCTAATTTTGATTGAGTAAGGTCCGGGTTAATCGGGTTATCGGGTTATTTTAATTTTTTGATTAAATTAACCAATTTGTTTTTTATTTTTTTTTCAATTTGGACTGCTTTAGGTCCTGGGTCAACTTATCATACAAATCTAAGATTTAAAAATATGATATGGATAATAAGAAATATAAAAAATAAATTTTTTAAAAATAAGATGAGATCAAAAACCTGTCGCTAAAAGTCTCATACAATCAACTTAAATGAAATTGAATACCTTCCAAGTCAAGTGAAATTATCATCCACCATGAATAATGTTAAAAAGCCCATCAAATTACATAAAAAAAATCATTACATAAATATAGCTAAAATATAATTTATTTAATAATTAGTTACAAGATTTGCCACTATATTGTTTTGAATTAATAATTGGGTGATTTGTTTGGGTTTCTTAGTGTCATCCTAATACTAAAGTATTTCAAAGTTGGAATCCTATTTTACATCCAATTCCAAAATCAGCACATATGAATCATTTCAAAGAAAAATAAAAATAAAATAAAAATAAACCTAAATGTGGAGGAAACAAAGAATAAAAGTTATAAGTCATACATTATCATGCTAATCCATGATTAATCTGAATTTGTAATTATTTATTCTAATATTATAAATCTGTTTAACAGCCAAACTAGTTACTTGTTAATCTAGAATTTGGTTGTGACAGATTTAAAATTAAATATTATTTTATTTTATTTTATATTTTTAAAAAATTATTTTAATTATTTTAATTTTTTTAAAATAATATACTTTTAAATTAATCTGAGTCTATTCAGATTAATCTATCTAATTTATGATCGACTGTTGGGCCTTTTGTTTATTCCTCGTATTATAAATGGTCTTTTGTTTCTATGGGCTGTAAATGGATAAAATAAGTGTGAGCCCAATAGGCAATAGATGGATTCGGCTTACCTTCAGCTCAAGCTTAGCGTCCAGAAGAAAGCAAAAAGCAGAGCAAATGTGGAGAGACACAGAAAGAAAAAAAGAAGCAGACAGGGAATTGACACAGACAACAGCAACAACAAAGGTACATAAACTAACTAAACCCTCTCTTAGTTTTTCCATTTCAATGTTTTTGAGTAATTTGTTTGGTTTATGTTTCGGGTTTTTGTTTTTGGTTTCCATAAAAAGATTGCTCTATCGAAGATCTGTGTTTAGAATTCAAAGCCTAAGTTTTTTAGAGAGAAAGGGGGTCCATTTTGAAAGTCTTTTTGATTTATTCTCCTCTCATTGTAATTTGTGAGAGGAGGAGTTTCAATTTCAAGTTTATGATTCGTGAGAGTGTGAAAGTTTTAAGCCTTTGCCATTGTCGATTGTTGAATTTTTAAAGTTTACTATTTATGTATAGTTTTATTGTTTCAAGCTTTTGATGCAGTCTATACTCCATTTTGGTGTTTTTTAGTTTAAAGCCTTTCTTTTTTTTGTACTTGGATTTGGAGGGTTTCGGTTGGTTGGAAGAAAAGTTAATTCTTATTTTGTGATGGCGGGGGGGTGAATGCTCGATTTATTAGAGGATTATTGTTTTGTTTTTTGATTTCTTATTAGGTTAAGTTGGTGATATAGAGTATGAGTGGTGCTCCTGTTAAAAGATCGCATGAAGAGGGTGGTCATTCTTCTTCTTTGAAATTCCCTCCTCATGAAGATACAGGTTCGTATCCTAAGCTGACATCAGGGGTTTCAAATGAGTACCATCTACCATATGAGATGGGTCCAGATGCTAGGGTGGCTAAGATTCCCAGAACTGAGTCTCGAGACGTAGATAGAAGATCACCTTTGCATTCGATGTATCGAATCCCACCATCTTCAAATGAATCACACATGGATTCTCGTTTGAATGTTGCTCCTGAAAGAAGGCCTGAATCAAGGGATTCCAAGGACTGCAGAGACTTCCGGATTGAAAACCGTGAGCCAAGGACTGATGCAAGAGAGATGTACGGCGAGGCAAAGAGGAATTCACAAAGTGTTAAAAATGAAAAGGATGTGAGGTTTGAGAGTAGAGGGGATGACAATA
This sequence comes from Populus trichocarpa, assembly GCF_000002775.5. NCBI lineage: Eukaryota > Viridiplantae > Streptophyta > Magnoliopsida > Malpighiales > Salicaceae > Populus > Populus trichocarpa. The sequence continues at coordinate 404,348 of NW_026291139.1, forward strand.
AAGAAGTAAAGCATGACAGAGAAGCTCGTATTGAGCCGAAGAATGACATGAAGATAGAAAAGGATGGTTTTGGTCCTGCAAGTAGTCAGGTGAATTGGAAGGAACCAAAAGAATACCATAGGGGAAAGAGATGTTTGGAATCTGCAGGTGTACATGTGGATCCTTGGCATATATCACGTGGAAATTCCCAAGGCCCTGTTGAGATTGAAAAGGAAGTCGTTAGTATTGAGGAGAGGGATCATGCCAAAGTTCATGAGGCAGTTGGAGAAAATAAAGTTGAATTGAAAGGTGAGGATAGATTTGAAGACAAGGATAGGAAGAGGAAAGATTTGAAGCTCCGGGAATGGGGAGACAGAGATAAGGAAAGAAGTGAACGAAGGGGAAGTATGCAAGTAGGCAACAGTATTGCTGAGGGAAAAGAGTTGGTGAAGGAAGAGAGAGAAGGAGAGAGGTGGGAGTGGGAGAGGAAGGATCTGTCAAAAGACAGGGAAAGGTTAAAAGAGAGGGAGAAGGACCACATGAAAAGAGAATCAGGAACTGGAGCTGAAAAGGAGGGTTTGCACAGTGAAAAGGAGTCTGTGGATGGATCTGTCAGAATTTCAGAACAGGAAAATCCAGCTTTGGAGCCAAAGAAACAGAAAGATTTTGATATCTGGAAAAATGTCGATAAAGAAGCTAAAGATAAAAAGAAAGAAAGAGAAGCTGATATAGAAGGAGATAGACCTGAGAAGGGCAGCACGATGTGCGGGAAAGAATCTGATGATGGATGTGCAGATGGTGAAATTGCAACTGAAAGGGAAAGAGGAGTTTTTAACTATGGAGTCGAGCAGCGCAAGAGGATGCTTCGGCCTAGGGGCAGCCCCCAAGTGGTAAATTGTGAACCCCGTTTTAGTTCCCATACTCAGGACTGTGAGGGGTATGTTCTTCAATTCTTAATTGCTGTTTTAATTGGAAGTATGTTATCCATATGATTGATTTTGGATTATTGACCGTTACCGTGTGGAAACTTGCTTTAAAATATTTGATATGAATGTGGAAACTGCTATTATTGGAGCTAAGTGTCCAGAGATTTATCCTACAATGATAGTTTCTAAAGATAAAATTACTTTTATTGTTGCTGAAACCTTTAACCAAATTTGTCATTGTCATGTATTCTTTAGTATGTTGGTTCTCTTAGATTGGTTAAATTAAGCATCATTCCACTTTAATAATTCAAGAGTAAACTATAGTCTAAATTCATCATAACCAAGTTCCTTTATATCTTGCAGATGTCGAGGTAAGCTGTCATGTCCATTTTATGAAGCTGGAAATTTATTCGTGATGATGGGATCTCCTTCAGAGTACTGATTGGAATGCTAAAACTGAAATCATTAGCTATCACTACTTAATTGGATTTTTTTTTACTTCTTTCCTTTTCCACTCTCCTAATGCATTGGATATGCCAGAATGAGGTGTTAGCTTTCATATTTCCCTTTTCCCTTTCTTTTCTTCTTTGTGCTGTATAATTTTTTCTCAAGCTTCTATTAATTGGTAGTTTCTGGGCCTTTTTAGGTTTCTTTGTCACAACAAATGTGTAGCTTGTGTCAACAACTCGTGGTCTCTGTGTCATAAATTACTTCTATTAGTAAACATATTAGTGCTTACTGATGGATGATACAAAAAATAACTTGATAACATCGTAGTTCACAAGTTACTTGATTTCCTTTATATGGCTATTGAATTTACCTTCTGGTGCTCCAGGCAAATCTGAGGTATCCTCTGTCATTTATAAAGTTAGTGAATGCATGCAAGAGCTGATAAAGTTATGGAAGGAGTATGAAGCATCTCAATCTGATAAAAATAGTGAAAGCAGCCATAAGGGCCCCACTCTTGAAATTCAAATACCAGCAGAACATATTACTGCTACAAATCGCCAAGTAAGCTTGCTGCTGTATGTAATAGTTGATGCTTTTGCTTGTTTTCATCATATAATTTATTTCTTATCTCATGTGTCTTTTTTTCTTTCCTTTTTAATGTGTTCTTAAACTATCTTGGAATTGTATGTCTCTTGGCTCCATGGGGCTTGCACAAATGCTAAGGGGGTCAGAGGTGAGGGTATAGTTAGTGATATTCTCTTTGAGCCGTGGACTCCCCATTACATCATCTGATTTTTGTTTGTTTGACCATGCCTTTCTATCTTACTGCAAGATATTGATTGTCTCTTGCGTGGGAGCTTGTGGGGAATTCTAAGGATGCATTGGTGTCAGAACTTTTAATTGCCAGTATTGTCCAAGGATGATTACATACTGCATGCTTCTAAAACAAATAAAAAATGCTAAGTTATTAAACCTAAAATGTATCAGTTCATTTAATTTATTAGTTCCAAGTCATTCAAAGACTCAGAAGTTTAAAAGTTCGAAAAAATTCAACATATTGCTATTTCGTGATCATTGTAATGACACAGGAAGTTATAATACTTCTAAAGCTATCATCTAACTACTTAAACTACCAGATCTCATGGCTTTAATAAAAAAGTAATAATCCTTCCAATATGAAAATTGCTGTTGTCACTTCCCTTTCTATTATGAAAATTTAATTTATAATTGGTTTAAGTTTCAAACAGAAAGATTTACCAAAGGTTTGTCGTCCGTGAACTCTAGCCTCAACATTCTGACTCTTACTATCTGTTCTAAATTATGCTTACTATTTTTAATTTATTTTTTGAGTTGCTTGTAATATTCAATGAATCGAAATATTCGAATTGTGAATGGTAAGGTTCTAACAACCAATGGAATTTCCATTAGCTTCCTTAAAAAGTTATCTGTTCTAAATTATGCTTACTATTTTTAATTTATTTTTTGAGTTGCTTGTAATATTCAATGAATCGAAATATTCAAATTGTGAATGGTAAGGTTCTAACAACCAATGGAATTTCCATTAGCTTCCTTAAAAAGTTTCAAACCTTTTTACATTGTCTGAATAAGGGTTTCTTCATAGAGTCCGATTCTTATTAGTTTGATTACGTGAATTTAACTAGCCTTTATCCGAAAGTTTTGGGAGGTTTAGAATTGAATGATGAGATCGGTTGTGTGGGGTTCGGTTCCTTCTATATGTTTATGTGTGTTGTGTCTGCAAACCGAATCTTTCAAAGATACAGGTATTCTTAAATTTTAAGGTCAATTTGTTGGTAGATAAGTTGTATGTTATGTGGGTGCCTTTTATGTTCTGATGTGTACAATTTTTTACTGTGAATTGTCAGATGGTCAACTTTCATTAGAAGAGAAGAGGCCTCTATAAGAGCAATTATTTGACATGCTAGCTCTAATATTACAGGATTTCTGCTCTGCATAGTTTGATGCCTTCATGTTTGGGTATTAGCTATTAGATAAGTATGCCCATGCTTAGGTCTTTAAGTTTATTAAGTGCAGGTAAGAGGTGGACAATTATGGGGGACAGATATATACACAAATGACTCTGATCTTGTCGCTGGTATGCTGTGATATGATGAACAGTAGCAATTGTAGAATTTGTTTATATGTGAACCGAAACAATATTGATGCTGCAATTTTGTTGCAGTTCTCATGCATACAGGCTACTTCTGTCCCACTGCTTCTCCTCCTCCACCTGCCATCCAAGAGTTATGTGCTACTATCAGAGTGTTGCCTCCACAAGATAGTAAGCCCCTTCTATCTCGCCTTCTTTATGATGCTGCCATTTCTAAACACATTCACATCATGACCATGCAGTCAAATAATTCATGTAAATGTTACAAATCTGGATACAGCTATCCTTTTGAACTTTTATGTCTCTACATCTTACTTCAGAATGAAATTTGTGTTGTCTCTTGAAGTTCTTATGTTGGAAGTTTGTGAAAATAATGATATCACCTAGATGGTCTGAGTAGTTTGGGTTTTGGTTGAAGCCTAGTCAACTTTGTAATGGTGTCTGAGATTGGCCTTGTATAATTGATTTTGCTGACATCAAAATCATGCATAATCCAGATCCATATTTGCAAAAGTGAATCACAAGGATGCAAAGACACATTCCAAACAAGATAACTTGAGCTCTTAAAAAACCCAACATGCTTGAACTGTGCTCTTTTGTCAATTGTCAAGATGACAATACTTCCTTTAATAGTATAAAGCTATATGAGAAACTTAGATGACGTACGCGCTTAACTTTTTCTTGCTAGCATTGCCTTTCTGCATGTGTGTCCTTACCATCCATGCTTTACTTGTGTGGAATTTTAACACTAACTTTGATATGTGCATTAGGCTACATTTCTATGCTGAGAAATAATGTTCGTTCACGTGCCTGGGGAGCTGGAATTGGTTGTAGCTACCGTGTTGAGCGTTGCTGCATCGTGAAGGTGGTGGAAATTTTTTCGCAATTGTAGTTTTAGTCACCATTTTTCTGCAATTCATTAAGAACCTTCAGAAATGTCTGAGGGTGTCATAGCAGCATTGCTATTACCATCTTCATGAATATTGCTTGCTGCTTGTTTTATCCTACAAAATCCTAGTCGTGAAATGCCTTCAATCATTGTTATTTCTAATTTCTTGTTTATTTCAGAAAGGAGGTGGAACCATTGATCTTGAGCCCTGTCTTACACATACATCAGCAGTGGAACCTACTCTTGCTCCTGTAGCTGTTGAACGGACAATGACTACCCGTGCTGCAGCTTCGGTATGACATTGCCATTTTCTTCCACAATCCTTTGAGTTTATGTTCCTACTCTTTACTTCTCTGTATACTGTTCCTATATCAATTAGTAGAACTGTCATCTGAGGTAGAGCTCTGAGCAAATGTTTTACTCTTTATGATTTTGCTTATTTCAATGATAATCGCATGTTTGTGCTACTAATAAAAAGAGCTAAAATATTTCTGTAACCAAGCACTTTTCTGTTATTTGGATCTACTTACATTATGACAGCTTTTCTCTTTCAGAATGCATTGCGGCAACAGAGATTTGTACGTGAAGTTACAATACAGTACAACCTTTGCAATGAGCCCTGGTAGATTCTAGATCTTTTTGATAACTATGATATGCTGCAATTTTTCAGATCTGTATGGACTTGGAGATTTTTGTCTTATGGAAAGTAGAAGTTAATTTTTCCATCATCCAAAATGGTTTGGAAGAAACTTGCTTTGTGTTTTATTAATAGTGATATCCATATCATGTAGTTATTAATGAAAATGTCAACTGCATGTGTGTTCAAGTGCATATGTTTGTCTATTGTGCGAGTAGTCGTTGACCTGTGGATCTTGCTTTTAATGCACCTAAGGCTGCAATAAAGAGATGATGATGACCTATTTCAACTCGGTGATGTAACAAGTTTTTCTTCACATGAAAATTTAGATCTTTTATCATATAGCTGTGTGTAAAATAGGTCATTGGTATTTGTGTTTGGATTTAATTCTCTTTTCTGATCAAGTGTAGAGGGAACAGAAAAGGAAAAGAAGGGCTTGAACATTTATATATAGAACAACTCTCAACTTAGATCTCATAGAGAGTTTATTTCATATCCACCCAAACAAATTCCGTTAAATTTGCTGTGGCATCAATTGTTTCATCTTATTGTTTTGAAGTTGATAGCTTTCTAGGGAATTATTCTTGTTTTCTGTATGGGATTTTTCTGGTTTATGAAAACTAATAGCTACCAAGTTTTTAAAGGCTTTCTAAGTTTTTTTCTTAGCAACACATAACAGATATCCTCTATTAATTTCTACAACTGTTGTGCCATTAGTTTACTATACGTGCCCTAACCCTAGATCTTGGTTTTATATAGCTGTTCTAATATTTCATTCGATCAACTCTCCACAGTTTCCTACCAATAGACATGCTTATCTGAAGTTTGGAATGTTTACATGACAGTTTACTGGAGTTTAGAATGTTCCCATGACATCATTAAGTGTTTATCCTTTTTGTTTATCTACGTGGACACTAATTTTCATTGCCTTGCAAGGTGTTTGCAATTTTCCAATTTTCTTGTTGCTGCTGTTGTCCATTAACTCTCTCGTATTTCTTGACTTGTATGTTGGTAAAATGTTTAATGTTTCAATTTTTATGCCTGCATAATGTATCAGGATAAAATACAGCATTAGTATTGTTGCTGACAAAGGTCTGAAAAAGCCTCTCTATACTTCTGCACGTTTGAAAAAGGGAGAAGTTCTATATTTAGAAACACATTCATGCAGGTACTCCCTCTTCTTCTTCTTCTTCTTTTTTGTGCTTTCTAGCTTGATACCGCACGTAGGTTTTGGAGGCACATTTTTTTGTCTTATAGTAAAATTGTTTTAGCTTCTGTGTATGATTTTCAGTTCTTTCTATAACTTGTTTTTTTGTCTTACAGTAAAATTGCTTTAGCTTCTGTATTGTATGATTTTCATAACTAGCTGAAAGTTGCCACAGAATTTCTTGATGATGACTTCTGTAATTTCAGGCATTATTTGTTTTGTTGTTTGCCCATGCATAGAAAACAAAATTACATTGGTTTATGTATTTCAAATATTTAGTAAACGAACTTTTTTTTTGTGCAAGTCTGAGGTATTGAAATCATGAAGTTCACGTGGTGAATTCTTAGTGATGTTCTGATTCTGAATTTTTGATTTCTTATGTGAAGGTACGAGCTCTGTTTTACAGGAGAGAAAATGGTGAAAGTGACACAGGCTTCTCAGGTGCATGAAGAGACAAATAAGATCCATAATCACCACCCACATTCCTCAAACGGTGAGAAGCACGACTTTGATAATGTTCTTATTGATGTATTCCGGTGGTCTCGCTGTAAGAAACCACTACCGCAGAAGGTCATGCAGTCAGTTGGGATCCCATTGCCCCTGGAACATGTTGAGGTACTTCATTTCAATTTCTTTCCTTGAAACATCTCTTCATATTTAGATGTTAAAGTTTGGCATATTTTCACGAAGCCAAATAAGGAGACCGCAGAAGAAACTCATATTGTCAGCTTGTAGTTACGTTTTTCTTCAGTTTTTTTATCCTTCTAGGCTGACCGCAACATCTGTGATTTTGAACAGGTATTGGAGGAGAATCTTGACTGGGAGGATGTGCAATGGTCACAAACTGGTGTTTGGATAGATGGAAAAGAATTCACACTTGCTAGGGTGCGCTTTCTATCTCCAAGTTAGCTATGGCTTCTTGTGTATCTACAAACAGTTGTGTAACAATTTGATGTATGCAGGAATAATATTTGGTTTGTAATGGTTTTATTTCTTAAATAAATCAAAGAATTGAAGTTAATCTCTTTTCTTTTTCGTTTATAAAAAATCGATTGGACTATATCCGTACCAGAGTATTTGAGCAACCAAAACAGAAGTACTGGAACTTTGAATATTGGGAAGTCTGGCATTTCTTCCATTCCAAGCAAGCTAATGACTAAAGGAAAGCATCTCTCTGCAATTTCTTATTAGCAAAATTAATTTCAGTAGACCAGATTGATCGAATTTGTATCCATGTTCTCCTGACTACTTGGTACACTTTGCTTGAAGACATCACGAGATCCAGATATTTAATATGAAATTCATCACAAGCTGATGAGCCCACTTCTTTGCCAAAAGCAGAGAGTAACTGCATAGTCGGGGTCTGTTAAACCAACTAGCTAGAATTCATGTGTTGAAATACAAAAAACTACAAGGAAAACGAGAGATCACACAGAGACTGCATCTTCCAGTATCAATTCTGTTAGATTAAAGATTTCATCTTGGTGCAAGTGCAAAAGCCAAACGGATCTGCAAGTTACAGTGTGCCAGATGGGAAGCAACGTCAGAGCCCTCTCAAACAAGGAAGGAGATAGTTTTATCCATGCTAGCTGCTGACCCGAGTACTGAAGTATGTTATTTCTGGCCAAGTGATTTTCTTTGGAGTTTGTATCTTCATTAATTCATTAGACTTAAGGATTTAAAGCAGTGTAATGTGAACTCGTTGAATAGTTAGTGTGAATAAATAAAGCAGAAAGTAACATGAAGTTTGCATGGTGGTTTCCATGAGAGTAATCATTGCATACAGGACAAAGGAAGCACAAGGGATTTGCACCTCTGTTTTATTTCTTTAGAGTAAAAAAACATTAAGATGCTTGCTAATTGCAATGACTTTAATAGCTAGTCTTCCACTAAGAGAGATCTTCCTAATTTCTTATTTGATAAAGTTGCTTCCACTAAGAGAGAGATCTCTCAGTATCCCGTGATTTCCTAATTTCCCTCACCAAATTTTATTTTGATACAGTTGCTTGCACATTGCACTTTGATAAAGTTGCTTCCACTAAGAGAGAGATCTCTCAGTATACATTGATTTCCTAACTTCCCTCACCAAATTTCTTAAACATATAGCATGTCTTTAAACGGATCATACTATTCTGATTCCACAAACTCGTGGATAGAACCTGAGGAGGCCAGCCGTCTTCTGAGAGTTAGTTCAGTAAAATCTAATTAGTAAATGTCGTTTCATATATAGTATCTTGAAATAATTTGCAGAGGTGGGAATAGTCCCAATGTATTTCTATCTTCATTAATTCATTAGACTCAAGGATTTCCTAAGCTGTTCACCTTCACCCATTCCATCCTCAAAAGGTAGAGCACATAACCCTTAACGTTGAGTTTTGCAACTGAACCACGGAAACTTGTTCATCTAAAGCAACTAAATTCAATGAATCCAGGAACAGGGGCTTGATACATTCTTACACAAGGTTGATAATCTAGCAGATTCAATATTCCAATTCTTGCATCTCTAGTTACAACATTTACTTCATCCTTGAAAACAGCTGCGTGTTCAATCCAGGTGCACAATTTCCACTCAATAGCATAGTCAAAGAAAATCCAATCGCCCTCATGATCTCCTCCATGTCTATAGAATTGTAAATAAGGGAATATAGTGGAAAAAGCTATGAGAAATTGTTGATCGCCTAAAGGAACTCCTAGAATGAACGTACAATGGCAATTGCATGGACCATGAATATAAAACTGATGTCCCGTAAAAGGAACCTTTGCAATGTCTTCCTGGATCTTTCAGGAACAAATATCACAAGACCATCCAGTGCAGGTTTTACTAACAAGCAAACAGTAGTAACTGAGCATTAGTCCTGCCCTCTTATGACAGTATTGAGATCATGTATCAGATCTGATTTTATATATGTCATTTCCATGTATAACTTGTTTTTTTAATTATGAAAGATTGTAGTTAAATCTGATATTAAGACAAATCAGATCAAAATGTTTCTATTTGACTAAAATGGTTGCTGCTTCTTGTAGTTGTGTAGTCAGTGATGCTCTCTCTTCCTTTTCTCATCTCCTGATCATGGCCTCTTAATTTTCAAATGCTACTGATGGTCTTTACACTAGGTAACAGGCTCTAAGATTATAAGCAGAGTTTCTACTTGAATAACATGATCAAACAAGCCAAACCATGGCCATTGTCGTGAGCCAGCTTTTTGAAATTTCTCACTTAACTGTATCAATACCTCTAAATGTGTTATATGCTAATCTCTTAAGAAGATGAAACCCCTTTGACGCATACGAGGAGAAGGATAAGAAGTTAAAACTCTCAAAAACCAATATTACTATATTTACCCCTTTAAAGGATTAGAATTGCAATCAATGTGAATGACTTGAGAAATTCGAAAGTGAAAGCGAAATGGTATAATTAAAGGTTAAAAGCAACTTGCTATATCTTATAATATAATCTTTGGTAGGAAAGCCTTTCCTTCCTTCTTATTAAACAATACAATAATTAATTATCATTGATCTATCACTGTAGCTAGCTACTGCAACATTGTCTTCTGGTTGATCTCTCTCAGTATACCGTTGACTTCCTAATTTCTCTTACCAAATTTCTTAAACCTTTCTGATGATCTGTGCTTCCTGTTTCTGATTGAATCGAATCATCTCATCTGGAGTTCAACCATCTTTCTTGCTTGCTTGCAAGGTAAATCCTACTTTCTTTCCTTGTTTTTCTACCACTAATTTTGTTTCTACACCTAGTTGTTTTGGCTCTTCCAAATAGAAGTGCCCATCTGGTTGTAGAGTTTGTGAGTAGGACTCTTGATTGATCAGGTACAACTTAGTTGCTTAATCAATAATTGAACTCAACTCATATTATAGCTTTGTTCTTAATAAATGTTCATTTAGCTATCAACTTCAACTACTTATCTTAAAAACAGCTGCTCTCCTGGTTTCTTTGTCTGTTGAGTGCCTCTTGTCAGGTTGATAGGTGACTAGTTTGACTACTCTTTCTCATATTCTTGTGCTTACATTTTCAGATCAGCTTTCCCAGAATTTGAACATTGAGGTGCGTCCACGCGTTAACTCACTCAGCAATTAGTTTCAGATTCTTTTGAATCCTGGTAAAGTATTTATACTTCATCTTCTTCATTTTGTTGCTGTTATCGTTTTTGGCATGTAACTATTGTTTGAATCCTTTTTCTGTAGACTTCAACTGTGTAAGTTTGGTGTTTTAATAAGGTGTTGTAGAACTTTTATTGAGAAATTTTGGAGTTAGGATCATCAATGGTTTCCAAATATAAATAAATTGATCTTTGTTTTTATAATCCATGCCTTGTGGAGTTCATACCAAGTTCATTGTTTTTTCTTTTTATTTATTCTAGTCTCAACCTTTCGTTTTCCAATTGATGTAACTTCCATTAATTTTTATTCAATATTTTGACTTTGTTTTTATATATAGGGCAAAATGGTTCAGTCAAATGATCCATTTTGGCATCATGTTGAGGAGATGAAGTGTATGTATTGCGGGCGTCAATTTCCTAACGATACTTCCATTTCAAGGATCAAATGGCATTTATCAGGAGAGAAAGGGCATGGTGTTGCCAAATGTGGACAAGTGCCTAAACAAGTTCAAGAAGCAGCTTTTCTAGCTATGCATGGTGGCAAAAAAAGACATAAAAGCATAGCAAGTTCAAGCAATGTTAATGATAATGCCATTTTAACCACTCCACAAGAACAAAACAATGAAGTCGAAAATTTGGCAGGAGATGCAGGAAGGACACAAGCACCAGATACAATGGGTCAAGCACTTGAATTAAGTTGGGTTGAGATCAATGAAATGTTAATGGAGCATGATATAGAGAATGGGACTGGAGGAGTAGTGCAGCCTGGTGGAGGAGCTTGCTCTTCTGGAGGGCTTACAGGCAACACAAACGAGACTACAGGAGATCCATTACCTACTAGCTCTACAAAGCTAGTGGGTCGAGCATTTGAAGAGAATATGAATGTGATATGTTCTTGGTTACTGGATGATGAAGTCTCAACCATTGGCATTTACGGAATGGGGGGAGTCGGTAAAACGACAATGCTGCAACATATCCATAATGAGCTTCTAGAAAGGCAAGACATTTCTCATTGTGTTTACTGGGTGACCGTGTCTCAAGATTTCAGCATTAAAAGATTGCAAACTCTTATTGCTAAATGTCTTGGCTTCAATCTTTCAAGTGAAGATGACGAACTGCATAGAGCTGTCAAATTGTCAAAAGAACTAAAGAAGAAACAAAAATGGATTCTCATTTTAGATGATTTGTGGAACACTTTTGAGCTACACAAAGTGGGAATTCCTGTCCCAGTGAAAGGTTGCAAGTTGATTATGACAACACGATCAAAAAGGGTTTGTCAACAAATGGATATCAAACACAAAATCAAAGTGAAGCCACTTTCGAAGACAGAAGCTTGGACTTTGTTCATGGAGAAACTTGGACATGACAGAGCACTTTCTCCAGAAGTGGAACGAATAGCAGTAGATATTGCAAGAGAATGTGCTGGTTTGCCTCTAGGAATTATAACAATGGCGGGAACCATGAGGGCAGTGGTTGACATATGTGAGTGGAAGAATGCATTGGAGGAATTGGAAGAATCAAAAGTTAGAAAAGATGATATGGAACCTGACGTATTCCACAGATTGAGATTTAGTTATAACCATCTGAGTGATTCAGCAATGCAACAATGTTTCTTGTACTGTGCATTATTCCCGAAAGACTTTGAGATCCCTAGAGATGATTTGATAGCTTATTTGATTGACATTGGAGTGATAGAAGAGTTGAATAGCAGGGAGGCAGAATTTAACAAAGGCCACTCGATGCTTAACAAACTTGAAGATGTCTGCCTATTGGAAAGTGCTAAGAAAATGTTTGATGATTGTAGAAGTGTCAAGATGAATGGCTTGATTAGGGACATGGCGATCCAAATACAACAAGAGAACTCTCAAGGCATGTTTAAAGCAGATTCACAATTAAAAGAATTGCCGGATGCAAAGGGGTGGACAGAGAATTTTACAAGAGTTTCATTGATGCATAACCAAATTAAAGAAATTCTTTCTTGTCATTCACCATGGTGTCCCAGTCTTTCAATTCTACTCTTATGCAAAAATTCAAAGTTGCAATTTATTGCAGATTCATTTTTTGAGAAGTTGCATGGGCTCAAGGTTCTTGATCTGTCTTATACAAATATCACAAAACTGCCTGATTCTGTCTCTGAATTGGTGAGTCTCACTGCATTATTGCTCATAAAATGTAGGAAGTTAAGGCATGTACCATCATTGAAAAAGCTCTGGGAACTGAAGAGGTTAGATCTCTCTGGTACTTGGGCACTTGAAAAGATGCCTCGAGGCATGGAATGTCTATGCAACCTGAGGTATCTTAGAATGAATGGATGTGGTGAAAAGGAGTTTCCTAGTGAGTTGCTACTTAAACTCTCTCGCCTGCAAGTCTTTGTACTAGAGGAAGAGCTAATTGATGGAAGATATGCTCCGATAACAGTTAAGGGAAAGGAAGTAGGATGCTTGAGGAAGTTGGAAAGTTTGAAATGCCATTTTGAAGGTCATTCTGACTACGTGGAGTATCTTAAATCTCGAGATGAGACCCAATCACTAAGCACATACCAAATTCGTGTAGGACTACTGGCTAACTATCATCATTGTGGCAGAAGTAAAACAATTGTTTTGGGTAACTTGAGTATCAACAGAGACGAAGGTTTTCAGGTCATGTTCCCAAAGGACATTCAAAAATTGATCATTGATAATTATGATGATGCAAGAAGTTTATACGATGTTTCCTCTCTAATAAAGTATGCAACTAAAGTGGAGGTCATCAGGATATGGAATTGCAATAGCATGGAGAGCTTGGTTTCATCTTCATGGTTCTGCTCTGCTCCACTACCATTGCCATCTTATAGTGGTATATTTTCTGGTCTTAAAGAGTTCTATTGTTATGGATGTACAAGTATGAAGAAGTTGTTCCCTCTTGTCTTGCTACCAAACCTCGCAAACTTAGAAAATATTGCAATTTATAATTGTGATAAAATGGAGGAGATAATAGGTGGAACAAGATCAGATGAAGAAGGGGTTATGGGTGAAGAAAGCAGTAGCAGCGAATTCAAACTCCCAAAGTTAAGAATTCTGAGCTTGTTTGACTTACCAGAACTGAAAAGCATTTGTAGTGCAAAACTGATTTGCGATTCCCTGAAAGAAATGAAAGTAATAAATTGTCAGAAGCTGAAAAAGATGCCAATTGGTCTTTCGTTGCTTGAAAATGGCCAAGGCATCTTCACATAGCCGAGCTTGCGATAACAGTTGATTATGAGCAATCAAGTATGGGTCTACCATAACTAAATGAGGATCTGTCCTATACAGATTACGTGAATGATCTAGCAGATACATTTATGGATCAATGAGATAGGTTATTTCAACCAACTGTTGGATCATGCTCAAACTTTTACAACAATGAATGAATGGAATCGGTACTCCAACCGGTTTGAAAATCTCACCTTGGGGCCTTGGATTTGACAATTTCTTTTTTTATGATTTTCCTTGTTATTTCGGATTTATGCTTCTTTCTTTTGTATTTTCAGAATTCTTTTTGTTTTCTAGCTGAGATAGGATTTCTGACTTATTTAAGGCTTTGTAAACCTCCTAAGGAGGAAAACTTCAGTATTATTATTTTAGGCTCATCAAAAATTCAGTGTTGTTGTCTTTAACTTTTGTTTGCATCAGAAACTATGAGTATCCAACCTTAACCTTTTTATAATCCACTCTTTCCTTTTATCTTAATTTTTTTTTTAATATTAATGGATATTGTTATGGTTACTGTTGGTATTACAGGCAGATATAAGGTTCCTATCTTGAGGGGCCTATACTATGATGTTTTGAAAATATAAGAGAATAGAAAAAGGCAACAAAGTCCTTGAAGGCTTAGACAATAGATATAAATGAATAAAGAGTATTGTGGTAATTAAATAAACCTTGATAAGTATATAAGATTAAAAACAGAGATGAAAATCTAATCTAAGAAAGTGAGAACCGGCAGGAGAGAAGGGGGAAAGAAGAAGAAGAGAAAAGAGAGAAAGATAAAGGAAGGAGAAGAGAGTTAGAGAAAATAAATTTAAAAGATAAGATTTACACTTTGGTTATGTATAATTATGTTATTTAGCTTTGATTTTCTGTTTCGTTGAAGATTAGGGTTTTGAAAATTTTATTTTGGGTTTGATTGATGAATTGATTTGAATATTATGAGTTAATTGTTATGGATAATGAGTTATTTAGTTGACTTTCGAAGATTTTAAATAAGGATGATGATTTTAATTTATGATTTGTTTAAATGATGAATTTGAGTTAGCGATTTTAGTAAATCAGTAGGTGATATGTAGAAAAATTTGGGTTTGAGGTTGAAGATGATGAAATTTCAGTTTGGTCCCTCAATTTGTGAAAATTATAGTTTAGTGACCCAAGGTTGTCAATTCCGTTCCGTTTCGCCCGGAATGGCCGAAACATTCCATACCAATTCAAAAAACAGAACAAAATGAAACAAATTTCATCTCATTTTAAATCTCGGTCCATTCCGGATTTTTCAGCTAAATTCCGCATGGAACGTTCCGGTTTCATTCCACATGTTCCGTTCCGCTCTTGAAAAGCCATTGAATCAAATTGAACCTTGTTCAATTTAATTAATTAAACCACCCAATTATAAAAAACTCTTTTTCATTACTATTTTCAATAACAATGATATTAATAATAATATTGAAAATTATAATTACTATTTTCATTAACAATGATATTAATTTTTTTAAATTAGATTTATCACTAATATATATGGTTTATATTCATGTTGTTTTTTTTCATGTTTATACTTTGTAGGAATTTGAGAAAAATAAGGGATGCTTTAGATTACATTAGCCTTGATAACATTGACCTAACTTTATATTTAAAATATTTGTGTTAAAACATTTTACTTTCATAATATTTTGATATTTTGTTTAAGTTGAATTACTTTAAGTTAAAGATCTATTTAATCTTGACTATTTAGAAATATTTTAAATTTTAAAATTATATTTGTTTGGCATTGTGTTTGTATTGCATAATTTATAATTAATTTATCTTGAATTTGAATTATGTTTGTTGAATATATATATATGAACAGTACAACCCCAAAACGGCACACCGAAACACTCTGAAACAGAAATATTCCATTCCAATTGAAAAAACGAAACACCTACCAAAACAAAATTGACAACCTTGAGTTTAGTCCCTGAACTTTGGAAACATTACAGATTGGTCCCTGGAAAATAATTCGAGATTCTGGACAGAATTGAGGATAAGTTATGGAAAAATTCCAGTATAGTTATGAATTTATGACATTTCAGTTTGGTCCTCCAATTTGACAAAATTACAATTTGACCCCTACAAATCTGATAAAATTCCATATTTGTCCCTGGAGCATAATTCTAGATTCTGGACAGAATTGAGGATGAATTATGGGCAAAATTCCAGTATAGTCATGAATTTATGACATTTTTAGTTTGGTCCTCCAATTTGATAAAATTACAATTTGTCCCCTAAAATCTGATAAAATTCCAAATTGATCCTTAGCTGTAATATTAGCCTTTTCAGATTGATTTGTTGAATAATTTAGGGTTATTTGGTGAATTTACTTCAAGTTTTATGATTTGTTTTCTTTTGAATTAAATTTAGGGAAAACCATTTAATTTTTGAGTTTTTGTGAAAAATGACTAGTTTGGTTCATAAACATATAAGGTTATGAGTTAGACTCTTATTTAAGTGTATTAAATAGGTTATAAGTTCTTTTCGAGTCGTTTTTTAGTACGTCTTGTTTTGTATTTAGATAATTATGATATTCTACATGCGGAGCATTAGTAGGATTTTCTCCGGTATTTGCTTTCAAATTTTGTTCACTTTTGAGTTAGGTGAGTGGATAATTTTTCATATGCATGAGAAATGATATAAATATTTGAGTTGTTAATATGAATTGGACCATGTTTCTTGATAATATATATGTTGATTATTACTCTTTGTTACGATAAAGCATGATCAATTGTTGAATATGAATTCTTGATATGAGCTAATATATACTTTGAATTGACTTCTAAATCAATAGCTCCTTATTTGATTGTTGTCATGAGTTGAGCCTTGAGATATGAATTTATTTGTTTGATTAAGATATAAACCTATAGGAAGTCAGTAAGAATACCTATGCTGACAAGGCAATGTTGGAATTTGTGCACATTATATCTGAAACACTAGTTGGTCAAGGGAGTCATCAACCTATGTGGACTAATCATCCCACACTATGGAGCCTCATGCTCATTACATTTTGATTTTTTGACGAGTTTTGTCTTATGATATTCTTGTTATTACTTATTTGAGAAACTTTCCTATAAGAACCTAAAGCCATATTTGTATATAAATTCCTCATTATTGTTTTACCTCGTGTATGTATATTGAACGTTATCTATCCACTAAATAGTTGAACTCACCTTCTCATTATTTATTTTTTCAGGCTTATATCTTATTAGTTGGTCACTTTTATTGGACCTTTAGAACCTGCTCTTTTGGTTGTAATTAATAATTTTTCTTTATGTCTAGTTTGTGCTTCACAACTACGAATTTGTATTAACTCTTGTATTAAGATAATCAAATCATATTATGAAGTTAGTTTTATTATTACTGTTTCGTTGAACTCTAATTGAGTTATGTAAATGATAAGTTTGTATGTGAGTTTGAGTTCATATAGGTATGAAACTCTGGAGGGAAACCTTGTCTATGTGCCAATCATGGATATGAGAATTGAGTTGTGACATTTACCTCCTAGCATTGCTTCCTTGACCACACTAAGATTTGTAAGCAATGAGGATATCTGAATATTGTTTTTATGTCTATATATTGTGTTTATGACAACATGATTTTATGTTTTATTATACTTGTAGGAGGATCAGTGACTTAACAGGAAGAGGGTCTTCCTTCCCACCTCTTAGTAATATGGAACCCATAAAAACATTGTGAGTTGGAGTTCTTCTAGTCTTATGTCCTTTTCTGCTAATGGTCTTGTCCTTTGATTTGTTCATGACATAGATATAAATACTTGACAAAAAGATTTTCTGTTTGAATCACTGACTCAATTTTATCTTAGAAAATGATTTTACTGAAGTTGCGGTTCGATCATCAAGGTTGCCTACCACAGTCAGCATCAGAAAAGGCCAGCAAGTTAGCTTGAGTCCATGGAAGATGATTTGCTTTAAGTAGTGCAGCAGCCTCTTAGTTGTTGTCCAGTGGGTTTGAGTTGGTTTTTGCATGAATTGGGACAGCTTATTCACAGCGAAAGAGATGCCTGGTCGAGTGAGGGAGAGGTATTGAAGACTTCCCAGAACCCTTTCTGTATTCAGTGCTATCAAAGGAAGCAGTACCATCATGGAGCTTGAGAGGAAGGCTTGTGGAAAGAGGGGTGCGAACTTCTTGAGCACCGTTCATCTTTGTATTATGCAATAAATCATGGATGTACTTATGCTGGGAAAGGAAGATGCCATCCCGAAGGGGTAGGACTTCCACTCCTAAGAAATAATGTAGTGCACCCGTATCCTTCAATGAAAAATTTCCAGCCAAGTTGGTCAATAATGGAACACACAAATCTGGACTTGTTGCCAGTCATAACAGGGTCTTCCACATATACTAGAAAGTAGCATATAGTGCTATCATAAGTACAAACAAACAGAGATGAGTCTGCTTTTGAATTAGCAAAACCAAATTGAAGTAGAGCATTTTTCAGAGTCGAATACCATGCCCGAGGGGCCTGTTTGAGAGCATAAATAGCTTTGTTGAGTTTACAGGCATGATCAGGTTTAGATAAATCTTTAAAACCCGGTGGTTGGAACATGTAAATTGTCTCACTAAGTTTCCCATGTAGGAAAGCATTGTTCACGTCCATTTGACACAAATCCCCCCCATTCATCACAGCAATTGACAAAACAATTCTAATGGTGGTTGGCTTAATGACGAGGCTGAAGGTCTCCTTGTAATCAACTCTCGGCCGTTGGTGGTAGCCTTTAGCCACAAGTCTGGCCTTAAACCTGTCAATGGTTTCGGGATGTTTGGTGACAGAATACCTTGTAGATTTGGTTCATGGAACGAGTGGTCATGCTGTGGGTTCTGGAGGTGGGATGGCGGGGAGGCGGTTCCAAACAATGAGCTAAGGTATTACCTAGGGCTGAAGGTGGGGCGGCAGTAGAGTTCTGATTGGGCAATAAAACAGGGGAAGTGGGGGCCCCGAGGGTACAGCATGGGAATCCAAATTCAATGGAAAAGATAAATCAACGGATGGAGAGAGACAAGGAGTACCTGGAGTTGCAGTGACAATGGTGATAACATCTTCCGGTGGCCTGATGGCGAAGAGAGCATCACGGGTGGCACGGGGACAGGAGATGAGTGTGGAGTCTAGACTCTAGAGAGTATCAGGGGAGGATGGTGACCTAGAGAGGAATGGGTTTCTGTTAATGGCTTTTGGGCCTTAAAATATAGATACGACGTCTTTTTGGATCAAGACACGCGGAATGGGCTTCTGGCCACAAAGAGCCTTGTAGGGGGTTTTATTTTGGAGTAACGATGCGGGTTGATGATTTATATAAGATACGCGGAATCGGCATCAATCAAGAAGCAATGTGAGGCGACGACGATGTCGTTTTGAGACGACATTTTATTGAGGGGTGTGTGTAGCAGTGGTAAAATAATTAATACCATGTCGAGAGAAAAAAGATTTTAAGCTAAAATATTCACCATTATCAGAGTTAGCATAATAATTGTGAAAAAAATTAAAAAAAAACTATAAAACCAATATTTTTCTTAAAAAAATTATGTTGAACAATGATACTGTAAAATAAAATGAGGCAAAAAAAAATTATTAATCCGTGTTAATTTTTCAAACATATAATCTGGATCATTAAATTATAAATATCTTAAATAAAAAAAAAAGTGAAGTTCAATTCTCATCAACTCAATCGTTGAAGAATGAAACAACGGGACAAAATTAGTTGCACAAAAAAATCTAAAATAAAAAAAAAGTAATTAAAAAAATGAGGGTGAAATAAAAATAAAAAAATAAATAAAAGGGAAACCAAATATATTTAATTGGAGGGTTAAATTGAAATGAAAAAACAAATTTTGAGAAAAAAATCAAAAGAATAAGCATTAAATTGAAAAAAAATACACCATAAACTTAGACTGAACGATAAAATTAAAAATCATAAAAATTTAACAAAAGAACCAAGAAAAAAAATTAGAAATAAAAAAATAAAATTAAAATTAAAAAAAATATATGACAAGCAGTAATTCAAGGAATACATTAAAAACAAACAAAAAATTCATAAGAGACCAAGAAAAAAAAAATAACATAAATTAAAATGTAAAAAATAAAGAGTAGGAACATATATATATATATATATAAAGAAAAAAAGCATGATAGCAAACCATCACCAATTAAATCGTAAGAATCTTGAATCATTGCTCAAATATTTTTCCATTTCTCCTCCTATTTCCTAGCTATTAATGAAGAATTTAGCATCCTGGGGCTTCTTTTTCTCCCTTATATTCATGTCTGAAACAAAACTTTCCATGCTCTGCTTCAAGAAATCAACGTGAGTTTATCTTTCCGGCCTAACATCTATAAATGCAACATTGGTTTCTTTTAGTTGGACAAAATGCATTTTTGTTCCTCATTGTTAATTACTATACGAGTAAATATTTCTATATCTGAATCCTTCTTCATAATTTCAACATTTCTCATAACATTATTTCTAGGGGTGGTTATTTTCGGTTCGGTTCAGTTTTTATAAAAAAAAATAACCAAACCGAATTTTTTTTTAAAAAAACCGAAACAGGTTCAAACCGACCGGTTTCGGTTCGGTTTTTTAGAATAAAAACCGGTTCAAACCATTTTGGCTCGGTTTTTCTGGTTTGGATCGGTTTTGGCTCGGTTTTTTTTCCAGTTTGGCTCAGTTTTTTTCAGTTTGGGTTCGGTTCAGTTTTTTCGGTTTCAGGCTTATAAAATCAAAACCAAACCGAACCGGTCAGTTTTTTCAAAATTCTAATCGATTTAATCAGCTTTTTTTATGGTTCGGTTTTTTCAATTATTTTTTTCTAATTTTTTTAATTTAATTAATTTTTTAATTTTTTTACTCACCGCTAATTATTCCTACCAAGATGATAAAGAACTATGCATGAGGCGCTTCATGGACGATGACAGAGGCGGATGCTTATACTGAAGCCAACATGTCTGCTATATCCAATGTATCAACTGACAATGCACGTCTCTATATATACACAACAGCACGTGTTTTTCTCCCCTCGCTCTCACGTACTATGGACTTTGCCTCGTGAATGAGAATTACACTGTAAAACTTCAATTGTCTGAGATTATTTTCACAGATGACAATTCGTTGAATAGTATTGGGAACCGTCTATTCGATGTTTATATCCAGGTAACCAAACTTTTTCTCGTGATTCTTGAGAAATGACGCCGGAATTGTATGTCCACACTTGCTTGCTAATCATTACTAGCGATGAATCTGTGTATATTGGGAAAGGTGGTTCTGAAAGAATATAACATTGAAGACGAGGCTGGTGATGCTGGCATAGCCCTTGCAAAGACATTCATTGCAACAGTAACACATCATTCTTTAAAGATCCGCTTGTATTGGGCTGGAAAAGGGACAACTGGGATTTATGGTTAGATTCAACGTTCATCTTGACTTTAATTGTCATCGTTCTACTCGAACGTTGAAAGCTCGAACTTGAAAAATTCCGATGCTGTAACTGTATAAACCATTCCCCATAAAAGAGAACTTTGTTTCTGGTAGTTTCTTCCAATGAGGTCCGCTTTGGTGAAGTAGCATATTTAATGTTTGTCCATCTCCATTCCAATCGTTTGTTTCATCTGAAAGATTTACACAAACACTTGATGCGAGCATCTATGACACTTGTATTTGCTCATAGACTACCAAATTAATTAATCAATTCTCTTAACTTAATGTATTTTTCTTTGAAGATTTGAAATATTGTCTATGAATTCGCTAACTCTTCAACACTTTCCTGTCAACTAGAATTACTCTGCTCAATATTCTCTCTCTTAAAGATACTGAAAACAGAACAGAACTTTTTCCATGACATTTAAGTCTGAAAAACAGGGAAAAACGCAATGTTCAGTCGCTATCTGGTGTATGGGTTGGTGGTGGCAGGGCTGCGTGTTGGTTTCTTCAAGGATAATCCATTCTGTCATTAGCGAGCCGAATTGCTCCTCGGCAACCTCTCTGTCATGATAATTGCATATGTTCGTTCTGATAAATGCATCTTGCCTTCGGAAAAAAATGTGCAGCACACGTTTTCTTCAATTATGGATAAGAAATGATCCCTTTTTTTTTAGAAGAAATAACGATCCATCTTAAAGGCCTTCAGATTTCAACACATGAAGGGATGCATACATATCTCAGGAATTAACATTAATGGTGGAGGGATAGCTTTTAATTGCCACTGATTTCTTGACAAAACGCACCGTACTAAGCTGTCGTTAAGCCGCTACTAATGCGCACCGTTTCAATAAATTGTAATTCTCATTACTGGGAAGGTTGTCAAGTCAGCACCGTCTTCTGCTCTGCCTAAATATACCGGCAGTTGCAACAGAATGGGCATGCAAAAAATGAATGAGAACTGCTGTGGATTCCCTCTCTTCTCGCCGTCTTTCTCTCGCTCCCTCTCTCTCCTTCTCTGTCTTCAACACAGATTGGAGGATTCTTAATCGGGTTGTTACCTCTAGATCGTGATCTTATACAAATGTGATGTATGCAGGAATAATATTGGTCTTTAAATGGTTTTATTTCTTAAATAAATCAAAGAATTTAAGTTAATCTCTTTTCTTTCTTGTTTATAAAAAATCTACTAGACTACTTTATCCGTCCCAAAGTATTTGAGTAATTAATATTTGAATACAAAAGATACATATTTAAAAAAAACTAAAAAAAAACATACAATCTGTTTTATATATTTAACTGAGGGTCTATTCCATAACCCTATATGTTTTTCAACTAAACCAATCATTTTTTCCCAAAACTCAAAAATTAAACAGTCTTCTTGAAATCTAATTCATAAAAAAAAAAAAATAAGACTTGCTAATAATGAACTAAATAATCCTCAATTATTCATCAAACCAATATGAAAAAAACTAATATTACAGCTAGGTACCAATTTAGAATTTTAGTAGATTTTTAGGGGTCAAATTGGAGGATCAAACAGAAAATGTCATAAATTCATAACTATACTGGAAGTTTGCCCATAATTCATCCTCAATTTTGTCTATAATATCTAATTATGCTGGAATTTTTATCAAAATTTTAGAAGTCAAATTGTAATTTTCTCAAATTAGAGAACTAAACTGAAAATGTCATAAATTCATAACTATACTGGAAATTTACCCATAATTCATCCTCAATTCTGTCCAGAATTTCTAATTATGCTCCAATGACCATTTTATAATTTTTCAAAGTTCGGGGACTAAACTGTAATTTTTATAAATCATAATTTTTATCTAAAATCTTCCACAATCAACTAAATAACTCATTACCCGTAATAATTTACCCATAATATTCAAATCAATTCATAAATATTACATTAAACTTATTTTCTCTTACTGTCTTTTCCTTCCTTTATCTTTCCCTCATTCCTCTTCTTCTTCTTCTTCCTTTTCTTTTCTTCTCTCTTGCCGGTTCGCACTCTCAAATTTCAGATCCCTTTTTCTTTTTCTTTTTTCTATTTATACTTAAAAAAATTTTCTTCAATTACCACAATACTCCTTATTCATTTAATCTACTTTTAAACCTTTTTCTATTCTCTTTTATTTTCAAAACATTACACACTGGAACTTTGAATATTGGGAAATCTGGCATTTCTTCCATTCCAAGCAAGCTAATGACTAAAGGAAAGCATCTTTCTGCAATTTCTATTTCGATTGAACACCATAACCTCTTAGCAGCAGGATGGATGAAAAAATAAATCATCTATATCCATGCTCTCCTGACTACTTGGAACACCTTGCTTAAGACATCAGGAGATCAAGATATTTAATATGAAATTCAACACAAGCTGATGATCCCAGTTCTTTGACAAAAGCAAATAGTAACAGGAAAGTCATTAGCGAGCCGAATTGCTCCTCTAATGCGGGACAAAAAATAATAAGAATTAAAGCAAGAAAAGAAAGAAGCTAAGAAGAAAAGGCTAAGAAGAAAAAGCAAAGAAAGAAAAGAAAGGGGATTGGAGATATGCAAAATCTGTAAATTTTCATTAATCATTAAAAGTCCCTTAACATTTAGAAAAGTAGGGTATTAATACTAAAACCCTAACTAGAATAAGCGATTGGGCTTATGACCCACTAAATAAAATACCCAACAATAATTAAATCAAACCCAACGAATAAAGCCAAATTAATAAAACTCAACTAAAAGTTCATATAAATTAAACCCAAAAAATAAGCTAAAGCTCAATTTCTCAATGGTTTGGGCTATCTTCCATCGTCTATGATTATACGTGTGCGTAAACAATGTTTCTGGTTCGGTGTCCCCATCAATTCTCCAAGGGTTGGAAAAACTCGACCCCGTCGAGTATAGGTCAAGGCAGCTCCGATAATGCTCTCAAAGATAATGATCAAGCTGTTCTGATGTCTCTCTAATAATCCAAGTATAGTCTGAATCTGGTCGTCGAGGCTATATACTGGGATTTGCTGAAGTTCATCATCCCTGGTAAAAACAACTTGTGCATTCAAAGTAGCATTAATATATTCCTTTTGTGCCAAAGATATGGATAATGAGATAGGGGTATCAAAAGAAGCATCAGGGATATGTTGTATTTTATAAATACTGAGGTCTTTCATGTTAAAAGTAGAGCTAATATCAGAGTTTAATGGCAATTTAATGACATAATTATTTGATTTAATCATTTGCAACACTTTGAATGGTCTAACACTACTTACTTGCAATTCATGATCGGTTTCCAAAGGACACCGTTCAAATCTAATCTGTATCATGAAATAATCTTCAACATTAAGTGCATTATGATACTTAAGTAAATCAGCTCGAAATTTATGTTGTTCATTACTTGCTTGAATTTGTTTCATGATCTCAATATGAAAATTATGAACTCTACATGGTAACGACTCAGCTGACTTAGATATCCTATCGTGAGGAGATATGGGAAGGTGTTTTATAGGCTTATCAGGTTTGTAGCTATGAACACTAAATGGTTGAGGGTGTGGAATGAGACAAACATTGTTTGAAACCTGTGTAGATATGGTATGGACACAATCAAGTAAACTAGGATTATCTTCATCTTCCTCATCATGTGCATGAGGTAAGGGGTTAAGAAGCTCAACATGTTGCTCTAAATTTATGATGTGTTGGACACCAAGCATGTGGGGTGAGGAATTAGATAATTTAGGAGGACTAATATCATGAGACTCTTCTAAGACCATACTTATCTCTATAGGTGATTCCATTGAAGAGTTCCCTAAAACTTCCTCTACCATTAAAGTAGACATATCAAGCTCTTTCTTAACCTCATTCTCAAGCTCACGTGGACTTATTGTGTTAGGTCCCTCTTCTTGCACATCCTCGTCATCCAAGTCACTAAAATCCTCAAGATTTGGCTCATACACTTCAACACTACAATATTTCTCTTTACCTATATCCTTATGTTTTTGGATGACTAAGGGTTTAGAGGTACAATCTAAAGAGATATGACCAAAACCTAGACAATTAGTACACTTAACCATTGAAATCACCTTAGACACTTCATTAATAACTCGTTTGCCTTTATCTTTCTTATAAAGTTGGGAGTTACTAGGATTAAGTCTGTGGGGTGGAGCACTTAACAAAGAATCACTACTTCTGAATTGGGACCTAATAGGGATACTATAAGAGTTATGACGATTCTTCCACTGATTCTTTGTGACCGACCTGTAGTCTTTAACTAAGGTATAAGCTTATTGGTTAAGGGTAGATACACCTTGAAATACAACTTCTCTTCTAAGATCATCATTTAAGCCTCTACAAAATCTATGCAAAATCATGGCTTCACTCTCTCTTATGGCACATCTAATCATGTAATCGTTAAACTGCGTTATATACTCATTGATAGACTTGTTCCCTTGTCTTAGATTGTTCCATTGGTCTAAGAGTTTATTCCTATAAGACTGGGGTAGGTATTTCTCCTGAAATTTTTGTTTCATTTTGATCCAATCAGTTATAGGAGGTTTACCTCTCATCTCTAAACAATCCTCAACATCTCTCCAATAAATTTTGGATTCATCAATAAGCATCATCTTAGCAAATCTAACCTTCCTATTATCAGACAAGTTATGCCACTCAAAGAATCGATCCATATCACGAATCCACATATCAAATATCCAAAGGTCATGACAACCATCAAAAGTGGGGGGTTTTATTTTGTTAGGACTCAAGACTCGCTCATCAAAGTCATCATGGTTAGAGTAACCTAAATGATAGTCATACTAGTGGCGCTCAGAGTGAACTTGTCCATAATGATTGTTCTTGTGATATTTTTTGGTCTTTGAGTGTCTTATTCGAAAACTCTCTTGGGGCTCAATTCTTTTAAACATGTTGATCACCTAAGTTTGCAGTGCCCTTTAAATGGTCATAAGAACATCACTAAGGGTTAAGTCTATGGTAAGTGTAAACTTAAGCTTGGACACTAGATGATCATAACACAAAAGCATGCAACACTCACTTAGAAATGAAATTGAGATCACAAATGGTTCTTGCAAGTGAAGTCACAATACAAAAATAAAGCTAATCCTGTCTTTTTTTTTTCTTCTCTTTTTTTTTTAATGTGGAGATTAATCAAGAACAAATTACACTAATAAAATTGTAAGCATGTAATACTAGATTCTTAAGTGTAAATGATTAATCAAACATGATATCACAAGCAAGAACTCATAATTATCAAATAGAATAAGATATTAGCTATCACTGATGAAAGAGGTTGATGAACAAAAATTAACAATTAAATGACAAGTGAAAAACCAAGAAAAGTAAACTTCAACACATATGGGAGAGTGATTCACTAACTAGAGTGCTGGGAGGAAGCTGGAATTTGCTGGAGCTGACATGGCAAACTAGATAAATGGACTGCTGACACGGCAGATGACATGGCAGGATACGCTGATGTGGCGGGGTCTGCTGACGTGGCAAACGACGTGGCAAGAACTGATGTCGTGACGGCTGACTTGGATGCTCTGACGTGGCTAGGTTAATTATTTTACCAGCTTTTGTTTCCTTCTCCTCTATCTCCTTAGGTGTAGTTGCTGGCGGCGCACGCGTGACTGCTGAAGGCGAGGACCACCACGGTCTGTTGAAAATGGTGGTTGCCGCCGGTCAGTTCTACTGCTCTGTCGGTCGCTAATAGTGGGGGGCGATGATGGTACTGTGGATGGTCGCTGGGGCTTAAGAGGACGACACTGGCTGAGGCGCTGCCTTTGCTGCTGTAAACCCGAATCGATGTTGGTTGTGATGGGTGTTGTGGGTAGCGGTGTCTGGTGGTTTGTGGTTTTGATTTGGCTGCTGAAGCTGCAGGTCTGCTGTGGTTCTATGGAGGCGCCGCTGAAATGGTTTGGTGTGATCTATCAGCGGCGTGGAGAATGGCCTCATGTAGGAGAATCTATCGCCGTGGGTCTTGGTGTGACCGGCGTTGAGGCAGAGTTTCCGGTCGGCGTTGATGCACGCTGTAATCGGCGTCTTCCAGATTTGTTGAATATTGCGGCGGAGGGGAAGATGAACAGTGTTTTTTTTTTTTAATCAGAACAGTAGGTTTTTTTTTTAACAGTGAACAATTTTTTTTTTAGATCAACTGGATCTAGGATTTATCATAAACATTGTGGGTCGTTTAATTGTAAGAACAATTAAAACCCTAGCTCTGATACCAAATTTGATGCGGGACAAAAAATAATAAGAATTAAAGCAAGAAAAAAAGAAGCTTTTAGAGAAGAAGCTAAGAAGAAAAAGCAAAGAAAGAAAAGAAAGGGGATTGGAGATATGCAAAATTTGCAAATTTTCATTAATCATCAAAAGTCCCTTAACATTTAGAAAAGTAGGATATTAATACTAAGACCTTAACTAGAATAAGCGATTGGGCTTATGATCCACTAAATAAAATACCCAACAATAATTAAATCAAACCCAACAAATAAAGCCAAAATAATAAAGCTCAACTAAAAATTCTATAAATTAAACCCAAAAACATAAGCTAAAGCCTAATTTCTTAATGGTTTGGCCTATCCTTCATCGTCTATGATCATACACGTGCATAAACAATATTTCTGGTTTGGTATCCCATCATCCTCGGCAACATCACTGTCATGAAAATTGCATATGTTCGATCTAACAGTAGAATCAATGGTTGAATAAAATTTGTATAGTGGTTTCGAGGAGACAGTGAAAATAATAATTGCATAATGGACGAACAAAGCCCCTTTGTATGGTAGTTTCCAGGAGACAGTGGGAGTAATAATTGCATATTGGACAAAGAAAGCACAAGGGACTTGCCCTATTGTTTTATTTCTTTAGAGTAAACGGGTAACTATCTATTCCTCCTTCATGTTAATCAATTAATTGCCTGTGCTTTCCTTCACGAGATCAGCTGTTACTGGCAGACTAAAAATAAGTTTGCAGTACTGATTAAATTAAAACAACAAAATAGGATTGTTCCTTTTTTATGCTGATATAGGAAATGCGTAATTTTCCTAAGTAGAGTTTCCTTAAACAACAAAGTAGCATATGTTTAACAATGCTAGCAGCTGACCCGAGGAGTACTGTTATTTCTGGCCAAGTGATTTTCTTTGGAGTTTCGATCTTCATTAATTGTTCTGGCTTTTTAATTAAAAAAAGTACATAACACTGTTGTTTTAGCATCTAACAACAGTAGACTCAAGGATTTGAAGCAGTGTAATGTGAACACGTTGAATAGTTAGCGTGGATAAATAAAGCAGAAAGTGACATAAAGTTGTAGCTTCCTGCCAATTTCTATTGCAATGACTTTAATATATTTGGTGTTTGATTATCAAAAACAAAAAAAACATATAGGCCCCATTACTTGTTTTAGGCTGGACCACAGGTTTTCTAGCTTTTGCAATGTGTTCCACAGGTTAAACTTTCTCGATCTGCAAAAAGCTATGGAAAATTACCAAAGCACCCTCTTTTCTTTTCATTTCCAATTCACATTCATTTCTCATTCAATTCATCCTAAGTTACCAAAGCTTGATCTCTCTCGATATACCATTGACTTCCTAATTTCCCTCACCAAATTTCTTAAACCTGTCTCATGGTCTGTGCTTCCTTTTCTGATTGAATCGAATCGTCTCTTCTGGAGTTCAACATCTTTTCTGCTTGCAAGGTAAATCCTGATTTATTTTCTTGTTTTTCTACCACAAATTTTGTTTCTACACCTATTTGTTTTGGCTCTTCCAAAACGAAGTGGAACTTAATTATATGTGTTTCGTAATCAATCTTAGAACTCAGACTACTATTATAGCTTTGTTCTTAAATGTTCATTTCTCTATCAAGTTCAACTTCTTATCTTAAAAACAATGATAATTTATTCCGAATTTTTATTTTAGATTGCTTGGTAGTCTCTTTTTCTGACAATTATTTCAATTATTCAATGTTTACTATAAATATTTCTCTGCTTAAAGTACATCTCTACAGGAAAATATATAGTTATGGGCCTGCCTGTTTATTTTTTTATATTAAATTAATAACAAGCTGTAGAATTTATACTTGTTCCTAATGATCGATTTAATTGCATATGCTTTGTTTTACAGCTTCGATCAGTTTAGTTTTTCACATATTATGGCAACGATTTTTGCTACCAACTTGTTTTATTTCTCTAGGGAAAATAATTAAATGATTGTTTCTGTTTTTCAAAGCTGAAATTGTTGTTTTGT
Organism: Populus trichocarpa; assembly: GCF_000002775.5. Classification (NCBI taxonomy): domain Eukaryota; kingdom Viridiplantae; phylum Streptophyta; class Magnoliopsida; order Malpighiales; family Salicaceae; genus Populus; species Populus trichocarpa. The sequence continues at coordinate 433,615 of NW_026291139.1, forward strand.
TCTCACAGCTTGTTTTGCTACCAACTTCAATTATCATCTCTGTCACACAGCGGCAAGGGCATTCTTTTGAAGACACAATATCATATTATCAGACCAGAAGGTATATATATATGCAGTCTTTTCCTTTGCTTAGTTCTGTGTTGGAGATTTATCTCCTTGTCTTCCATGGAATGTAATCCTTATTTTAGTATTGTCTCCAAATAAATGAATTTGTTATTTTCCCCTCTGCAGGCCACAGAAGAAAAAGGAGAAAATGGTTCTGCCAAAGGGTCCATTTTGGGAGTATGTTAAGGAGACTGGTGAAAGTAGGCAGTGTACGTTTTGTGGGCATCCATTCTCCAAGCAAACTCCGATTACCAGGTTCAAGCTTCATTGGTCAGGAGTTCAAAGGCGTGGAACTACAATTTGTGACAAAGTGCCAGAACCTGTTCGAGACGCAGCTTTCACTGCTGTTGATGGTCCTCCAGAAAAGAAACTTAAAACCACAGCTACGTCAAGCAATGATGGGGCACACAATACAATTTCAACTTCTTTGCTAGAAAAAAACATTCAAGTTGGAAATGTAGTGACCGATGTAGAAACGGAGCCAGAATTGTATTTTCCCTCACTTGGAGACCTGATCCCTGGTGAACAAGTGGAGCAAGAGTGTGAAAGAAATGCTCAGGACAACTTACCTTTGTCCGTGGAGGATTATAGGATTGAGGGCATGATCATGGAATTGAACCAGCTTGTTGTGAGAGGTGGCTCTCCTGAGAGGCTTACAGTTAATGAAGATGAGCCTAGAGGAGATTTGTCCCAACCAACAGATCCACTGTGTTTTGGCCTTGAAAGGCATTATGATCAACCATCTTCTTCCTCAGTCAACAATGATGTCATGATGATTGATGTGGAGAATATGATCAGAGAACATTTGCAGCCTGTTGTGAGAGATAGCTCTCGTGAAGGTCTTCAACCTATCGGCGATGAGAGCGGACGAGATGTGTTTCTAACTGAAGAACTAAGAGGTGGAGAGTTTGAAAATAATAAGAATGCTATCTGGTCGTGGGTAATGAATGATGAGGCCTCATCAAGTATTGGCATTTACGGGATGGGGGGTGTGGGCAAAACAACATTGCTCACACATATCTACAATCAGCTTCTACAAGAACGTGGCACTTTTCCTCATGTTCACTGGATCACGGTATCGCAGGATTTTAGTGTTTATAAATTGCAGAATCTTATTGCAAGACGCATTGATTTAGATCTCTCAAAAGAAGACTGCGAGAGGACAAGGGCTGCAAAACTGTCAAAAGCATTAATTGAGAAACAACGGTGGGTTCTCATTTTAGATGATTTGTGGAACTGTTTTGATTTTGATGAGGTGGGTATTCCTATCAAAGTGAAGGGATGCAAACTAATTCTTACAACTCGATCATTTGAAGTTTGTAAGCGGATGGTCTGCCAGGAGAAAATCAAAGTGGAGCCTCTTTCAATGGAAGAAGCTTGGGCTCTGTTCATGAAGATACTTGGATGTATTCCTCCAGAAGTGGAAGAAATTGCAAAATCTATGGCAAGTGAATGTGCTGGTTTGCCTCTAGGAATTAAAACAATGGCCGGAACCATGAGGGGAGTGGATGATATATGTGAGTGGAGGAATGCTTTAGAGGAACTGAAACAATCAAGAGTTTGGCTGGAGGACATGGATGAGAAGGTATTCCAAATATTAAGATTTAGTTATATGCACTTAAAGGAGTCAGCACTGCAACAATGTTTCTTGCACTGTGCATTATTCCCGGAAGACTTTCAGATCCCTAGAGAGGATTTGATAGCTTATTTGATTGATGAGGGAGTGATAAAAGGGCTGACGAGGAGGGAGGCAGAATTTGACAAAGGCCACACGATGCTTAATAAACTTGAAAGTGCCTGCCTTTTGGAAGATGCTAAATTGTACAGTGGTCGTAGATGTGTTCGTGCTGTCAAGATGCATGACTTGATTAGGGACATGGCCATCCAAATACTACAAGAGAACTCTCAAGGCATGGTCAAAGCAGGTGCACAGTTAAGAGAATTGCCGGGTGCAGAGGAGTGGACAGAGAATCTTACTAGAGTTTCACTAATGCAAAACCAAATTAAAGAAATTCCTTTCAGCCATTCACCGAGGTGTCCCAGTCTTTCAACTCTATTGCTATGCAGGAACCCAAAGTTGCAATTTATTGCAGATTCATTTTTTGAGCAGTTGCATGGGCTCAAGGTTCTTGATCTGTCCTATACAGGTATCACAAAACTACCTGATTCTGTCTCTGAATTGGTGAGTCTCACTGCATTACTGCTCATTGATTGTAAGATGTTAAGGCATGTACCGTCATTAGAAAAGCTCAGGGCACTGAAGAGGTTAGATCTCTCTGGTACTTGGGCACTTGAAAAGATTCCTCAAGGCATGGAATGTCTATGCAACCTGAGGTATCTTATAATGAATGGATGTGGTGAAAAGGAGTTTCCTAGTGGGTTGTTACCAAAGCTCTCTCACCTGCAAGTCTTTGTATTGGAGGAGTGGATTCCTCGTCCTACCGGAGATTATAGAGAAAGACAAGATGCTCCGATAACTGTTAAAGGAAAGGAAGTGGGTTGCTTGAGGAAGTTGGAAAGTTTGGCATGCCATTTTGAAGGTTGCTCAGACTACATGGAGTATCTCAAATCTCAGGATGAAACCAAATCACTAACCACATACCAAATTCTTGTAGGACCACTGGATAAGTATGATTATTGTTATTGTTATGGTTATGATGGTTGCAGAAGGAAAGCAATTGTTAGGGGTAACTTGAGTATCGACAGAGATGGAGGTTTTCAGGTCATGTTTCCAAAGGACATTCAACAATTGAGTATTCATAATAATGATGATGCAACAAGTTTATGCGATTTTTTATCTCTAATAAAGAGTGTAACTGAACTGGAGGCTATCACGATTTTTAGTTGCAATAGCATGGAGAGCTTGGTTTCATCTTCTTGGTTCCGCTCTGCTCCACTACCATCTCCATCTTACAACGGTATATTTTCTAGTCTTAAGAAGTTCTTTTGCTCTGGATGTAGTAGTATGAAGAAGTTGTTCCCTCTTGTCCTGCTGCCAAACCTTGTAAAATTAGAAGAGATTACAGTTACAAAATGTGAGAAGATGGAGGAGATAATAGGTGGAACAAGATCAGACGAAGAAGGGGTTATGGGTGAAGAAAGCAGCAGCAGCAGCATCACCGATCTCAAACTCACAAAATTAAGTTCTCTAACATTGATTGAATTACCAGAACTGGAAAGCATTTGTAGTGCAAAACTGATTTGCGATTCTCTCAAAGAGATTGCAGTTTATAATTGTAAGAAGCTGAAAAGGATGCCAATTTGTCTTCCGTTGCTTGAAAATGGCCAGCCATCTCCTCCCCCTTCTCTTAGAAAAATTGAGGTATATCCAGAAGAATGGTGGGAGTCAGTAGTGGAGTGGGAGCATCCTAACGCTAAGGATGTCCTTCGTCCCATTGTACAGTTCTAGTAGGATGAGTGACGACACTTACTGAGTAAGCATTATTGTTTTAATTGGATTAAGCTTAAGCTATTAATGACTGATGTGTTTATTATATGACTGATGTGTTTGACATTTATTTAGAGAGTAAAACATCCTAACGCATGCGATGTCATCCGTCCCTTTGTGGAGTTTTCATTCGTAAGCATTCATGTGAAACTCTTGTAATTAAAAGTAGCTCGCTCATATTAAAATCAAATTTGCAGTCAATCAAAAATTTAAGGGATTGAATATTTATAACTTGAAAAGCATGAGGACCAAAATGAACTTTTCATGCTAATCTTTAAATTACCACCCATTTTATCCATTTCTTTTAATTTGATTCTTTTTCTTTCAATCTTATATGGGCTCAACAAATTTAAAGTAATTGTGTTTAAATTTAGTGAGTACATTTCCTATAACAATGCAAGCGCATGGATAAGTGTTTTGGTTCTGCATTGTATATGCGACGACGCATTGAATTTCCTGTAATAATTAGAATATAATAGTTTTTAACCGCATTTTACTACTTAAGTAAACACCATTTAACAATAATATAAATTATTTGTAATTAATAAAAGGGACTGGGTCAATTTGGTCCAGAGAAAGAGCCCAAATAAAAAACAATAAAAGCCCAGGCCCATAAACATTTGACCCAGGTAAGATCTATAGTGACAGTGGTTGATAAAAAACCAAAAACCACATTAACGTAGTTGGAAGTTACGGCAATTCGTCTGCCATAGCCACATTATTTTTTATATTTAGAAATTTTTGAATGTTGATTTAAAAAAATATCAATAATATGAGATTTGGTATCATAATATTAATAAAGTATTTTTTATTTAGAAATGTATTAAAATAATATATTTTTTATTTTTTAAAATTTATTTTTTACATCAATATATTAAAATGATGTTAAAATATAATAAAAATTAAATTTTTTAAAAAATAATTTTTAAAAAAATTGCCAAACATGCTATTTATGAAGCAAGTTTGAGTTTGTACTTGAGGTTTCTTTTTCTCTGTCCTTTCTCTTCACGCTTAACTTCTAAACAAAGCATTTCTCATTCATCCGCTCTTATTCAGTTAGCAATTTACAGGCCCAGGAAAAACTTAAAATCAGAGAATATTAACTTTCAGATGATTAATTAAATGAAAACGTAAATAAGAGCTGAAATTCCATGATCTTCCCATTTTCTCTGATTAATTTTATCAAAGGGGAATAGGGTGCATGCAGTCCCCATAATTACTGCTTAATGCACGTGAAGCTGGTCCCCGTAGCCTCTCTCTTTATGGAGCTTATCGATCCCCATCTGCCTTCGTCAACCATTACGTTTATGTCCTTCTTTTTCTTATGGTCCAATCAAGAAAGCAAGTGGTTGTGCAGCATGTCTTCTTCATGATCATAATAAGATAAGAACGATTAATCACGAGGACTCATATTACATGCAGTAATTATCAATTCAAAGGGGAATGCCGTGGCTATAAATGAGGGTTTCTCTTCCTTCTAGTCTCTTCGAGGTGGGAAGACTAGTAAGAGAGTTTCCTGGTTGAATAGAAGGCTCACTCTTTCAATGGCAAAGGGATATGATCATGTGCTAGTTTTTATATGAATATGTACGTACAAGTAACAATTTGGCAGCAGAAAAATACAGAGATCAACATGCTTGGTAAAGGCCAAGTTTATAGAATGGGCTAGCTACCTGCCTGGGCTTGTAGGCACAGTAGTTGCAAGTGATGAAGTGAATGAGCAGATCAATCCACTTAACCACAACCACCTCAATGCACAAAATGGCTAACAATCCTTAATATTAATTGATACGCACTTACGCTTTATGCATTGTTTATGCCAAGGATACACATGAAGAAGATAAGAGCGATTAATCATTGAAGGAAATGATTTTTCAGGACCCATTCCACTGATATTAATCATAGTAAGTTTATGGCTTTTCTTCATTTCTTCAAATATCGTTTTTCATATGTGCATGTTCTTCATCTTTTTATCTAAATTTTATATATGGTGAAGAATAATACCGTCAGAAAACTCTCTAAGTTTGTATTTCTTTGACACCTTTTAGGAGGATGAATGATAATAATTTATCAGGGAAGTTACCTGCTTTCTTCAGTAAATAAACACAGGTTCAGAATATCTGAATATCTGTACCTTCTAGCATTGCTTCCTTGACCAGACTAAGTGATTAGTAACCAGACTAAGTGTTTTTATATGTGAATTGAGCTTTTTCAAAAAATGGTTATCAATGTTGCAATGTTGTTTGGTTATTAATCTCAATAATTTTTTATTGTGTATATGTGAATTTATATGTGATTTTATTTTTAGGTTTTTTTTGTTAAAGATAATTTTTTTATCCACTAGATTCAAGATTTATTTCGAAAGATGGTTATTTCGAAAGTCTGATTTAGGAATCTGAATCTCCCTATGATGGATCAGAATTGCATAACAATCGCCTTATTACATATATATTTTCTTGCTAAATATATTTAGAAAAATCATTATTAGTTGTAATATTGGGAATGAATTATATTGAACTGATTTACATTTATTTATTTATTGTATTCAAAAATAATAAAAAAATATATCACAGCAATTCTGGAAACCAGGCACCAAGAAACCCCGCATCCTCGATGATGAAGAAGGCGGTGTCGTTTTCTTTGCCCCCTTACTCTTCCGCCTCCTCCTCTTCCTCCAGGTTTGGATATGCAAGTATTGGGAGTCAAAGGCAGAGATTGATTTTTAAGCTGATGGGAATACACTCACCTGATGGAAAATTCTAAGGATGCATTGGAGTCAGGACTTTTAATTACTAGTATTATCCAAGGATGATTACCAAAGGAAAGGTTTTAAATTCTGCCTTCCATGGACTCTAGCCTCAGCATTCCGAATCTTACCATCTGTTTTAAATTATGTGTTTGAGTAGCTTGTAATCTTCAATGAATCGAAATATTCGAGTTGTGAATAGTAAGGTTCTAACAACCAATGGAATTTCCATTAGCTGTTGGGATTTGTCATTATTGGGCAACCTACCCTAAGGAGTAGGGTTACCATTTGTCAATGATAGTTGCACCCATCATTGACAAATGTATCAACCCATGTGCAGCTGCTGTTGTTGAAGAAGAGAAGCCACCATACTTGCCTATTTATAGGCATACGTGAGAGAGCAAAAGTAGAAGAGGGTTGTGAGAATGTGAAGAGAGTAGAGAGAAAGTGAGAGCTGCAATGGCAGCAACCTTGCTGCCATTGCAGCAGCTGCAAGTGCAGCAAAAGAGCTGGGAGTTGAGTTTGAGTGAAGTGATCCTCCTCCTCCATATGTGTTGTAATCATTTCTCTATATATCTCTAATAATATGGACTCTCCCGTGGATGTAGGCGGTTTTGCCGAACCACGTTAAATATTGTGTCCTAGTGTGCTTCCCCTCCGTTTGAGCAATTATCAGTACATCCCCGGTCGGATTTCCCCAACAACTGGTATCAGAGCACATGGTTTAAAGTGGTGTTTGATTTTGCTCAAAAATGAAAGTTGTCAAAATTGTGTTTTGACCATACCACTGTGTAGAGGAGGAAGAGACGAAGCCACTAGTGAAAACGGTGTCAAAATCGGACGTCGGACATGGCCGCACTCTCCATCACTCTCCGGCAAGGTGTCTGCCCACGCGCGCAGACGCCCCCCACGCGTCTTCTTCGCCCGGATGAGTTGACCCGACCCATGTGACTGACCCGAATATGAATGACATCAGCATGACGTAAAAGTGACGTCAGCGTGAATAGTAGACATGCCAGGGATGACATTAGCATGATGTAATTGTGACATCATCATGTACAGTAGCATGGCCCATAATGACATCAGCATGATGTAATGGAGATGTCAGCGTCCAGTCAGCAGACACGTCAGCACAGTGGGACCCACATGCCACATCACCAGCCGCGAGCTGAGCTGGGCCGAGCCGAGGGAGCCGAGCCTAATTGGAGCCGAGCCGAGCCACGAGCCGAGGGAAAGGATCCAGTGTAGCTGATCCTACGTGCAACCGGATCTGAGATTGAATCTGGGCCGTTCATCAGGACATAATTGTTTTGATCAAAGCTTAGCCGTCTGAAATGCGATTTGTATGATTTCAGACTTGTTTCCAGCTAATTTGATCGTTCTGGATGCAATGGTACGGTCCGATCGTTGAAATTTGAGACCGAAAGTGGTGGTGGTTAATTAACAAAAGAGATTGCCCGATCAGGAGGCATCTGAAGGTCGTTATGGTGGTCGATGGAGATGAAGAAGAAGAAGACACACACATTTGCCCAATTATGTGTGTTGAACTGCTAAGTGGTGGAATTTTGAAATTTGATTTGCCTTGAAGGAAGGAAAAATTGGGACACTCTGGACACCCGATCAAGTGGACGATTTGAGGTGAAGAGTGGAAATTGACCAAGACCAATCTTGATGAATCTAAGAACTGGTAGTCTCGCCAGATGTTGAGAAATCATGTATTAAACCAGTATATTCCAGATCACTTGTAAAGGAAAGCCGCAACAAAGCTAGCAAATGGTTGTATATACGGAAAGACAGTACGATGGATAGATATGGCCTAAGAAGTTCTGTCTAGGAGGTTGGGTTTTAAGCGGGACCAGTGTGACCCCTCCAATCTTTCTTGGGAACTTGCTTAGTGGAAGGATTATCCATACGGTACTATTTTCGTATATATAGCAGTTTGTAATGAAACGGTTGAAGACTAGCAGGATGACGGCACAAGGAAACAGTTGGGTTCCGTATGTTCAAGGATCTGATGGAGTGGTGATTTCTCCAAAGAAGTTAGATTCGGTGACTGTGATTTCTCGAAGGGAGAATTGATGAAGACCCTGATAATGGAAGAGAAATACAGCAAGGGGATAAAGATTGGCACCCTATTTTGAATTGGACAGGTGTTGTGACAGGATGAGCTGCTGTCAAACATAAGCAAGGAATAGGGAGAAATCTGGAGAACAGAAATTGCACGAGGGCACACGGATATTGTGCAGGGGTACCCGTAGGATTCAATGAGGTACTGTAATGAGACACCAGGTGCAAGGAGAAGAAGTGTACCCAGATGAAGCTCAGAGCAGAGACTGTTAAAGTTTGTACAACAGGAAGTCTCTTATGCTCTTGATGAAGACAACAGACGAAGACCTTTCCAATGCATGCAAGGATGGAAAGAGAGCTGTTGCAGAGGCACCTAATTGAGGGGGTGCTAACGCCTGTGATAAAAGGCGACCGCCTATGATGAAAGGCGAAGACACCAAAGAGAGTTGGTGTAGGTGGAGCTGTCAAGCAGAAAGGCGTAGAAGTTCCAAACATAGAAATCGAGGTGGAGGATTGCGAGGAGTATACCGCAAGTTTCTCTTTCTATGTAATCAGTGGCAGTTATCTCTCCCATAGTGCACATGGTGGTAGAGAACTTTTTTGGAGCCACTTTGAAGCATCTCAGCTGAAGGAGGATGCGACCGCCTATGAAAGGCGAAGACACCTTGGAGAAGGTGTGAGGGCCATGATCGGAGCCCCAGTTCAGACCGCCCCATGACAACGGGCGAAGACACCTTAGAGAAGGTGTATGGGCCACAATAGGAGCCCAAGTTCAGAACAACCCCAGAGCCAATGTGATGGCTGGATATGAGTGGATAGATGGATAGCCAATGAAGTGGCTATGATGAGTATGGAGACAAATGCAGGATTGACTTTCATGGATATTGCCCCCATGCTAAAGATCAATGAGCTAGAAGACATTTGCCTTGGACAATAAGTGGATGACTTGTGGAGCATTAAGACGCGGCTGCTATGAAGGAGCAGAGGGCATGCGCAGGTTCCGGGAACTAGTTGACTCTTGTCAAGGTGGTGAGCTCGGTGAAGGCATTGTAATACTTAAAGTATCAAGACATATATGGATCAACCTCTAATGGGCTGCCCCTATAGGTAAAGGTGGAAAGCTACCTGGACTCTTGAGACTAAAAGCGAGAGACTCACGGAGAAGTAAGGCGTGGTTCTTAGGGTGGAGCAGAGGGCAGGCGCAACTCCTGGATGAGTAGACTCTTAGAAGAGTGGTGAGCTCGTGATCATATTGAGATACTCAGATAATGACTGTCGCACTTGGAAATGATAATTTCCGTTTGAGGGGGTGTTGTAAGCCTTGGTGTGAGGCTTGATGAATCATTCCGGACCGAGCATGGTTGATACGCTCGAAGGGGAATGTTGTCCCAGAGACAAGCGTTAACACTCTTCAGATGTGAAGTGGCAGACCATCTGGTTGTAGTGATCCTTTTGTGTGAGAAAATGTGTGCTTTGGTGACTCTGGTGATTGAAAGGTTTGGCGAGTACCGGTAAACTCGGCCACAGACGCTCTCGGAATGGTAAGCTTGGAAGAGCTGCAAGATGCAAGCCTGTGCTGAAGAAGCAAGAGGACAATTGCCCATATAAATGTCAAAGGGGGTGATTGTTGGGATTTGTCATTATTGGGCAACCTACCCTAAGGAGTAGGGTTACCATTTGTCAATGGTAGTTGCACCCATCATTGACAAATGTATCAACCCATGTGCAGCTGCTGTTGTTGAAGAAGAGAAGCCACCATACTTGCCTATTTATAGGCATACGTGAGAGAGCAAAAGTAGAAGAGGGTTGTGAGAATGTGAAGAGAGTAGAGAGAAAGTGAGAGCTGCAATGGCAGCAGCCTTGCTGCCATTGCAGCAGCTGCAAGTGCAGCAAAAGAGCTGGGAGTTGAGTTTGAGTGAAGTGATCCTCCTCCTCCATATGTGTTGTAATCCTTTCTCTATATATCTCTAATAATATGGACTCTCCCGTGGATGTAGGCGGTTTTGCCGAACCACGTTAAATATTGTGTCCCAGTGTGCTTCCCCTCCGTTTGAGCAATTATTAGTACATCCCCGGTCGGATTTCCCCAACATTAGCTTCCCTAATTTTGATTGCGTGAATTTAACTAGCCTTTATCTGAAAATTTTGGGAGGTTTAGAATTGAATGATAAGGAAGCACAGATCATGAGAAAGGTTTAAGAGATTTGGTGAGGGAAATTAGGGAATCAATAAGAAATTAGGCTTAGAGGAAGACTAGCTATTAAAGTCATTGCAATTTGCAAGCAACTTCATGTTTTTTTACTCTAAAAAATAAAACAGAGGTGCAAATCCCTTGTGCTATCTTTGTCCTGTATGCAATGATTACTCCCATGGAGACCACCATGCAAAGTTTAAGTCACTTTCTTCTTTATTTATTCAACGAGTTCATATTACACTGCTTTAAGTCCTCGAGTCTAATGAATTAATGAAGATAGAAACTCCAAAGAAAATCACTTGGCCAGAAATAACATACTTCAGTACTGGGGTCAGCAGCTAGCATGGATAAAACTATCTCCTTCCTTGTTAGAGAGGGCTCTGACATTGCTTCCCATCTGGCACACTGTAACTTGCAGATCCGTTTGGCTTTTGAGCTGTGGACTCCCCATCACTTCAACTGATTTGTTGTTTGTTTGACCACAAGATATTGATTGTCTAGGGAAATTCCAAGGACGCATTGGGGTCGGAACTTTTAATTGCCAGTATTATCCAAGGATGATTACATGCTGCATGCTTCTAAGACAAATAAAAAATTTATCGGTTCATTTAATGTATTAGTTCTAAGTCATTCAACATATTGCTAGTTCGTGATCATTCCACTTTTCTTGTTCCTGCTGTTGTCCATTAACTCTCGTATTTCTTGACTTATCTGTCAGTAAAATGATTAATGTTTCTTTCAATTTTGATGCCTGCATAACGTATCAGGATAAATACAACATTAGTAATGCGATCCAACCATCAAAGAATTCATTGGAAGTTCCAGTTAATCTAATTACTAGGCTTAGGGCCAACTAAAAAGTTCAAAGAAGCTTTCAATGGACTTCTTCATAAGACATGGGCTAAGGTGGACTTCAAGAGGATTTGTAATAATAAAGAGCAAGCCTTGATTAATCTGATTCATGTTCAAGAGGGGCTTGTTGGTAGAACTAAGATCATTACACAAGGATTGGGAGAAGAAGACTAGATTCGGATAGTTTGACCTTTTATTACTCTTTTGGTCATAACTGGAGCTACATATATATTTTTTATGTGATTCAAGTTGTTCTGGAAACTAGACTTCCATACATTTCCAACGGTATTGTCACGAATCGAATTCCGGGTCCATGACCGGCAACACAAGAGCGGTGTCAAAAGGACACCCCACCTACGCTAAGCCTCAAAACAGACATATCAAAAGAACTAAAAAAATACGCAGTTGAGGTGCGCGCAAGCTGGCCCGGACACCCACGTTAAACTAAAAAAAAAGAAAAGAAAAAAAAAGAACAATTTATTCAAAAAAACACAGCATTTCATAATCTTCAAAAATATTATATTATTCAAAACTGATAAAACCAAAAGATAGTTTAAAACTCCTCATCAGTAATTAAAACAAAAATAATAATCCATAATACTCATTACATTGTCAAAATCCAAACTTAATTAAAACAAGGCAATAGTGGAGCGTCTAAGACATCAAATCAAAACTAAAAGGAAAGCCTCGAAAAATAAGCAAGGCATACCAACATAAAACTGAAGAAGTAGGAACACTCAACAAAGTTCACCTGCTATCAGAAACTAAGAACTTGAAATAATATTAAGAATGAGGGGTGGGTTCAACCAACTCAGTGAGGAAATAATATTTAATATATATTTTAGATATTAATAGTTTGCAAGATGATTTATCTTGATATACATATACATATACATATACATACTAAACATATTATCATAACGTAGTGAAATACATGTCAGAGATCAGATGACACCCGAAGGTGACCAAATGACACCCGAACGTGACCTGATGACACCCGAAGGTGACCACTATGGGATGATCAGTCACCACAGGCTGATGTCTCTCTCAACAGCTAGGTATACAGAATATTATGTGCACATAGACTAACTACTCTCCATTAGCATGGAGTTACTGACAAGTCCCATATCAAGGCATAATAGATGTCATAACCCAATTTTTGACCTATTTTAATTATTATTATTATTTTATTTATTGAAAAAAATTGATGATGGAAAAAAATAATAATAATGATAGAAAAATAAGTCAAATGAAATAAATGAAGAATGAATTAAAATTTGGGTTAAGGGCAACATGATTGGAAGTTTTGGGGTTTAATTAAACCTTGGAAATTAATCTAATTAATCCAATCAAGGGTTTAATTGGAGAATTAATAAAGTTTTGAGACTTAATTAAATTTGGAATTAATTTAATTAATCCAATTAAGGGTTTAATTGGAGAATTGATAAGTTTTGAGACTTAATTGAGCTTAGAATTAATTTAATTAATCCAATTAAGGGTTTAATTGGAGAATTGATAAGTTTTGAGACTTAACTGGACTTGAATTTAATTTAATTAATGAAATCAGGGACTTAATTGAAGAATTACCAAATTTTGGGGTTAATTGGGGGCAAAATTGTAAGAAATTAAAACCCAAGGACTGGACTGCAAAAATTCAAAACGTCAAGGATCAAAACGCAAATGGCCATTAACATTAACACTGTTCATCTTCTTCACCTGAAAAAAGAAGAAAAACGGATGCCTTTATTGCATTAAAATCCATGCGATTACATGGCATTCTCTGGTTATAAAAACCAGATAAGGAGAACCGGCCAGGGGAGGAAGAAAAAGGAAGAAAAACTAGGGACTGAAAAGGGGAGAGTGCACTGGACAGGGGGAGAGGAGGAACAGAAAAAAAAAAAAAGCCAGAGGCTGCGCAGAGAGAGACGGAGAGAAAAAAAACCAGGTCGGAGAGACGAAAAAACCGAGGAGACAGAGGACGAACAAGCAGAAAAACCAGAGGAGAAAACACGAAAAAAAACCATTAGAGAGAGAGGAAAGCCCAGGAAATAAACACACAGGGAGAACAAGAGAACAACCCAGAAGGGCGAACCAGAATTGCAGGACTGTTATTCGCCTGTTTCTTCTCAAAGAAACAGAGGAACGCGTAGAACCAAAGAAGACAGGGACACGAAAAAGCCAGGGGGGAACACAGAGGATAGAGGAACGAAAAAAAGAACAAAGGGGTAATTGAAACAGAAAGAACACAGGAGCATACAAGAGAAACAGACCGAGAGAGAGTAGAGAGAGTTTGAAAAACAGAGCACGGGGAGAATTTTTCTGTCGAGAGCAGAAGAAACAGAGGGCAAGAAGGCAGAGGTGGAAGGAGGAATCCCAGTTTCCTATCAACGGACGCCATCACCGATCTTCGCCCAAGACACTAACACTCCGGCGAAGCAACCTGCAGCAAGGTAGGCCTTCTCTGTTTCTTCGTTTTGTTTCGAAAATTTCAGTGCATTTAGCACTGTGCGAAGGTAATTAATTACCCTCGCACAGCGCCATGCACGCATGAATCTAGTTCATGCGTGCTGTGGCCCAGCCGGGTCACTGGTTTGGGCCAGTGACCGGGCTGGGCTGGCTGGGTCTAGCCCAGCCCATGTGGGCTGAGTTGGACCCGGCCCCAAAAATAATAAAAAATATAAAAAAATATAAAAAATAGAAAAAATAGAAAAATATGTGTATGCATGAATGAAAATAATATAAATTTACTGGTTTATTCACCCACGCCAGAGTCGGGAATAAAATACTAGTTTAAGTTTATATTATTTTTATTCGTTATATTTTTTATTTAGCAAAAAACATATACGTGCATGTATTTATTTATTTACTGATGCCAGAGTCAGGAATATAAATACTGATTTAATTATTCTCTTTGTTTTTTTTATTATTATTTTAACTACATAAAAAAAAATATGTGAATGCGTAAATTTAGTTTATTTGTTTATTCACTAGCGTTAGAGTCAGGAATAAAAAAAATATTAATCTGAATTTATTTTTGGTGGCTATGAATTTTTACCAACGCCAGAGTTGGAATTATTTGTAGTAGAATTTTTACCAACGCCAGAGTTGGAATTATTCGGGTGGAATTTTTACCAACGCCAGAGTTGGAATTATTCGCGATCGAATATTCACTGGCGCTAGAGTCAGGAATATTATAAACAAATCATCATAGCATAAGCGAATAAATGTTTAGCAATTTAAGACAAAACCAGCAATGCAGTCTGCCTTAGGCAGAACGTTTAAGGGGTGATAATATCTTCCCTTTTACGTAACCAGTCCCGTACCATAGAATCTCTGTTGACCAGTTAGGGTTCCTAGTGACCATAATACTAGGTGGCGACTCCTTAAACAAGACATTTTTCCTAAAAGAACAAGATGCCAGAAATCTGTTCCTTTTCCTAATCAGAAATATTTTGTGGGACCGCCGCGATGTCGGGTGCGACAATAGATATTTACAGAATCATCAAAGAAACGTATATCATATCAAATAGAATTTAGTTCGACAGATTACGAGTGCAAATTCAAGAATAAATGAGTACTCGAAAAATAAAGCAATATATATAAATATTCAAGAAATTTACTGGTTGTACTCACATATAATCAACATACATGTTTATTTATATTATATACATATTAAAGATTATCCACTCACCCGGAAGAATATAGATTAAAAGGAATATCAGATGAAAGACCCGAAAAACCTATTAAGGATCGTTAGGAGAACCTACAATAAATATATAAAATATACTCAAAAGCAACTCAAAACAACACAAATAAAATATTCCAATGCATAAAAGAAAACCACGCTTAGTCTCCTATGTTTAGGGACTAAAACGACAATTATCCAAAACAGGGACCAAAATGTAATTTTACCAAAACTGGACCAAACTGTAAATACATAACCATACTGAAATTTCACCCATAAACCATCCTTAATTCTGTCTAGAATGAACCAGGGACCTAACTGTAATTTTTAAAAAGTTTAGGGACTAAAATGTAAATTCCCAAAATTGAGGGACCAAACTAAAAATATTCCAAATCAATTATCAAGATGAGATTCATCATCATTAACCTTATAATAACACTATCCAGAATCTCAAAATACATTTAGGGGTCAAATTGTAATTCTTCTGAAGTTTAGGGACTAAACTGAAATTTTCATCAATCAAGGACCTAAATAAAATTTGGTCATCTTCAACCTCAAGACCATTCTGTACAGATTTTACAGCAAGGTAAAAATGAATTTCTTAACCCATAAAAATTAATTTAAACAAATCAACTCATAAATCCTTATTTTCAACAACATACTAATTAATCACCTAACATTAAACCCTTAATAATCATAAATCAATCTTAACAATATAAACTTCCAATCCTTATAAACCCTAATCTCTTCTTTAATCATTCCTTAAACAACTATAATCGAAAGTAATATGAAAGAGAATCACTTACTTGCTACTTCCACCTTTCTTGAATCGAAAATTCAAGATCAAAAACTAAAATCTTAGGTTTGAGGAGGGGAGGGTCACAACGGCTACAAGAATTAGAAGAGAGGAAAGTAATTCTCTTGCAACTTTTCCTTAAATACCTAGGTTAACTTAGGTTGGGTTTGGGCTAACATGGGCTTAGGTTTGGGTCAAAATATTGGGTCTTACAGGTATATAGCACGCCTTCTAATTCATTAAGACGAGAGAGAACCATCTGTTTTAAGTTGAACTTTTGTTGCTGCTCCCAGACAGAATGCAGAAACAACAAACTTGTCTTATTTAATTATTTGGGCTATCAAACTTTATTTATTTTGAGAGAAGACATTTTATTTAGGTCTTAGACTTTTTTATTTTGTTTATTTTAATTAGTTTGGGCTAGTTTTAACCTGGGTTGATTATTATTTAAATTAGGCTTATGTGAGACCCATTAGGAAAACTAGGGTTTTGGCTTGGAGTTTAAATACTCTTTAGGAATAATTTTAGGGCAGACTTGTGATTATATTTTCAGCATTGTAGCCGACTTTTTAGTTGCTTAATCTTGGTTTTTGATTGAACCTGCATCTCTTCAAAGAATTGACCATTCTTTGTTGTGAATTTATACTTTCTTTGCTCGTCTCCAGATGTAAGCGTTGTAATCGAGTTGGTTTATAGTATTGCTGTCTTGGAGCAAGTCTTCCATTGTAATAAGCTCATTCAAATCTCAACAAACTTGGATTAGATTAATTTTGAAGTCGCGAATTCCATTAAATTCCGTTAAGGTTCGTATCACTTAGTATTGTTTGTGGCTGACAAGGGTCTGAAAAAGCCTCTCTATACCTCTCCACGTTTGAACAAGGGAGAAGTTCTATATTTAGAAACACATTCATGCAGGTACTCCCTCTTTTTTTTCTTTCTTTTTTTTCTTTTGTGCTTTCTAACTTGAGAAAATATGTTAAAAATAATATAAATCATAAAAACACTAAATCTATATAAGTTTTTGTACATCACAAACTGATTTTGGAGCTTAAAAATATTCCCTTGTGAAATAAATTAAATAAATATGAAGTTTCAGTTTTCTTCATTGTCACGACCCGAATCCCGGATCCATGATCGGCACATAGGCAAGGTTCCCCTCCAAGGTTCCATACCTATGCGAACCCAAACTTATCCTAACTCAATCAGAGTTCAACATAGCATTTACATCAAAATCAACTTCATAATATAATTCGATTGTCTTAATACAAGAGTTCATATAAATTCAGAGTTTTGAAGCACTAACTAGACATAAAGAGAAAAAGGTACAATTTACAACCAAAAGAGCAGGTTCTGAAGGTCTAACAAAATGACCTGCTATCAAGCTATAAGCTTGAAAATGTTAAATAATGAGATGGTGAGTTCAACAACTCAGTGAGTAGATAACGCTCAATACACACACACGAGGTAATACAACAATGAGAAATATATATACAAGTATGGCTTTAGGTTCTTATGGAAATGTTTCTCAAATTGGCCATAACAAGAAGATCATATAGTAAAACTCGTCAGAAAATCAAAATGCAATGAGCATGAGGCTCCGTACTTGGGATGATCAGTCCACACAGGTTGGTGACTCCCCCGACCAACTAGGGTTCAAATACGATGTGCACAAAGACTAACACTACCCTGTTAGCATGGGTATTCTGACTGGCATACCATAGGTTCATAATCATAATCAAACAGACATATTCATATCTCAAGACTCAACTCATGACTTCAATCAAATGAGGAGCTATCAATTCAGAATTCGATTCAAAATATATACTGGTTCATATCAAGAATTCAGATTCAATAATTCATACCAAAAAAAAAATATTGAGTTACAAACATTGTCTTTTGGTATCAATGATTAGACTGGTTATTCATCAAAGAAAAAGTTGGATTTGCATTATGATCTATGGGAAGAGAATGCTTATATTTAAAGTTAACATAGTTATATGTCATTTCCTCTACAAAGACAACAAGAGAAGAAAAGTTGATGAATAGTTGATGTTGATCCTAGGTCCCTGAAACCCTCAAACACTTTTTGAGCCTGTGAATTCCCTTTCTTTCATAGCCATGAACCATAGCCTGCATTACGTGCTTTTAAAAGCCCTTTTCGATCAAGTAAGCAATCTGAACCGATAAATGACGCTCTCAAAACTGGAAGAGCTTTTCTATAAGGGTCGTGACTTCATGAATTAAGCTACTGGTTATTATGTATGTTGATAAAATAAATGCTAAGAAAAGAAACAAACTTTCTTGATAAAGCCTAATCATCTTGTTTTTGAAATTCATAAAAACGTCACCTCATCACAGACCATCAAAAGATATACCCAAAATCAGAGTTTAAAGTGGACACAAAGAACCATGGGAAAGGCCATTTTAATCTTACAACGAGTTGATTTCTGTTTTCAAAATACAAGACAATCAAAGGACTACATTGAATGACTTGTGTTGGGTCTTCGACCAAAAAGCTGAGTTTTAAAAGATCTTTTTCAAAACTGACATCACTCTGATTTCATTTCAACAATTAGACTTGAATATACATGACATTGGAAGTATGAGATTTGATTCCAGAACAAGAAAGATTGTCGAACAATGAAGAACATCGAGCGAGTCTGCGAAATATTTGACATGAAATGACATCAACTCTTCTCAATACTCCTTGAAAAATTGAGACACTTTGGGGGCAATACAGTGGACCCTGAGAAGAAAAACAAGCAATATTTAGATTAGCTGGGTGCAATGAAAGATGATCAAATGATGAATCAATGCACTGAGGACAACGGTGTTTAAAGAAATGCTAATCAGCAGAACAAGCATTCAGATCATTATTGGGGGCAATGTTATTAAAAAACATTCCATGATCTAGTGAACTCTAGCATCAATTGAGGGACAACCTCGTATCTTCATCTTGGGGTTACCCTTTGAAACATGGCTATGACAAATGTTATCGCATCGTTGCATTGGAATGAATGTCATAAAGATGCACACCACCAAGACTGACTGTGGGACCATCTATTCTGAAGCTCAAATGCGCACTTCACTGTATGAATATGGGTGATAACATGAACATCATTGATGATGTCGAGACATTTCTTTCCACTATCTGATTTGACAAGCTGAGAGGAATCCATGAGAAAGAACATTGAGCATACAACGATGAGTCTTTCACTGCAAGCTATGAGATGCATGTCTGGATGACTGGATGATTTCCATGAAGACTGGTGATAACATATACTTGAAGAATATTGTTTCAATTGGAGGCAAGTTCATGACTGGTTGACCATCTTGATGGGTGTTGGCATGATGCACACAACCAATCAGAAGATAATTTTCAGAAGAATCCAGGAGAGAAAATCCTTCATGATGAATCAAGCAACACCACACTTCGGGGCAGAGTCAAGCTTGATAAACAACGAGAGCAGTAATTGTCGTGGACAGCTTAGGATGGGCACTGCACTTACATCTGAGTGATGGCTATCACATGAATGGGCCAATGCATCAAAAGAACAAATAAAGCTTTGGAATGCAAACAAAGGCACCCTATGACGATGGATCATCAAAGGGGGGGACCTATATTTCACATCAGGTAAGGATGCATGCATGTCATCTAACCTCAAAGCATTACACATACTTGTGATTTGTTACAGAAAGATCCTCAATGAAGTCCAGCAAGATTGTGGACAAAGAAAGAATCATTGAGTTGAGGATGACAAAGAATCGGTTTAGATCCTGGAACAAGAAGAGAATGAGATGAACCTTGCTAGTAGGAGAATCTCAAAGAAACAAGGAGATTAACCCCGTCATCAAGAGGAGTCTTCAAGTCAACCTGCAACCAGAAGGTGCCAAGTTTGTCAGCCTTGTCCTGTCAGGACTGCTCCAACCAAGTTTTTTTGCCAGGTAAGTCACATTCTGTCTTTGGGTAGGTCACCGTAACAATGAGACCATTTTTTTGAAAAAAAACATCATTTTTCTGGGTAGGTCACCCATCACAATAAGACCATCATTTTTTCTGGGTAGGTCACCCATTATAATGAGACCACACTTCACATTCTTTCCATTTGGGTAGGTCACCCATCATAATGAGACCGCTTTCCATATTCTTTCCACCTGGGTAGGTCACCCATAACAATGAGACCACTTCACATTTTTTCTATCTTCCATCTGGGTAGGTCACCCATAACAATGAGACCACTTCACATTTTTTCTATCTTCCATCTGGGTAGGTCACCCATAACAATGAGACCACTCCATATTTTTTCTATCTTCCATCTGGGTAGGTCACCCATTATAATGAGACCGCACCTCACATTCTTTCCATTTGGGTAGGTCACCCATCATAATGAGACCGTTTTTCACATTCTTTCCACCTGGGTAGGTCACCCATTACAACGAGACCATTTGTTACACACATTTTTTAGTTTTGATTTAATGAGATCGCCAGATGGGATCTCATGTAGCTTTGGTTAAAGGGAATCGCCAGATGGGATTTCAGGTTGACCAAGCTACACATATTTTTTTAAGTTCCAGTTGAATGAGGTTGTCAGATGGAATCTCATGTAGCTTTGGTTAAAGGGAATCGCCAGATGGGATTTCAGGTTGACCGAGCTACCATATTTTTTAGTTCCACTTTAATGAGGTCGCCAGATGGGATCTCATGTAGCTTTGGTTAAAGGGAATCGCCAAATGGGATTTCAGGTTGACCGAGCTACACATATTTTTTAGTTCCAATTTAATGAGGTCGCCAGATGGGATCTCATGTAGCTTTGGTTAAAGGGAGTCGCCAGATAGGATTTCAGGCTGACCGAGCTACACATATTTTTTAGTTCCAATTTAATGAGGTCGCCAGATGGGATCTCATGTAGCTTTGGTTAAAGGGAATCGCCAGATGGGATTTCAGGTTGACCGAGCTACACACATTTTTTTAGTTTTGGTTTAATGAGGTCGCCAGATGGGATCTCATGTTGGTTCTGGTTAAAGGGGATCGCCGGAAGGGATCTCAGGTTAGCCCAACCACACACAGGATATTGGTTCTGGTTAAAGGGGATCGCCGGACGGGATCTCAGGTTAGCCCAACCACACAAGATTTTGGTTTTGGTTCAAGGAGATCACCAGATAGGATCTCAAGTTAACGAAAAAAGAGAGAGAAATAAAGAAAAAAAAGAAGAAAGAAAGAAGAGGAAGAAAAGAGAAGGAAGAGAGAACAGAGAAAAAAAAAAGCAAGGTCTTTAGATGAGTGGATATTGAGCAAGTTAAGCAGACAGAAAGACAAGTTTTTCTTTACAAAGTTTACTATGCAAAACATTAAGGAGTTTTGCTTCGTAAGCATTGTAAAGAGGGGGCATCTGTTGCTATCCAATTTTTGACCCATGTTTTGATAAATTTTCAGAAAAATTCAAAAATAGCAAAAAACATTGAAAATCCAAAAAAATATATTTTTAATACATTTGCATCGTTTTTAGCATTTTTAGCATCGTCTCAAAAGAATTTAAATTTTCAAAGATATTTGGAACGCGTTCAACTTTTAACGCATTATTTTTAATCATTGATTTTCCTCATTGAGTCGATGTTGATATTGCTCGTTTTCAAAAAAAGACAAAAAAATAAGAAAAATCAAAATTTACAAAAAAAAGAAGTGGAGGGACCAAATTTTGAGGCCCAAGCAATATTTTACCTATAAATAGTAGCCTTCAACACACAGAATGAGAGGGACAATTTTGAAACATCAAAAAAATACCAAAAAAAAACCCTAACCCTAAACCTATCCTTTTTTGAAGGAGCGGCGCGCCCCCCTTCCCTAGGAGCAAAAAACCAGAGAGAGCAGGGGCGGCCGCAAGCCTTCCTTCCCCTGTTTACAGAGGCCGACCGCCCCTCCCCTTTGATTTTCTTCTTCCCCTCAGCAGCCGACAACAAACTCACAGCCCCCTCTCTTTCAAAACCAAACCGGAGCAGCCACTCCGTTCCCCCAAGCCACAAATCTTCCCTCTCTCACCTGAAAAACCAGTCAAACCCCGAACCCGTCGCTACCCACAGATCATACCCACATTCCCCCTGCCAAACGCCATTTCCTTTCCTTCTCTTCCCCAGATCGGTTCTTCCCTCTCAACACAGAACAACCTTTCCCTCATCAACAGCCGCCTCCAGCATTTCCTTCCCACAGCAGCCGACCACCACACCGACACCCACCGATCTGTCCATTCCTCTGCCTCAACACCGCCAGCAACCTCTCACATTCTTGCAGCAGCTCCAGCGGCCGCAGGCTGCAGCAGCAAAGCCAATTGAAGCCGGCGATCAGACCACTTCGTTCTCCTCCATCTCCGCCAAACCGGACACCAGCAGCTGCACAGCCGTCGACCGAAGCACATCCACACTGCTGGCCGCTTGAAACAGGGAACAAAGGGGAAACAAAAACAAACCGAGCTGCGAAGAGAGATGCAGATCTGCAAAACAAAAGAGAAAAACAAAACTAAAATCAACTGCTGTTTTGCGTTGTTTCCCTTGTTGCAGGTGTCGGTGACCTTCACCGCCGGCGTAGGAAGACAGAGAAGAGGAAGACGGCCCCGATCCACCGGTTCTGCCACCTTCAGCGGCGGCGGCGCGTGAATCCACACGCCGCCAGAGGCGGGGCACGTGGAACAACGCGCCGCCACTGTTGCTGCAGTGCAGAAGGCCTCCCCTGCAATTTATGGAGTGTTTAGGGGCTATTTTGTAAATTTAAAATTGTGTAATTTAATTTTTGTTTAGTTTTGAATTTGTATTTCGAAGTGTAGATGAAAAACAAACAAAAAGAAGAAAAAGAAAAGAAAACAATAGTGAAAGTGTATTATGGGTGTGTTTGTTTGTTTTTTTTAATGAATGTTTTATTTATATATTTATTTATAATAAAATTGTAAAGATTAAAGAAGAATTTAATATTTTGATTGGATCACGGTCAAGAATTATTAACTTATACGTAAGTTGTATTTCTAATATCCGATGAAAAGATAAAATTTTAAAACTTCTTTAACACGTCAAAATCACGAAGCAGCTTACCTCAGGTAGGGTGTGTTAGGGGTGCTAATACCTTCCCTAACCACAACCAGTCCCTTACCCGCGAATCTCTGACAAGACCAGTACATCCGGTTTTCTAGTAGCCTTCAATAAATTACTAGGTGGCGATTCCAGTGAATCAATCAAAGCAAACAATAAACGAGAAGATGAAAAAGATCGCCAGCTCGATGCCGCGCGGATTTTTCGACGTGCGACAACTATAATCGAAAGTAATATGAAAGAGAATCACTTACTTGCTACTTCCACCTTTCTTGAACCGAAAATTCAAGATCAAAAACTAAAATCTTAGGTTTGAGGAGGGGAGGGTCACGACGGCTACAAGAATTAGAAGAGAGGAAAGTAATTCTCTTGCAACTTTTTCTTAAATACCTAGGTTAATTTAGGTTGGGTTTGGGCTGACATGGGCTTAGGTTTGGGCCAAAATATTGGGTCTTACAGGTATATAGCACGCCTTCTAATTCATTAAGACGAGAGAGAACCATCTGTTTTAAGTTGAACTTTTGTTGCTGCTCCCAGACAGAATGCAGAAACAACAAACTTGTCTTATTTAATTATTTGGGCTATCAAACTTTATTTATTTTGAGAGAAGACATTTTATTTAGGTCTTAGACTTTTTTATTTTGTTTATTTTAATTAGTTTGGGCTAGTTTTAACCTGGGTTGATTATTATTTAAATTAGGCTTATGTGAGACCCATTAGGAAAACTAGGGTTTTGGCTTGGAGTTTAAATAATCTTTAGGAATAATTTTAGGGCAGACTTGTGATTATATTTTCAGCATTGTAGCCGACTTTTTAGTTGCTTAATCTTGGTTTTTGATTGAACCTGCAACTCTTCAAAGAATTGACCATTCTTTGTTGTGAATTTATACTTTCTTTGCTCGTCTCCAGATGTAAGCGTTGTAATCGAGTTGGTTTATAGTATTGCTGTCTTGGAGCAAGTCTTCCATTGTAATAAGCTCATTCAAATCTCAACAAACTTGGATTAGATTAATTTTGAAGTCGTGAATTCCATTAAATTCTGTTAGGGTTCGTATCACTTAGTATTGTTTGTGGCTGACAAGGGTCTGAAAAAGCCTCTCTATACCTCTCCACGTTTGAACAAGGGAGAAGTTCTATATTTAGAAACACATTCATGCAGGTACTCCCTCTTTTTTTTCTTTTATGCTTTCTAACTTGAGAAAATATGTTAAAAATAATATAAATCATAAAAACACTAAATCTATATAAGTTTTTGTACATCACAAACTGATTTTGGAGCTTAAAAATATTCCCTTGTGAAATAAATTAAATAAATATGAAGTTTCAGTTTTCTTCATTGTCACGACCCGAATCCCGGATCCATGACCGGCACATAGGCAAGGTTCCCCTCCAAGGTTCCATACCTATGCGAACCCAAACTTATCCTAACTCAATCAGAGTTCAACATAGCATTTACATCAAAATCAACTTCATAATATAATTCGATTGTCTTAATACAAGAGTTCATATAAATTCAGAGTTTTGAAGCACTAACTAGACATAAAGAGAAAAAGGTACAATTTACAACCAAAAGAGCAGGTTCTGAAGGTCCAACAAAATGACCTGCTATCAAGCTATAAACCTGAAAATGATAAATAATGAGATGGTGAGTTCAACAACTCAGTGAGTAGATAACGCTCAATACACACACACACGAGGTAATATAACAATGAGAAATATATATATACAAGTATGGCTTTAGGTTCTTATGGAAATGTTTCTCAAATTGGCCATAACAAGAAGATCATATGGTAAAACTCGTCAGAAAATCAAAATGCAATGAGCATGAGGCTCCGTACTGTGGGATGATCAGTCCACACAGGTTGGTGACTCCCCCGACCAACTAGGGTTCAAATACGATGTGCACAAAGACTAACACTACCCTGTTAGCATGGGTATTCTGACTGGCATACCATAGGTTCATAATCATAATCAAACAGACATATTCATATCTCAAGACTCAACTCATGACTTCAATCAAATGAGGAGCTATCAATTCAGAATTCGATTCAAAATATATACTGGTTCATATCAAGAATTCAGATTCAATAATTGATCATGCTTTATCAAAACAAGGATAATAATCAACATATATATTATCAAGAAGCATGATCCAATTCATATTAACAAATCAAATATTTATAATATTTCTCATGCATATGGAAAATTATCCACTCACCTGACTCGAAAGCAAACATAAGTCAAAAGCAGACACCGAAGAAAATCCTACTGACGTCCCGCCGGTAGAATATCAGGATTATCTGAATATAAAGGAGACATATTCAAGAATGACTCAAAAGAATATAACCTATTTAATACACTTATCTAAGGGTGTATTCCATAACCCTATATGTTTTTGAACTATCTAGTTATTTTTTCTAAAAACCCAACATTTAACGGTTTTCCCGAAATCTAATCCATAATAAAATAAATAATAAAATTTATAATAATCCCCAATTATTCATCAAACCAATCTAAAAAAGGTAATATTACAGCTAGGGACTAATCTGTAATTTATCATACTTTTAAGGGTCAAATTGCAACTTTTGTCAAATTGAAGGACTAAACTAAAATTATCATAAATCCATGACTATACTGAAATTATGACTATAATTAATCCTCAATTCTGTCCAGATCATCTCATTATACTCCAGGGACCATTCTGGAATTTTACCAAATTTTTAGGGTCAAATTGTAATTTTTGTCAAATTGGAGGACTAAATTGAAAGTGTTAAAATTTCATAACTATACAGGAATTCTGCCCATAATTCATATGTTATTCTGCTCAGATTCTCGGAATAGGCTCCATGGACCATTTTGCAAATTTTCCAAAGTTTGGGGACTAAACTGTAATTTTCCAAAATTGAGGGACCAAACCAAAATTTTGTCATCTTCAACCTCAAACCCAGAATTCTCACAGATTACCTACTGTTCTTTCCAAAATTCTAACTCAACATTCACCATTTACACAATTCATAACTCAAAATCATCACAATCTTCCATAATCAACTCATTAATCAATTACCCATAACAATCAACCTTATAACATTCAATTTAATTCATCAATTAAACTCAAAACACAACTTTTCAAAACCCTAACATTCATCAAAACTGAAATTAAGTTCAATTAACATACATTTATACATTTAACAACCTAAATCTTACCTTTAAACTTATTCTCTTCAACTCCTTTCTATTTCCCTTCTAATTCCCTCTTTTCTCTTCTTCTTCTTCTTTCTCCCTTCACTCCTGCCGGTTCTCTCTCAAAATATTCAGATTTCTCTTCTCTTTTTTTTTTTCCTTCTATTTATATTTATCATCTCTTTATACAATTATTATAATACCTCTCATTTAATTTATTCCTACATTTAAGCCTTCAAGGGCTTTCTAGCCTTTTCCTATCCCTTTAATTCAAAACATTACATTCATCTATGTTCTTATTTTTTGAGAGGGTCCTTGGCTACTAGAAACAAGAATCACACCCCTATGGGTTCAGTAGCTTTATTCAGCCATGCCATCTCAGATTCATCCAAATAAGGGGCCAGAATATCCCTACATCTCCCATGGTAGCTGTTACGCCAATTTATCTCTTCAGGACCAAGAAGGGTCAAGTCGATCATCTTCGTTTGATATGGTGCCCATGTTTTGTGCTCGAAAGATAAGTAGCCCTTGTCACCAAAATTGAATTTTGTATCGGCCTCCTTGACGATAAGCACATTCTCCAATCTTATCCCGAAGTTCCCATCCTCATAGTATCCAGGTTCATCTGTTACAGTCATGGAAGCTAATTACGAGCATGTGGTCTGAAACTAATTAAATGAGGTCCTTCATGTACATTTAGGTATGATCCAATACCATGACCAGTGCCATGTCGATAATCAAGACCATCCTTCCATAAAGGAATTCGAGCAAAGAATGTCAAGGGCATGATCATTAGTTCAGTTGAGAAAACAAGCATTACCCAAAGCAACGAAGTTGATGATGGTGTGCTGGCTAGCCAATGCTACACCCCCCCCCTCTGTTTCTGTTTTTTCTTTGTTTGTTCTCTGGTGTTTCTTCTTTGCTTTTTTTTTTCCTCTTTTCTTCCCTTACTCTTTTTGTGGTTTTTCCTTTATATTTTTTGTTTTTGTTTTTTATCTTTTTAATATAAATTATATCTTGAAGATTCATTTAATAGTTTAAAATATTAAATTAAAATATTTCTTTGATATATTCAATCTGATAAATGCATTTTGCCTTCGCAAAAAAATGTGCAGCACACAGAAATGATCCCTTTTTTTTTTTGTTCTGAGAAGAAATAACGATCCATTTTAAAGGCCTTCAGATTTCAACACATGAAGGGATGCATACATGTCTCAGGAATTAACAATGGAGGAGGGATAACTTTTAATTGCCACAGATTCCCTCTGAGTAAGCATGTTGAATAGTTTTATGAAAGTGACAAAAAATTTGCATGGTGGTTTCGAGGAGCGGGAAGTGGGAGTAATCATTGCTTATAGGAGAAAGAAAGCACAAGGGATTTGCCCTATTGTTTTATTTCTTTAGAGTAAACGGGTATTATCTAGTCCACCTTCATGTTAATCATTTAATAGCTTGTGCTTTCCTTTACGAGATCAGCTGTTACTGACAGACTAAAAATAAGTTTGCAGCTCTGATTAAATTAAAACAACAAAAAGGAAAAAGATGGAAGACAGCTTGCTTCCCTTTCCAAGTTCTTTTGACTTCTCCAAAGAAAAGAACTTGGCTTTAATTTGATATAGTTGCTTGCACATAGCACTTTGATAAAGTTGCTTCCACTAAGAGAGAGATCTCTCAGTATACCATTGATTTCCTAACATCCCTCTCCAAATTTCTTATTGATTTCCTAACTTCCCTCACCAAATTTCTTAAACATATAGCATGTCTTTAAACGGATCATACTAAAATTAGCATTTTCCAACCCCTTATTGGTTAATTAGCATTTTTTATTATTATTTTCTCACTAAAATTACCGTTTTCTTGCCACCAAAAAAAATAAAAATACATGCATAGATGAAGATGTTAACATTTAAATTGGTGGGTGAAGTCTTTTAAGGAAAAGCCTCGAGATTTAATATTTTGGATATATAAAGAATTGAAGATTTAATATTTTGGAATTACCAATTAAGATTTAAAGATTTGATCTTATTTTAGCTTTTACAAGAACCAGATCTCATATAACAACTGACATTGATCCTCTTAGTATCTTTTTCTGTCCGTAGAACTGGTGCTAGCTAAAGCCAAAGGGATTACTGTGCCAGATGGGAAGCAATGACCCGAGCCCTCTCTTACAAGCATATCTTAAAGCAGTGTAATGTGAACACGTTGAACAGTTAGTGTGAATAAATAAATAAAGCAAGTGATTCGTGAAAGTGACATTGGTGGTTTCCAGGAGGCAGTGAGACTATTCTTTGCATACAGCACAAGGGGTTTGCATGTTAATCAATTATTGACTAAAACTAAGCTTGCTGTTTACCTTTCGTAGGTGAAGTTGTAGCTTCCTGCCAATTTCTATTGACTTCTCCGAAGAAAAAAACATAAAGTTGCTTCCAAATTGCTTTGACTTTGATAGCTAGTCTTCCACTAAGAGGGGATCGTCATTGGTTTCCAAATATATAAATAAATAAATTGATCTTTCTTAGTTTTTGAAATCCATGCCTTCTAGAGTTCATACCAAATTCTTATTTGGTTGTAGAATTTGTATGTAGGATTCTTGATTGATCAGTTAGATCTTGATTATATTATTGGTGTGAAAAGGCAATAATTAATAACCTTGGAAACTTAGAAGTAAATATAAATGCAAAAGGGATATTGTTGTAGTTGAATAAAGCTTGATAAGTATAAATGAGATAAAAAAAAAATAGGAATTTGAAATTAAGAGAGAGAACCAGTAGGAGAGAAGAAAAAATAAAAGAAAAAGAAGAGAAAGGAGGGAAAGATAAATAAAGAAAAAGAGAGTCAGATAAAATAAGTATTAAAAGTAAGATTTATGTTTTAATGTGTATAATTTTGATATTTATTTTTAATTTTTATTTTGTTGAAGATTAGAATTTTAAAAATTTTAATTAATAAATTAATTTGAGTTAACTGTCAACTACCTGGAAAAATTCCCTTCCTAATCAGGATAGGATAGTGGACCTCCATATAGGGACAAAAGTGCTACCTTATTAGTGCAATTCGGTTGGATATCCCAATCTTTGAGTTTGAGTCACTAGTGCCAGTCTTTGACCAAGAAACGTAGGCAGATCGACTGTATCTATTCAATTCAAGATTAGCCAGGACTCTTTCCCTTATCAAGAGCTTACCGGACTGATTGTCTTCAATGTCCGGAGTATGAGTCTATGTCTGATCATTTACTTTTAGGAATAGAATTTAGATTCTGATCTTTAGTAATTTTATGTTATGAGATAACAGATAGAGTTGACTTCCTGTTACTGTTCGGGAAGAGAGTTTGACTTAAAGGAATGTCTAGAGAGTGAGTTTCGAAGTATTTTCCGGGACATGTGATCTTCTATTCTATTTTGAGATAGGTTGTGAGAATAGCTTCTCTTAGGGGAGTCTAGTCTATCTTTATTTAATTTCCTGATTTTAAATTCATTTTCAAATAAAATATATTTTAAAAAATAATATTTAACACATTTCTAAACATTGTTGACTACAAATGATTTTTGTCCACGAAAATGAGTAGTGTTTGTTTTCTTTTTGCCAAATTACACTGTCGTTTCAAAGCCTATATTTTGTGCACGACATGGTAAGTAAACTTTTCCCCGCTTGATAATTTCAAATCTCCCCTTTGATTCACTTCTCCAGATAAATAAATAATAATAATAATAATAATAATAAAAACGAGTTTTATTACATGTTATTGTCGTACTGACCATCACTAGATAGAACTTGAGATATCTTTGTAGGTCATCTGAAATGTGATCATCAACGGAGATGGACACAAGATGAGGCAGTGCTTAACACGCGGGGGGTTTGTCCAAGCTTGCGTTATGGAATTGTATGTCTCTTGGCTCCACGGGTCAGAGGTGAGGACTTCCTCTCCAACTATATCAATCTAAAAATTTAAGTCTGAAAAACAGTGAAAAACGCAATGTTCAGTCGCTATCTGGTGTATGGGTTGGTGGTGGCAGGGCTGCGTGTTGGTTTCTTCAAGGTTAATCCATGCTGTCATTAGCGAGCCGAATTGCTCCTCGGCAACATCACTGTCATGATAATTGCATATGTTCCATCTGATAAATGCATTTTGCCTTCGCAAAAAAAATGTGCAGCATAATTTATTTTTTCTTCAATTATGGATAAGAAATTATCCCTTTTTTTTCTTCTGAGAAGAAATAATGATCCATTTTAAAGGCCTTCAGATTTCAACACATGAAGGGATGCATACATATCTCAGGAATTAACAATGGAGGAGGGATAACTTTTAATTTCCACTGATTTCATGACAAAACGCACCGTACTAATCTGTTGTTAAGCCGTTACTTATGCGCACCGTTTCAATAAATTATAATTCTCATTACTGGGAAGGTTGTCAAGTCAGCACCGTCTTCTCCTCTGCCTAAATATACTGGCAGTTGTAACAGAATGGCCATGCAAAAAATGAATGAGAACTGCTGTGGATTCCCTCTTTTCTCTCCGTCTTTCTCTCGCTCCCTCTTTCCGTCTTTCTCTCGCTCTCTGGATTCATTTTTTTATTATTATTATTATTATTTTGATTATTATTTATTTTATTTAAAAAAATTTATAAAATTATATTTTTTTCAATTTTATTTTTATTCAACTTTTTAATTTATAAGATTTGTTACTTATTATTTTAATAAACTTGAAAAAAATAAAATATTAATAAATTATTTTCCAGTTCATTTTCCATAACATAACCAAACACTGGAAAATGTTTTCCAACTTATTTTTTATTACACTACCAAACATCAGAAAATAATTCATTTTCCTGAAATTTACTTTTCTAGAATTTATTTTCCAAAAAAATATTATTTTTCAGCAAATAAATAGGTATTAATAACTAATGTGTTTATTATATTAGCCGGAAGACATTTATTTAGAGAGTAAAACATCAAATGCAAGACAGTGGTGCAGTGGGAGCTTCCTAACGATTGCGATGGCCTCCGTCCCTTTATGCAGTTTTCATTCGTATGCCATAGCCATAACAATTAAGGAATATAGCATATCACCGGAGCAAAAGTGCCTTTTCTTTTTAATGAATTTTGACAATTTTATGGCTGAGGTTGATTTAAAAAAAAAAAAACTAATATTATGATATGGGATTGTTTTTTTAAAATATTTTTTATTTAAAAATATATCTTCACACGGTGATGATCCCAGTTCTTTGCCAAAAGCAAATAGTAACAGCAAAGTCGGGGTCGGTTAAACCAACTAGCTAGAATTCGTGTGTTGAGATACAAAAAACTATCAGGGGAACGAGAGACTAAATCTTGATTAGAACATTCCAACCCTCACATCAATTCGGTTAGATTAAATGATAATAAAAGCTTACACAATCCCATAACGCAAGTCTACTCAATCACTGCTTTAATTTGCCAATAATCTCAAAGCACGAAACCATAACAAAAATGGTGAATGACCAATTAAGATTTAAAGATTTGATCTTATTTTAGCTTTTACAAGAACCAGATCTCATATAACAACTGACATCGATCATCTTAGTATCTTTCTCTCTCCGTAGAGCTATTAAAGTCATCGCAATTTGCAAGCAACTTTATGTTTTTTTACTCTAAAGAAATAAAACAGAGGTGCGAATCCCTTGTGCTTTCTTTGTCCTGTATGCAATGATTATTCATGAAAGTGACATTGGTGGTTTCCAGGAGGCAGTGAGACTAGTCTTTGCATACAGGACAAAGAAAGCACAAGGCATTTACAATTCTTGACTAAAAGTAAGCTTGCTGTTTACCTGTGGTAGGTGGAGTTGTAGCTTCCAGCCAATTTCTATTGACTTCTCCAAAGAAAAAACATAAAGTTATTGCAAATTGCAGTGACTTTTTTAATAGCTAGTCTTCCACTAAGAGAGAGATCTCTCAGTATACCATTGATTTCCTAATTTCCCTCACCAAATTTCACCGTATTCTGTTCTTGATCTGTATCTTTCTTGCTTGAAAGCACACTAATTTTGTTTCAAATAAGATTTGCCCATTTGGTTGTAGAATTAATAAGTAGGATTGTAGATTGATCAATCAGGTGGAACTTAATTATATATGTGTTGCTTGATCTATTTTAGAACTCAAAACTCATATTTAGCTTTGTTCTTTCATATTGCCATCAACTTAAACTATTTATCTTGAAAACAGCTGCTCTCAAGGTTTCTTTTGTCTGTTGAGTGCCTCTTGTCAGCTTGACAGGTGACTAGTTTGCCTACTCTTTCTCATATTCTTGTGCTTCCATTTTCAGATCAGCTTTCCCAGAGTTTCAACATTGGGGCGCGTCCACACGTTTCCTCACTCAGCAATTAGCTTCAGATTCTTTTGTTAAAATTCTTTTGAATCCAGGTAAAGTGTTTATACTTCATCTTCTTCATTTTGTTGCTGTCTTTGTTTTTGACAAGTAACTATTGTTTGAATCTTTTTAAGTAAAACACAAGTTGTACAAATTTTATTGAGAAACTTTGGATTTTGTATCATCAATAGTTTCCAAATATAAATAAATTGATCTTTCTTAGTTTTTATAAATAAATTGCCTTATGGAGTTCATACCAAATTCATTTTTTTTTCTTTTTATATTCTTTGCTGTTTTTAACTTATTATTTTAGTTTCAACCTTTCCTTTTCTGATCGATGTAACTTACATTAATTTTATTCAATATTTTGACTCTGTTTTTATATATAGGGCAAAATGGTTCAATCAAACTACCCATTTTGGCACCATGTTGCGGAGATGAAGTGTATGTATTGTGGGCATCAATTTGCTAAGGATACTTCCATTTCAAGGATCAAATGGCATTTATCAGGAGAGAAAGGGCATGGTGTTGCAATTTGTGAAAGAGTTCCTAAACAAGTTCAAGAAGCAGCTTTTCTCGCTATGCATGGTGCCAACAAAAGACATAAAAGCATAGCAAGTTCAAGCAATGTTAATGATAATGCCATTTCAACCACTCCACAAGAACAAAACAATAATGAAGTCGACAAGTTGGCAGGAGATGCAGGAAAGACACAAGCACCAGATAGAATGGATCACGCACTTGAAAAACGTATGGAAGAGCTCAGTAAATTGTTAATGGAGGATGATATAGAGAATGGGACTGGAGGAGTAGTGCAGCCTGGTGCAGGAGCTAGCTCTTCTGGAGGGCTTACAGGCGACACAAATGAGATTCCAGGAGACGCAGTACCAACGACAAAGCTGGTGGGTCAAGCATTCAAAGACCATAAGAAGACTATCTGGACTTGGTTGATGCACGATGAAGTTTCAACTATTGGCATCTATGGGATGGGCGGAGTGGGAAAGACGACATTGGTGAAACATATATATGACCAGCTTCAAAAAAGACGAGACAGTTTCTGCAATGTTTACTGGATTACTGTTTCACAAGACACTAACATTAATAAATTGCAATACAGTATCGCCAGACGGATTGGTTTAGATCTTTCTAATGAAGATGAGGAGCTGTATAGAGCTGCTGAATTGTCAAAAGAATTAACGAAGAAACAGAAATGGGTTTTGATTTTAGACGATTTGTGGAAGGCTATTGAGCTACACAAGGTGGGAGTCCCTATCCAAGCTGTTAAGGGATGCAAGCTGATCGTTACAACACGATCAGAAAATGTTTGTCAGCAGATGGGTAAACAACACATAATCAAAGTGGAGCCTATTTCGAAGGAAGAAGCTTGGGCTTTGTTTATTGAGAGACTTGGACACGACACAGCACTTTCTCCGGAAGTGGAACAAATTGCAAAATCTGTGGCAAGGGAATGTGCTGGTTTGCCGCTAGGAGTTATAACCATGGCTGCAACCATGAGGGGAGTGGTTGATGTACGTGAGTGGAGGAATGCGTTGGAGGAATTGAGAGAATCAAAAGTTAGAAAAGATGATATGGAGCCTGACGTATTCTACATATTGAGATTTAGTTATAACCATCTAAGTGATTCAGAACTGCAACAAAGTTTCTTGTACTGTGCATTATTCCTGGAAGACTTCAAGATCCGTAGAGAGGATTTGATAGCTTATTTGATTGACGAGGGAGTGATAAAAGGGCTGAAGAGTAGGGAGGCAGAATTTAACAAAGGCCACTCGATCCTTAATAAACTTGAAAGAGTCTGCCTATTGGAAAGTGCTGAGGAAGGGTATGTCAAGATGCATGACTTGATTAGGGACATGGCCATCCAAATACTACAAGAGAACTCTCAAGGCATGGTAAAAGCAGGTGCACAGTTAAGAGAATTGCCGGGAGAAGAGGAGTGGACAGAGCATCTTATGAGAGTTTCACTGATGCATAACCAGATTAAAGAAATTCCTTCCAGCCATTCACCAAGGTGTCCCAGTCTTTCAACTCTATTGTTACGTGGAAATTCAGAGTTGCAATTTATAGCAGATTCATTTTTTGAGCAGTTGCGTGGACTCAAGGTTCTTGATCTGTCTTATACAGGTATCACAAAACTACCTGATTCTGTCTCTGAATTGGTGAGTCTCACTGCATTACTGCTCATTGGTTGTAAGATGTTAAGGCATGTACCGTCATTAGAAAAGCTCAGGGTACTGAAGAGGTTAGATCTCTCTGGTACTCGGGCACTTGAAAAGATTCCTCAAGGCATGGAATGTCTATGCAACCTGAGGCATCTTAGAATGAATGGATGTGGTGAAAAGGAGTTTCCTAGTGGGTTGTTACCTAAGCTCTCTCACCTGCAAGTCTTTGTATTGGAGGAGTGGATTCCTCCTGGTACCAAAGATAATAGAAGAGGACAACCTGCTCCGTTAACTGTTAAAGGAAAGGAAGTGGGTTGTTTGAGGAAGTTGGAAAGTTTGGTATGCCATTTTGAAGGTTACTCAGACTACGTGGA
This sequence comes from Populus trichocarpa, assembly GCF_000002775.5. Lineage (NCBI taxonomy): Eukaryota > Viridiplantae > Streptophyta > Magnoliopsida > Malpighiales > Salicaceae > Populus > Populus trichocarpa. The sequence continues at coordinate 468,661 of NW_026291139.1, forward strand.
GTTTATCAAATCTCGGGATGAAACCAAATCACTAACCACATACCAAACTCTTGTAGGACCACTGGATAAGTATGATTATGATTATGATGATTATGATTATGGTTGCAGAAGGAAAACAATTGTTTGGGGTAGCTTGAGTATCGACAGAGATGGAGGTTTTCAGGTCATGTTTCCAAAGGACATTCAACAATTGACTATTGATAATAATGATGATGCAACAAGTTTATGCGATGTTTCCTCTCAAATAAAGTATGCAACTGATCTGGAGGTTATCAAGATTTTTAGTTGCAATAGCATGGAGAGCTTGGTTTCATCTTCTTGGTTCCGCTCTACTCCACCACCATCTCCATCTTACAACGGTATATTTTCTGGTCTTAAGAAGTTCTTTTGCTCTGGATGTAGTAGTATGAAGAAGTTGTTCCCTCTTGTCCTGCTGCCAAACCTTGTAAAATTAGAAGAGATTATAGTTGAAGACTGTGAGAAGATGAAGGAGATAATAGGTGGAACAAGACCAGATGAAGAGGGGGTTATGGGTGAAGAAACCAGCAGCAGCAATATCGAATTCAAACTCCCAAAGTTAAGAAATATGGAATTGAGAGGATTACCCGAACTGAAAAGCATTTGTAGTGCAAAACTGATTTGCGATTCTATCGAAGGAATTGAAGTAAGAAATTGCGAGAAGCTGAAGAGGATGCCAATTTGTCTCCCGTTGCTTGAAAATGGCGAGCCATCTCCTCCCCCTTCTCTTAGAAGAATGTATATAGAACCAGAAGAATGGTGGGAGTCAGTAGTGGAGTGGGAGCATCCTAACGCTAAGGATGTCCTTCGTCCCTTTGTAGAGTTTTTTGTGTGCTGACGACAGTGCCCTTAGTATAATATTAAATTAAGAGTAAGCATTGTTGTTTTAATTGGATTAAGCTTAAGCTATGTGTCTACTTAATGACTGATGTGTTTATTATATCAATAGGTTTGACATTTATTTAGAGAGTAAAACATCAAATGCAAGAAAGAGTCATCCGTCCCACTGCAAGTAGCCATGGGTGCAGCAGGTGACGATGCTGAGGCCAAATTAGTGCACAGAAGTTGGACTAATGGTACCCTTAATTTCTTATGCTTCCTACCAGTTCACAGCACCTAAATAAAATCACTATGAGTCGAAGGCACCACACCCAAAAATGGCTCACCCTTGGCCAGACCACTTCTACCCACTGCACGTAGCCATGGGTGCAGCAGGTGACGATGCTGAGGCCAAATTAGTGCACAGAAGTTGGACTAATGGTACCCTTAATTTCTTATGCTTCCTACCAGTTCACAGCACCTAAATAAAATCTTCATCAACATTACAAGTGCTGCTGGAATCCTTGTAGGCTGACATTATTAGCTATAAAATGATAATCTTGTGGAATTACCCTAAACTGAAAAGAAGAATAGGTATTCTAAGTAGATGGTTTTAGAACTTAGTTAATTACAACAAATTCTAAATTTTTAACAAATTTGTTATATATCGAGATGATTTCTTATCTTTAATAAATAGATCCATTTTAATAATACGTTGCACAAATTAACTCGTAATTAAATACTTGTTGCATATATAGTTCACATATGCAAGCCAAACACAAATAAAAATTCTTTGTCGATCTTGAGTTTTCTTATTCCAGCTTCCAAATTCTTATTTTGATTAGTAATGTAAAAAATTAATTATTTTTGTTAGATTTATTTTTAATAGTTTTAATATACTAATATAAAAAATAAATAATAAATAATCTAAAATAATTATTTTAATATTAGTTAAAAAAATACTTTTGAAAATGATCACTTGGCATTACTTTACCAAAACAAACTCTTAATACATATATTAGATTCCAGGTGAATTTCCAGCTAATATGAAAAAACAACGTCAGCCAAGACATCATCAAGAAGAGCAAGGTAAAACAAAACTCATCAATTGGGTCCCTACTATTTGAAACAAATGAAAATTTACAAAACCAATAATAATGAAGAATTTACGTGTGATTTTATTTTTAGGATTATTTTGTTAAAGATAATCTTTTTATCCACTAGATTCAGGTCTTGTTTCGAAAGATAGTTATTTGTGTAGGTGAGAAAGTTCAATTTTGGAATCTGAATCTCTCCATTATGGATCTGAATTGCTTTCATTACATATTTTCTTGGTAAATATACTTTTAAAAAAATCGCTATTAGTTGTAATATTGGGAAAGAATTATATTGAGCTGATTTACATTTATTTATTTATTTATTGTATTCAAAAATTATAAAAAAATAAAATGTCACAGCAATTCTGGAAACTAGGCACCGAGAAACCCCGCATCCTCGAAGAGGAAGAAGGCGGTGTCGTTTTCTTTGCCCCCTCTCTCTTCCGCCTCCTCCTCTTCCTTCAGGTTTGGATATGCAAGTATTGGGAGTAAAAGGCAGAGATTGATTTTTAAGCTGATGGGAATACATTCACCTGATGGAAAATTCTAAGGATGCATTGGAGTCAGGACTTTTAATTGCCAGTATTATCCATACTACATGCTTCCAATAGAAAGATTTACCGAAGGAAAGGTTTTAAATTCTGCCTTCCATGGACTCTAGCCTCAGTATTCCGACTATGTGTTTGAGTTGCTTGTAATCTTCAATGAATCGAGATATTCGAGTTGTGAATAGTAAGGTTCTAACAACCAATGGAATTTCCATTAGCTTCCCTAAAAAGTTTCAAACCTTTTTACATTGCCTGAATAAGGGTTTCTTCATACAGTCTGATTCTTATTAGTTTGATTGCGTGAATTTAACTAGCCTTTATCTGAAAATTTTGGGAGGTTTAGAATTGAATGACAAGGAAGCACAGGTCATGAGAAAGGCTTAAGAGATTTGGTGAGGGAAATTAGGGAATCGATAAGAAATTAGGCTTAGAGGAAGACTAGCTATTAAAGTCATTGCAATTTGCAAGCAACTTTATGTTGTTTTACTCTAAAGAAATAAAACAGAGGTGCAAATCCCTTGTGCTTTCTTTGTCCTGTATGCAATGATTACTCTCATGGAAACCACCATGCAAACTTCATGTCACTTTCTGCTTTATTTATTCACACTAACTATCCATCGTCTTCACATACAGTACTGCTTTAAATCCTCGAGTCTACTGAATTAATGAAGATAGAAACTCCAAAGAAAATCACTTGGCCAGAAATAACATACTTCAGTACTGGGGTCTGCAGCTAGCATGGATTAAAAAACTATCTCCTTCCTTGTTAGAGAGGGCTCTGACATTGCTTCCCATCTGGCACACTGTAACTTGCAGATCCGTTTGGCTTTTGAGCTGTGGACTCCCCATCACTTCAACTGATTTGTTGTTTGTTTGACCACAAGATATTGATTGTCTAGGGAAATTCCAAGGACGCATTGGGGTCAGAACTTTTAATGCCAGTATTATCCAAGGATGATTACATACTGCATGCTTCTAAGACAAATAAAATATGTATCAGTTCATTTAATGTATTAGTTCTAAGTCATTAAACATATTGCTAGTTCGTGATCATTCCAATTTTCTTGTTGCTGCTGTTGTCCATTCACTCTCGTATTTCTTGACTTATCTGTCAGTAAATTGATTAATTTTTCAATTTTGATGCCTGCATAATGTATCAGTTTAAAATACAGCATTAGTATTGTTGCTGACAAGGGTCTGAAAAAGCCTCTCTATACCTCTCCACGTTTGAACAAGGGAGAAGTTCTATATTTAGAAACACATTCATGCAGGTACTCCCTCTTTTTTTTCTTTTTCTTTTGTGCAGCACACGTTTTCTTCAATTATGGATAAGAAATGATCCCTTTTTTTTCTGTTCTGAGAAGAAATAATGATCCATTTTAAAGGCCTTCAGATTTCAACACATGAAGGGATGCATACATATCTCAGGAATTAACAATGGAGGAGGGATAACTTTTAATTGCCACAGATTCCCTCTGAGTAAGCATGTTGAATAGTTTTATGAAAGTGACATAAAATTTGCATGGTGGTTTCGAGGAGGAAGTGGGAGTAATAATTGCATATAGGAAAAAGAAAGCACAAGGGATTTGCCCTATTGTTTTATTTCTTTAGAGTAAACGGGTATTATCTAGTCCACCTTCATGTTAATCATTTAATTGCTTGTGCTTTCCTTTACGAGATCAGCTGTTACTGACAGACTAAAAATAAGTTTGCAGTTCTGATTAAATTAAAACAACAAAAAGGAAAAAGATGGAAGACAGCTTGCTTCCCTTTCCAAGTTCTTTTGACTTCTCCAAAGAAAAGAACATGGCTTTAATTTGATATAGTTGCTTCCACTAAGAGAGAGATCTCTCAGTATACCATTGATTTCCTAACATCCCTCTCCAAATTTCTTATTGATTTCCTAACTTCCCTCACCAAATTTCTTAAACCTATAGCATGTCTTTAAACGGATCATACTGTTCTTATTCCACAAACTCGTGGATAGAACCTGAGGAGGCCAGCCGTCTTCCCTTTGGTGAAGTTGTAGCTTCCAGCCAATTTCATGACATCTCCAAAGAAAAAAGCATGGCTTTACGTTATTTCTGGCCAAGTGATTTTCTATCGAGAGTAATTATTGCATATAGAACAAAGAAAGCACAAGGAACAAACAAAGCAAAAGCAGAAAGTGACATAAAGTTGTAGCTTCCTGCCGATTTCTATTGCGATGACTTGAATAGCTAGTCTTCCACTAAGAGAGATCTCTCTCTGTGTACCGTTGATTTCCTAATTTCCCTCACCAAATTTCTTCAACCTTTCTCATGATCTGTGCTTTCTTTGTCTGATTGAATCGAATCATCTTGTATATTTATGTTTTTTTAATTAAATATATTTTTATTTAATTTATATCTCTTCATTTTATCTTAGAATATTAACCAAACAGAGCCTAAAAGTAAATCCTTATTCTCGCAAAAGATTTAATAAAACTTCACAATGAAAGAAAAAGGGACTCGGGAGGATGCAAATTCGTAGGTTAACTGAATTACTGATGTATTTTTATCCTTGTAAATTATTAAATTGAAGATGAAGCAGATATTCTATAAAAGCCTTCAGAACTTTTTCCAAGGTAAGGGTTTGGCATATGTTCTTTGTTCGAGCTTTATGGTTATTGGTTCTTTAAATTGTTTGTCATCTCCTACCTACATTTTAGGTACTGAGGCCACATTAATGTATAACGAGTGTAGCAGGTTAATTAGCAGTTTTTATTTTATTTTCTCACTAAAATTACCGTTTTCTCCTTAGCGAGCCGAATTGCTCCTCGGCAACATCACTGTCATGATAATTGCATATGTTCGATCTGATAAATGCATTTTGCCTTCTCAAAAAAAAAAAGTGCAGCACACGTTTTCTTCAATTATGGATAAGAAATGATCCCTTTTTTCTTTTCTGAGAAGAAATAATGATCCATCTTAAAGGCCTTCAGATTTCAACACATGAAGGGATGCTGTAATATCTCAGGAATTAACAATGGTGGAGGGATAACTTTTAATTGCCACTGATTTCTTGACAAAACGCACCGTAATAATCTGTTGTTAAGCCGTTACTTGTGCGCACCGTTTCAATAAATTGTATTTCTCATTACTGCGAAGGTTGTCAAGTCAGCACCATCTTCTGCAAAAATGGGCATGCAAAAATTGAATGAGAACAATTGAATGAGAACAATTGTTAATTCCTGCTGTGGATTCCCTCTCTTCTCCCCGTCTTTCTCTCGCTCCCTCTCTCTCCTTCTCTGTCTTCTCAATCTTTCTGGTTCAACACAGATTGGAGGATTCTTGATCGGGTTGTTACCTATAGATCGTACGTGATATCTTATACCAGCTTTGTGATGTATGCAGGAATAATATTGGTCTTTAAATGGTTTTATTTCTTAAATAAATCAAAGAATTGAAGTTAATCTCTTTTCTTTTTTCTTTATAAAAAATATATTGGACTACTTTATCCGTACCAGAGTATTTGAGCAACTAAAATAAAATTATTATATCACGACTCGATTCTTGGATCCATAACCGGCATATAGCTAAAGTCCTCCTTCAAGATTTCATATTTCTGCGAACCCAAACTCACATACAACCTTATTCTTTAAATAACTCAATAAGAGTTCAACGCAACATTAATAACAAAACTAACTTCATAATATAATTTGATTATCTTAATACAAGAATTAATTCAAATTACATCCAAAAGAGCATGTTCTGAAGATCCAATAAAAGTGACCTGCTAACAAGCTATAAGTCTAAAAAAGATAAATAATGAGAGGGTAAGTTCAACAACAACTCAGTGAGTAAACGTTCAATATATATACACGAAATAATATAATAATAAAAAATATATATACAATTATGGCTTTAGGTTCTTATAGGAAGGTTTCTCAAATAGGTTATAACAGGAATATCATAAGGTAAAGCTCGTCAGAAAATCAAAATGCAATGAGCATGAGGATTCATACTGTGGGATGATCAGTCTACACAGGTTGGTAACCAATTAAGATTTCAGATACGATGTGCACAAAGACTAACATTACCTTGTTAGCATGGGTATAATGTCTAGCATATCATAGGTTCATATCATAATCAAACAAAGATATTCATAACTCAAGGCTCACTACTAAAAAATGGAGTAATTAGCAACGGACTATTCCGTTGCAAATAACACTAAAATCCGTTGCTAAAACAATTTAGCAACGGAATCAGCAACGGCAAAAATCCGATGCAGATTTGTCGTTGCTGATTTTTTTGCAACGGATTTATCCGTTGCTGATTTGGCAGCAACGGATAATCCGTTGCTGACAATTAGCAACGGATTTTCCGTTGCAAAACTAGCAACGGATTATCCGTTGCTGCCAAATCAGCAACGGATAAATCCGTTGCTAGTTTTGTGAATCAGCAACGGATTCTCCGTTGCTGATTCATGCATCAGTTTTGTTTTTATTAAATTAATTTTTATTTATTTATTAAAATGAATTTTAATTTATTAATTTAATTATTTATGGATATTTTAAAAGTTGTAGAATTTATATAACCAACATAAATTAATTAATATTAAAAATAATTATATCATTAATAAAAAAACAAAATAAAAATAATATTCATATTATAAAAATTTAGTTAAACTTGCATTAATACAATTAAGTTCAAATACAATAAAAAAAAAACAACAAAAGATACAATCATGGTGCTGGTTGCGAAGACGAACCATGATATTGTGGATCAATACAAGATTGATCAGGATATAAAGGTCGAGGTGTAGGTCGAAAAATTGGTTGAGATGCGGGACCCATAGGTGTCATTATCTGAGGAGCCATAGGTGGCGGTATTGATGGAGTCAAAGGTGGTGGCATACCTTGATCAATATTTGATGTCCCACCATGGTATCCAAGATTGTTCACAAGATATTCTTTCATGAAATCCATCTGCCGTTTCATTTCAAGAATAAAATCATCTTTTTTCTTTATCTCCTCTTCTTTATCCTTTATCTCCTTTTGCAATGCTCGATACGATGAACTGGGATATGATGACTCCACCGAGTAGGAATGTGATGAAGAGCTTGTACTAACTTTTGATTTTGGCATACGAGGTGCACCATATACCCTACCCTTTGTAACTCCTCCTGAAGCCACACACCAAGCTGCTCCATCAAATGAAGGATGATTTTCCCGATCAGTTCCATACTTTGAAATCATCTCCATTTTATAATTTTCCTACAAATAAAATACATGCAATAATAAATTAATTTGAATGTTGAATAATACTTAAGTTATATTAAGAAATAATCAAATAAAAATACATACAACCACTTTTTTAGACTTGTTGTCGACGAAGCTACCAGATTGCTTAATACTTTGATGCAAAGCTGAAAAGACATCATCCCATGGAGGTTCTTTTCCACCAACTTCCTCTTGCTTTCAAGATTAATAAATATTATAAAAGATAAATATACAAATTTTAATTTATTATATTAAGCATAAAACAAAAATCCATACCATGTTAGCTCGATATGATGCAAATGACACTGTTCCTCCAGAATGAGTGCTTATTTTGCCATCTGTTTTGGTTAATCGATTCCTCCTAGCAGATTCAGATCTCCTTTGAAATTCAGGGGTGGACCAAACATCTTTGATCATTTGATTCCAGTCATCATTGTTTATCCAGGCAGGACCTTTATCAAGACAATCTATAATATTTGTAGTGTTTTCTTTTGACATAGCTTTCTTGCGAGCTCGTGTCAATTGTTGATTCAAAGCTATCCTAGCCTTATCTTCCCAAATATTACGAACAATCGACTCATCTTCCTCAGGAAAGGAATATTTTTTCTACCAAATAATATATATACCAAGTAAAAAGAGTGCACAAAATTTCAAATTATATAAATAATTAATCATATTGTGTTATCTTGTTCAGAATTTGCAAGATGATGTAATAACTAAAGAAATTAAATGATATTAAAGAGTAAACAAGAAATAAGAACAAATTATAACACAAATCAGTCATAGCTATTCAGTTGATAATTTTCATAATTCTACATTAAAGTGAAAAAAATTGAAAAGATTATTATGGCAATTAGTGTTGGTTCTTACCTTAAACTCTTTAAAGAGTTCATCCCTGCACATTGGATCTACTTTTTCCCAAGAGTGCCATGCTCCCTTAAAATTGGACCTCAAAATATCTCCGATTGCACGGCCACACGATGCGTTATTGAACCTGAAAATATATAATAACAAACTTATATTAAACAAATAATTACACAATAATAAGTAATTTTTTTCATACTTGAAAATATAACCTTAATAAGTTAGTTATTAAAAGTTTGAACTTACTCTGTTGTTCCATACAAACAAAGCTCTTTTTTTCTTGTTATTGGATCTATTGGCGTGTCAAAACCCTTCCTTTTAACACTTTGATCATAATTGTATGGAGAAGATGTTGAACCGTGATATGATGGAACACCATCTTGATCCTCATCACATACATCTCTCTCATCACATACACCTCTCTCATTACTACCGTCTCCCTCATCTTCATTTCTAATGTTCACATCATCATCATTACCATCAACTCTCCCATAAGTCCCATATAAATTATGTCCTCCAGAAACAAGTTGGTTATCTCGATAGAAACCTCCTTGAGTTTGAAGCAAATCTTGAAAACGAAAGCCCTCACAATATTGATATGCATCAACCCTCCCATACTCATGTTGAGGAGGATGTGTACTCCCCAAAGTGGGTATATAATACTCATTTACATTCTGATACACAGGTTGATGAAATGTGGATCCTTTGTTATTATGCCTTGATGTAGTTTGAAATGACTTGGATGAAGTGGACCTGTCACTCCTAGATTCTAATATGGATCCTCGTCGAGGCATGCTAAAAACCAGAAAAAATAGCTAACATTTAATATGAATATATACAACATAACAATAAATTAGCTCATATTTAAACTATCAGGAACAAAAAATTCACAGATATTTTCCCAAGACTGCCATAACTAGAATGAAAACAAACTGTTAAATCTCATTTTTTTTCCCAATTCATTACAAACAATATCTAGATTATGATGTTCAAAATCAGTATGGATTGTCCACTTAATAGTCATCACTCCAAAAAATATTATACTTCAACTAAAATAATTACTGTAACAAAACCAAATATATAAATAACATGAAGACAATTTCATTAAGCATTCCTTGCAATGAAAAAACTCAGCCATGAAGTTTAAATTGTCAAAAGCCAATTAACACAAACAATAATAAAAATAAAAATCTAAATAATTAATTAAGCAGAAATCAAAATTTATAAGTATGTTTACCTTAATGTTTGGTCCTATAAATCAAAACATTGAGTAGGAAGAACCCTTTCTTTCACGCTTCAGCATCTGTAAGCAAGAAAATGAATCACAAAATAAAATATAACATCAGAATCACAATTTAAAGAATGATACTTGAAAGGTTATAAATGGTTTCAAAGGTGAATGAAAATGATTTATGTAATGTGATGCATAACACACACTTGAATAAAATAATAATAAAAACATTGAAAGCCTAAATATTGTGAAATAATATGAGTTCATTCATACATATAATAAAGATAATTCATTACGTATACTACAAAATATAATTAACTTGTGCTACTCATTATTATCATCATTCCTAACCATCACCACCATAACAATCATCATCATCATCATCTTCTTCTTCTTCTTCACCATCACCATCACCATCACCATCACCATCACCTTCTTCTTCATCATCTTCATCTTCATCTTCATCTTCATCATCTTTGTTTCCCCAATTCATGTCAAGTTGAATCAATTCATGTTACCCAATTTCTTCATAATAAGATGATTCAACAAGTATATTTGGATCATCAAGTGTTGGAGTAGGAAGGACACGACATGGTTGAGAAATCTCATCTGATTGATCAACATCAAATGATCTCACATTGTTGGCATCTTCAATAAATTCACCCATGTCAACATTATAACGACTTCTAGCAGTTGTCTTAATAACCGTCCACCATTCAGATGATTTATTACCAGGTGGATATGTATAGTAGACTTGTTGACATTGTTGTGCTAACACAAAATCTTCATTTCCATGTAGTCGAGATGTATGCTTGATTTCAACCAAACCATTCGAAGGATGCACTCTAATCCCTCGTTTTGTATCATACCAATTACATTTAAACATAAATAACTTGCACTTACTCCCCAAGTATTTTAGCCGAACAACTTCTTTAAGCATTCCATAATAATCACGTTCATTATCATCATAGCAACTTCCTTTCACACAAACTCCACTATTCATTGTCTTTTTAAAACGGCCATAACGTTGAGTATGAAATTTAAAACCTTTCACATAATACCCATTATAACATTTCACTGAAGTTGAAGGGCCCATAGCAAGTCCAAAGAGCTGATTTTCAATTCCGTTAGATTGGTATTCCACCTAGCATAATAGTTAACTCCATAAGAAATAATGATTTAAAAGAGATTAATAATATTTTTAAAGTAGCTAATTGACATAAAATATAAATTAATTTTATTAAAATACTTACATTATTTTTTAACCAATTTGGAAAGATCGCTTCGCATAATTTTTCAATTTCACCATCACTCGCATATGGTTGTTGTGACTTTAGCTCTTGTCGACATTGCCTAAAATTTTAAAATGTTAAAGTTAATAATAAATTATTATAAATTTAGTACAAAATAATATTTCATACTTACTCTAAATAAGGCTTCAGTTCTTGACAATTGAATATCACATAGTTATGCGCAATTTGCATTTCAGCATGTGACAACTGCCTTTTATAAAATCTTTTGGATAATTTTTTCCCTGGATAGGAAAAAATAGAGAGACATCCATCTACACTTCTAAGGCCACCATCATCATTCCGTGGAACTCGATTCCAAATTGTTTGCACGTCATCACCAAAATAATGAGATGCAAAATTGGTAATTTCATCAATCAAGTATGCTTCACATATGGAACCCTCAACTTTAGCTTTATTGGTCACTTTCTTCTTCAAATAAAACATATACCTATATCATTTCTGTCAATTAGTTTATTTTTAAAAAATAAAAAGTGAATAAAATTAACATAGTATGAAAACATACCGTTCAAATGGATACATCCATCGATATTGAACTGGTCCACCAACTTTTGCCTCGTAAGGTAGATGTATCGTCAAGTGTTCCATGGAGTCAAAGAAGGATGGAGGAAAAATCCTTTCAAGTTTGCAAATTATTTCAATTATATTCATCTGCATTAACTCCATATGCTGGGCATTTAAATTTGTTGAACAAATATCTCGAAAAAATACGGACAGTTCAGTTAATGCCTCCCACAGTGGCCTAGGTAAGTAAGGTCGAAAAGCGGTTGGAAGAAGTCTTTGAATGAAGACATGACAATCATGGCTCTTCATCCCCGAAACCTTACATTGTGCCTCTTTCACACATCGTGAAATGCTTGAAGCATAACCATCAGGAAATGATAATTCCTTCATCCATGACAAAACTTCTTGTTGTTGTTTCTTGTGCAGACAATAAGTGCCTTTAGGTTTGTAAAGCCGACCACTCATATCTTGTTGCAAATGTAAATTTGGCTTCTGACAATACAATTGAATATCCAACCTAGCCTTTAAATTGTCCTTGCTTCTATTTGGACAATCCATTACTGTATAAAAAATATTGTCAAAGACATTTTTCTCAATATGCATGACATCAAGATTATGACAAATCAAATTTGTATGCCAATATGGAAGCTCCCAGAAAATGCTCTTCTTCACCCAATTGTGCTTAACACCAAAGCCAGGAATTTTATCATTATATGATGAACCTCCATTATGTCCCTCAGTATACTTGGACACTTCATTTAACATTTCCAAACCAGATGGACGAGGTAAAGGAGGAAGCCTTTCAATTACTCCTTTCAAAAACTTATCAGATTGAAATCTATATGGGTGGTTCATGGGTAGGAATCGTCGATGACAATCAAAAAATGTAGTTTTCCCCCCATTTTTTAATCTAAAAGCCTTGCTATGCTCCATACAATAAGGACAAGACAAATTTCCATGAGTACTCCACCCCGATAACATGCCATATGCTGGAAAGTCACTAATGGTCCACATCAAAGCTGCCCTTAATTGAAAATTTTCCTTTCTGTATACATCATATGTTTCAACACCAAAAAACCACAAATTCTTTAACTCATCAATCAAAGGTCTTAGAAAAACATCAAGCTTTTTACCCGGATTCTTTGGCCCAGGAATCATCATTGTCAAAAACATGAATGGTCTAGTCATGCACTTCCACGGAGGCAAATTATAAACAGTCACAATTACTGGCCAACAAGAGTATGTATTTGAAGACATGTCAAATGGACAAAACCCATCAGTGCACAACCCTAACCGAATATTTCTCGGATCTGATGCAAAGCTTAAGTGGACACGATTAAACTCCTTCCAGGCCTCCCCATCAGATGGGTGCACCATAACCCTATTATCAGACTTATGAAAATGATGCCATGTCATATCTTTGGCATGATATGGAGACATGAATAGTCTCTGAAGCCTTGGTGTTAGAGGAAAGTATCGGAGTTGCTTCTCCGCCTTATTGGAACCTTTACTAGTTGGATTTCTAGGTTTGTATCGTGAACTTCCACAAAAATCACAATTTATTTTCATTGCATCTGCCCCATAGTACAGCATACAGTAATTAGGACACACATCATATTTCTCATAACCAAGTCCAAGTGGCCGCATAAATTTCTTGGCATCATAAAAATTTGAAACCAAATTTTCATCATTAGGCATGCAACTTTTTGTAAAGTCAATGAAATTGTTGAAGGCATTCTGAGTCAAATTTAAAGTTGACTTCATATTAAGCAATTGTACACAAGCAGATAATTTGGATTGCTTGGTACACCCATCCCACAACGGCTCCTCCGCAGCTTTCAAAAGCTTAAAAAATTTAGTTGCATCCGGATTTGGAATTTCTCCTGCTACCACAAGACTAGACACATTATCATTGTAGAATGCATCACCCAACCCCACTGCATCCATAACCATATTCCTATATGGATTCTCTAGACAAACATCATTCACAACATGACTCATTCCAATCGATGAAGGTCCAGCCAATATTGGTTCTGCGACATAAGGCTCCCCATGTACAATCCAATTTTCATAACAAGGTAAAAAACCTTTTGTCAATAGATGTTTACAAACATCATCTTCCTTTAAAAACTTTTGATTTTTGCACCTCACACAAGGACATCTAATTTTTCCCTCAGATATATTTTTATCAATTGAAAATGCAAAATTGATAAATCTTCTAACACCGGTAATGTATTCAGGACGAAGGCGACCATCCATAAGACGACGATACATCCACGATCGATCATCCATGTTAATCTAATTAACATGACAACACCAATAAGCATTTTTTGAAATAAGCATACTTCTTTAACTACTAGTACTTAAACAATCTTTTAAAATAAAATATGTTCGGTTAGTATTTTATATTTTCATTTATATTTTCTAACTAGTGACAAAAGTAGACTTTTAGATTATGTTCGGTTAGTATTTTATACAGCATAAATGGATGAAGAAAAAAATATATTTAGTTGAACAAATATTAAATAAATTTATCTTTATAATAGTTTTGGAGTTCATTTTTTTTATTGGTCCTTCTAACTTTTGTTACCACCTCAAGTAGTTTTTTTTTTTTTTGGATCATTTTTTTTTATTGGATCCATCAAACTTTTTATTTTTATTCGGATATTTTTTTGCTCAACTAAGAAATGGTAAATGAAATCAGAAACATGCGAGGTAATACAAGATTAAAGAATTTTTTTCAATTTTTAAAAAAGATAAAAATGCAATATAAAAAAAAATAATTTATTATGTGTTACAATAGTTACTCACATTTGTATCTTTGTCTCTTATCATATACATTGTATCTATCTTTTATGTCGTAGTGAAATAATAATTAAATAATAATTATAATACTGGTGGATTAAAATATAAATACATTTGTTTTATAAATTTTGTAGGCACAATCCAATTTAGTTGATTACAAGTTCTACATGGACGAGCAATAAATATTGTTAATATTTATGGTTAAGGTAATGGAGGTGTGAATATATTTATGTTAAACCTCTTTCTATGAAATACTTATTATTTATATTTTGTTGTGTAATCAAAGTTTATAGTTAAACATGTAAATTAACTATTAGTCTCTTGGATGAGGATTTGTTGTTGTATTATGACATTTTTTTAAAAAAAATATCAAATTAATATTCTTATATTTTTAAATAATTTTAATATAACAATATTAAACAAATTATAAAAATTTATTTTAATATAATTTCAATAAAAAATCACACGACATTATTTTATTTGTGTGGGTATACATGTTTTCCACGCGTAATTATAATTGCAATCACCGAATTTAAAGAATACTATTAGTCTCTTGGATGAGGATTTGTTTTTGTATTATGACATTTTTTAAAAAAATCAAATTAATATTCTTATATTTTTAAATAATTGTAATATAACAATGTTAAACAAATTATAAAAATTTATTTTAATATAATTTCAATTAAAAATCACACGACATTATTTAATTTGCGTGGGTATACATGTTTTCCACGCGTAATTATAATTGCAATCACCGAATTTAAAGAATACTTACTTTTCCGTAAAACTCCTAAAAGTGGTTTTGCATTTTCCATAGTGTTGAAAAACAATTTAAACATTTCCTTCAAACATCAATATCTCTCACCCATTTCTCCCATCTCTCCCTCAAAATCCGATCAACAGAATTCAATATCAAATTCAACAGATTTCAAGCTGTTTCAACAGAATTCTTATTTTATCAATTATGTTGTGCATATAGTAAAAGGAATCAACTTTTCCATCATTGTAATGTAAGTATTGTTATTTACCACACACCTAAATGTGTAATCATGTTTCTGAGAGTTTGATTGTACTCAATATCAGATGTAATGAAAGAAAATCATTCCATTAGTTTTCTTATACAAACTGTCAATATTGTCCCAATGAAAGGCAAAGTTCCAACTACTTGAAAAGATTACAATAGGCATGTTCTAGCATAAAAAATTACGCACGATATAATTAAGCAACCATGTAAAAATGGAGCAAAATAGACTTACCTAAGCCCCAAGAATCAATGGCACAAGGTGGAGGTTTTCTTATTGCAACCCAATCAGATGTAGCATATTGTGATCCAATAAGCCATTCATATTGCTGGAAAAATAAAAAACATAAACAGTATGTTACACCCATCAAGTTATAACAATTGCTAGTCTTTAAAACAAATTAGTGCTTTCCTCTATAATCCTTTATCCTTTGTGTGATTGGAAATGGATCTATACTAATTAGTGCTTTGCTAGAACTGACTTCACAGTGTAAACATCAAGCTCCCATCTTTTATATTCATTCCAAACAAGATCATGACCTTGTGAACCGAAAACAGCAAAAGAGTGTCTAATATTTCCAATTTCACAATTTAAATGGTCAAGTCCAGTGACCTCACAGCACTTGACCCTAGCCTTTTCCACAAATAATTCTAACAAGCCCATGCGATTGCTTGTAGTTTGTTAACTGATCCTATATCCACTGATAATGGCTAAGCAAGCAAAGATTTTCACCATCAGTTTGCATCATTCACACAGAGAAACTCAGCTAACTGACTAAAAAATGAACCATTGCACAATGCTGGTGCATTTTACATGTATCATTACAGACAAACCTGCTAAAAAACATGCAATTGTTTCTGCAATTACACAAGTTGGCTCCAAACAATTTGCTACTTAGTTCATGCAACAATCAGAGTCATCTAAAACATGGAATGTGGAAAGGAAATAACTGGAAGTGTGAATAATTTACAGACAGAGTCTGAAGGTCTAGCCCACAAAGTAACAACTACTGGATTAGGTATTTTAGGAAGAAGGATGTGTATTTCTCAACAATGACAGAAAAGTGAACTTGTGCCATTTCAAAGGTTGATGTTTAAATAATGTTCTTCTTTTGTACCAGCTTTTCATATAACAGAACATATGATGAAACTCATGCATTGCCACAGCGAGAGGCCTAATTATTTGATACAAGGAAGCATTTACACGAAATTGCTAAAAGGAAGTCAGTAAGCCCCAATAAAAGAAGGGAAGAAGAAGGATGAGGTTACTGTGGCAGCAAGCAACCAGGACCTAGGATTTCAATATCTAAATGCAATTATATCATGTAATTAATGTGCTAAGCTACTTGGTAGATTCATAACACTATTCTAGTACATGTATTCAGTAAGCTTATTAAATAGATTGAGGGTAATCCAAAACAACAATTACTGCATAATCCAAAACAGCAGCTGTGTGGGAATATAAAAAGGATATGGTGTAAATTATAAATAAGAAGGAATCGCAGAAAATAAAATCTTCAATTAATAAAATTTATTACTAGCCATTTCATCAATTCTTGAACTGTTAAAACATAAAACCAGCACAACAATCATCAGTTCATCTTGATAAGGTAAATGCGCTTACTATTTGATCATAGGCATCTATTCCTTCACTGTCTAACAGTAAGAGATTGTACTGAGTTCCATCAAGGTCAGTTCTCTAATGTGGCAGTTCCTTTTGTACATGGCCGATGAGTGGATGCTACTTGAAATCCACTGCTCCTGCCAAGAAGATACAATACACAATTCCACCTCTTAGTTAATAACTGACACATGAGGTCAGTTGCAGAAATGGAATGTCATAACAATTAACTCTAAAATAAGCTTCAACAAACAAAATTCCAGTAGACATTCATTGATAAATCTACTAGTGTACATCTTAGGTAAAGGAATTGTGCATAACATCTTAAACCCATCCAGTTATAACACTTGCTAGTCTTTTAAAACAAATCCAAGTTAAACTATGAAAAACAGAAAGGATATCCAAGTTAAACTATTAATTTTTAATATTTTTTTGGCACTTGTCTTCTCATCACAATTTTCTTCTTCTAAGATCTAACCTGAAAAATTTCAATCTTAAACATGATTCATTTTGAAATTTTAAAATAACTAGCATTTAATTTATAACAAGGAACCAACTTATGGTTTCCAAAAACATAATGACTAACTTATAAAATCATAAAAAATGCATAGACTAAATTATAATTAACTGTAATTAACAATGGTAGCAGATGCAGAAAATGGTAACAGTTTGTATAAAAACAGTAAATGACATGTAGAAAAATTGCATGAACAAAGGAAGCTGGATGCATTAAATGATATTCCATGTAAATGACATGTAGTATAAGAGCACAAGACCTCAAAAGGACAAAGCATTAAGGAGACCATATTAAATAATAGTAAGAACGCAACACACCGTTTTCATGCCAAGAAGCACCCAAAGGCTGATTAATTATTGAGGAAGATAACTTGATGCCACGCTTAAAAACCTAAGCCATCATATTGAACAAAGTCATGTCAGGACCCAGAAATTAAAAAAAAAAAGCCAAATAACAAAGCAAGCATTAGGTACTGTAACAAAATGAGCAAATATTACAGATTTTTATCCAAAATTCAATAGCTGAAGCATACATATAGATGAGTCATATAGCCAGTTCCAAACTCCCTATTATCTCTAGAATGCCTTTGAGTTGAAAAAAATAAAATAAAAAAAATTGTTAAATTAAGAAAATTTTTAAAAACAGAGAAAGAATATTAAAAAAATAAATGAAATTAAATAGTGAAATTACTATATTTCATGTACTAAAAAATCATGTCCCATTTCTTACATTGTTTCTCTAACTTTTTTAAATTCTCAATGTGACTATCATATTAAAAGCCTGCCACCTAAACCATTTGGTGATCAATAACGTTTCCAAATCATGCATGCTGACCTCAAGACAGGACAATCAAATGAAAACAGCAACATATATAGCTAATGTGGGAAATTAACTGATCACCATGCAAGGAGGAGGCAACCATGAATTCTAACCTCTTTCACTACACAATTCTGCTACTTATATATATAACAAGTAAAACAGCAAGAAAAAAAAATAATGAATGAAGAAACAAAAATGAAAAAGCAATCTTATTAACGAAACACAACATCAACAAGCAAGTTTCCTTATATATATATAAGCATATGAATACATTCAAAACACCTAGGTGTCTGCACACAGGAGGACAAAAAGACTTGCAGACATCAAAGAACACCCAGCATCAATAATACTAATTGTTAAAAATTAAATTGGGGGTTTTGATAAATTTTTAATTAAACATGCATAATTCCCATCAATCACTCTCTTCCAGACACAAGAATTGCCAGCATTCAATTTATGAACCGTAACCCTAAAAATTAATTTGGGGGTTTTCATAAATTTTCACTTAAACGTGCATAATTAGGATATAAATCATGGTAAAAACATTTCATAAACCTTATATTTTCGAATTAATAGCCTAAAACCATTATTCACAGTATCGGGAAAAAAAATTCTTACCTGTGTTCTTCAGTTACAGGTGAGGGAGATGGATCAACACGACAGAATAACACCTGAGATTGGAAAAGCTAGGTTAGAACTGTTTAGTGTAACTTAAATTGAAACAAAGAAAACAAAAACCATAAATTAATTACCTGAGCTATCGAAGAAAACAATGCAAAACCTAACCCGTTTACAGAGAAGGGGTAAAACAGGATGTTCGATGGTGATGATGATGGATTTGGTGCGATGTTGCCATGGGTCTCTGTTTTTGTTGGTTTGCAGAGAAATATTGAAACTGTTAAGATGAAGGAGAAGAAGATGAAGAAAAAAATAGGGTTGCTGAAGACGAGTGCGAAGATGATGAACAGTTTCGGGTAAAGGAAGATGAAATCGATGAAGAGAGGGTGATTGTTGAACAGTTAGGAATCGATGTTATTGGGGACGAAGAAGGATACTGGAAGAGTGGCAGTGAATTAATTTTCAGCGTAAATGGTTGTTGGATCTGTATTTCGGTGTGGGGGGAGAGAGTGAAAATAAACGGTTCAGATTTTATGCAATCAACGGTCTACATAATTTTAGTTTTATATTAACATTTTATTTTTATTTTTTCAATTAGCAACGGAATATCCGTTGCTAAGTTCAACGTAAATTTTGCAACGGATTATCCGTTGCTAAAGTCCGTTGCTGATATTAAAAAAATAATATATGTCTCATCCGTTGCAAATCCGTTACTGAATTTAGCAACGGAATTATCCGTTGCTAAATTCAGATGCAAATACCCCCTGTTTTTAGTAGTGGCTCAACTCATGACATCAATCAAATGAGGAGCTATCAATTCAAATATATATATATTAGTTCATATTAAGAATTTAGATTCAGTAATTGATCATTTTTTTATCGTAACAAAAATAATAATCAACATATATTATTAAGAAGTATGATCCAATTCATATTAACAACTCAAATATTTATACTATTTCTCATGCATATGGAAAATTATCAACTTACCTGATTCAAAAGTGAACAAAACTCGAAAGCAGATACCGAAAGAAAGCTTATTGATGTGCTCTAGGTAGAATATCATGATTATCTAAATGCAAAGGAGACATATTCAAAAAATACTCGAAAAGAACGTACAATCTGTTTAATATACTTAACTAAAGGTCTATTTCATAACCCTATATATTTTTGAACTAAACTAGTCATTTTTCCCCAAAATTAAAAAATTAAACGGTTTTCTTGAAATTTAATTCATAAAAAAACAAATAATAAGACTTGATAATAATTAACCAAATAACCCTCAATTATTTATCAAACCAATCTGAAAAGACTGATATTACAGCTAGGGACCAATCTAGAATTTAGCAGATTTTTAGGGGTCAAATTGGAGGACCAAACTGAAAATATCATAAATTCATAACTATACTGAAAGTTTGCCCATAATTCATCCTCAATACTGTCCAGAATCTATAATTATGCTAGAATTTTTATTAAAATTTTAGCAGTCAAATTGTATTTTTCTCAAATTAAAGGACCAAACTGAAAATGTCATAAATTCATAACTATACTGGAATCTTGCCCATAATTCATCCTCAATTCTGTCTAGAATCTCTAATTATGCTCCAGAGACCATTTTATAAATTTTCAAAGTTTGGGGACTAAACTGTAATTTTCACAAATTAAGAGGCCAAATTGAAATTTCATCATCTTCAACCTCAAACCCAAATTTTTCCATAGATCCTTACTGATTTACCAAAATCACTAACTCAAATTCATCATTTAAACATACCACAATTCAAAATCATCATCTCTATCTAAAATCTTTCAAAATCAACTAAATAACTCATTACCCATAACAATTAACTCATAATATTCAAATCAATTCATCAATCAACCCAAAACAAAATCTTCAAAACCCTAATTTTCAACAAAACAGTAAATCAAATAAAAAAAATACATTTATACACATCAAAACATAAATATTACATTTTAAACTTATTTTCTCTAACTCTATTCTCCTTCATTTATCTTTCTCTCCTTCCTCTTCTTTTTCTTCTTTCCCTTTTCTTCTCTCCTGCCAGTTTTCACTCTCAAATTTCAGATCCCTCTTTTTTTTTTTTTTTCTATTTATACTTAGCAAGATTTTATTCAATTACCAAAATACTTTTTATTCATTTATATTTACTTTTAAACCTTCAAACGCTTTGTTGCCTGGAACTTTGAATATTGGGAAATCTGGCATTTCTTCCATTCCAAGCAAGCTAATGACTAAGGGAAAGCATCTTTCTGCAATTTCTATTTCCATTGAACACCATAATCTCTTGGCAGCAGGATGGATGAAAAAATAAATCATCTGTATCAATGCTCTCCTCATGACTACTTGGAACACCTTGCTTAAGACATCAGGAGATCAAGATATTTAATATGAAATTCAACACAAGCTGATGATCCCAGTTCTTTGCCAAAAGCAAATAGTAACAGCAAAGTCATTAGCCGAATTGCTCCTCGGCAACATCACTGTCATGATAATTGCATATGTTCGATCTAACAGTAGAATCAATGGTTGAAACAGTATAATGTACGTAAACATGTTGAATAGTTAGTGTGAATAAATAAAGCAGGTGATTCATGAAAGTGACATAAAATTTGTATGGGCAGTGGGAGTAATAATTACATATTGAACAAATAAAGCCCCTTTACATGGTGGTTCTCAGGAGACGGTGGAAGTAATAATTGCATATTGGACAATGAAAGCACAAAAGAATTTGCATGGTGCTTTCCAGAAAATAGAGTGATAATTGCATATAGGACAGAGAAAGCAAAGGGATTTGCCCTATTGTTTTATTTCTTTAGAGTAAACGGGTAATTATGTAGTCCTCCTTCATGTTAATCAATTAATTGCCTGTGCTTTCCTTCACGAGATCAGCTGTTACTGACAGACTAAAAATAAGTTTGCAGTACTGATTAAATTAAAACAACAAAATAGGATTGTTCCTTTTTTATGCTGATATAGGAAATGCGTAATTTTCCCAAGTAGAGTTTCCTAAGTAGCATATGTTTATCCATGCTAGCAGCTGACCCGAGTAGTACTGTTATTTCTGGCCAAGTGATTTTCTTTGGAGTTTCGATCTTCATTAATTGTTCTGGCTTTTTATTTTAAAAAGTACATAACACTGTTGTTTTAGCATCTAACAGTAGACTCAAGGATTTGAAGCAGTGTAATGTGAACACGTTGAATAGTTAGTGTGAATAAATAAAGCAGAAAGTGGCATAAAGTTTGCATAGAGGCCAAAGAAAGCACAGGCAGAAAGTGACATAAAGTTTTAGCTTCCTGCCAATTTCGATCTATTGCAATGACTTTAATAGCTAGTCTTCCACTAAGAGAGATCTCTCTCAGTATACCATTGATTTCCTAATTTTCCTCACCAAATTTCTTAAACCTTTCTCATGATCTGAGCTTCCTTTTCTGATTGAATTGAATCATCTCGTTTTGAGTTCTTCATCTGTATCTTTCTTGCTTGAAAGGTAAATCCTACTTTCTTTTCTTGTTTTCTACCACTAATTTTGTTTCAAATAAGATTTTCCCATTTGGTTGTAGAATAAATAAGTAGGATTGTAGATTGATCAATCAAGTAGAGCTTAATTGTATATCTGTTGCTTGATCTATTTTAGAACTCAAAACTCATATTTAGCTTTGTTTTTACATGTTCATATTGCCATCAACTTAAACTATTTATCTTGAAAACAGCTGCTCTCAAGGTTTCTTTTGTCTGTTGAGTGCCTCTTGTCAGCTTGACAGGTGACTAGTTTGACTACTCTTTCTCATATTCTTGTGCTTACATTTTCAGATCAGCTTTCCCAGAGTTTCAACATTGGGGTGCGTCCAAACGTTTCCTCACTCAGCAATTAGCTTCAGATTCTCTTGTTAAAATTCTTTCGAATCCAGGTAAAGTATTTATATGTCACGACCCGAATCTTCTTCATTTTGTTGCTGTTTTTGTTTTTGACAAGTAACTATAGTTTGAATCTTTTTAAGTAAAACACAAGTTGTACAACTTTTATTGAGAAACTTTGGATTTTGTATCATCAATAGTTTCCAAATATAAATAAATTGATCTTTCTTAGTTTTTATAAATAAATTGCCTTATGGAGTTCATACCAAATTCATTTTTTTTTCTTTTTATATTCTTTGCTGTTTTTAACTTATTATTTTAGTTTCAACCTTTCCTTTTCCGATCGGTATTACTTACATTAATTTTATTCAATGTTTTGACTCTGTTTTTATATATAGGGCAAAATGGTTCAATCAAACGACCCATTTTGGCAACATGTTGAGGAGATGAAGTGCATGTATTGCGGGCGTCAATTTGCTAAGGATACTTCCATTTCAAGGATCAAATGGCATTTATCAGGAGAGAAAGGGAATGGTGTTGCAATTTGTAGAGAAGTGCCTAAACAAGTTCAGGAAGCAGCTTTTCAAGCTATGCGTGGTGGCAACAAAAGACATAAAAGCATAGCAAGTTCAAGCAATGTTAATGATAATGCCATTTCCACCAATCCACAAGAACAAAACAATGAAGTCGACAATTTGGCAGGAGATGCAGGAAGGACACAAGCACCAGATACAATGGGTCAAGCACTTGAATTAAGTTGGGTTGAGATCAATGAAATGTTAATGGAGGATGATATAGAGAATGGGACTGGAGGAGTAGTGCAGCCTGGTGGAGGAGCTAGCTCTTCTGGAGGGCTTACAGGCAACACAAATGAGACTCCAGGAGATCCATTACCTACTAGCTCTACAAAGCTAGTGGGTCGAGCATTTGAACAGAATACAAATCTGATATGGTCTTGGTTGAAGGATGATGAAGTCTCAACCATTGGCATTTACGGAATGGGAGGAGTCGGTAAAACAGCAATGCTGCAACATATTCATAATGAGCTTCTAGAAAGACGAGACATTTCTCATTGTGTTTACTGGGTGACTGTGTCTCAAAATTTCAACATTAAAAGATTGCAAACTTGTATTGCTAAATGTCTTGGCTTCAATCTTTCAAGTGAAGATGACGAACTGCATAGAGCTCGCAAATTGTTAAAAGAACTAAGGAAGAAACAAAAATGGATTCTCATTTTAGATGATTTGTGGAACACTTTTAATCTACACGAAGTAGGAATTCCTGAGCTAGTCGATCTGAAAGGTTGCAAGCTAATTATGACAAGTCGATCTGAAAGGGTTTGTCAATGGATGGATAGACGAAGTGAAATCAAAGTGAAGCCACTTTCGGAGAATGAAGCTTGGGATTTGTTCAAGGAGAAACTTGGACGTGACATATCACTTACTCCAAAAGTGGAACGAATTGCAGTAGATATTGCAAGGGAATGTGATGGTTTGCCATTGGGTATTATTACAATAGCAGGAAGCTTGAGGAGGGTGGATGACCTACATGAGTGGAGGAATACATTGAAAAAATTGAAAGAATCAAAATGTAAGGACATGGAAGATAAGGTATTCCGGTTGTTGAGGTTTAGTTATGACCAGTTACATGATTTAGCAGCACTACAACAGTGTCTCTTATTCTGTGCATTATTTCCTGAAGATCATAAGATTGGAAGGAAGGGGTTGATAGATAATTTGATCGATGAGGGGATAATTGAAAGAATGGAGAGCAGGCAAGAAGCAGTTGACGAGGGCCACTCGATGCTTAATAGACTTGAAAGTGTCTGCTTATTGGAAAGCGCAAAGAAAGGGTATGGTGGTTATAGTTATGTGAAGATGCATGACTTGATTAGAGACATGGCCATCCAAACACTGCAAGAAAACTCTCAATGCATGGTTAAAGCTGGTGCACGATTAAGCGAATTGCCGGATGCAGAGGAGTGGACAGAGAATCTTACTAGAGTTTCACTGATGCAGAACCAGATTGAAGAAATTCCTTCCACGCATTCACCGAGGTGTCCCAGCCTTTCAACTCTACTGTTACGCTACAATTCAGAGTTGCAATTTATAGCAGATTCATTTTTTGAGCAGTTGCATGGGCTCAAGGTTCTTGATCTGTCTTATACAGGTATCACAAAACTACCTGATTCTGTCTCTGAATTGGTGAGTCTCACTGCATTACTGCTCATTGATTGTAAGATGTTAAGGCATGTACCGTCATTAGAAAAGCTCAGGGCACTGAAGAGGTTAGATCTCTCTGGTACTTGGGCACTTGAAAAGATGCCTCAAGGCATGGAATGTCTATGCAACCTGAGGTATCTTAGAATGAATGGATGTGGTGAAAAGGAGTTTCCTAGTGGGTTGTTACCTAAGCTCTCTCACCTGCAAGTCTTTGTATTGGAGGATTGGATTCCTTTTGGTACCAAAGATAATAGAAGAGAACAACCTGTTCTGATAACAGTTAATGGTAAGGAAGTGGGATGCTTGAGGAAGTTGGAAAGTTTGGAATGCCATTTTGAAGGTTACTCAGACTACGTGGAGTATCTCAACTCTCGGGATGAAACCAAATCACTAAGCAGATACAAAATTCGCGTAGGACTACTACTGTATACGTCTTCTTATGGTTGTTATAATGGATGCAGAAGGAAAACAATTGTTTGGGGTAACTTGAGTATCGACAGAGATGGAGATTTTCAGGTCATGTTCCCAAAGGACATTCAACAACTGACCATTCATAATAATGATGATGCAACAAGTTTATGCGATTTTTGGTCTCTAATAAAGAATGCAACTGAACTGGAGGCTATCAAGATTAGTGATTGCAGTAGCATGGAGAGCTTGTTTTCATCTTCTTGGTTCTGCTCTGCTCCACCACTGGAGAGCCTGGTTTCATCTTCTTGGTTCTGCTCTGCTCCACCACCATCTCCATCTTATAGTGGAATATTTTTTGGTCTTAAAGAGTTTAGTTGTTATGAATGTAAGAGCATGAAGAAGTTGTTCCCTCTTGTCTTGCTGCCAAGCCTCGTAAACCTGGAACGCATTATAGTTGGTATCTGTGAGAAAATGGAGGAGATAATAAGTGGAACAAGATCAGATGAAGAAGGGGTTATGGGTGAAGAAAGCAGCACCGATCTCAAACTCCCCAAGTTAAGATCTCTGCAATTGACGGGATTACCAGAACTGAAAAGCATTTGCAGTGCAAAACTGATTTGCGATTCTCTCGAATACATTCAAGTAAGGAATTGTGAGAAGCTGAGGACGATGGGAATTTGTCTTCCGTTGCTTGATAATGGCGAGCCATCTCCTCCCCCTTCTCTCAGAGAAATCGATGCAACGCGAAAATGGTGGGAGTCAGTAGTGGAGTGGGAGCATCCTAACGCGAAGGATGTCCTTCGTCCCTTTGTAAGTTTTGAGGTATGATATGAGTCTGCCCTTAATATAATATAATAAAATATTGAATTAAGTTCAGGTGCTTACTGGTTTTATACTTTGATTATATAAATATAATAAAATATCGAATTAAGTTTAGGTGTTTGGAAATGGTTATGCAGGCTACGGAGCTACTTCGGAAATTGGCTCAGGCTCAGGCTCTGCAGGCTCAGTTGAAGAAGAAGATTAATAAAGTATCGAATTAATTTTGCTGCTGCTACTTCCGTTTCGAGGATCAAATGGCATTTGTCTCAAGTCAGGGGGCGTGGTGTTACAATTTGTAGTAAAGTGCCTGAAGACGTTCAAGAAGCAGCTTTACAAGTCCTTTTTTATATGAAGCTGTGTGTGTAGGTTAGCAAAATTACTACCAAATCCTTTTTTATATGAAGGTTGTTGGTGTTTTTAGAAGGGTGAAATAATTATTTTATTGTTATAATCTACAATAAATTGTGTCTTTGTATACATTATGAGCTTTTTTTTTTTTTTTTTTTTTGTAATTCTGTTAATTGTGTCTTGGTGTACTTTAGGCTCAAAATTAGGTGTGAATCAAATGAATCATCATATTTTGAAAGTCACCGTGGAGCCCCTTCCCTATTTTCTTTATTAAATGTTTTTTCTTTCTTTTGTTAGACGTGATTTCGAAACAATTCATTAGACAATTACTACTAATTAGTCCTTTTTTTTTTTCCATTGTGATTACAACAAAATTTTAGTAGAGTTTTGTATGTATTTACAATATTTCAAGCTATTATAGTTCAAAATAAATATAATCCAATCTAAATTCTAACAATTCAATGCAGAACATTTGTTAATACCTTTACCCGTGGATTCATACTTATATATATATATATATATATATATATATATAGAATTGCATTCATTAGACAATTACTACCAAGACCCTCTTTTTGGTTGTGACATTATATATATAGAACTCATTCCCAGGATGAATAAAATTTCAAAGTTTGATAATGAGCTAAAAAATAATACATTATCTTTTCCTTGCATTACTTGTAATCAGTCCAAAAAACTCAAATTACAACCCTAAAGCGTAAAGCATGGTGGTAATTGGGCTGAGAGAGCGGTGCCTAAGAGTCAGTAGTGGAGTGGGAGCATCCTAACGCCTTCGTTTCTTTGTACTTTTTAAATAGAGGATGAGTGACGCAGTGCTCTTAATATAATATTAAATTAAGAGTAAGCATTGTGGTTTTAATTGGATTAAGCTTAAGCTATGTGTCAACAATCTTATGAATAGTAATTGTGTTTCAATCTTATTAAATTACCAACCATTTTATCCACTTCTTTTAATTTAATCCTTTTTTTTTCAATCTTATATGGGCTCATTAAATTTAAAGTAATTGTGTTTTAATTCAGTGAGTCTACATTAAAATGCAAGCGCATGAATAGTGTTTTGGTTCTGCCACAAGCGTATTGAATTTCCTATAATAATTAGAATATAATATATAGTTTTAACCCGCATTTTACCACTTAAGTAAACACCATTTAACAATAATATAAACTATTTGCAATTAATAAAAGGGACTGGGTCCATTTGGTCCCAGGAAAGAGCCCCAATAAGAAAACAATAAAAGCCCAGGCCCATAAACATTTGACCCAGGGAAGATCTACAGTGACACAGTGGTTGATAAACAACCACATTATTAACACAGTTGAAAGTTACGGTAATTCGTATGCCATAGCCATTATAACAATCAATGAATATAGCATGTCACCGAAGCAAAAATCCTTTTCTTTTTAATGAATTTTGACCATTTTTATGCCCGAGGTTGATTTAAAAAAAAAAATATCAGTGATCTGATATTTGGTATTATGATGTTGATAAAGTATTTTTTATATATTAAAATAATATATTATTTATTTTTAAAATTTATTTTTATATATTAATACGATCTAAAAAATATAATAAAAATTAATTTTAAAAAATTGATTTTTTTACAAAAATCGCCAAACATGCTATTTTGTGAAGCAAGTTTGAGTTCGTACTTAGAGGTTTCTTTTTCTCTATCCTTTCTCTACACACACTTAACTTCTAAACAATGCATTTGAAAAACTTAAAAATCAGAGAATATTAACCTTCAGATGATTAATTAAATGTAAACTTAAATACGAGCTGAAATTCCATGATCTTCCCATTTTCTCTGATTAATTTTATCAGTGGCAAAAAGGGTGCATGAAGTCCCCATAATTACAGCTTAATGCACGTGAAGCTGGTCCCCGTAGCCTCTCTCTTTTCTCTGATATTACTCAATATTATGCTTAATGTCATCTCTCTTCAGTGTTTTCTCCTCAATGCATTGACAGGAAAGGTGCCTGCAGAACTTGCCAAGTTGGTCAACCTGACAGATATGTAAGCAGACACTTTTTCTTTTTTTGTGCGTCTCTTAATTGAATCACAGGTCTACGAACCAAAAAACGATAAAAAAAAAACAGATATGCAATCAGCCTCTCTTACCACAGGAAATGTTGCTGATTTTGATGCCAAAAAGTCTCACATATTAACTCTTAACATGCCCGGATTGTTTCGATCTTTCAATCTTCAATGCTGATAATTCAACCATGCACATGGATCAAATTCAGTGGAAATAATGTTATTGCAATTCTTCAAATATTGTTTTTCACGTGTATGTTCTTCATCTTTTTATCAAAATTTTATGCTCAACAATAATACTTTCAGTAAACTCTTGAGTTTGTATTTCTTTGACACCTTTTAGGAGGATGAATGATGATAATTTATCAGGGAAATTACCTGCTTTTTTCAGTAAGTGAACACAGGTTCAGAATATCTGTACCTTCTAGCATTGTTTCCTTGACCAGACTAAGGAAGTGATTAGTAACCAAACAGAATATCTGAATTCTGTTTTTATGTACATGTAATATGCTTATGATACCATGCTTTTATGCTCTATGATACTTGAAGGAGGATCAGTGACTTAACAGGAAGAGGGTCTTATTACCCACCACTGAGTAATATGGAATCCATAAAACATTGTGAGTTGGAGTTCTTCTAATCTTATGTCCTTTTCAGCTAATGCTCTTGACCTTTGATTTGTACAATGATTTTAAAAATGCAGGGTTTTGAGGAACTGCTTAATATTTGGATAGGCCCCAGACTATGTTGGGGAGCTGGAAAAACTGAAATGTTTGTAAGTGGTTCCATCCAGAGGCTCCCTAATGATTCCCTTTCAAAGCAATCATTGTCAATATGATTATCATTTGCTTTCTTAAGAAATGTTCTTGAGAGTTTCCATGATGTTTTGTGTACCACTAAACATTATGAGATGAAATTCTGTGAAATGGCTTGTTCTCAAGGACTCCAATTACTCTTCAATGGCCTTGGAAAGGGCCAGATAGGCTCTCTCTCACAGGCTCATCATTGTCTTACAGCGCAATCATACAAGATTTTCTGTTTGAATCAATTTTATCTTAGAAAACGATTTGATTGTCTTTAAGCTTTCAGTTGAAAGTGCAATTAAGAGCTACGGAAAACCCCTTTTAATTTGTCGACGTACTTGACAGGAAACAAGTTCACTAGATCTGTTCCTCAATGGCTTCTGAAAAGAAACAAGAATGTGCATGTCGATTTCCGCCAGATTTATTTTCAACTTGGAGTTCTGCTGCAACCCAAAGAATTCCTGTTTCAAATGTGCAAGAGGTCAAATGTTCTCCATAAAATTGCTTAGGTTTTATATGTAGAACAGAAAACAAAGAAAACAGAGCAAATTATTAATTCTTAGCCATGAGTTTGAGGATGGAACTTTTCATTGTTGAAGGAAACCAATTAAAGCTTGTGTACAATTGCCTGTCCCGTGCTCTATTTGTTGAGTTTATTTCTTCCATTCATCAGAAGCATTTCTTTTTGAGTTATTGCTTTGGAAATTGTCAGTAAGAGCAACACAAACTACAGGCCAAAGGAGGAGTTTGTTTACTGTTGGGTTGGTTGTCATTAATGTGCAACAACCATTGACAATTGCAGCAGCTGCAGCTGGAGTTGCACCAACCATGTGCACTCATCCAAGATGTCAAAGGTTGGCAGCCACCATTGTTGAAGAAGAGCTGGAGGAGCTGCCATGGATGCCTATAAATAGAGGCATACATTAGAGAGCAAGATGAGAGAGTTAAGAGAGAGTGTGTAGAGCCAAAGATGTGAGAAATGTAGGAGAGAATGGGCTGCCAAGGCAGCCAGCAGTAGCTGTCATTGCAGCACTAAGAAGAGAGAAATAGAGTGAGGTTGAGAGTTGCCAAAGAGGGGATGATTCCTCCTTCTCTATTGTTGTAAATCTTGTACTCTCCCTATATAATGTAATGGCTTCTCCCGTGGATGTAGGCGGTTTGCCGAACCACGTTAAATATTGTGTCTGTGTGCTTAGCCTCCAATGGGCAAATATCAGAACATCACCGGTCGGAATTCCCTACAATTGCCTGATGAACGGCACAAAGGAACAGTTGAGTTCCGTATGTTCAAGGATCTGATGGAGTGGTGATTTCTCCAAAGAAGTTAGATTCGGTGACTGTAATTTCTCGAAGGGAGAATTAATGAAGACCCTGATAATGGAAGAGAAATACAGCAAGGGGATAAAGATTGGCACCCTATTTTGACTTGGATAAATGTTGTGACAGGATGAGCTGCTGTCAAACATAAAAGCAAAGAATAGGGAGAAATCTGGAGAACCGAAATTGCACGAGAGCACACGGAGATTGTGCAGGAGTACCCGAAGGATCCAACGAGGTACTGTAATGAGACGATAGGTGCAAGGAGAAGAAGAGTTCCCAGATGAAGCTCAGAGATTATAGTTGAAGAGATTATAGTTGAAGACTGTGAGAAGATGGAGGAGATAATAGGTGGAACAAGACCAGATGAAGAGGGGGTTATGGGTGAAGAAACCAGCAGCAGCAATATCGAATTCAAACTGCCAAAGTTAAGAAATATGAAATTGAGACGATTACCAGAACTGAAAAGCATTTGTAGTGCAAAATTGATTTGCGATTCTATCGAAGTAATTGAAGTAGAAAATTGCGAGAAGATAGAGGAGATAATAAGTGGAACAAGATCAGATGAAGAAGGGGTTAAGGGTGAAGAAAGCAGTAGCAGCGAATTCAAACTCCCAAAGTTGAAATTGTTGGTATTGACGGGATTACCAGGACTGAAAAGCATTTGTAGTGCAAAATTGATTTGCGATTCTATCGAAAGAATTGAAGTAAGAAATTGCGAGAAGATAGAGGAGATAATAAGTGGAACAAGATCAGATGAAGAAGGGGTTATGGGTGAAGAAAGCAGTAGCAGCGAATTCAAACTCCCAAAGTTGAAATTGTTGGTATTGACGGGATTACCAGAACTGAAAAGCATTTGTAGTGCAAAACTGATTTGCGATTCTCTCGAAGTAATTGGAGTAAGAAAATGTGAGAAGCTGAGGAGGTTGCCAATTTGTCTTCCGTTGCTTGAAAATGGCCAGCCATCTCCTCCCCCTTCTCTTAAATACATCAAGGTAGATTCAGAAGAATGGTGGGAGTCAGTAGTGGAGTGGGAGCATCCTAACGCTAAGGATGTCCTTCGTCCCTTTGTAAGGTTTTAGATTTTAAATTAAGAGTAAGCATTGTTGTTTTAATTGGATTAAGCTTAAGCTATGTGTCTACTTAATGACTGATTTGTTTATTATATGAATAGGTTTGTCATCCGTCCCTTTATGGAGTTTTCATTCGTAAGCATTCATGTGAAACTCTTGTAATTAAAAGTAGCTCGCTCATATTAAAATCAAATTTGTAGTCAATCAAGACTTTTTTTTTTCTTCTCTATCAAAATCTGACCACTCTTTTTCCTCTCTGGAATTAGAAATCTAAAACTAAAAAAAATAAAGTTTTAGACTAAAATTGTATTTTCAAAAATTTAAGGGATTGAATATTTATAACTTGAAAAGCATGAGGACCAAAATGAACTTTTCATGCTAATCTTTAAATTACCACCCATTTTATCCACTTCTTTTAATTTGATTCTTTTTCTTTCAATCTTATATGGGCTCAACAAATTTAAAGTAATTGTGTTTAAATTTAGTGAGTACATTTCCTATAACAGTGGAAGCGCATGTATAGTGTTTTGGTTCTGCTTTGTATATGCGACGACGCATTGAATTTACTATAATAATTAGAGTCATTGCAATTTGCAAGCAACTTTATGTTTTTTTGATCTAAAGGAATAGACTGAACCATATTCACCTATTCCTCAGAAAAAAATGTGTCGAATTGTCAAGAACACCAGAATGTTCTTCTGCCTTTGGTGTCGTCTGCACTTGATGAATTGAAATACCAAATGACTTGATGAATTGAAATACCAAATGCATAAAGAATGAGAAATTTTACGATTTTACAATCTATTTTTACAATTTAAATTTATATTATATTTTTCATATCATACAAAAAATATATTTTTAACAACTTTGATTACGTTCAAAAGAGGACGCCGTCATCTTCTCAATGGTATTACACATGCCTACGACAAATGTGTGGTTTGGCCTCTACCGCATCTTTTATCTTCTCCTCCTTATTTTGTCTATCTTCTCATTACAAAAATGAAAAATTGTACTTTTATTTGGTTTTTGTATTTAATTTATTTTTTATATTTTTAATTGCTATATATTTTATTTTATTTTAAAAAAATTTTCTTCAATTTCATATCTATCATTCTTTTAATTGCTATTTTTTAATTATTTTTCTAATTAAATTTGGTTTTCAATTTAATTTTTTGGCATTTGATTTCAAAATATTTTTATATCAAATTTAGTCATTATTCTTTTTATTATTATTATTTTGTTTTGAAGCCTTTTATTTTGTATTTTTTTTCAAATTCATCCCTCATTATTTTGTTGATTTATAATTTTGTTTTTTTATTTTTTAGAGTTTGTCTTCTATGTGGTTGGTCCCTAGCTCGTGAGCTTTTTTTATTGTATTTTTTTAAAAATTTATCTCTCACTATTTTGTTGAATCTGATCTAGATCTTAGGCTTATTTTTTTAAAATTGAATTTTTTTTCTCTTTCATCTTTATATATTTTTAATTTATTAGAGGTTAGTTTTCATACCTTTATTTTCAACTTTTTTTTATGTCTAATTATCTTAATTTTATGCTCATGATTATGAATTTAATATGTTGACAGTAGCGAAATAGATGAAAAAGATTTAACTTAGAATGTGAAAAATCTTAAATATTACGGTGCAATAATATTGTACTATCAAACAAGTGAAATGAGACTATTCAACACTTCAAGAGCATCAAACATCAAGGAAGATCGGTGTAGTCTTAACTAAAATAAACTTTTTAGATAATTGACAAAAATTAATATTTTTTATAGCGTAGATGGGAGATGCATGTTTGGCCATTGCAAGTTGTTCTGTAGCAAAAACTCTAGTGAGAAATTTATGAAAAATGAAAAAAAAAGTGCAAAAAGTTATTCTAAATTAATACATACAATGCGTATGTGGAATTTTCGTAGCTAGTATAGGTGAGGGGTAGTATTAAAAATAATTTTTTAAAAATTAAAATATTATTATTGGATATTTAGTTTTTTTCCATTCTGGGGTCATTTTTTATTTGTAATTCATATGAATTATTGGTTATTTAGTGATTTGGGATAACCTAATCAGGTCGTGTAAAGAATAAATTACATCGCGGCTTGAAACGTAGAAGAAAGGTCAAGCAATATCCTTCTGGGATTCTTCTCATTTCCATCGCGGCTTGAAATAGAGAGCCCAAATAAGCAAGGGTAGTCTTGGAATGGTCGACATATCATTTTATGGCGGAGGTGGAAAATGCATGTTAATTAGGCCTTTGCAAGAATGTTCTCTAGCGACAAATTTACGAAAAATGTAAAAATAAAAAATAAAAAAGTTGCAAGAACTTATTCCAAATACATCCAATACAATGTATTTGTTTTTGCGGTTAGATGATTTTAAAAAAAAAAATTTCTTTAGATTGATTTTTTAAATGTTTTTATATTATTTTGATATTTTAATTCTAAAATAAACTTTCAAATATACAAAAAAAAATTATTTTAAAATACAACATCAGCACGTATCATGGATAATTTACAGTAGTGGTTCGTGGAAGTTGCCGCGCGATAACTACCGTCGATCAACTAGTATTAGGTGAGGGGCCCTCACGCAACTTTCTCTGCTTAATGTTCAATGTATCTCATCAGTCCAAAACATACCTCATTTCACAGCATACATCCGGACACATGAACATGTCGTCGGTTTAGCGATCCATGAAATGTTGTCAGTATGATCAATAAATAAATCCTGGAGTTAATGAATTTTTTTATTTTTTTTTAATTTTATCTCTATTATTTTTTTAATTGTTATTTTTTATTTTAATTAAATTTTGTTTTTAATTTAATCCCTTAATATTTAATTTCAAAATATTTTTATACCAAATTTAATCCTTATTCTTTATATTACTATTTATTTTGGAGCCTTTTTTATTTTATTTTTTTTATTTCATCCTTAAACATTTGATTTATTGGAAATTAATTTTTAATTTTTTATTTGAACTTTTCTTTATGTTTAATTATTTCAAATCATATGCTTATATAGTTGCATAGGATTGAGATAACTGCAACATTTGTGAATTTGAACAGGTATTGGAGGAGAATCTTGACTGGAAGGATGTGCAATGGTCACAAACTGGTGTTTGGATAGCTGGAAAGGAATTCACGCATGCTAGGGTGCGCTTTCTATCTCCAAGTTAGCTATGGCTTCCTGTGTATCTTCTACAAATGGTTGTGCAAAAATGTGATGCATGCAGGAATAATATTATTTGGTTTTTAATGGTTTTATTTCTAAAATAAATCAAAGAATTGAAGTTAATTGGGTAGTCTTGGAATGGTCGACATATAATTTTATGGCGGAGGTGGAAAATGCATGTTAGGCCTTAATTTGCAAGATGTTCTCTGGATACAATGAGTTGCTAGGGAAGATTACGTTCAATGTATCTCATCAGTCCAAAACACACTTCATTTCACAGTATCCTTTTCATGGATATATACAATGAGTTGCTAGGGAAGATTACGTTGTTCACTGGTAATTTTTTTCCCATTTCACTAATATAAAACGAGAGCCTTGAAGAAGTGGTTGACGTAAATTTTCCTTGTTTTTATTGGATTTTTTTTTGTGTTATTTTCAATTTTAAGTCAATTAATTTTCTTTTATTTTTAGGATTTTGATCCCATAGTCTATTTAAAATACATATGAGTTTCTCATATGTGATCTTACCAAATCGAACCCACCAACCACACCTCATAAACAGATGAGTTTCTCACCAAACTTGACACTTTCATGCATCAATGCTTTGGTGTCTTAATTCTCTTTTGATCTTCGTTGTTGAAGTTTTCCCCTCTTCATTTTT
This sequence comes from Populus trichocarpa, assembly GCF_000002775.5. Classification (NCBI taxonomy): domain Eukaryota; kingdom Viridiplantae; phylum Streptophyta; class Magnoliopsida; order Malpighiales; family Salicaceae; genus Populus; species Populus trichocarpa. Next base: position 504,450 of record NW_026291139.1, read on the forward strand.
GTGCAGACATGAAGATGTGAATCACTATGAGTTGAAGGCACCACATCCAAAAATGGCTCACCCTTGGCCAGACCACTTCCCACTGCAAGTAGCCATGGGTGCAGCGGGTGACGATGCTGAAGCCAAATTAGTGCGCAGAAGTTGGACTAATGGTACCCTTAATTTCTTATGCTTCCTACCAGTTCACAGCCCCTAAATAAAATCTTCATCAACATTACAAGTGCTCCTGGAATTCTTGTAGGCTGACATTATTAGCTATAAAATGATAATCTTGTGGATGATCATGTGAAATTACCCTAAACTGAAAAGAAAAAAAAGTCATTCAAAGTAATTACAACAAATTCTAAATTTTTAACAAATTTGTTATATATCGAGATGATTTCTTATCTTTAATAAATAGATCCATTTTAATAATGCATTGCAGTTAATTTATCCCTAATTTCACAAATCAACTCGTAAATACTTGTTGCATAGATAGTTCACATATCTATGTGATTTTATTTACAATGTGATTTTATTGGGTCCCTAATATTTGAAACAAATGAAAATTTCACAAATCAATTGGGTCCCTAATATTTGAAACAAATGAAAATTTACAATGAAGAATTTATATGTGATTTTATTTTTAGGAATTTTTTTTGTTAAAGATATTTTTTTTCCCCACTAGATTCAAGATTTGTTTTGAAAGATGGTTATTTGTATACGGTGAAAAAGTCTGATTTAAGAATCTGAATCTCCCTATGACGGATTAGAATTGCATAACAATCGCCTTATTACATATTTTCTTGGTAAATATATTTAGAAAAATCATTATTAGTTGTAATATTGGGAAAGAATTATATTGAACTAATTTACATTTATTTATTTATTGTATTCAAAAATTAAAAAAAATATATATGTCACAGCAATTCTAGAAACCAGGCACCCGAGAAACCCCGCATCCTCGAAGAGGAAGAAGGCGGTGTCGTTTTCTTTGCCCCCTCTCTCTTCCGCCTCCTCCTCTTCCTTCAGGTTTGGATATGCAAGTATTGGGAGTAAAAGGCAGAGATTGATTTTTAAGCTGATGGGAATACATTCACCTGATGGAAAATTCTAAGGATGCATTGGAGTCAGGACTTTTAATTGCCAGTATTATCCAAGGATGACTACATACTGCATGCTTCTAAAACAAATGAAAAATACCAAGTTATTAAACATAAGCTATCTTCAACTACCAGATCTCCTGGCTTTAATTAAAAAAAAAAAAAAAAGTAATAATCCCAACAATATGGAAATCACTGTTGTCACTTCCCTTTCTATTATGAAAATTTAATTTATAATTGGTTTGAGTTTCGAATAGAAAGATTTGCCAAAGGAAAGGTTTTAAATTCTGCCTTCCATGGACTCTAGCCTCAGCATTCCGACTCATACTATCTGTTATAAATTATGTGTTTGAGTTGCTTGTAATCTTCAATGAATCGAAATATTCGAGTTGTGAATAGTAAGGTTCTAACAACCAATGGAATTTCCATTAGCTTCCCTAAAAAGTTTCAAACCTTTTACATTGCCTGAATAAGGGTTTCTTCATACCGTCTGATTCTTATTAGTTTCATTGCGTGAATTTAACCAGCCTTTATCTGAAAGTTTTGGGAGGTTTAGAATTGAATGATAAGGAAGCACAGATCATGAGAAAGGTTTAAGAGATTTGGTGAGGGAAATTAGGGAATCAATAAGAAATTAGGCTTAGAGGAAGACTAGCTATTGAAGTCATTGCAATTTGCAAGCAACTTCATGTTTTTTTACTCTAAAGAAATAAAACAGAGGTGCAAATCCCTTGTGCTATCTTTGTCCTGTATGCAATGATTACTCCCATGGAGACCACCATGCAAAGTTTTAGTCACTTTCTGCTTTATTATTCGACGAGTTCACATTACACTGCTTTAAGTCCTCGAGTCTAATGAATTAATGAAGATAGAAACTCCGAAGAAAATCACTTGGCCAGAAATAACATGCTTCAATACTGGGGTCCGCAGCTAGCATGGATAAAACTATCTCCTTCCTTGTTAGAGAGGGCTCTGACATTGCTTCCCATCTGGCACACTGTAACTTGCAGATCCGTTTGGCTTTTGAGCTGTGGACTCCCCATCACTTCAACTGATTTGTTGTTTGTTTGACCACAAGATGTTGATTGTCTAGGGAAATTCCAAGGACGCATTGGGGTCAGAACTTTTAATTGCCAGTATTATCCAAGGATGATTACATACTGCATGCTTCTAAGACAAATAAAATATGTATCAGTTCATTTAATGTATTAGTTCTAATTAAGTCATTAAACATATTTGCTAGTTCGTGATCATTCCAATTTTCTTGTTGCTGCTGTTATCCATTAACTCTCGTATTTCTTGACTTATCTGTCAGTAAAATGATTAATGTTTCTTTTAATTTTTATGCCTGCATAACGTATCAGGATAAATACAGCATTAGTGATGCGATCCAATCATTAAAGAATCCATTGGAGGTTCCTGTTAGTCCAGTTACTAGGTTTAGAGTGAGCTAAGAAGTTGAAAGAAGCTTTTAATAGACTTCTTAAGGAGACATGGGCTAAGGTGGACTTCAAGAGGATTTGTAATAATAAAGAGCAAGCCTTGATTAATCTGATTCATGTTCAAGAGGGGCTTGTTGGTAGAACCAAAACCATTACACAAAGATTGAGAGAAGAAGACTAAATTCGGAGAGTTTAACCTTTTGTTACTCTTTTGGTCATAACTGGAGCTATAGATATATTTTTTTATGTGATTCAAGTTGTTCTGAAAACTAGACTTCCATACCTTTCCAACGGTATATGGCACGTCTTCTAATTCATTAAGACGAGAGAGAACCATTTGTTTTAAGTTGAACTTTTGCTGCTGCTCCCATACAAAATGCGGAAACAACAAAATTGTCTTATTTAATTAGTTGGGCTATCAAACTTCATTTATTTTGAGAGGAGAACAACAAAATTATCTTATTTAATTAGTTGGGCTATCAAACTTCATTTATTTTGAGAGGAGACATTTTATTTAGGTCTTAGACTTGTTTATTTTAATTAGTTTGGGCTAGTTTTAACTTGGGTTGATTATTATTTAAATTAGGCTTATGTGAGACCCATTAGGGAAACTAGGGTTTTGGCTTGGAGTTTAAATATTTTTTAGGAATAATTTTAGGGCAGACTTGTGATGATATTTTTAGCATTGTAGTTGATTTTTTGGTTGCTTAATCTTGGTTCTTAATTGAACTTTCAACTCTTCAAAGAATCGACCATTTTTTGTTGTGAATTTATACTTTCTTTGCTCGTCTCCAGGTGTAGGCTTTGTGATCGAATTGGTTTATATTCTTATTGCTTTTGAGCAAGTTTTCCATTGTGATAAGCTCATTCAAATCTCAACAAACTTAGATTAGATTGATTTTGAAGTCGTGAATTCCATTAAATTCCGCTAGGATTCGTATCACTTAGTATTGTTGCCGACAAGAGTTTGAAAAAGCCTCTCTATACCTCTCCACGTTTGAACAAGGGAGAAGTTCTATATTTAGAAACACATTCATGCAGGTACTCCCTCTCTTTTTTTTTTTTGTGCTTTCTAATTTGAAAAAATATATTAAAAAATAATATAAATCATAAAAACACTAAATCTATATAAGTTTATGTACATCACAAACAGATTTTGGAGCTTAAAAAAACTCCCTTGTGAAATAAATTAAATAAATATGAAGTTTCAGTTTTCTTCATCGATCTTATGTTCTTATTTTTTGAGAGGGTCCTTGGCTACTAGAAACAAGAATCACACCCCTATGGGTTCAGTAGCTTTATTCAGCCATGCCATCTCAGATTCATCCAAATAAGGGGCCAGAATATCCCTACATCTCCCATGGTAGCTGTTAAGCCAATTTATCACTTCAGGACCTAGACTGGTAAAGTCGATCATCTTCGTTTGATACGGTGCCCAAGTTTTGTGCTCGAAAGATAAGTAGCCCTATTGTCACCAAAATTGAATTTTGTATCGGCCTCCTTGACGATAAGCACATTCTCCAATCTTATCCCGAAGTTCCCATCCTCATAGTATCCAGGTTCATCTGTTACAGTCATGGAAGCTAATTACGAGCATGTGGTCTGAAACTAATTAAATGAGGTCCTTCATGTACATTTAGGTATGATCCAATACCATGACCAGTGCCATGTCGATAATCAAGAGTCCAAGACCATCCTTCCATAAAGGAATTAGAACAAGAATGTCAAGGGCATGACCGTTAGTTCCGTTGAGAAAACAAGCATTACCCAAAGCAATGTGACCCTTGAGAACCTGGTTCGCTGGAGACGAAGTTGATGATGGTGTGCTGGCTAGCCAATGCTACCCCCCTGTTTCTGTTTTTTCTTTGTTTGTTTTATGGTGTTTTTTGGTTTTTTATCTATTGAATATAAATTATATCTTAAGAATTTATCTAATAATTTAAAATATTAAATTAAAATAATTCTTTGACATATTCAATCTGATATATACATTTTGCCTTGAAAAAAAAGGGCAGCACGCGTTTTCTTCAATTATGGATAAGAAATGATTTTTTTTTTCTGAGAAGAAATAATGATCCATTTTAAAGGCCTTCAGATTTCAACACATGAAGGGATGCATACATATCTCAGGAATTAACAATGGTGGAGGGATAGCTTTTAAATGCCACTGATTTCTTGATCACAAAACGCACCGTACTAAGCTGTCGTTAAGCCGCTACTTATGCGCACCGTTTCAATAAATTGTAATTCTCATTACTGGGAAGGTTGTCAAGTCAGCACCGTCTTCTGCTCTGCCTAAATATACCGGCAGTTGTAACAGAATGGGCATGCAAAAAATGAATGAGAACTGCTGTGGATTCCCTCTCTTCTCCCCGTCTTTCTCTCTCTCCTTCTCTGTCTTCTCAATCTTTCTGGTTCAACACATATTGGAGGATTCTTAATCGGGTTGTTACCTATAGATCCGTGATCTTATACCAGCTTTGTGATGTATGCAGGGATAATATTGGTCTTTAAATGGTTTTATTTCTTAAATAAATCAAAGAATTTAAGTTAATCTCTTTTCTTTTTTTGTTCAAAAACAATCTACTAGACTATTTTATCCCGATCTAATTATCGAAAAATTAAAAAAGAACATACAACCTGTTTAATATATTTATTTAAAGGTTTGTTCCATAATCCTATATATTTTTTAACGAAACTAGTCATTTTTTTTTCAAAACCCAAAAATTAAATGGTTTTCTTGAAATTTAATTCATAAAAAAACAAATAATAAGACTGAATAATAACTAATTAAATAATTCTCAATTATTCATCAAACCAATCTAAAAAGACTAATATTACAGGTAGGGACCAACTAGAATTTTAGCAGATTTTTAGGAGTAATATTAATTAGAGGACCAAACTGAAAATATCATAAATTCATAGCTATACTGGAAGTTTGCCCATAAATCATTCTCTATTTTGTCTAGAATCTCTAATTATGCTGGAATTTTTGTTAAATTTTTAGGGGTCAATTGTAATTTTCAAATTAGAGGGCCAAACTGAAAATGTCATAAATTTATAAATATACTGGAATCTTGCCCATAATTCATCCTCAACTCTGTCCAGAATCCCTAATTATGCTCCAGGGACCATTTTATAATCTTTCCAAAGTTCAGGGACTAAACTGTAATTTTCATATATTGAGAGACCAAACTGAAATTTCATCATTTTCAACCTTAAACCTAGATTTTTTCACAGATCACCTCCTGATTCACCAAAATCTCTAACTCAAATTCATCATTTAAACAGACCATAACTCAAAATCATCATTTTTATCTAAAATCTTTCAAAATCAACTAAATAACTCATTATTCAAAATAATTAACTCATAATATTCAAATCAATTCATCAATCAACTCAAAACAAAATCTTCAAAACCCTAATCTTCAACAAAACAGAAAATCAAAGCTAAAAAAACACATTTATACACATCAAAATATAAATATTACATTTTAAACTTATTTTTTCTAACTCTCTTCTCTTTTATTTATCTTTCCCTCTTTTCTCCTCCTCCTCTTCTTTCCCTTTTCTTTTCTCCTGCCCGTTCTCACTCTCAAATTTCAAATCCCTCTTTCTTTTTTCCTTTTATTTATTCTTAGTAAGGTTTTATTCAATTACCACAATACCTCTTATTCATTTATATATACTGTCACACGTCAGAAAAATCCGCGCGGCGTCGGCTGGCGATTTTATCATTGTTGTGTTATTTGATTTGATTTGTTGGAGTCGCCACCTAGTAATTTATTGAAGGCTACTAGGAAACCGGATGTACTGGTCTTATCAGAGATTCGCGGGTAAGGGACTGGTTGTGGTTAGGGAAGGTATTAGCACCCCTAACGCACCCTACCTGAGGTAAGCTGCTTCGCAAATTTGATGTGTTTAAAGAAGTTTTAATAATTGTTTTTTCATCGGATATTAGAAATACAACTTACGTATAAGTTAATAATTCTTTACCGTGATCCAATCAAAATATTAAATTCTTCTTTAATCTTTGCAATTTCATCATAAAAAATATATATATAAAAAAATACAAACAAATACAAACACACACATTCACTCTTCCTATATTTTTGTTTCTTTTCTTTTCTTTTCCTTTCTTTTGTTACATCCAAATTCACAACATACAAATAAAAATTCAAACTAAACAAATATTACATTAATCAATTTAAAAATTACAAAATAACCCCTCAAAAATCCATAACAGTGCTGGGAAGCCCTTCCGGAACAGCATGAACAGTGGTGGCGCGTCTTCCCACGCGCCACCGTCACTGGCGGCGCGTGGGTTCTTATCTTTAATAAATAGATCCATTTTAATAATGCATTGCAGTTAATTTATCCCTAATTTCACAAATCAACTCGTAAATACTTGTTGCATAGATAGTTCACATATCTATGTGATTTTATTTACAATGTGATTTTATTGGGTCCCTAATATTTGAAACAAATGAAAATTTCACAAATCAATTGGGTCCCTAATATTTGAAACAAATGAAAATTTACAATGAAGAATTTATATGTGATTTTATTTTTAGGATTTTTTTTTGTTAAAGATATATATTTTTTCCCCACTAGATTCAAGATTTGTTTCGAAAGATGGTTATTTGTATACGGTGAAAAAGTCTGATTTAAGAATCTGAATCTCCCTATGACGGATTAGAATTGCATAACAATCGCCTTATTACATATTTTCTTGGTAAATATATTTAGAAAAATCATTATTAGTTGTAATATTGGGAAAGAATTATATTGAACTAATTTACATTTATTTATTTATTGTATTCAAAAATTAAAAAAAATATATATGTCACAGCAATTCTAGAAACCAGGCACCCGAGAAACCCCGCATCCTCGAAGAGGAAGAAGGCGGTGTCGTTTTCTTTGCCCCCTCTCTCTTCCGCCCCCTCCTCTTCCTTCAGGTTTGGATATGCAAGTATTGGGAGTAAAAGGCAGAGATTGATTTTTAAGCTGATGGGAATACATTCACCTGATGGAAAATTCTAAGGATGCATTTGTAGCAAATTGTCAACATTTGCAATTGTCAACATGTTTTCTCAACCACTCTCAACTACCCTCTCCACTACCAACCACCCTCTCCTTTACAACCACTATATTTATGCTTCCCCTTCTCATGTAGACAGAAGTGAGGAACGAGAGAGGAAGAGTGCAGTGTGTGTGCAAGAAGTAAGTGTGCAGAGAAGTGTGGTGAGTGCAACTGTGAGAGAGAGTGCAAGTGCAGATTTGAGAGAAAAGAGTGTAAGAGTGAAACACTGGTTTTTGTGGGTTGTATTGGGTTGAGTTGAGTGTTTGTATTATTCCTCCATTAATATACAATCTGCTGCCTCCGTGGACGTACCCGGTTTTGGGGAACCACGTAAATCTGCTTGTGATTGTGTTTTATTTGTGTTTGCTTTCGGTTCAGTATGCACAACAAATTGGTATCAGAGCATTAGGGAAGCTAGAACACTGAAAAAACACGTTTTTCAGCTCTCTGTTCAAGGTTGCAGAATTTTCAAAGTTCTCAGATCTTGATTTTGACCAGCTGCGGAGATTCCTCTCTTCCATACGAGTCCGGCGATATAAAGATCGTCGAAATCGGAGTTGAAACGAGCCCTGTAGAGCTCGCCGCAGTTTCGCCGGAAATCTGCCGGAAAAACCAGTCAGTGCAGGAATTCTCGCCTGAGAAGACAGCCACGTCATCCGACACGTAGGCGCTGAGTCATCATCCACGTCATCAACAGAAGGGTCCACATCGCCCTGTCATCAGCCACGTCATCCAACGGTGACAGAATATTCTCTTGACAGAATCAGAATATTCCGTTATCAGTAAGAGCATATTCCCGTGACAGAATATTCTTTATCAGAGACAGAATATTCCTTCCCTGAGTCAACTCGGTCAGATTGGTTTTTTGGCCAACTCAGTGATTTTTTGACCCGTTTTTGGCCGAGTCAAGTTGGTTCCTAGCATTTTCAACCATTCCGGACGCAACCGTGGTGTCCGTTTTGTTAAAAAGCATACCGAAGTTACTGTTTAGGCACTTTTGAGCATAAAAGTGTGTGTTTTAACAAGTTCGGGATTCCATTTGTAATCCAAAGACGTCCTAATGGCTGATATTCCAGAAGAAAAATCAGCGGGGAATGCTAGTATACCTCCACAATACATCCCGGTATCGAGTACCAAATTTGAGGTGGAGAAGTTTGATGGGAAAGGTAATTTTGGCATGTGGAAATGTGAAGTCATGGATATGCTTGTCCAAATGAATTTGGATTTCACTCTAGAAGATAAACCGGAGGATTTGGATGATAAAAGCTGGGAAAGGATAAATCGGTTGGCTTGCAGTTCTATCCGACTTTGTCTTGTAAAGGATCAGAAGTACGCCTTTTCAGAACAAAACTCTACAAAGGAATTATGGCAAGCACTGGAGGACAAGTTTATGAAGAAGAGTATAGAGAATCGTCTTTACTTGAAGAAAAGGATCTTCCGGTTTCAGCACAAGAAAGGTACTTCTATGAATGAGCATCTGAATGATTTCAATAAAATGATAGCTGATTTGAAGAATTTAGATGTGGAAATTGATGATGAAGATAAAGCTCTACTATTATTAAATTCACTGTCTGACACATATGAACATCTTGTCACCACCTTACTGTATGGTAAAGAAAAGATTAAATTCATTGATGTGTCCAATGCTTTGGTGAACAATGAGTATCGGAAGAAGGACCAGATTGTTCACAAGGAGTCAACATCAGAAGCATTGACAGTTAGAGGCAGAACAAACCCCAGAAGATTTTGAGGGCGAGGGAGATCTCGCTCAAAATCCAGAGGAGAATCATCAAACAGACGATATCTTGCAAAAGATGAGTGTGCCTTTTGTCACAAAAAAGGGCACTGGAAGAAAGATTGTCCAATCAAGGGCAACAAGGAAAAAGATGAACCAACTATGAACGTTGCACGAGATGAGGATGAACAAGACTCTGCATTCATGGTCTCATCACCAGAAAACCATTCTGGTGAATGGATTCTTGATTCTGCATGTTCCTATCACATGTGCCCTAACAAGCACTTATTCTCGAGACTCGAGGAGTTCGATGGAGGAGTTGTGTTGATGGGTAATGATGATGTTTGTGAGATCAAAGGGATTGGGACTATCCATCTGAAGATGCATAATGGGGTAGTCAAGACACTAACAGATGTACGATATGTACCTGAGTTGAAGAAAAATCTCTTCTCACTTGGAGTTCTAGAATCCAGTGGTTATAAGATTATCATGCAAGGTGGAGTTCTCAGAGCAATCCGTGGTGCATTAGTTGTCTTAAGAGGCACGAGGACAGGAAACTTATATTTCCTGGATGGATCTACAATTACTGGTACAGCAGCTGTTTCCAAAAGTATAGAAGATGATGAAGCAGATAATTCCAGACTTTGGCACATGCGTTTAGGGCATGCTGGTGAAAAGGCTTTGCAAGGATTAGTCAAGCAAGGTCTATTAAAAGGCGCCAAGACTGGGAAGCATGGGTTCTGTGAGCATTGTGTTCTTGGAAAACAGACAAGGGTCAAGTTTGGCACTGCAGTACACAACACAAAAGGGATCCTAGATTATGTTCACACAGACGTATGGGGACCTTCAAAGAATGAATCTCTTGGAGGTAATCGTTGGTTTGTTACTTTTATTGATGATTTTTCAAGACGAGTATGGGTGTACATGATGAAACACAAGGATGAGGTCCTTGGTATCTTTCTGAAATGGAAGAAAATGGTGGAGACTCAAACTGGAAGGAGGGTTAAGACTCTTCGGTCAGATAATGGTGGTGAGTACACTTCAGATCCTTTCTTTGAAGTTTGTCAGGATGAAGGGATCAAGCGACATTTTACTGTTCGCAAAACACCACAACAAAATGGAGTAGCGGAACGCATGAACCGCACATTGGTGGAGAAAGTCCGATGTATGCTATCACATTCGGGACTAAGCAAAGTGTTCTGGGGCGAGGCATTAAGCTATGCTCGTCATATTGTTAACCGGTTACCTTCAGCAGCATTAAATGGAAGAACCCCCTTAGAGGTATGGTCAGGCTCTCCTGCAAATGATTATGACTCTATGCGTATATTTGGTTGCTCAGCATATTATCATGTTACTGAATCCAAGTTAGATCCTAGAGCCAAGAAAGCTATATTTTTGGGCTTTAGTGGAGGAGTAAAAGGCTACAGACTCTGGTGTTCTGAATCAAAGAAAGTGATCTTGAGTAGAGATGTCACTTTTGATGAGTCTGGCATGTTACAGCAAGAGAAATCACAGGAGAAGGAAAAACAGTCTGGTGATGCACAACAGGTGGAGTTGGAGACTTCAGTCATCCCTATAAAGACTGTTCAGACAATCTCTACTGAAGGAGATTCAGATGAAAGTTCAGATGAAGAGGATGCAACAACTCCAGCAACCACACAACAAGAATCCATTGCAACGAGTAAACCAAAAAGGGTTATCAAGAAACCTGCTCGGTATTGTAACATGGTGGCTTATGCACTTCCGGTGATTGATGATGGAATCCCCTACACCTACAAAGAAGCAGTACAGAGTGTAGAAAGTGCAAAATGGAAAGAGGCAATGGATGAAGAGATGAAATCTCTCCACAAGAATCAGACTTGGGATTTGGTACAACTCCCTAAAGGAAAGAAGACAATTGGTTGCAAGTGGGTATATGCAAAGAAGGAAGGTAATCCTGGAAAAGACAACATCCGTTTCAAAGCAAGATTGGTAGCAAAAGGCTATGCTCAGAAGGAAGGGATAGATTATAATGAGGTATTCTCTCCAGTTGTTAAGCATTCATCAATCCGTATTCTGTTAGCCTTGGTTGCACAGTTTGACTTGGAGTTAGCCCAACTTGATGTGAAAACTGCCTTCCTACATGGAGATTTGGAAGAGGAAATTTACATGTCTCAGCCAGATGGTTTCAAAGTCACTGGAAAAGAGAATTGGGCTTGTAAACTGAAGAAGTCATTATACGGATTGAAACAATCTCCTCGCCAGTGGTATAAGCGATTTGATAAGTTCATGGCAGAACATGGATACACACAGAGTCAGTTTGATCACTGTGTATATTTTCACAAACTTCTTGATGGTTCTTTCATCTATTTGCTCTTATATGTGGATGATATGTTGATCGCATCGAAGAGCAAGGTGGAGATTGATAGACTGAAAGCTCAACTGAGAACTGAGTTTGAAATGAAGGACCTTGGAGAAGCTAAGAAGATTCTTGGCATGGAGATTCAGAGAGACAAAAGAAAAGGCACAGTCTGTTTGACACAAACCCAATACTTGCAGAAAATTCTACAGAGATTTGGGGTAGATGGTAAGACTAAGCCTGTAAGCACACCTTTAGCTCCTCATTTTAAGCTAAGTGCTTCAATGTCTCCACACACAGAGGAAGAGCGCAAACATATGGCTCAAATTCCGTATGCAAATGCAGTTGGTGCATTAATGTATGCAATGGTTTGTACGAGACCAGATATTTCACATGCTGTCAGTATGGTGAGCAGGCATATGCATGATCCGGGAAAGGGTCACTGGCAGGCAGTTAAGTGGATTCTACGGTACATTCATGGCACAACTGATATTGGTTTGAAGTTTGAGAGGGATGATAGACTCGGGCAAAATTTAGTTGGTTATGTGGACTCGGACTATGCTGGTGACTTAGACAAGCGTCGTTCAACAACAGGTTATGTGTTTACACTTGCTAAAGGGCCTGTAAGTTGGAGGTCAACATTACAATCAACAGTAGCTTTGTCAACAACTGAGGCAGAGTACATGGCAGTAACGGAAGCTTTCAAAGAAGCTATTTGGTTACATGGGCTGATTGAAGATTTGGGAATTGTTCAAGAGCACGTGGATGTCCATTGTGATAGTCAAAGTGCTATTTGTCTTGCAAAGAATCAGGTTCATCATTCCCGCACCAAGCACATCGATGTTCGATTTCATTTTGTTCGAGAAATTATGGATGAAGGGGATATTCTGCTACAGAAGATTGGTACTGCAGATAATCCAGCTGACATGCTCACAAAATGTGTCTCAGGGATCAAGTTCCAACATTGTTTGGACTTGGTCAACATCTCTCGGTGTTGAGCACCTTCAGGGTGCAGCGCCATATGGCGCATCAGAGGCAGCATTGATTGATCACGAGGATTGCCTGGAAAAATCTTGCCAAGGTGGAGATTTGTAGCAAATTGTCAACATTTGCAATTGTCAACATGTTTTCTCAACCACTCTCAACTACCCTCTCCACTACCAACCACCCTCTCCTTTACAACCACTATATTTATGCTTCCCCTTCTCATGTAGACAGAAGTGAGGAACGAGAGAGGAAGAGTGCAGTGTGTGTGCAAGAAGTAAGTGTGCAGAGAAGTGTGGTGAGTGCAACTGTGAGAGAGAGTGCAAGTGCAGATTTGAGAGAAAAGAGTGTAAGAGTGAAACACTGGTTTTTGTGGGTTGTATTTGGTTGAGTTGAGTGTTTGTATTATTCCTCCATTAATATACAATCTGCTGCCTCCGTGGACGTACCCGGTTTTGGGGAACCACGTAAATCTGCTTGTGTTTGTGTTTTATTTGTGTTTGCTTTCGGTCCAGTATGCACAACAGCATTGGAGTCAGGACTCTTAATTGCCAGTATTATCCAAGGATGACTACATACTGCATGCTTCTAAAACAAATGAAAAATACCAAGTTATTAAACATAAGCTATCTTCAACTACCAGATCTCCTGGCTTTGATTAAAAAAAAAAAAAAAGTAATAATCCCAACAATATGGAAATCACTGTTGTCACTTCCCTTTCTATTATGAAAATTTAATGGCAATTAAACTATCTCCTTCCTTGTTAGAGAGGGCTCTGGCATTGCTTCCCATCTGGCACACTGTAACTTGCAGATCCGTTTGGCTTTTGAGCTGTGGACTCCCCATCACTTCAACTGATTTGTTGTTTGTTTGACCACAAGATGTTGATTGTCTAGGGAAATTCCAAGGACGCATTGGGGTCAGAACTTTTAATTGCCAGTATTATCCAAGGATGATTACATACTGCATGCTTCTAAGACAAATAAAGAATGTATCAGTTCATTTAATTTATTAGTTCTAAGTCATTAAACATATTGCTATTTCGTGATCATTCCAATTTTCTTGTTGCTGCTGTTGTACATTAACTCTCGTAATTCTTGACTTATCTGTCGGTAAATTGATTAATTTTTCAATTTTGATGCCTGCATAATGTATCAGTTTAAAATACAGCATTAGTATTGTTGCTGACAAGGGTCTGAAAAAGCCAAACGGATTACTGTTTCACAAGATACTAACATTAATAAATTGCAAAACAGTATCGCCAAACGGATTGGTTTAGATCTTTCTAATGAAGATGAGGAGCTGTATAGAGCTTCCAAATTGTCAAAAGAATTAACGAAGAAACAGAAATGGGTTTTGATTTTAGACGATTTGTGGAAGGCTATTGAGCTACACAAGGTGGGAGTCCCTATCCAAGCTGTTAAGGGATGCCAGCTGATAGTTACAACACGATTAGAAAATGTTTGTCAGCAGATGGGTAAACAACACATAATCAAAGTGGAGCCTATTTCGAAGGAAGAAGCTTGGGCTTTGTTTATTGAGAGACTTGGACACGACACAGCACTTTCTCCGGAAGTGGAACAAATTGCAAAATTTGTGGCAAGGGAATGTGATCGTTTGCCACTAGGAATTATAACCATGGCTGCAACCATGAGGGGAGTGGTTGACGTACGTGAGTGGAGGAATGCATTGGAGGAATTGAAAGAATCAAAAGTTAGAAAAGATGATATGGAGCCTGAGGTATTCCACGTATTGAGATTTAGTTATAACCATCTAAGTGATTCAGCACTACAACAAAGTTTCTTGTACTGTGCATTATTCCCAAAGGACTTCAAGATCCGTAGAGAGGATTTGATAGCTTATTTGATTGATGAGGGAGTGATAAAAGGGCTAAAGAGTAGGGAGGCAGAATTTAACAAAGGCCACTCGATCCTTAATAAACTTGAAAGAGTCTGCCTATTGGAAAGTGCTGAGGAAGGGTATGTCAAGATGCATGACTTGATTAGGGACATGGCCATCCAAATACTACAAGAGAACTCTCAAGGCATGGTCAAAGCAGGTGCACAGTTAAGAGAATTGCCGGGAGAAGAGGAGTGGACAGAGCATCTTATGAGAGTTTCACTGATGCATAACGAGATTAAAGAAATTCCTTCCAGCCATTCACCAAGGTGTCCCTATCTTTCAACTCTATTGCTATGCAGAAACTCAGAGATGCAATTTATTGCAGATTCATTTTTTGAGCAGTTGCGTGGACTCAAGGTTCTTGATCTGTCTCGTACAAATATCACAAAACTGCCTGATTCTGTCTCTGAATTGGTGAGTCTCACTGCATTACTGCTCATTGGTTGTAACATGTTAAGGCATGTACCGTCATTAGAAAAGCTCAGGGCACTGAAGAGGTTAGATCTCTCTGGTACTTGGGCACTTGAAAAGATTCCTCAAGGCATGGAATGTCTATGCAACCTGAGGTATCTGAGAATGAATGGATGTGGTGAAAAGGAGTTTCCTAGGGGGTTGTTACCTAAGCTCTCTCACCTGCAAGTCTTTTTATTGGAGGAGTGGATTCCTCCTACTACCAAAGATAATAGAAAAGGACTGCCTGCTCTGATAACAGTTAAAGGAAAGGAAGTGGCATGCTTGAGCAAGTTGGAAAGTTTGGCATGCCATTTTGAATATTACTCAGACTACGTGGAGTATGTCAAATCTCGGGATGAAACCAAATCACTAACCACATACCAAATTCGTGAAGGACTACCGGATAAGTATTATAATTATTATCATGATGATTTCAGAAGGAAAACAATTGTTTTGAGTAACTTGAGTATCGACAAAGACGGAGATTTTCAGGTCATGTTCTTGAAGGACATTCAACACCTGGTCATTGATAATTATGATGATGCAACAAGTTTATGCGATTTTTGGTCTCTAATAAAGAATGCAACTGAACTGGAGGCTATCGAGATTAGTAGTTGCAATAGCATGGAGAGCTTGGTTTCATCTTCTTGGTTCCGCTCTGCTCCACTACCATCTCCATCTTATAGTGGTATATTTTCTGGTCTTAAAGAGTTTAAGTGTTATGGATGTCGTAGGATGAAGAAGTTGTTCCCTCTTGTCTTGCTGCCAAGCCTCATAAACCTAGAAAGGATTGTAGTTGCAGGATGTGGGAAGATGGAGGAGATAATAGGTGGAACAAGATCAGATGAAGAAGGGGTTATAGGTGAAGAAAGCAGTACCGATCTCAAACTCCCCAAGTTAAGATCTCTGAAATTGATTAGATTACCAGAACTGAAAAGCATTTGTAGTGCAAAACTGATTTGCGATTCTCTTGAAGTGATTGATGTTTATAATTGTGAGAAGCTCAAGAGGATTCCAATTTGTCTTTCGTTGCTTGAAAATGGCGAGCCATCTCCTCCCCCTTCTCTTAGAAATATTGTAATAAAACCAAGAGAATGGTGGGAGTCAGTAGAGGAGTGGGAGCATCCTAACACTAAGGATGTCCTTCGTCCCTTTGTAAGGTTTTATAGAGGATGAGTGACGACACTGCCCTTAAAAAATTACCACCCATTTTATCCACTTCTTTTAATTCGATGCTTTTAGTTTCAATGTTATATGGGCTCATCAAATTTAAAGTAATTGTGTTTTAATTGAGTGAGTCTACATTAAAATGCAAGCGCGTGAATAGTGTTTTGGTTCTGCCACAAAGGTATTGAATTTCCTATAATAATTAGAATATAATAGTTTTAAGTTTTAACCCGCATTTTACTACTTAAGTAAACACCATTTAATTAACAATAATATAAATTATTTGCAATCAATAAAAGGGACTGGGTCCATTTGGTCCAGGGAAAGAGCCCAAATAAGAAAACAATTGAAGCCCAGGCCCATAAACATTTGACCCAGGGAAGATCTACAATGACACAGTGGTTGATAAAAAATAAGAAAACCACATTATTAACGCAGGTGGAAGTTACGGTAATTCGTATGCCATAGGCCATCATAACCACATAAACACAGTTGGAAGTTACGGCAATTCGCATATCACCCAAGCAAAAGTGCCTTTTCTCTTAAATGAATTTTGACCCTTTTATGGCTGAGGTTGATTTAAAAAAAAAAAAAAAACTGATATTATGATATATATTGGTTTTTTGAAAAAAAGTGGTTTTCAATTTAAAAATATATTAATATAATATATTTTTTAAAATTTATTTTTAACACCAACATATTAAAACAAATTAAAAATATAATAAAAAATCAATTTAAAAAAAATGAGTTTTTTTCAAAAATTGTCAAACATGTTATTTGTGAAGCAAGTTTGAGTTTGACATAAATGTTGCATCATATATATTAACTTGAAATAATTTGCAGAGGAGGGAAAAGACCCAATGTATTTCTCTGTTTATACATATAGCGAGTCTCTTCTTTAAGGAAACCCTCGTGAATCTTGTTGCAGCTGATAAGCCTATAATACAGAACACGAGTTAAAGCTGCAAAGAGAAAGGGGATGAATAGTACTGACAGGACTGAAACATAGAATGATGCCTATTCTTTCCGCCTGGTTGCTTCTTGATTGCCTAAGCTGTTCACCTTCACGCATTCCATCCTCAAAACTCTTAATTTTGAGCCTTGCAATTGAGCCATGAAAAAATATTGTTCATCTGAAGCAACTAAATTCAATGAATCCTGGAACAAGCAACCAGGTGACCAAGTTCCACTCAATAGCATAGTCAGTGATAATCCACTCACAGTCACGATCCCCTCCATGTCTATAGAATTGTAAATAAGGGGATGTAGTGGAAAAAGCGATGACAAATTGTTGTTCGGCTGAAGAAACTGCTAGAATGAACCTACAATGGCGATTGCATGGACTATGAATATGAAACTGATGCCCCGTAAAAGGGTTCGCAAGCAAAATTCGAGAATCTTTGCAATGTCTTTCTGCATCTTTCAGGAACAAATATTACAAGACCGTCCAGTGGTAGAGTTCAAAAGCATGCCCCTCAGATATAGGGCTTTTAAGAAAAATAAAATAAAATTGGGCGTAATTACGCTGTGTAACAAAATATAAAAATATTATTTTACCCCTATATATACTCTAATTATTTATATCTTGCAAATTAGTCGTTTTATTATAAATTACACTGAACAATTCATAATAAAACACTTGTATCTTTCAGTTCTATGTTAAATAAGGACATGCCCAGGATTTTTTGGTTGCCATTTAAAAAAAAAGCAAATATTAAAAAAAAAAAAAACTAGCTTTTCTTATATTTCAAAACAAAATTTTTAGTAATATCCATACAAAATTATGGTAGATAAGATTTAATTAAATATTTTTAAATTTATGGTTAGGGAAAAATTGGATCATAATTTTAAACAGACTTTTTGAAAATATTTTTTTTTATTAAACCTATTTTTAAATTATTTTTTATTTGAAAAAAATATTAAATTGATATTTGTTTTAGATTTTTTAATAATTTTAGTATACTAATATAAAAAAAAATAAAAATTTATTAAATTTTCAATTAAAAACTACTTTTAAAAAACACATCTCCACCCAACAAACTTTTAATACATATATTAGATACAAGATAGACTTTACTATCTTAATTAAAAAAAATACATTGCCGACCAAATATGAAAATCATGACCACACACAAGGATCAATTTGACAAAAACAACGTCAGCCAAGACATCATCAAGAAGGTCAAGGTCAAACCAAACTCATCGCTTTGCGAGACCCTGTCGAAATTCCTATATATATATATATATATATATATATATGGTACCATAGAAGAAGAAGAGAATATTTTTCTTGTTGCTATTAATGCGTTTGCTCCATTCATTGAATCAAAAGTACAGATTTTTTTCAATTTGCAAAAGGGGTTTGATGGATACGGTTTATATCTCCCATGGGTCACCAATGATGGCGATCGATGAAAGCATACCAGCGAGGAAATTCTTGAAGACATGGCAACAAATTTTCAAAGAAAGACCTAAAGCCATTCTTGTTATTTCTGGCCATTGGGATACCAAAGAACCAACTGTTAATGTTGTTAATCGCAATGACACCATTTATGACTTCTATGGCTTCCCCAAATCCATGTATAAGGTACTTTTGATATATTTTTCTCTCAAAGTTTTCTGTTTTGTTTTTATTTGTCAACGGTTTTTCTTATCAGGGTTGGTGAGTTTTCAGGTTGATTAAGTTTTGAGAGATTATGATCTGATATTTAGGTTCTTTGGTGTGGGCCAATTGCTTCTTTTATGTGTTATACATGTGGAGATGTTTCGAAAGTTTTGTGTTTTTTTTATTTTTGAAGGTTTTTTCTTATCTGGGTTGGTGAAATTTTGTTCTAATTGTAGCTTGATAAACTCTTAAGAGTGATAGATATGATGAGATATTGAGGAAAAAGAATAAGTTTTTCATTGATGTCTGTGATCTAATTGCATGATTTGGAGTCTCAAGTTGAAACTAATTGTTAAAACTGTGATTACACTGCTAGAGATATCCGCTATAATATATAGTGTTGTTAAAACTGTGATTACACTGCTAGAGATATCCGCTATAATATATAGTGTTCTAAACCTTAGGGCTGTTGTTATCTGTTGCTTTCTCCTGCAGTGGAGAGTTATTGATCTGTTGAAAGTTTCTTACATTGGAGAATTTCATCTTGGTGATGATTAAAAGGCAAACAAAGGTAATGGACTAGGAATTTCTAGAGAGGTCATAGTCAGTTTTTCCTATTAAGTGAACACGCCTCGAAAGTCTTGTTGATGATAGACTATTTCTTCTAGACTCTACAGTGACTTGGGGGCATGTACGTGTATAGAGTTAGTAATAAATCTGAACAGAACAGCATACAGGGAAGTTTGGCTATGAATAGGACCGGCATCGGAGTTGATAGTTGCATGTAGTGAACCCACAATTAATTAGTTAGTGTTTTTAAGTTGAAACTTGTCTTTATACTGTTAATTGGATCTTTTTATTTATGTTTCCAATATTTTTCCCCTTCTTCCAGCTCAAATATACACCGCCAGGTGCTCCACTATTGGCAAAGAGGGTGAAGGAACTGCTCATGGCAAATGGTTTCAAGCGTGTTCATGAAGATAAAACACGAGGAGTTGACCATGGCACATGGGTTCCTCTGATGTTCATGTATCCTGAGGCTGACATTCCAGTGTGCCAGCTCTCTGTTCAGACTGATAGAGATGGAACTTACCATTATAACTTGGGGAAGGCATTGGCCCCCCTTAGGGAGGAAGGTATCCTCATCATGGGATCTGGAGCTACTACTCACAACTTGGGGACCATGCAACCCAGCGGCAGTCCTGTTCCTTCATGGGCTTTGCAGTTTGATACCTGGCTAAAAAATGCCCTTCTTGAAGGAAGGTATGTTTTCTCTTTGGAAAAGTCTTTGCTTATAATATACTAGACACCTGCAAATCAGGGCATCATATCTATTCATCCTGTAACTGATGTGGTCTTCGATGAATTAATGAAACTCATATATTCATAGGGGAGGGTGGTATGGAATATGGATTCGGCAGGGTTGTGACTTTTGTAATTATCAATTTCTGGAGAACTTTCATTCTAAAAAACTTTTCTTGGGAGTTTTCCATTATCCAGTTCTAGGTATTCTTGGTTTTCATCATGTGTGATTGATTAGAAATTGTGTGTTTGTTTCATTTGAGTAGTTGTGAATTCAAGACAGTCACACTTTTTTCTTCGGAGCAACTCCACTTTTAATGATTGAAGTGATTCCATTCTTTTTTATTAGGATTTAGGCATATCTTTTTCAAGATAACGATCAATTTTGCTCTCTTGATGCTTCTGCTGGTAACAACTTTGAACATGTGTTACAATTGCTGATAGAACTGGTATTATGGTAACATTTGAAATTCAAACTGTTTTTTCAAAGTATAGCTGAGAATTTCAGTAGGATGCTTCCTGAGGAAAGCAACAGGCACCAGGCAGCGGACAACGCTGTTGCTTATCAGTGTGCTTAACTTGATCACTTTCACGGGGAGGTTCTCTGTTGAATATATTCTCCAGATTCTTTCAATTTACTCTATTATTTGTACATCAAAATGTATTCTACATTTCCACTCAATTACACTAATCAAGGATAGCTATCAGTTTCCTCAGTTGATCTCCATGGTTTTCTCTCTTTTTTTGCGCAGATATGAAGACGTGAATCACTATGACTCCAGAGCACCGTATGGAAAAATGGCTCATCCTTGGCCAGACCACTTTTACCCTTTGCATGTGGCCATGGGGGCAGCGGGTGAAAATGCCAAGGCGAAGCTAGTGCACCATAGCTGGGACAATGGCACCCTTTCTTATGCTTCCTACCAGTTCACAGCACGTAAATAAAATCTTCATCAACAGTACAGTTGCTGCTGGAGTTCTTGTAGACATGAATTTGTATTATTTTTTTAACTAAATGTTCTGTATTTGCTAGATGAATTAAATAAATTTCAGTAAATATGATAAGAGATACAGTATGGTTGAAATGTTGTTGAAATGTGATAGAGATGGTGGAGTCTGCTAAACTCCAATGATTAAAATAGCAATTCTATCGTTTCTTTTATTTATAAGCAATAGCTGTGGATGAACCATAAGTTTTATGTAGAGAGAGGTAGACTCATTTTTAAGTCCCCAACTTATACACTAACTGTGAATTAGGTGTCCAAACTAATGTTTCCATCAATTGGGTCCCTAATATTTGAAACAAATCTCACGTAGAAAATTTTGGTTCATTCTCAGGATCCTTTTCAACTTGGAAGCTAGAGCTGTAAATTTACAACATAATTATTCATCTTCCTGATTTCTTACATGAATCATATGATTTGAATGTTTTTAAACTAATCTGAATGTCCTATTCGTTCTAGCTATAAAATGTTATGAGATGGAGTGAATTATGTTGAATCACAAAGAAACAAGCAAATGCTCTGTTAATAAATAAATTAATGTAACTTAGAATTCTATCCGAAATCAAATGATAAAAAAAAATAAATAAAGATAAAAGAAAGGAAGGGAGAGGTGGATTGCATAAAAAAATTAAATATTTTTTGCATCATTTTTATTTTTATTTTCTCGTAATACCTATACAAAGAAATAATAAAAATAAAAAATAAAAGAATCAAAATTTACAAAACCAATAATAATAAAGAATTTATGTGTGATTTTATTTTTAGGATTATTTTGTTAAAGATAATTTTTTTTATCCACTAGATTCAGGTCTTGTTTCTGTGTAGGCGAGAAAGTTCAATTTTGGAATCTGAATCTCTCCATTATGGATCTGAATTGCCTTCATTACATATTTTCTTGGTAAATATACTTCTAAAAAAATCGCTATTAGTTGTAATATTGGGAAAGAATTATATTGAGCTGATTTACATTTATTTATTTATTGTATTCGATTACTTATTTCATAATTTTGAATTATATTAATTATAGTCAAAAGTTAAAGAGTAACCCATTAATAATTATCTTAATTGGAGTTTAAAATGAACAAAAACCTAATAATCAATTAAAAACGATGTGAAATATAAATATATTTAATATATCTTATTTTATTCAATTATTTACCATAAGTAATATTATGAAGTGGAAAATAAATAGTATTAAATGGATATTAACAAATAACCTACCCAAGTCCATTAGCTAATTAAACCTATAATATTATAATAGTTTTAATGATTAAAACATAATGTTGAGTAGCAAAAAAAAAATCCTTTAATTATTGCATGGATAAAATGATTTTTAAAAAAAATCACAAATTGAATAGTGGTGAACATTTTTAATTATTTTTCTCAAAACTATATCCTTGAAGGATTGAATTCTAGATCTATTTATTAAATGAAATCAAGTTTAATAACTATATTTTAAATGCTGAGGTTAAAGGATTAATTTGACGACAATATTTGCGAAAAAAATAAATGTTCACATGAACAGTGACACGATCCCAGATCTTTTAGCTTTTGAAAGAGACAAAATCCTAGTGAAAGTGCAGAAAAGGAATAATATTTGCGGGGAAAAAAACAGAGATATTCACATGAATAGAACAATGAACAGTGACACAATTTAACATCTTCTACTTTTTGAACATTGACACGATCCAAAGGAAAGTGCAAAAAAGGAAAAATATTTTCCACAAAACAAAAAAATGCCAACAGTACAATGACACAATCTCAAGTAAGGGGTGTGTAAGCTCTAATTTTCAAGATGATTTTTTACTCAAAATGTATTAAAATAATTTTTATTTATTTATTTAAAATAATTTTTTATTTTAAAACATTAAAACAATTTAAAAAATTTAAAAAATAAATATTTTAAAAAAACCTTTTAGAACGAGATTCCAAACCGCCTCCCAGTGAAGTAATTATTTCCGTGACCAACCATTTCACATTCATATAACTGTCCCCATCTTAAAGCATTTATGTCTTGAAGTTTCTTAAGCTCAATATCCTGTTTGTTTCTAATTCAATAGAGAAAGAGGAGGTGCTTAATAACTACACATGCATGCATTTATATATGTATGATCTTATTGTCGACTCATGCTGTACGTAGAGTGAGATCTCAAGTTTGAATTGAGGAAAATTAAGTCTAGAGTTTTTCATGCAAGAAAATGGGGTGGGAATATTTTTGAACTCGACAAAGGGGTGTCGAGGTTGAGCTTAGGATACCTGATTAAGAAAAGTTAAGTATATAGCAGGATTAGGGGTGTGATATATCACGATAAACACAGGCACTCATTGATGCTTCCATGATCCTAAGATTAATCTACAATGTTAAACAAGGGAACTTGCAATCAGTTTCTATAATCTCTTTACCATGTAGTGTTGGATGGTGGATTTGCTAGACTGCTAATCATGATCTCTTTTCTTTGTTAATTTGCCTCAATGTTATCAAGGCATGAAAGATATGGGATTGTTGCACAGTAAGATCACAGGCACGCAATAGATTTCATTCACCCTAAATCACAGGCTTAAAGAACCTGCATGCAGTAAAAAAAAGGGAAGAAAAATGGAAGAAATCCCATCCACGATGCAGATATCCTGGCATTCATGCGACCGACCATAAATGATGTTTATGTTAGCCCACAAAAGCATGGAGCATCAAAGACACAAATGCATAGTACCTTCGAAGTCAAAGCTATATAATTGTTTCATGTGAAATATAGTGTCATCCAGCAACATCATGAAGATATATGGACAATGTTTCAACTATTTACTCACTCCGAAATCTCAAATATACAAATACTAAGGTTAAAGCTATATATTGCTATCACCCATCATAAAGTCCAGCAGCTTAAATTTATAGGAAGTATCAATAATCTACTCAAGGACAAATCCATTCTCTTAATCTACGTACAAGAACCATTTCACAACAACACTCAGTTAATTTTACGACAATCTGCTCTTACTTCTCCTTGTGATCCCTCCTTGACATCGAGCAAGCTCATTTTCACCATTGCCTGTTGAAAATCAAGGAAAAACTTGGCCTGGTTCATAGCGTAGCCCTTGACAATTGATTTTGTTATTGGATTATTGTATAGGGTTTGGTCTGAAAAAAGAACTCCCGATTTCCTCTGCAATGCTTGGAAGTAGAAGTTATCAAAATTATTTCTTGTCATATCAAATGTTTGTTCTGCATCGTCTCCACCACTACATGTTTTGGACAAAGTCTTTGAAAAGTCTGAATCCATAGTCGGATCAACAGGGTCACTCAACCTATTTTTGAACGTTAAACACCTTGCCACCCCTAGTGTGTGCCCCCCTGCATAGACCAATTTGTCACAAACTATAAGATTTCAAGGGAAGAAAAGGAAAGAATTAGAGCAGAATCATCCTTAAGAAACCTTCTTTTAAGGATTGATCCCAGATCCAGTTAAATACAAAGAAGATCCCATATATATATATGGGATTGGGTCACCGCTTACCAGACAAGGCAACCATGTCTTGGGCACTAAAACCACGGAGGCCAAAGACTCTAACGAGCTCCGAGGCATTAAAAGTTGGAGCAGGCGCATTGAGAGTATCTTCAATCTTAGACCTCCTTCCATCTTTTCTTCCTTTTGGTATGTCATATACTGGACCTCCTGACTGTAATTCCCACCATGACCAGACCATCATTTATCAGTAGATGTTAAACCGGTGTTATTAAACCCAGCCCGACCACGCAGGCTAACTCGAGACCCGATCAACCCGGAACCTGGTCAGGGTTGGGTTTCAAAAAATAAAAATCAAAACCTGGATTGAATTGTTACCAAAGCAACAGCCTCTCTAGCAGCCATTGCAACAATGTCAGCGCATGAGACAACACCAGGGCATTGCTCTTCAAGTTGCTCCTTTACATCATCAATGAGTTCAAAGCCTCTCACGCTTTGATTTCCTGGAGATTCCTTCTCTGCTGTGTTATCCTTTGTTGAGTCTATCAGCACAGACCCATCACATCCCTATTTAAATTATTTCGAACAGTCCCACCAAGGAAAAAAAATGATTAAGAGACAATTGAACTGCTTAATTTTAATTAATACACACACACACAGTATCAGAATCAAATATTTTGCTACATAAACATATTATGAATTAAATTAAGAAAAATATGAAAATCATGATTATTAATTTTGCATGAAGTACAAGTTATCAATACATACTAATGGATGAGTTTTTCATTTTTATTTTCTAAACCCACTTGTTTCTAGCTAGGCGATTTAACTCCATGGAGCATAATTTCCAAATATAGTTCAAGGTTAAACCGGATTAAAACTTGAATAGTGAATTAGCTAGGATTAACCCAGGTCAACATAAATTTTAAAAAATAATTTTTTAAAAAAAATCCATGTTTTTTTACTAATCTAGCCCCATCTAGATCCTAGATTAAAGGATTAATTCAGAACTGCATGATGGAGTACCTTTTCTATGCCAAGGCTGTTTTTCCTCCTAAATTTGAAGGCCTTGGAAGAATATAATATTTGTGACATAAGCTACTTACAAAGTATAAAGTAAACTTTGTTTAATATGCATAAATCTCCCTACTTCTTTCCTATAGAAATTAAACCAAAAATTTCCAAATTAAAATTTTGAGTTTAAGAAATTTTCAATAATCCTAGTAATATTATATCCAAATTAACTCTATCACCTACCATGCGGTACGCCCTAGTGATAAAGATTATGCATGAACGTGAGAGAGGTGTATGGATAATTAATGAGATAGTAAACTAAAAAAGAAAAAAGAAAAAGGCAATTACTTGTATCCAGCAATCATGGAAATGCATTCTAACAAGACCAGCTGCTAAGGTAGGATCAGACTTCAAAGCACTTGTTACTGTGCTCCTCACAATTGCCTCAGCAAATGGGCAGCTGAAAACGTAGTAGTTCATGCTGAGGCCATTCGCTCCATCTCTATAACCACCTGCTATTAACTCCATCAATAAAAACAAAGCAAGAAAATTAGCCATAGCCATGTTTGCTAGATTTGAAGGGAATATTTGATGAGCAGCGTGTGTATGGCAAAGGCCAACAAAAGCTAGGTAGGGTGACGATGCAATGGGAGATATTAATTTGAAAGTAGAATTGATTGAAGAGTGAAGAGGAAGGTAGCAAAGTGTGTGCCTGTGTGTGTCAATGTCAATAATTGAAAAAAAGGTTGCCCCAAAGAAATACACTACATCAATTGAATGAAGAGTCTATGTGTTGAATAGTATTTCCTGTTGCGGTTTGAAAATAAATAAATTATATTTATATATTATATAGTTTTTTTAATAAGATTTTAAGAGAGATTTTAGTGGAATTTGTGTAAAATATATTAATTAACTAAACACTTTTAAATTTGTAATTTGAGGAAACCAAAAAAAACAGACAAAAAATAAAATAGATAAAGCATGCAAAGTTAAAAGAGTGGATGGTCTATCATTTTCTCCACCTAACACTAATATAATATAGATAGATAGCTGGTTGTGATGAATATACATTTTAATAAAAATAACCTTACTTTATGTCGATTATAGCTAGATTCAATAATGCATGCTAGTGAACTCATTGATTTGCCACTTATATGGAGACACGTATATATCAAAGTCACAGCAATTAGTCATTCTTGAATATTCAATCGATCTTATCATGGAACCCGCTATCAGAATCATGTAATTCATTGTTTATAGGTGAAGATATTTTTTATATAATATTAGAGTTTTATTAACTAGCATCCTAATTTTGTTCATCAACTCCTTGACCAGCTAAATATATTGACCTCATTGAAAATCTACACAAAATCTCATCAAAACATAATATAGTTCTAATAATTTGGGCTTCAGTATATGGCTCTAATGAAAACTAATCATTTCATGTACATAATATAGTTCTTTTCTTTCTTTCTTTTTTTGCCTTGGTTAGGATACATGAGAGATACACAGAAACACCACTAGCATCATAATGTGGGAGGAAGGCCCAACCACTGATGCACCTTTAAGGCCATAATTTATTATGTACAGATTCAACCTATCGTTGGAGGAAAAAAACTGGCCCAAGAAGATGAACAAAAAGGAGAAAAACAAAATTTAAAGAGAAAAAAAAAAACATTTACAGAGTCTAAATTTTCAGAAACATGAGATGTTGTCATGCTGTTTCCACAGCTTCTGCCATTGTCACCGGCAAAAAGTCATCGTCTCGTCACTTTACTACTGCACTAGGTTTGGTCACCAAGCTGACACCTCTGCATCCCACACAGACGAACTTAGCGGGCACTGGATCCGAATCCGGGATGCCAGAACACCTAGTGTGCTGCCACACTCCACAAACATCACAAGCTAACATTCTTTCTCCATCATCATCCTTAGCACCGCAGCGGCAGTCCACAGTCCATCTCTCAGTTCCTCTTTCCATCCTAAATTTACCAAGACCATTTTTTCCCAGACATCTACCTTGGACTCGAACAGATTCAGTTGACCCTATCAAGAGCTTGACCTGGGTGGAATCATCAACACCACTATAACCAAGAAGCTCTTCGGCATGAAATCTCCTGAACATCAAATACACATCTTGAAATGCCCTGGACGCTTCAAGCTTGAGATCAAAAACTGTAGCATTTGAGGGCAGGACGATTATTTCTGGGGGAAGATCTGGGACATTTTCTTCCAACTGATCCACAATTTCCACCTGACATGACAGGCATATAGTAGGTGGATTTGAGGGTGATGACGTTGTTTCACATTTGTTGTAGTCTTTCATGAACTGCTTGCAGTCAAGAAGTTTTCTAGCTGAGCTGATTGCATCACTTGTGGCCTCAGGTCCAGAGCTCATCATGGTTTGAGGGTGTAGCATGTTATCGTAAAGGAATCTCAGGTCCTGTATAAGGTTTCCTTCGGATGGGCAGGTAATGACAGAAGAGCCAGTGGTAGCAGGGCTATTTAGGGAAGGATTTCCTGGTTCCAGTCTGCAAAATATTAAAGCACATTCAATAGATTAGTGTTGCACTGAAAATCGCACTACATAAAATACAAAGAGATGCGGATCTTAGCCCTAGTAATTACTAGTACCATCCAGCTCCATCAAAACCACAAACTCTATCTATATTGGCATTCCTAAGCAATTTTTCATCAAAAAGAAAAGTACTATAAATTACTTTCAAAAGCATTCATGTCTTTCCAAGATCTAGTTAGTACACAAAGAAGATGATTGCTATGTTGAACATTAGCTTAATCATTGCCAAATTAAATAAGAATAGGATACTACAGTTAGTATAATATAACTACTGAATACTCCCAGAAAAACTCTTCAAATTTGAATATGTATATTTATGCCGCCAATCATGAATTAATTAATGCAGAGATTAATTGCTAACCTGTACTCAAAAGCACCTGAACTAGGATTGCATCGCGACCTAACAATCATTCCATCTGCTGCAAATTTCCCTCCTATTTCCTTTAGACAATGATCAAGGAGCTCTGGAGGAGCCACTTTGCAAACAGCACCTCTAAGCGCGCGCCAACTTACCCAGTTGGACCCAGAAACTGCTCGCAGTACTCTAAACATGGCTTCTTCAACACGTTCTATATCACTCTTACTCCATGAAGACGAAATCCCTGATGCATAAATACAGCGCTTCTTGCAGCTAGAATCATTAACCCTTGAGGGAGACTTGTGAGCATCATGGATCAAACTTGTCAAATAACAGAAAAGATCTCTAATATTTACAAGCTCCCGATCTGACAAAGATTGGTAAAACTTTATTATATCCAGCAAGCGAGTTTGCAGTTTCTGCCCTTCAGAAAGAAAGATGGACAAAGGTAGGCTGGAGAGTGTTTCAACAGCTGACTTATACGCATAGACTGTCAAACCAAAACTACCAGCACCAAATTCATAGCCCCAGTCACCATACCATGAATGGCCTTTGGTGATAGCATGAAGTAGCCTGTACTCTAAACCATACTTCTTTGATACATCCATCACACTGACCTTTCTGTTAATGCATGGAAAATGACAAAATAGCTGGTTTAATTCACAGCTATAATTAGATGAAATCAGGAGGCTAATGGAATCCATGCTACCATACAGATTACCAAATCCAACAGTATAAGAAAGCATAAGATACCAACTGTGTTTTGATCTCCAGAATACTATCCACAAACCCTTGATTTCAAGAGAAGCATAGAGCATTCTATCTAGCGAATTGCAAGATAAATTATAACTTCCAAAATCCACATCAAAATGATTTGACAAAAACAAACATTTCAATGACCCAGGAGAACAGCACCACAGATAAAGCTTCTACAAATCTGAAACCTTTCACGCTTATGTTTTATCTTTTTACAGGTAGCTACCAGAAAACCATCTACTCATCCCAATCTCCACATATTCAAATACTCCTAGACCATAAAACATCTGCCAATGATAATATCTACCTGGATAACCACACTGAAGAACTGAAGATTTATGAAGAGAACTCCAACATAGATTTTTAGCTAGCAAATATTAGAAATCATCTTCAGCATAATGGAACACTCTCACTACATAACAAGCATGAGACTGTAAGTGCAATCAAGAATCCTAACCTGACTCCAAGAGTTTTACATAACCGATCCCAAAAGTCCATGATATGGACTCCAGAAAGGACCCTGGAGCCCCCTTCTTTTCCATTTACCCTAAGAAGGTGCCCAAAACCATTTGCATGGATGACACCATGTAAGAGATGAGTGGTGTCTTCCAACTGGTGATAGATCCACTCTTCAACATCATCCGCAGTTGTCACATGATTGCATGTCTTGCATCTAAATTAGAAAATTCAAGAGGATCATCAGAAGCCACAAAAATGTTAACATTAACCCAGATATGAATCAAGCTCAATACACCTATGATCATAAATCAGTTCCACAAAACAAATTGTAATATCTAACCAATACAAAGTTAAGAATTTTCTTCGAACAATTGAATATAAGGTGTGCTCATGAAATCGGTAAAACACAAAGTCTATTTTCTTGAGCATGCTTTGCACCAGCATGTATGTTTCACATGAAAATATCAAAGAAAGATAATTACAGTTCAACAGAAATCTAAACAAAGTACTAGTAGATAATTACACTGCATCTCCTCATAGGCATGCACATTGCATCAGTACAATACGTAACTAAATTATGCCATACAATAAAACAACAAGACGCCATATACAACACATTGTCACAATCAACTCTCTAAAAAGAAAAACAGGCAGAGTGCCCTGACCTTGATTCAGACAAATGCAGGACATCTCCGCAACAAGTGCATGGCTTATGATACCCACCAATGGAGTTACCATCAGCTTTAATAATAAAATGGTAACGCTTACTGCATACTGGATGACCACTCCAACCTACAAAGCAGACAAAAAACAATAATTAAGTAACACACAATTAAAATCTAAGAAGTCACAATAATTTTATTTTTTTTAATACAGAAAAATCAGTATAAATAATCAAACAAAGGCTAAGAAAAAAAAAAATAGTTCTCATTTCCTAACTACATTATACAACATTATGTTGCATCATGTTCAACCAAACATATCATAAGTTCATCAATCACCCAAATTTTCCCCTCAGCAATCAATCTACCAGTCCATACTCCAAAGATGCCCATGTTTAACCCCCGGAACTTCCCTCTTATATCCTAAGTTGCAAGATTGAGTGCACTCTAATCCATCTTCAGAATACCAATTTCACAGTAAAAAAAAAATCCATCCCATGGCCCACATGTTACACACTTCTAGACAAATCCAAAACATTTAAAAAAGAAAGGTTTTTGGTCAACTACCATCCTATTTGGGGTCACATAAAAAAAAAGATCCTATTCAAAAGACAACAGCACCATCAACTCATTATCCATTCCACATCCAAGCATTGCTGTCCAAGCAAATGGAACAGACAAGACCAAACATGGGGTTAACCCCCAACATCATATTTAAGACCCACGTCAAAAGAGAGAAAGAAACACAGGTGCCCACTGCGACACGGTCCCACCAACAACAAAATTTTAACTAAAAGCACCATCTAGTAGAAATGGCAGGCCACCACAAGAAGACAAGCAAGCATAATTCTTCTATTACCCAAAAAGAAAAACAAATACTAAAAGCAGGAAGCCACAGCACGCCACATGTCGCAAGTACTAGCCTATCCTAACTGAGATAACATTAAACTACACTACATCATTGTCGTCCAGTCATTATCACTCTGGGCCCCACATTCCCGCTAATCCAAGTTACAAAAAACCGTCCTTTTCTCGCGGTACATTGCTACCATCTCGTTTATTCTGTTTCTACAAACACCATCACGAGTCAATCACGTGAATTACCGCGATATTTTAAATCTTTTAATTTTCCAAATAAAGCAAAAGCAAAGAGATGCACGCAAAAGAGAGAACTCTCGAATTTCCCGCCCCAACGCACCCGGCAGGCCGGGGAAAAAACGTCAAGGGTAAAAATGGGATCTTGCTATAACTCGAGCTGGGTTAACTCACCAACAACTCGACACTGATCACAGTAAACAGATCTTGATCTAGCCACATCCTCCTCCACCACATCCAAAGAAACCACACCGCCCCCAGCCTCCGCGCCGCCGCACCCCACCAAGTCACCGACTTGAAACGAGATCTGCCACGTGAGCAGGTGAGGGAACAGCGAGGAAGGCGGAGGTAACAGCGCGTGTTCGGTTAAAAACGACCTGATGTTGGATCTGAAAGGACCGCGGGGTGGAGGAGGCGAGGAGGAAGAGGAAGAGGAAGGGGAGGAAGGGAAAGAGAGGAAGTTGTAGAGATCAGCTGTGACTCTCCTCTTCATCCTCTTTATCGGTCTCCCGTTGACAACCATATCCGATAAGCGGCGCGTGAGGGGAAGTGAAGTCAAGAAGGCTCTAGATCTGGTAGATCTGACGGTGGATATTGAAAGATTGGGGAGAAAGGAAGTGGTTTTAGTGTTTGTGATGAAAAAGGGAAAGGTAGAGCGAGAGTGAAGGGGAAAACGGATCGTTTTGGGGTTGTGGAGAGCTGAGGAAGTGACTGTGATTTTGGATTTCAGAACAGCTCGGATTTGATTAGCATCGCCTCTGGTTGAATTTTGATTTTAGAGGAGAAATCTTAGCCGTTAAGAGTGCTGACTGGTTCCTAGACGTTTACCAAATATCGAGGTGGTTTGATTGATAATTACTGTATTACCCTTTAAGGAGGGAACGAGGAAGCTTCGCGAGTAGTCCTCTTTGGAAAAAAAGAAAATAAAAAATAATAATATTTAAGTAAATCATTGATTAATTTAATGGCCACGACTGCATACGGAGGAGTAATGATGTCTTGATGCTGTCGTGTCAACGTGGATGCATGTTACCAAATATTAATATTTCATAGTTAATATATAATGAAAAGTTAATATTAAGTGTATTTATCTATAGAATTAAAATTTACAATAACTGTCATGTATGATTGAATATAAATAATTAAAATATAAATTTAACAAAAATCAATTATTAAGTGTATTTATCTATAGAATTAATATGTTTATGGATGAAATAGTTATCATATGAGAATCTTGATAATGATTCCAAATTTTGTTATTTTTTTAGATTAACGTGGGTGTCCAGACCAGTTTGCGCATATCTTGACTAATCCTACGAACTCTAAAGTTAATGACCATGTAAGCCTCCAGTGACCATCATATAAGCAACTATAGAATTTAAACCTGAGATCACAGAGAAAGCAAATCTTTTAATTTCAAACTCTTATCATTGAGCCACCTCCTAGAATGCTTTCTAATTTTACCATCTTATTAGTAAAAGAACTAATACAAGGAGAAAAGGTATACATTAAGCCAACAAGTAAAAAATGACGAGAGTAAAATGAATCAATCGAAAAAGATAATGGATGGTGGCAAGGAGTTAAGGACCTAAGGTAATCATCGGCTAAGTCATTAGATATTGGGAACCTTAGCGACAATGACTACATCTATAAATACCATATGCTTTTAATATACTCTATCAGGTACATTTATTGCCCAAAGACTTTGCTCATCTTCTCGTAAGAAACTACACATCACAAGTATTAGTGTGGGAATATATTCATTTCTTGTGAAAATTAAAGTACAACATATTAAAAAAACACAAAAAACAAAAAAAAATAGGGAAATGAAATGCTAGAAAATTAATTTTCTTAGAAGGTCCTACCTAGATTCTAAACATTTTTTCTTTAAGTTTTGTATTTCTATCTCAAAATAATGAATTGAGTTTGTATAGATATTTTAGCTTCCCACCTATGTGTCTATTTGATATTATAATGTATGCTATTTTTCAAAAAAAAAATTTAAAGATACATTAAAATAATATATTTTTTAAATTTTTTGTTTTTCATATCAACATATCAAAACAATAAAAAAAAAACACGAAAAATACAACTTGAAGCTTTTTAAAAAATATATTAAAAAATTTTAAAAAGTGTTGTTCAGCATTCAGGGGCCACGGAACTAAGCTAGTTAACAAACAATCCAAAGAACTTTATGTAAGCCTAAAATCACTTAATCTTCAAGCCTTCTAGTTGGTGTAAAATTATTTTCCCTTTTTTCTATCCTTTTACTTGCAATGAGATTAATGAAAAGCAATGTGAAGTCTTTGATTTTATTTTTTTAAGGAGGCAGGCACTACATAATTTGAGATATATAAAGTTTTTATTGGCAAGAGTTGACCCTCTTAGTTTTATACAAAAGCAAATAGACACTTGTCTTGCTCCACCATAAGGATGTTTATATTATTGTTATTGAAATAATTTGAATTTTTAATATTCATATTAGATCTCTTGTTGTTCCGTAATATTTGTATATCGCATACTTATGGAGCATTCATTCAAATAATTGATAATCCTACGTATTCATATGGTTGTCCCTTTGATTAGCTGAATCTCTTATTGCATTAAAAATAACATATTAAGCGTAAAGAAATGTTTGAAAAATATGTACAATTTGAAATAAGAATTTTAATACCCTAATTAATAAATAAAAAAATGGAAACAACTCATTCCAACCATTTTAAGACATTCTCTTCCTTTTAAAGTTTTTAAATCTTGAGTAGTTGTGCACCAAACAAACTGTACTAAGCATAAAAATAGAATAAGGTGAAGGCAACTTTTATAGTACGAGACCTATATTCCACAAAGACAATTAGTATGAATTACGAGGGAAAATTGTGGAACAAATTTATTAAATTCAGCCTGATCTAAGGCTTAAGTCACGTGTTATATGGGTTAATTAAAACGATGTCGTTTCAATTTTTTTAATAGTTAAACAATATCATTTTGATTTTTTTCTAAAAGTCAACCTGGGTTGTCTCGGTCACATGTTGACTTGCTGGGTTAATCGAGTCCAACCAGTTGACTTTGGGTTGATTTTCTTCACTTGTCCTATGTTAGATAATGGGTCGACCAAATTCTAAATTAACCTATCAAATCGAGCTAAGTTTAATAATTGTGTTGTGGACCTCAATAAACAATTAAAATCCAAGTTTTATATTAAATAAATGTCAATTGCAATGCATAAGGTTAAGAAAAAAATATTATTAATCATTATGATAAACACATTATTTCATTAATCAAGTTGCTCCCTTTTAGAATCTCTAAATTGGGCATGGAAATAATTAAGTCTTTAATTTAGCCTCAAGATGACACAAAAATTGTTGCTTAATTGTTTAGACTTTCAAACATGACAATCAACACATTGATAATGAGTTGATATTTGAACTTTGAAGTATATATTGCCTAATTACATAACTTCCATTTCTTTAATTATATCAAGCAATGATATTAAACCAAGTCTAGCTCGACAAGTCTATCTTGGACTTGGTCTAGATTAAATATAAAAAAAAAACTAAGTGGGAGTTAATCTGGTTAAATTTAAGCAACCCGACCAAAATCCAACTAAACCTTTTTTTTTTAATTACAATGTTATTTTAATTGATCAAGACAATTTATTTCTTGAACTAGATCATACGCCAAGACTGAGTTTAATAATTTTGATGTTAAATGCATTTTTCTTTTCAAGCTAGAGTTAGAAAAGAGTGGGAGCTACAAATCATGCTTTATAATAAAGATGGAAAAATACTTTAATAAAAAAATCACCATCAATGATCTAAATACTAATTAATTGATCATGCATTGACAACCTGATCAGTATGAAAGTGATTTGTCTAAAGGAAAATGCAAGACTAAAAGAAGATTATATCATGATATTAATAATAATTTGGTTCAATTAATTGAATCCATATCTTTCTAGTCATCAAAATATTGTATGGTCCTTCAAAGTGATTAAGGTGCCAATAATAATTAAGTGGTATGAACTAACTATAATATTGTATAGTCCTTTTTTTTTATCAACTTTTTTCTTCTTTTCCTTATCTCTCTCTCTCTCTATCTTTTTCTCTTCCTTGGTGGTTCCTACCCTAATTTCATCATTTTTTGCTTCTTCTCTTCCTAGCAAAGGTTCTCCTTACCTCCATTGCTTTGAGCTCTCAAGTTTGTTAACTCTGGAGTTTAGGTCATAAATAAAAAAAGAAAAAAGAATATAAGAAAGAAAGAGGGCTTGCGTAGGGTGATCATCAAAGTTATAAGTTCAACCAATATAGGAGGTTTAGGTCAATTTGAAAACACTACTTACATCAAGGTTTTTGTTAAGGATTTAGCATGAGAGACCCAAAAGGAGACCATGAAGAAATACTTTGAACAATTTGGAGAGATCTTAGAAGTTGTAGTCATCATAAATAAAAACACTAGAAGATCAAAAGGATATAGCTTTATAAGTGATCATCACCATTTTTCTTCACTTTGTTACCTTGAACAAGTCTTAGATTTAGCAATGAAATTTATAAAAACATTTAACCAACCATATTTTTTGGTATATATTTTTTTAGGTAACTTTTAGAGAAGTATAAGCAGCAAAAGAACACTTGTGTGGATCTAACACTTATGATAGATGTCAAGAAGGCTAACTGTAATCTTACTTCATTTGGAGTTCAAAGATCTAGACCTTCCACCCCACAACATGATGCCCACTTTTATTCTTTATTATTCATTAACTTAATTTCTCTATGATATTTTTGAATTGATTTATATGCTTTCAAAACAAGAGGTGCATGAGACATGTCCCCTCTATCTTCATTGTCTTTGTTTTTTCTTGGTAACTAAACACTACCCTAACTATATTTCATACTTTGTTTTGGATATTATTAGAAGAATATTGTGATCAAACCTAAAGGAGTGTAAAGTCAAGAAACTCCACACAAATAACATATAAAAAAATACTTCCATCCATCAATATTGTTAAGATCATTCACATTTTAATTTGTTTTTGTGTGAAATATTAGTAAAACTAATTAGCTTAACAAAATACTACACACACAATATTTATAACTTTATTATATATGTTGCCTGATCATTATTTAATACATGATTTTGTACTAAGTACTCTCCAAATTACACATATCTCATGGTTAGTTTACACATTTCTACCACGCTTTTTCACTTCAAAATGTTCTAAACAATTGTAAATGGCACTGCTTCTAGTGCAAATTCTACTTATTTCTACCTTTTTTTTGGCAATACGGGCAGGGATTTGATTATCAATATCCTCTTCAACATCTATATATTTCTTCATCTTCTACTCTCCCACAATACTATACAGCTCCCATTTCCTTGAATGTTATCCCACCTTCACAAGTAAGTTTGAAATGTTTTTTTGACACTATCAATTTAATTTTTTAGCTTAATTGTATTAGATTATCTCTCAATTAATGATTAGTCCCATTTATAGTTATATAATTCAATGTTTGCAAGTGCAATTGTGACCACTTCTCTTGCAATTCCATCTGTTCATATCTTGACACCTCATTACCTTACTCAAACCAACTCACTCCACCTCATTAACAACATTTAAGCAACTTTATGATTTGCTCGGTCATGGTTCCATTCTCAACCTTTTCACACATATTAGTGCTTATTGGAAGCATAAAGACCAATATACCTCTTGAATTTAGATGAAGTTTTTTGAGGTTTAATTTTAAGGACTCATTGGGATAGATTGAGACATGATTTGACAAATGAAAAACAACACAAAACTTCCATTCCTAACCCTAAGCCATTCTTTTCTTGTCTTGCATGAGGCCAACTCAAGACCAGTTAGCTCTTATAATATATGTTTTTGTGAAGCCAGTTGCTTTCAAACTTCAAGCATACATCCTCTAATTCCTTTCTTTGGGAAAGGGAAGAAATTCTTTGTTACATAACTAGGCATTTTCTCTCTTTTTTTTCTTCTGTAAGTTCTGTCATAACCAAATTTTTGACCATTTTATTTTAATTATTATTATTATTTTATTTACTGAAAAGGATAAAAAAAATGATGATGATGATAAAAAATAATAATGATAAAAAAACAAGTAAAATGAGATAAATGAAGAATGAATTAAAATTTGGGTTAAGGGCAACATGATTAGAAGTTTTGGGGTTTAATTAAACTTTGAAATTAATCTAATTAAGCTTGGAATTAATTTAATTAATTCAATTAAGGGTTTAATTGGAGAATTGATAAGTTTTGAGACTTAATTGAGCTTGGAATTAATTTAATTAATCCAATCAAGGGTTTAATTGGAGAATTGATAAATTTTTAGACTTAATTAAGCTTGAAATTAATTTAATTCATCCAATCAAGGGTTTAATTGGAGAATTGATAAGTTTTAGACTTAATTGGACTTTGGATTTAATTAAATTAATGAAATCAGGGACTTAATTGAAGAAATAGCAAAGTTTGGGGATACGATTGCAGCAGATTAAAGTCCAAGGACTAACTTGTAAAAGGCGCTGAAATGCTGGGAAAATTACTGTTTAAACCAGGGGTTTAATTATAAAATTTTTGAAACTTCATGGGCCAAAACGCAAATGGCCACCTCACATACCAAAACGGCGTCGTTTGAAGGAGCGTTGTTCATCTTCTTCGCAGGAGCCGTTGCTGGAGTAAAGGGTGGAAGCCGTTTCAAAGTGCTTGGCATTCTCTGGCTATAAAGCCAGAGAAGATGAGAGAGCGGAAAAAAAAAGAAAAGGAGGCGGGCATAACCGAAAAGCCCCTGGAGAAACACAGAACCGGGGGAAGAATAGAAAAAACTTTCGTTCCTCTGTTTCTTCTCAAAGAAACAGAGGAGGCCACGGAGAGAGACCACGAGCAGCGGAGGAAGAAAGCAGCTAGCCCACCAGTCCTCCATCACGTTTTCCGCTTCTCTGCTTCCAGAGAGGAAGTAACACCGGGAATGCAACAAGACGCAAGAACAGAAACTGTACAGAGGGGAGCAAGCTTTCTGCCCCTGTTTCTTCTCACATAAACAGAGGCGTTCGTGCCTCACGATCGTGAGGCACGAACGCGTGAAGAAAGGCCATTCTCTGGTCACAGCAGGGGAATCACGGAACCAAAGACATACAGAGAGTAGAGAGAACCCGAAGAAAAAACCCAGGAGACAGAGGACGGACGGGAAGAAAAACAGAGCAAGAAAACAAAAAAAATACAAGCAGAAAGGAAGAACATAAGCAGAGCCACCGAGACCAGAACCATTGTTTCTACTGCCTTCGGTGCTTCCAGAACCAGGTAAGTAAGCTTCTCTTTCCCTGCTTTTCATTTTAATTCACTTCCTACTGTACATTCTAATTTTATTTCCTTCTGCTCATGCACGCGTGAATTAGTTCACGCGTGAATTAGTTCACGCGTGCTTCATGTTGCCCAGCCGGGTCACTGGCTTGGGTCAGTGACCTGGCCGGGCTGGCTGGGTCTAGCCCAGCCCATGTGGGCTGAGCTAGGCCCAGCCTAAAAAAAAATGTAGAAAAAAATAAAAAAAAACAAAAAAATAAAAAAGGTAGAAAAAAAATGTGTATGCATGAATAAAAATAATGTAAATTTATTGGTTTATTCACTGACGCCAGAGTCAGGAATAAAAAATACCGGTTTAAATTTATATTATTTTTATTCGTTGTATTTTATTTTATTTAGCTAGAAAAATAAAAAAATATGTGCATACTTAAAAATAAATTTATTTTTATTTATTCACTGACGCCAGAGTCAGGAATATTATAAGCAAATTATCATAGCATGAACTAATAAACATTTAGCAATTTAAGACAAAACCAACAATGCAGTCTGCCTCAGGCAGAACGTTTAAGGGGTGATAATATCTTCCCTTTTACGTAACCAATCCCGAGCCATAGAATCTCTGTTGACCAGTTAGGGTTCCTAGTGTCCGTAATACTAGGTGGCGACTCCTTAGACAAGACCTTTTTCCCTAAAAGAACAGATGCCAGAAATCTGTTCTTTTTTTTCATAATTCAAGAGAATTATTTTGTGGAGCCGCCGCGATGTCGGGTGCGACAGAATGGCGACTCCACTGGGGACCTTAGGATTAAGCTTTGTCTTTTGTCTTATTATTGCTATTTTGTTTGTTTGTTTGTTTGTTGTATTTATTTGTTTATTTTTCCTGCATTTACTGCTTTAGCATGCATCCTTGTTTATGTTGCCATGCATCACGTTGATAGCACACACTTTGCAACCTAGGATAAGTGGGGGAGTAACGGTACCCCAATGGCTTTAGCCTGGGTAAGACTCGTGAAACCATCCAACTCTCGCTTGATTGTTTACTTGGAAGTGGTTGATATGCCAAACTGATATTACTCAGGGCCTCTATTTTCACACTACTTGTAAGCCTCATATCGACCTTTCATGGACGATCACTGAGCATGCGAGAGACCCTTTGAAACTAGATAATGACCAACCCTTTGATGCACTCAACAATTAGGATCTTCCTACTAGGTTGTCATCCCGTGAAGGGCGAGTCCGCATTTCATACGCATTTTTTTTTAATTAATTGCTTCAGCATTTTTGCATAAATTGCATGATTTACATTTAGCAGGTTGAAATATAGGTTCCCCATTGAAACCCGCGTATAACACTCATTCGGGAAAAAGACAAATGGAAAACAAAGAAAGAGCCCAGTTGGAAGCCCAACATCAAAAAGAGGTGGACAATCTTAAGGAAGAAGTCGCAAGGCTTACTAGTCTACTCGAGCAGGCCTTGAGAGATAAATCCGGAAAAGCAACACTAGCTCAGCCTGAACCTATGCTTGTAAATCCCTTCAATCCACAGAATATAGGGGCAAATGGGTTGTCATCTGATTTTTAACAAGCCATGCATTTTCAACCAGCATACCCCGTGAGAATTTCATCTACCATTGATTCTACAGAGAAAGAATCTCAAAAGGGCAAGATGGTGAAAGAAGAGGGTTTGGAAAAATGGACTGCCCTAGAAGAGAGGATAAGGGCAGTTGAGGGAAATCATTTGTGTGACCTGGTGAAAGCTATCAAGATGTGTTTGGTACCTAACGTAATCGTTCCTAAGAAGTTTAGGGTGCCTGAATTCGTTAAATATACAAGAACCCAATGCCCTATAACTCATCTCAAAGCATACTGCAACAAAATGGCTAAGGTGGTTGATGATGAGAAACTGTTGATTCATTTCTTTCAAGACAGCTTGAGTGACGCTGCCCTCACTTGGTATATGCGGTTGGACAATACCAAGGTTAAAAAATGGAAGGATTTAGTTGATGCCTTCATGAGGCAATATAAGTTCAATATAGACGTGGACCCTGATCGGTCAAGCTTGCAAGCTATGGAAAAGGACAGCAAGGAGTCCATAAGAGAATACACTCAAAGGTGGCGTGAGGCTGCCGCACAGGTTAACCCTTCTTTGTTGGAAAAGGAGATGATCAACTTGTTTGTCAACACTTTCAAGGCCCCGTACTTTGAATACATGGTTGGAAGCTCTGCATAGCATTTCACTGACCTGGTTGTTATAGCCGAGAGGATTGAACAAGCCATTGGGATAGGTAAGATTGCTGACCCAATTGAGAATAACGGTTTTGGCTGGAAAAGGGAAGGACACTGAAGGTGGTTGTCAAGGCACTTATCATTCCTATAGATGATTTTTTCATACCGACTCCTAGAAA
This sequence comes from Populus trichocarpa, assembly GCF_000002775.5. Taxonomy (NCBI): domain Eukaryota; kingdom Viridiplantae; phylum Streptophyta; class Magnoliopsida; order Malpighiales; family Salicaceae; genus Populus; species Populus trichocarpa. Next base: position 545,643 of record NW_026291139.1, read on the forward strand.
TCAAATATCTTGAAGAAAACGCTACGGTGATATTAGGCCAAGAATGGTCTGCATATGGCTTCAACTAACTGCTGAAAAGATACCCTTGTCAAGAAGAATGAGTGATTGAAAGATTCTGGAAATTCCAAACAATGATCACTAAATGTTTAGCCCCTTTATGTGTTATCATGCCAGTATTCATGTTGGTATAAGATCTTTGTTGTTGAACTTATTTTCCTAAGCTTCAATGAAATAATGAGTTTGTCATTCAATTGTGTTCACGACCAAACATTATTCATCTGATTAAGAGAGTTTTCATATAAGAACTCACAAATACACTTTTGAAGCCTCGCGTGATCTCATAGACTCAATTCATCCCTTTTACCAAAATCAGTTTCCCTATTGGAGTTTTGAAAATTTGATCTGGCGTTTTGATTTCAAAAATAAATTGATGTTCTTTCAAAAATGATATTTTTAACATTCTACTTGTAGAATGACAATTGAATCAAGCAACTCCATCATTGAGGTGACTATTATAAACCAAAGAAAAAAAGAAAAAAAGAAAAAAAGAAAAAAAGAAAAAATTAAAAATGAAATGAATAAACACCCTTACCCCATGACTCTTGAATCATGTGTTTTTAAATGTATGAATAATGGTATGTAGTGAACTCGTTGCTCATGACCCTTGAAATGCATCTTTGCAAAGACCAAACCATCATATTAGATGAGGTCAAAGTTTATTGATCTTAACTGCTTGCGCTTGAAATGAGGAAAGGCCATCTTTGTTATTCCTTTCACGTTCTGAAATAAGTACATCCCTTGCGATCCCTCTTTGAGCCTGAATAATTTTTCTTTCATGAAAAAATCCCGACTAGGATCACACCCCACACTGGGGGGCAAGAGAAAATTTCAATGAGAAAAGAGAAAAAGCCGTGAGAAAGCCAAAAAGGCATAAGAGCTCAAGAAACTCAAATACTAGGGGGCATACTCAAATCACTAGAAAAAGTGACTTCCAAGATAAAATGAGTATGTCCTAGTAAAGCAATAAAAAAGAAGAAACAGCAAATCAAAGAAGTGCTGCAAAAGAAAATATGATTGACGTCAAGAGTCAAACTGTTAATAGTGATCCTCAGTCTTTGAAACCTTGAAACACTCTTTGAGCCTTATGAATCCTTTTCTTTCATAGCCAAAAACCACAGCCTACGTTACATGCTTGTAGAAGTCCTTTCTAATCAAGCAAGCAAGTAACCTAGAACAATAAACAATGCTCTCAAAATGCAAAGAATACTTTTTTGTAAGATTCATGACATCAAGAATAAACTACTCATTATTATTCATGCTGATAAAAATGAATGTTAAAAAAGAGACAAGTTGTTTTTCTCAAACAAAACCTCGAGCTTTTTCTCAAGCCCTTCACTTTGAAAACCTATAAAAACAAAAGGTCATCTCATGACATATTTTCACCAAAGACCTCATTGCCAAACACGAGCAAATAATCTTTTTTCCAAAAAAGAAAAATAACCAAGGAGTTGCAAGATTTCAAAAGCAAATTGTTTTAGATTCACATCAAAATAATTTTTGTTTTCAAAATGCAAGATCAAGATTTCAAGATTCATTCTAGACCCATATTCCTTCACCAAACTGAAAAGGAGAGAAATGAGAGAATGGCCTCTTAAAACCATTATTTGCCTATGTCGCTGACAGAGCACACCTAGGGGCAACATTGTGTTTAGAAGGAAAAATTCTAATTTCCTTCAACCAGACAAAGGGGCATTTTGGTTTACAAAACACAGTTTGATCCTTTCAGCAAGTGACATCGAATGTTTCTAACAGTGAAATGAGGAGTAATGAGTGGTCCCCTCAAATTATTTAACGAGTCAGAAAATCTTTAGCAAGCAAGTGGGTCATGATGGGCACCATAAAGGCTAAGTTGTGCAAACAAATCTGGAAATAGACTTACATGGGCCAACTCGAGTGGGCTAGAAGCCAAGCGACAAATATGACCCAAATCAGAGGTAGCAAGTCCTCATCAGTCAAGCAACAAGAAGACAAAGAAGAAATGGGGGGCCTATATTTCAAATCAGGTAAAGATGCATGCATATCATCTAAACTTTGAGAAATTAGACAATGAGTTTTGCAAATCTCATTAGAGAAAATTCCAACGGAATCCATCAAGTGGAAGGCCAACTTGAAATGGCCAGGATTGAAATTGCTTTTGAAAAATTTTCACTTTTGAGAATTTTTCAACCTGGGCAGGCCGCCCACAAGAATTAGGCCCTCTGAAAAATCTCTATGTTTTTCCATCACCTTAAAATGCGCCTTCGAGCCTTTGATCATCATTTTTAGGGCGCTTTCAAGTCCTTATCTCCTTTCAAGTGCGCCTTCGAGCCCTTGACCATCCAAGGTATTGCGTTTCTTAGCCCTACCTCCCTTTTCGAGAACACCTTCAAGCCTTACCTCCCTTCAAATGCACCCTCGAGCCTTTGATCATCATTTTTAGGGCGCTTTCAAGCCATCATTTCCTTTTCGAGCGCCTTTGAGCCCTTGGTTTCCTCTTCGAGCGCCTTTGAGCCCTCGTTTTCCTCGTGGAGTGCCTTTGAGCACTCGCTTTTCTCTTCGAGAGCGCCTTTGAGCCCTCGCTTCCCTCCTCGAGTGCCTTTGAGCACTCGCTTTTCTCTTCGAGCGCGCCTTTGAGCCCTCGCTTTCCTCTTCGATTGCCTTTGAGCACTTGTTTTCCTCTTCGAGTGCCTTTGAGCACTTCATTTTCTCTTCGAGCGCGCCTTTGAGCCCTCGCTTCCCTTCGAGCGCGCCTTTGAGCCCTCGCTTTCTCCCTTCGAGCGCGCCTTTGAGCCCTCGCTTCCCTTCGAGCGCGCCTTTGAGCCCTTGTTTTCTCCCTTTGAGCACGCCTTTGAGCCCTCGCTTCCCTTCGAGCACGTCTTTGAGCCCTCGCTTCCCTTTGAGCGCGCCTTTGAGCCATCGCTTTCTTCCTCGAGCGCCTTTGAGCCCTCTCTTTCTTCTTCGAGCGCCTTTGAGCCCTCACATTCTTTCGAGCGCGCCTTCGAGCCCTCATTTTCGTTTCTTTTTTTTTTACTTGGGTAGGTCACCCATCACAATGAGACCACTTCTAAAAAAACAAAAAAAAAAAGTGGGTCGTCTTCCAAATGACTTGTTTCTTGATTTCTACATCTCTCTGTAAAGGTTGTGTGTTAATCTACTATTTTCAAAGTTTTCAAGGCTAAAAAAAAAAAAAAAAAAAAAAAGTTGGTCGTCTTCCAAATGACTTATTTCTTGATTTCTACATCTCTCTGTAAAGGTCGTGTGTCAATCTATTGTTTTCAAAGTTTTCAAGACTAAAAAAAAAGAAGATGTTCTTTCTGTATCTACTTTTCTTTATAAATTTACTACATAAAGCTAAAAGAAAAAAAAAATTTCTAATATCTTTGCATAGTAAATATTATAAAGAGGGGGCAACTGTCATAACCAAATTTTTGACCATTTTATTTTAATAATTATTATTATTTTATTTACTGAAAAGGATAAAAAAATGATGATGATGATAAAAAATAATAATGATAAAAAAAACAAGTAAAATGAGATAAATGAAGAATGAATTAAAATTTAGGTTAAGGGCAACATGATTAGAAGTTTTGGGGTTTAATTAAACTTTGAAATTAATCTAATTAAGCTTGGAATTAATTTAATTAATCCAATTAAGGGTTTAATTGGAGAATTGATAAGTTTTGAGACTTAATTGAGCTTGAAATTAATTTAATTAATCCAATCAAGGGTTTAATTGGAGAATTGATAAGTTTTGAGACTTAATTGAGCTTGAAATTAATTTAATTAATCCAATCAAGGGTTTAATTGGAGAATTGATAAGTTTTAGACTTAATTGGACTTTGGATTTAATTAAATTAATGAAATCAGGGACTTAATTGAAGAAATAGCAAAGTTTGGGGATACGATTGCAGCAGATTAAAGTCCAAGGACTAACTTGTAAAAGGCGCTGAAATGCTGGGAAAATTACTGTTTAAACCAGGGGTTTAATTATAAAATTTTTGAAACTTCATGGGCCAAAACGCAAATGGCCACCTCACATACCAAAACGGCGTCGTTTGAAGGAGCGTTGTTCATCTTCTTCGCAGGAGCCGTTGCTGGAGTAAAGGGTGGAAGCCGTTTCAAAGTGCTTGGCATTCTCTGGCTATAAAGCCAGAGAAGATGAGAGAGCGGAAAAAAAAAAGAAAAGGAGGCGGGCATAACCGAAAAGCCCCTGGAGAAACACAGAACCGGGGGAAGAATAGAAAAAACTTTCGTTCCTCTGTTTCTTCTCAAAGAAACAGAGGAGGCCACGGAGAGAGACCACGAGCAGCGGAGGAAGAAAGCAGCTAGCCCACCAGTACTCCATCACGTTTTCCGCTTCTCTGCTTCCAGAGAGGAAGTAACACCGGGAATGCAACAAGACGCAAGAACAGAAACTGTACAGAGGGGAGCAAGCTTTCTGCCCCTGTTTCTTCTCACAGAAACAGAGGCGTTCGTGCCTCACGATCGTGAGGCACGAACGCGTGAAGAAAGGCCATTCTCTGGTCACAGCAGGGGAATCACGGAACCAAAGACATACAGAGAGTAGAGAGAACTCGAAGAAAAAACCCAGGAGACAGAGGACGGACGGGAAGAAAAACAGAGCAAGAAAACAAAAAAAATACAAGCAGAAAGGAAGAACATAAGCAGAGCCACCGAGACCAGAACCATTGTTTCTACTGCCTTCGGTGTTTCCAGAACCAGGTAAGTAAGCTTCTCTTTCCCTGCTTTTCATTTTAATTCACTTCCTACTGTACATTCTAATTTTATTTCCTTCTGCTCATGCACGCGTGAATTAGTTCACGCGTGCTTCATGTTGCCCAGCCGGGTCACTGGCTTGGGTCAGTGACCTGGCCGGGCTGGCTGGGTCTAGCCCAGCCCATGTGGGCTGAGCTAGGCCCAGCCTAAAAAAAATGTAGAAAAAAATAAAAAAAACAAAAAAATAAAAAAGGTAGAAAAAAAATGTGTATGCATGAATAAAAATAATGTAAATTTATTGGTTTATTCACTGACGCCAGAGTCAGGAATAAAAAATACCGGTTTAAATTTATATTATTTTTATTCGTTGTATTTTATTTTATTTAGCTAGAAAAATAAAAAAATATGTGCATACTTAAAAATAAATTTATTTTTATTTATTCACTGACGCCAGAGTCAGGAATATTATAAGCAAATTATCATAGCATGAACTAATAAACATTTAGCAATTTAAGACAAAACCAACAATGCAGTCTGCCTCAGGCAGAACGTTTAAGGGGTGATAATATCTTCCCTTTTACGTAACCAATCCCGAGCCATAGAATCTCTGTTGACCAGTTAGGGTTCCTAGTGACCGTAATACTAGGTGGCGACTCCTTAGACAAGACCTTTTTCCCTAAAAGAACAGATGCCAGAAATCTGTTCTTTTTTTCATAATTCAAGAGAATTATTTTGTGGGGCCGCCGCGATGTCGGGTGCGACAAATTCATTGCTTGTAAAGATCAACTATTCAATATGGCTAAATTTTTAGAATTTCTGCCCAATTTTGACAAATGGAGTGCAAAAGAGGGCTCCTTCTAATCTAGTTATAGTCAATGAGGTTAAGCCTTATTTATAGGTAAACATTTTACTTTCCAGTTTAGCTAGGTAGATTATGTATACTTACATTGAGATAGCTTAGAAAGATATTTTGATCCAAAGGTTAATTTATCTAACTAACAACCACATATGGTGGCTATAACTATAGTTTTCACTTTCCACCACTCCTCCATCTCCATCCTCCATTCTCCACTCCTCCAGCTCTCTATCTCAATGAGATTAGCTTCCTAACAAGAGGATCTCATCATAAGTTGGTACTGCTTGATAAATGTTGAAGATGGTTTGTGATAACAACTGTACTTAAATCTTCTATGGATTAGCAAGACTTGTATTATTTGAAGATGGTTTATAATTTTGTATGTAATAAGTTTTTATCTTAAAATTTGAAGCTTAAGATTTGTAATAAGTAGTATCAGAACATTTGCTACATTAATATATATTGTTTTCTTGTATACAATTTATAAGAAAAAAATATTATTACAACTCTTACAAGGCATTTTTTTTCATTGTAGATGGCTTATGCATGACCCATATAAAATAAATAAATTTAATTTCAATATATATACATTTGTTTCTTTGTAAATACATAATTTATTTTTGACTTGAGTAAAAATATGAATTTGGCATCAGTGCATATTTATCCTTCATGAATGACTTATTTAATTCTAAACATAAAAGAAAAATATTCATTTGTTTCTTTAGAAATCATTTTGAATGAAAAAAATAATAACATTTGATATGCTAAAATTTACTTGAGACATTACTTAATAAACAAACAAAAAAATAAATTTAAAATTTATAGCAATTTCTATTAAATTATGAAGCTTTAAACCATAGTTATTAAACCCGGCTCGGAAGTTAACCCTGTCAAGAGATCGGGTCCCGAGTTTTATGGGTCAACCCGGGTCAACTGTACTTTAAAGTAATAATTAAGGGTTGAGGTTCGGTTAAAGATAAGAAATGATAAAGAGAGGCAATTATAAAGGAACCCAATGTGGCAATGCCAATCAAACATGTCTACAGAGCAAGCTAGACTCTCGTGCTCCACTCTCCACCTCAAGTCAAGAATAATACCCAATAACATTCTGCAACGTTCAAACATCTGATTGACACATCACACCCCATCCGATCACCCACCATTGCAATTCTGAGCCAATCCGAGCGGTCAATCACGCTCCTTTCTCAATTCATTAAGTGGGTCTGACCTGACCGTTTCTTTCCCCCACGTCAACTTACAACTCAATCACCAATAAATCCAAGCCACGTGTATGTGCAGATATTTCTAACCTTCCGATCATCCATGCTGACATCACAACCCAAACTCTCGTCCTCCATGACATACAACCACACTGAAATAAATCAACTCACAGATCATCACCACACTGACATACAACATTACTCATCACCATCTCCTCTCCTCACAAAGTTCATCTACGCTCTCTGGCTTCATCACAAGCAACAAAGTTATCTCTTACTCCTTGACGCCCCCATGCTCTAAAGCTTAAAAACACCACACAAACCTTCTCTTTTTGACATCTTTCCCCTGCAAATTCCTGTGGTTTCTACATGCTTAAAAACATTAGCGAGCGAGAGAGAGAGAGAGAGAGAGAGAGAGAGAGAGAGAGAGAGAGAGAGAGAGAGAGAGAGAGAGAGAGAGAGAGATGTTAAAGATTTGATGATGGTAATAAAACCTGTGGTGCTGCTACTTGTTGCCTCTCTCTCTCTCTCTCCTGAAACTGTTAGTTTTGTCCCATTTAATCTTCAATTTCCTTCAAGTTACAGTCATTAATCGTCAGGGTTAGAAAATAATATAAGAACGTTAGTCCCTTCAAGTTCTCTTCAAGATCTCCAAACCTAGATCCACTTGCAATCATCTAAGCGGACCCAACTCCAAAGCACCGGGTTTGCCCGGGTCGTCCGGGTCATGGGTCAACCCGCCAGGTCAACCGGGTTTTGCCGGGTTGTTGTCCCGGCCGGTCTTTTATTAAACTCGAACCGGTCCAGCCACCGGGTCGACCCGCTGGGCCGGGTTTAATAACTATACTTTAAACACATCACATACCAAAATACTAGAATAAATGTTGATTAGTTTAGCCTATAATCAATGTTATTAAATGATTAATAAAATGATTTGCTATTTCGAAACTTGATTACATTAGGTTGCTAATAAAGTGAGTGAAAATTAATTTAATCGATCTAATAACTCAACTCGCGACTCAGTTAGTCAACTAATGACTTGATTGATAAAATAGTACTGTTTTAATTTTTTTTTAAATTAATCTTAAAACAACATTAAGGTTGTGTTTATTTCTCAGAAACTGATTTCTGAGAAACCACTTTCCAAACTTTCTTGTGTTTGTTTGTCATTAGGAAAGTTGATCAACGAAAAACACTTTCCAGTCAAAGGAAAATTTGGCTTGGTTTCCAGGAAAGTGTTTTCCTTTTATTTTGGGCGGAAAACACTTTCCGGAAATTGTGAAAAATTTAGAAATATCATATTATTTGCTGATTATATCAAATTTGGTTCTCAAACTTTTGATTGCTATATATATTTTGTTTTGAATATTTGTTTTTCAATTTCATCCCTTATAATTTAATTTTTATATTAATTTTGGTTTTTATTTTTATAATTGTTATTTGCTTTTCCTTATCATTTTTTAATTGAAATTTTTTATTTATCAAATTTGATCCTCATTTTTTTGATTGTTACTTATTTTATTTGAAATAATTTATGAAATTTTAATTATTATTATTTTAATTTCTTCATCTTTCAATTTTTTTATTTTTTATATTTGATCTCTATTATTTTGATTATTATTTATTTTATTTGAGATAATTTATAAAATTATATTATTTTTTTAATTTTATTCTCATTCAACTTTTTAATTTGTAAGATTTGTTCTTCATTATTTTGATAAACTTGAAAAAAATAAAACATTAATAAATTATTTTACAGTTCATTTTCCATAACATAACCAAACACTAGAAAATGTTTTCGAATTTATTTTTTATTATACTATCAAATATCAAAAAATAATTCACTTTTCTGGAATTTATTTTTCTAAAATTTATTTTTTTAAAAAATATTTTTCAGCAAACAAATGGAGCTAGGTAATGAATCGAATTTAATAAATTTATTAATAATAATTAAATCTAAAATATATTTTTCAGCTTGGAAAAAAAAGAAAAGCAAAGCGAATAAAAATTTGAGGTCCGGGGCAGGCAGGCAGACAAACAGGCTCAGTCTCTCTCCGTATGTATAAGACGGAGTCTTCACTCTTTCCCTTCTCTCTCACTCACACTACAAACACTTTTCCTCTCCTTTCTGTCTTCCAAGCGCGTCATCCTCAACCTCCGACGGATTCCGCGAACTCCGTCGTTATCAGGTACATCTCCCCGTATTTTCTTCCGATTATCGCTTCTGCCACTTATTTTACTTCGATCTCATTAATCAACATTGCCTGAAGAAAATGTCTTCAAGAGACACAGAGAGCTTGTGAGTGATATTTTTGGTTATTTTTTTTTTAAGAAAACAGTCTGAAATGATTTTTTATTTTTTTATTCTTTTGTGTTATTCGTCGAGGAAGAAAATAATGTGAACTTAAGCTATTTTTGTTTTTATTTTTTTGAATTCGTTTTATTTTGTTGTTATCCTGTGTATGATTTCTCTTTTGTTTTTTTTTTTGATTTGTGGTTTAGTAAATGCAGTGATGTGTCTGTGTCTATGGCAGCGTTTAGGGTTTAGGGTTTTTCTTTGGTGTGGAAATTAAGTAAATATGTGAATGATATTGATAAAGGAAGCAGACACATGGAATTAATGGCTGTGGTGACTTCTAATTTAGGGTTTAGGGTTTTCTGCTATTTGTTTAAGAAATGGAATTTTGATGTTATTATGTGTTTGCTAATGTGGTGCAAGTGCTTTTTTAAATGAGATTTTGAACTGAAAAAGCATCAAATCAATGCTTTTTTTTAGTGCTTTTTGAAGGCTCTGACGTTTTTGTAACAAAACCATCCCAAAAACATCAAATTACCACTTTTTGTTGAGAAACTGCACTACGAAACCTGGCTGTAATTTAGCATTTTTCTTGTTAGTTGACAACTTTGACTAGTGGTAGTGTCATTGCTGAAGCCTTGAACTTTAAATTATTTATCAAGTTTGGGTTAATAGGAGGGAAAATGTGTTTTGCAGATTTTACCTATAAGTTGACAGCTTGTATTTTGTTTCCAAATGGAAATGATTTTAAGCAATCAAATAGTTGCTTGTTTTCATTTTGTGAGCCGAGGTCATTTTGTAGCAGTCATTCACTCTCGTTTGGTCTAAAAAAATTTCCCATTACCTTCCCTTTCTGAGATTGTATTTTTAATGAAATGACAAGTTTGATGGCGATATGAGTTAGTGTTTCTTCTTTTGTTTTGTTCCCAATTATTGAAGTTGCATTTTGATTTAGAGAAATGAGTGGTGAGTGTTTCTCCTCCCATTGAGGAGGTTGATGACTTGCAGAATTGTTTCAGGTTTTGTCATATAATTATCTGCCTTGGCAAGGGTGCCGGAAGGCAGTACAGTAATAGTAATAAAAGGTTATTGAAATTTTGACCTTCAGAGTAGGACAACATGGTGCTTAAAAATCTGTTTTGGTGACTTCCTTTATCCTTTTTTTCTCAGCACACATTTTTGGTGAAGATGGGTTCAAGGGGAGGTGGAAAGCCTTTTGGTTCTGGTGCAAATACGAGCTTATCATCCAAGGGAAAAAATGTAGCAGAAGCCTCTGGTCCTGCTGTTGAACAGTTGAGTCAGGGTGTGGCAGACATTGGTCTGGATTCTGTACAAGATGATGGGGAATGGGAGGTTATTGCAAAGAAGTCCAAGAACAGAGCTGGAAGCAGTGCTGCAAAACCCTGGGGTTCTCAGAACACTAATAACAAAGCATGGGGAAATCCTGATGTGATACAGAAGCTAGGCATGAGGAATAATGGTGGATCAGGAAGGAATCCTGGCAATGCCTGGTCAACACAGCCTGTTGATCCTAGGGGACCAACTGGCAGAGGAGCTGCAAGGCCCCAAACATTCAACAGGGGCATGCAGAGCAACTACGCAGCCCCACAACCTGTAATCCGTCCACCTCTGGAGCATGGATGGAGCTGGCAAGCTAGGGCTGGTGCTACTCCCCTGAGGAGTTCAGAAGATCAGAAAAAAGAAGAGAATGATGAGGTCAAGAAGGAAAATGATGATTATGATGACAAAGATGATGAAGATGATGGCGACTCCTTAGATGATACTGATGACGAGCTTTTAAGCGAGGATTTTGACTCTGATACAAGTCAACAAAGTCATGAGACTCGCAAGAAGAGCAGATGGTTCAAGAAATTCTTTGATAGTTTGGATAGTTTGTCCATTGAAGAGGTAAATGAACCAGCAAGGCAGTGGCACTGTCCAGCGTGTCAAGGTGGTCCTGGTGCTATTGACTGGTACAGAGGCCTGCAGCCCTTGATCACACATGCCAAAACAAAAGGATCTAAAAGGGTAAAGCTACATAGGGAGCTTGCAGAACTTTTGGATGAGGAGTTGAGCAGGAGGGGAACTTCAGTTATTCCAGCTGGTGAAGTGTTTGGCAAATGGAAAGGTTTAAAGGATGATGAGAAAGATCATGAAATTGTTTGGCCTCCAATGGTTATTGTTATGAATACTAGGCTTGAGCAGGATGACAATGATAAGGTACCATCAAACAATTCTTTTCTCTGCTGTGATTGAATTTGTGGGACTCAACCTTTCTTTTAGACTTAGTTAAATTTTTTCTGATCCATAACAAATTTGTTTTTAATTCGGTAGCACTAACACACACTTCCGTGTATTGAATTGGATTTCAGTGGCTTGGAATGGGCAATCAAGAGCTTCTTGACTACTTCAGTGGATATGCTGCTGTGAAGGCTAGACACTCTTATGGTCCGCAGGGTCATCGTGGGATGAGTATTCTGATCTTTGAGAGCTCTGCACGGGGATATTTAGAAGCTGAGCGCTTGCATAAGCATTTTGCCGAGCAGGGAACTGATAGAAATGCTTGGGATCGTCGCCGGGTCTTATTCTATCAGGGTGGAAAGCGCCAGCTCTATGGTTACATGGCACTGAAGGAAGACTTGGACCTCTTCAATCAGCATTCTCAGGGTTCTCTCTCTCTCTCTCTCTCTCTCTCTCCACACACACACAGACTGAAACACCCATGCACCTGGACACATATAGTCCCAGACATTCCACAAGGAATCTTTTATTGTAACAATTTCATTTCATACTTAATTTGGCTTTTCCTTGCAGCTATGTTTGATGTCTTTATATATTTTATGATTGGTTTGACATTCTATGTTGGCTGAGTAGGGAAGTCGAGGCTGAAATATGAATTGAGGTCATACCACGAGATGGTTGTCAACCAAATCAGGCAAATGGCTGAGGACAACCAGCAACTCATCTACCTGAAGAACAAGGTTGTTAAAGAACAAAGGCATTCAGAACAACTTGAAAAATATTGTGGAATAGTGGCTGAGAAGCTGCGGAAGACAATAGAAGAAAATCGCATTGTGAGGCAGAGAACCCAAATGCATCATGAACAGAACAAGGAAGAGGTACTGCTATTATTAAGTGGATATAATTTTGTCTGTCCTATGAAATACTTACACATGCAACTGATGTATGCTACTCGATGCTGCTGTGTGCATGTCATGAACTTTTAATAAAACCCATGATTTGACTGTTCATGAAAGGGACATGTAGAATCCCTTAAAACTGACTGTTTACTCTTGTAAATGCTAGTCCTGTACATCTTGCTGATATGCTTGGTTTCCTGCTTTACTTCACTGAAATATCAATGGAGGGGAAAATAAATAAATATTTTTTTTTAAAAAAAGCATGAAATATTTCTAAATGTATTCTGCAGTTAGAAGCCATTTTAAATTTTTTTTTTTTGACAGTTTACTGTTTCTCTGTGACTATGCTTGAGAAATTTATCTCACTTTGGCTGATATTCAATTCTCCAATGAACTCTATCATGTGGTTGTTGAATAAATGTTGGTAACTGAACAATTTATCTGATTTGACGAACTCCGATTTTTGTGTAGTTGGATTTCCAAGAGCAATTTTTCAAGGAGCAACTCCAAACAATCCGTGATCAAAGAGAGGCAAAAGAAGAGGATTTTGAGAAACTGCAGCAGGATAAGCGGCAGCAGGTGAAGGAGTTAAATGCAAATCCTTCCAATACCGAGGAATATAGAAGCAGGTATATGGTTGCTTAATTCTTTCCAGTATCTGTTTGAAATTTGTTATACCATATACAGGTTCTAGATCAACCTGATGATCAATGTTATGGTAACTTTGGTAGGAAGTAATTGTTAATGTTCCATTTTTCTATGCTTGTCGTGTCTGGATATAGAGTGGAAAAAGTTGAGGAATTTATAGAGCTTCAAGACAAAGAGATGGAGGAGTATGTGGCTGAGAGGGATAACTTGATTGAAGAACATGGTGAGAAGATGACTGCAATGAAGCGGAGGCACTTGGAGGAAGAACTTGAAATGGAGAAAGAGTATGATGCTCGGCTAGCCAGCCTTATGAAGAAGTACACCCCAAACCAGGCGGAAGGCTCTGCCAACGTCTGAAGTTCCAAGGTGAGAGAAGGGAGGGGACAGTCATAGAAAAGAACAGTGGCATGAACTTTTAACGACGAAGCACTGAGAAAACTTTTGAGGCATTTCCATATTTTCTCTTATGAATACACACAACTTGCAGAGAATAGACCCCTAGGGATAGAACCATGTCCAAGAAAAAAGCCACTTTTTATCAGTTACTGTTAAGACTGTTTTGATGGGGCTTCGCGGCGGTGCTTGGCTTGATGGATGGTTGCATATTTCGAACTTTGTAATGCGGTCTAAAAGTTTCATGTGGTTGCCAGGCCTTTTCCTCTTCGTTGCATTATTTTTCTTTAGCTAGAGTCTGTTGATGGATGTTTAATCATGAGAGGGGCTGTTCAATCCATACATGGCTTGTTGTGGGCCATTTTTCTTCTTGTGGTTGACGAGTTGGGAGAGGCGAATGCAATCACGTCCTTTCACGAGGGTGAGCTAATTGGAATGCTGCGGGTCTCAGGATTGTGGTTAGTCTTAAGGCCCTATGGACATAGGAATAGTGGAAGAAAAGGCCAGAGGGGGGCCTCTGCCCACAATGCAAAACAGTGCCTGAAAAAAATGATCCATTATCCAAGACTTTGCTATAAGGGTTTTCGGGTTTGGATCTGTTACTTTTGATAATTATTCAATTCTTTTTTTAGATCCCTAGAGGTTGGACCGAAATTTTTTTCTCTTAAGAATCTAATCGGAAGCTTGTGACATTTTTAAATTTTTTTAAATAAATGTTTAATTCACAAATTATAATATATAAAAATAAAAAGAATATAGGTTCAGGTTTTAAAAAATTTATTTTGTCCACGATGATTTCTTAGATTTATTTATTTATTATTATATATAATACGTAAATTATCTGATTTTGATGGGTTGAAATGAGTGAGCAAATTATCTGATTTTGATGGGTTGAAATGAGTGAGTTAGATAATGTGTTGATTGGAAGAGGGCCTGAGAGGATTACGTCATTGTTTGAGAGAGATTTAAATGCAGGTTTGCTAAAATTTAATTTGTTTTTTTTTAAATTAAAATTTTTAATATATTGCGATAAAAAATATTTTTTAAAAAATATTTGATATAAAAAATATAATAACTTGACCTAACCTGTTGTATATTGTTTGCTTTAGGCCTTACCGCCCTCACGGTTTTGTTTCTAGTGACGCGAGCCCACTTGTGAGCCTGATGCCCCAAAACACATACAACAAGTGACGCCCCAAAACACGTACAACAAGTCCGCAACCAGCACTACTCATAAAGCCCTGACTCTGGACGCTCTCTTCCGATGTTAGATATCACAATCCCTCCACATTAAGACGAGTCGTCTTCGACTATGATACCAAATGTAATAGCCCGACCCAACCTGCTGTATATTGTCTGTTTTGGGCCTTACTGTCCTCACGATTTTGTTTCTGGTGACGCGAGTCCACTTTTGAGCCCGACGCCCTAAAACGCGTACAATATGTCAACGACCAGCACTACTCATAAAGCCCTGGCTTTGGACGAGCTTTCGATGTGGGATATCACAAATTATATTTTTTAAAATCGAGGGACAAAAAAAGCATTTTAAAAAATAATAATAGATCGGATGCTTCAGACTAATTCGTTAAATTTGCAACCCGGTTCATGGATTCAATGATTTCTTTTATCATTTTTTAACTCAAATATAAAATAGCAAAATTAAAAAAAAAAAAAAAGAAAAAAAAGAGCCTTGACACATGTGCATGGCAGCCCCATGTGCCTGGGCAAAAAAGAAAAGTCAGCCGAGACATGTGTGCCTTGCAACCCAGCTCACATGTCTAGGTCTAGTTCGTCTGGGCCTAGTTTTATTTTTTAAAAATTTCTTAAAAGAGCGAACAACTTATCATTTGTTCCAATCATAGTTATTAAATTCGGTTCGGCCCAACGGATTGACCTGGGATCCCGGTCAACCCGGCGGCTGGACCGGTCCAGGTAAGGTGAAAGACCGGTAAGAGCAAAAGAATGATTAAACTCGGTTGACCCGGAAAAACCTAATAGAGACATTTTTTTTAAATGTGTTTTTTCTTCTGGTCAGAGACTTTCTTTTCATATTTTTTAGTTGGTTATTAGTTATTTTCAAAGTTCACTATATAAATACTAGAAAAATATTTTATTTTATCAATGTGGAATTTAAGACTCTTTAGTATATATACTCTATGTTCATAAGAAAAAAAAGTTATGTTTTTTCAATATGGAATAAAAAATCTTTTTGGTTTAAATACTTCAACTTAAAAGGATAATATAATATCTTTTTAATGTGGGATAAAAAACCTTTTGAAATAATCTTTTAAACTTTATTATTTACAACATGTATAACCTATATTCACATGGATTGTTTCTTAATTTTTTCATATGAAATATTAAAATTTCAATTTTTTTTTTCAGATTAATTCGGGTTGACCTGAGTCAACCTGTATAACCAGGGAACTAATTATGTGGTCGGGTCAATCCCTAAATTGAGTTTGATAACTATAGTCCCAATTTTTTTTTTTAAAGAGACAACAAATAATACGTCATTTGCTTTCTTCATAATCTAGCAACTAGAGTGGGTAGAAAAACAAGCCTTTGATTTTTTAAGCAAGATAATAAAAAAAACACCTAGATGAAAGTATAATTAAAATGAACTTATTAATACTATTATTAATTATTTTGTTGGCTAGAATAGTTATTAATGATGATTTTTTCTTTTTAAACCATAATTCAGCAAGTCTCTTTGTCTTCATAAAAAAAAAAATTTATATCAAAATTAAATTTTTAATAATTTAAAAAACCAATCAACTATAAACCAACCAAAATAAATATATTGCGCATAAAGTTTGAAAACACCTATTTTACACTTTAAATTTTTACTTTAATTCCTTTGTCTCTCAATCCAATTATTTCTTCTAAAATAATTAGATGCTAATTTAGATTTGAAAAAGCTCAATTGTACAAAATAAAATAAATTCCAAAAACAAATTGATTTTTTTAAAAAAATACCACTCCAATCCATGATGATTTGTGAAAGAGAGCATAATGCATTATCGACAGTACGTTTAGTTTTTGTTAATTGCAATCCTGAATTATACAATTTCGTCTGAAACAAATTCTTGGGATAAAATCCTGGAACTTACCTGGAAAACATAAAGCATGAACGTTCATTTCTTCGATGTATTGTACAACGGCCGTGCTCGAAGCAGGATTGTTCATAATTAGCATCCCTTTCTAATCTACAAATAGAGAGTAATAATATGTGGAACTGGCAGAACCCAGGAAAGGGATTCCATCATCACTTTGCAATCAAAACAAATCTTTAAGAGAATTGACCACTGACCTATAACCACTAACTCAGGATCAACATTCTATGATAATTATCAAAAAGAAAGCAGCAAAAAGTTAGAAATATCCTATGAACTTAGTTATGTGCTCTAGTTCCAAAGGACTTGACAAAAAATTAGCTCAGTTGGTCTTCTTCTCTTCCTCTTTTGCAGGAGTTACTTCACCAGACGATGCCTGATCATCCTCACCACCAAAACCAAATTCATTTACACGAGTTTTGTCCACTGGATAAGCCCACCTCTGATATAGGTATATCAGAAATATAAGATCTGCAAGATAAAAGAAAATGACGTGAGAGAAGTGCATGACTGAATCATACTCACAAAGCACGTTACATACAGGACAATTTAAGCAACGGGATTCAACGTTTTTCACAGCAAACCAAATTAAACTACCATAATTAAATAGTCTTATTCAAACATTTAGCCCCAAGTATTTGAATTGACTATCCATGCAGCAGGAGTTGGCTTTCAAGTTTCACCAATGCTAATGGCTTGTGCACTTCTACCCTCTTCTCAATACTGGGAGAATTTCATTGTGCAAAGCTGCTTTGTGAACAACGAGGTTTTTATTGTCTTCAGGCTTCAGGTTGAAGCTCAGGACAGAAGAGATGGAGTGGGCTAAGGATATATCAGGGTAATCGACGTGGAAAGGGATGATAGTGATACATTCTAATGCCATCCAGTGTAAATGCTAACTGACTTTAGTACCATGACTGTGGAAAGAGAAATAGTAGAATGCTGATTATATCTCACCATCTCGGAAGACAGATAGCCGATGCAATGTTGGCATTTTGATGACAAATGCAAAAAGATCATCAATAATGGTGTTAAGGAACTTGTATGTCATCTGCCTCCATGGGAGATGTGCCACAGACTTCAGCTTATAATTTATAAACAACTGAGGGCACATCATGATAAAACCTGCAATAATGAAGTAATTATTAATACAAAATGATGTATGAAGTTGGTATAAACTCGTTACCATGACAAACTGAATTTTATTTGAGTGACTAAACCTAGACGTCTACAAGAAAACATGCTGATGACAAATCTAGAGATCGTGACCTTAACAATACGAGAAAAGAACTTAATGATTAGTAGTTCTTATTGCATCGCTTGCATGTAAGAACAAAAATGACCATCTGTGGAGAGCACAACAGCATATCTATAAAAAAGTATAACAAAAATATGCTAGATTCAAATCTACAACCATACTGGCTTTACAAGTCAAATAATTTTGGAATTTTTATTAGTCAAAATACAATTTGAAAACAGAATTCTCAACTACACAAGGCTACTAATATTGTAATATTTTCAAGTCAAGATCCTAATATTACTATGCTGTATGCAGGCTGGAAAAACATTTTACAAATTCCTGTTCTCAATTTGTTGAGAAGGGTTTAAGCAAAAAAAAAATAGAGGACAGTGCATGGATGGATGAAAACAGTAGCTTACCAAACATGTACACACAGCTGGTGAGTGAAGAAAGAATCCAGGAATACCAGCTCTTGTGGCGCTCATACATTAGTGAGTAAACAGAAGAGCACGCAACAAGGAAGAAGAGCACATAGGACAAATACTTCATTGCAATGTCATCATATTCCTTTGTCTTATTCCCTGCATATGATTCGCGATCTCGGAACCTTAACATAGGGATTTTTCCACTTCTATCAATCTGGAGACAAATGAGAACAATTGTGAAATTTGCTTAATTGAAAACTCAGAAACTAAAATTACCGACATTTATACAAGCTGCAGAATGGATGTAATATCGGCAACTGTAACATGCAGAATTTAAAAATGGGAAGATGAGAAAACGAATTTTGCCCATTATGTGCTACAACGGCATGTGAGCAGCTAAAGACAGAAGCAAGAATGTGCACACTAATGAAAATGTTGTGAAGGAAGATTGAATATAGGTGTTGTAACAAGAGATGTAACAAATGCAAAACAAATAAGCCACTTTATTGTTTCATGTGAAAAACTATTTACATTAGTAAAACCATAGCAACTGCATCAATCTTTGCGCTGCATGGAGTCACAGACACCCACACAGACAGTATAACAAATCAGTATATATAATCGGGATCAATACCTCTATGTGCATAGCTTTCCCTATTTTCCAAAACTCAATGCAGCAACCAATCCCAGAACTTCCAAGTATCATCCATGAAGTGTCATTGTCAAGCAGATAGAGAAAGACAATGAGCTGAGATATAAAGCTCACAACAACAGACTTTGCAGACAGTCCTTCCATAGACTTATTTTTGTTCCAAAATTGGATATCTGAAGAGGAAAATTTTTTAACAAGAACTTCATATACATCTCATAAAAGGCATCAGCGGAAAGAGCAAATCCAGAGTTAAATAGAACTTTATTATTGTAGTGGGACGTAATTCACCATTCTTGAATGCCAGGAAGTCAAACACTGAATGAAGCATTGAAACGACCATTGTGATCACCAGGAGGTAAGGATTTCCTTCCAAGAACACCCTCTACAAAAATTATCAATTAATCAATACATGGAAAACTGAGGAAACACATGATTTTTCTAACTTTCACATTGGCTTTAAAAAGTAGCAAGCACACAAACAAACAGAAGTTAACTTGCAAACCTAGGATCTAGCTTCATGAAGCTATAATTATATGATGTTCCACTCAATCAAATTTATTCTGACACATTCAGTCACTTATATTTATTTACCTTTTTTTGTCAGAGTCTAGTCACATCATTAATTTGACCATCATATATCAATTAACCAGGCAACAAACTTCAATTATTTGGCAACTCGACTCTAAAAAGCAAGTTTCCAAAGAAGCATATGATTCTCACTATGAAACTTCAATTAGAAAAACAAGCTCTTAGGAAAAGGCTTTGCTTCCCACCTAAAGAAAGGATGGTGAAGTCTATGATGCCTTATAACATGTAATTTATGCATGGTAATCAATGGCTTAAATATCCAAGTCAACTAATTAGAAACTAACTAAACCAACTTGAACATAACAATGGAGTTATATCAAATGTCAGCAACTCCATGTTGTCTCTAATCTAAGACAATTTTGGAATGGAAATGATAAGTGAGAATATATGTAACTAAGTGGATTTCAAGTTAAAAGTAGAAATATTGTATCATATTCCAACAAAATCTAGACTCTCCAGTCACCCAACTTCATATTGTGATCTGAATACAATTAAGTGGTACCTTCAGTTCATCAGCCTCGCCTTCAAGCATGCTTCCATAACTACGATGAACCTGGAATGACTGATCAATCTGCAGGAATAGCTGCCATTTTGTCGTGCTTATAGGACCCACCTCCAAATTAAGTGTCAATTCTGTCACAGTATCATTAATTGCGATAAATTTATCTCGAAGCAGCCAGAACTCGTTGAAGAATAGGGTGGGGAAGTAATTCCCTGAAGTAGGCTCAACATTCAAGTCTGCATGTCTGAAGTCAAGAACTCAAAGCCAAAGTGACAACATGATAGTTTTTATTTTGACACGAATGCTGTAGCAAGCTTAGCAGCCACATCAAAAGCATGCCATAATTTTGTTTTGAACATAACCCTTTGCTACTTTTATATATTTATTGCCATCAACTGTACAATATATGTGCACAAGATATAGTGTAATTGTACAGTGAGTCATTTATGTTTGCACATATGCATGGAGATATAATTAGTTGTATCATAATCAAACTAAACACTTGCCACTACAACAGCAAAGTAGCTTTCCATTAACATAAGATAATTATCACTTTTTTTTTATTCTCATGCTGGTAAATTCCTCTACAGCTTCCACTGAGAAACAATAAAATTTTGTAAGTACAGAATTGATAAAGGAAGGGGCTCAACTTTGCCAGCTAAATTGTTTGAACCATTTCAAAATGACACCCAACAAAGTTCTTTCAAGATTTTCAGGGAAGGGAAACGAAACACCACATAAATAAATTTATACTTGAAGAAATACCAGAATTTAAGGATACAAGGAGCAATATTTGGAGGTACAGCATTATGGGGGTATCTGCAGAGAAAAGATAAAGGCCAAACAATTTGCTTAATTACCCACAAAGCAGTGCATAATCATGATTAGAAATAGAAAAGAGAGTGGGTATAAGCTATACAGGCATTGATAAAATTTAAATATATGAAAAGAAAGAAGCAAAAGAAAATCCCCATCTGCAATTTGCCAAGCCTCTTTCATGTTTTTCCAATCTTATTTAGTTTCCAAACAATTTATTTGAATACTTATAAAGTCATGAAATAAATAATTAGATGATCCATAAGTTCCTATTTTCAACTTAATTTTTTTTTTCTAGTAGAAACAAAATCTTACAGAACCTTGAAATTGAGAAGAAACATACTTTGTGAAATCATCAACTAGATTAATGGTAACATTAGGTTTCCAATATGAAATCCATTCTACAGGGCCATCATCTTTAGAATCGGCTTGACTATCATCAACCACCTGAAGCAATCAGCGTAAATCTGTGTAAGGACTACGTAAATGCATGACATTACAAAGAAAAAAAAATCATAAAAGAATAAAAGGCAAATGGTAGAAAACTTCAAAATTCTGAATGCTAAGAGAACAAAATTCTGAGAACTATTCAGGATAGAAATGGGCACGGAGAACAATGGTGCCCCCAAATCTAGGACAAGACTTGGTTTCTCAGAGGATTTAGCAGGCTTTATTATTAAATCAATTATCATAAACATATCAACCATAAACACATATAAGAAAAATACTGAGTTTTCTTTTTGATAAAGGTCATCTGTGGAAAATTCATCTTAAAGTAATTTTACAAATGATCAACAGCCAAGAAGAGACCTGAGATGCTGCTTCAACCTCCTCGGAGTCTTTGGAATTCCCCCACAGGCTCTTCCTTTTATCTGATTTTGACTTGGGCAAGTATGTGACAACAGCTGCAATCAATGAAAAGGAAGAGCTACTTTAACATTGAATTTGTATCAATCAATATGTTATCAAATGAAGAAAGAAAAGATGAACATGGTGTGCATGGAAAGAATCATACGATGTGTTCTTCCAAAGGCAGCAAGAGGCTGGTACTCAGGATCACTGGGATCTGGTGGATATCCAGATTGTGCAAAGAAAATGTGGGCATAAAGAGTGCCATTGTGCTTCAATGCCTGAGAGAGAATACGCCTTCATGTTTATGGGTAGTTTATGTGGGGAAAACAAATATAAGCATCATGATTCGTCTTCAGAATATAATCCTATAAGCTGTGCTTGAAAATATGATAAAAATGAAGTTAGATTCAGTGCTTGCAACACGAAGTACCTCAGATGGATGGTATTTCAAAGAAAGAGACCTTGTACTCTCTGGTCCCCAAACAGCATAAGGTATATTAGTTTCATGCCAAATAAGCGCGCCTTCATTAGAGAAGTCATTAAACCTTTCATGCTCGGAGAGATAGAACCACATATCCTGAAAGCAGATGAAATTCAATTAGAATAGAACTGCTACATAACAAAATAAATCACAAGCAAAAGGAGCATGCCAGCATCATGAACATATATATGACAGGGAAAAGGTAGTTGAATAGAGTTACTAAATACAAAATTTTTCCACATGTAAATTTCTATTACATTTTATTTTTTTCTTAATCTTGTGAAATTTATATTCTAAATCCTTTGCTGCAAACATCCATGTCTTTTCTGATGTCTGTAGGAAGATTAAAGCCGGCCTACTTGGTTTGAACTTGCAAAAATTATAACGTTTTAATGACTGTATTACATACTTCAAATGTGCATAGGTTCATGCTTTCCAGCAACATAGCATATGGAATTAAACACTGTTTTCCTTTTTTGATATTTGTAATCAGTATTATGCTTAAAGCGTTTGGAAGGTAATTCTGCTAGCAAACACTCCTACCTCCCACTTCACAGCTTATAGCAGTTAGAATAGATTGCAAACTTTTAAAAGAATACAAGGAAAACAAGCATAAGGTTCCCATGTCGAAAATTCAGACCCCACTAAAAACAGTTAAAAGGAAAACCAAATGTGGTTAACTGAACCAGGCTAAAAAACCAGTCTTTCGTTATATCAAAAGACAACATGATAAAAACTAGAACTTAAAAATATTCAAGACCTTTTTTTCATACAGCACTGGAAAGAGAGGACTGCCTCAAGGCGCGACAACTCAACTAAAAGAGTGATGGCCTGTACTGTGTCAGGACCAGTCATAAGGCTCAAAATCTACTGTGCTTTCTGACTCCCAAGACCATGAAGTAGACTTTCAATCCAACTACCTCTTCAAACCTGCTCGGCATAACCTAATATTGTCTGATCCCAGATTCAATTCCTTCAAAATAGCAAGAAGGTCAGCAGGTGAGGTGATTCAGGAAGCATTCTCACTGCTTGATGGGTTCTAGCTGATACAACCCTCTCTCTCCTAAAAGATCATCAAAAAGAGTAAGTAGGTTCCTCCCTGCTATGCCACTATACAGGCATAGTCACTCTAGTTCAATTGAACGATGAGTAGCTGCTCCTGCTTGCCATTACAAAGTTTCACTCCTAACCTTTTAAATGGGGTCACTCAGAGACTTCCCTCCCCCTCTTTTTTTCCATTCAACCGGCGGGGGACAAACCCTTTCTCGTTCATTCTCACCTAGTTCTACATAATCCCTATGCCCCTGATTCAGCAGTATCTATTCACCATATCAATTCATCTTGTACGACAAGATGGAACTTTGCAAATAAAAACGTGAAAATTCAAGCACACGGAAATATGCGCTGCATTAGTCACAGCCACGCAAACGCACTACGAAGCAACTGCTCACAAATGCTTCTAAATCCTATTTCATAGCTTACAAGGGCAGTGATATCCAGGTAAAGGAAAATTCCACATTACAGAAGGTCGAAAAATACTGGGTAAAGAAGCATAAAATTCCAAAATTGTGAACCTGCTCACAAATTTTGCAACAGAACAATCTTTACATGACATAGATGCTCAAAAACCAAAATTAGCATGTTGAAAACAACTCCCTTACGTGGAAATATCTGATTTTTGTTTAATCTCAGCAATTTTAACACCAACAATAAAATGCACCAATCCAGGATCAACCCAGGAAGAAAGATCAAAACTTTTTCAAAATGAAGACAAAAGTCAGAGGAAAAAAGAGAGCCCAGATCAGAACAAAAAACACTAGAACATGAAAAATACATACCAAAGACTCTCCTTTTTGGAAGAGATTGGAGATTAGGATGGAAGGGTCAGTGGGGGCTTTTTTGGGAGAGATGAATTTAGAGATGAAATACCAAAAAACAGCCATCCTTATTATCCCTGTTATTGTTTGCCCCATCCCTCCTTGTTGTTGTTGCTGTCCTTGTCTCTGTTGCCCTACTTCACCACCACCAGTTCCTCCTCCTCCTCCTCCTCCTGGTCCTGTAGGTGGCGGCATCTTCTCCTTCCTCTCTTACAGCGGTGGTTGCAGATTGGCTTCTCTCTTAAAGCTAGAGAGAGTGAAAAGCGAGAGATGAGTTGATGGATTCGAAGGTAGGAAAGTAAAGGAAGAATCTTTTTTTATTTTTATATAAAGTACCAAATAGGAATACGAGGAGGAGTTGTGTCGTGCACTATTGCAGAGCAAAGAGAGTGTGTTTTTATTTTTGGGACTCATTTTAAACCGGTGTTATTAAACTCGGTTGTTAACCCGATAATCCATTAACTTAGCCCTAACTTAATAATATGGTTAAAACTTTAAATCTCTTGTTGCCTTCCTGCACTATATTCTAGTAGAAATTAGGATTTCATTCAATAAAGATAACGAATTTAAGTAAGTTGTTACGTCATTGTATTCTTAAGAAAATAATAAGTTGGTCCCTCTAGTGATAAAGAGAAAGACTATTTGATGATGGTTGTGGAAAAAACTCATTGAGTCGCCAATTTAGATCTCAATTGAAAAGGTAATAGATCCATGAATTAGTTCATGATCAAAGATTTAACTTATGATTGACTAGAAGGACCAAGTTATCAGTTCTTTTAACTCAGATATAATTTATTCCAATCCATTCAATGAAAATGTTCACATGTCATCGAAGTGATTCGCATAATCAAAGATGTCCTGATGATAATCTTCATGAAAGGGATCGAAGGAATTATCATAACCAAGACACTATCATCAAACATGTCCAGCATATTTTCCAAAATAATCAAATGATGCATCCATATCCGCTGCATTGGATCTTCGACGAGGTGGTGACCTCCTTGGTGGCGGCTTGTGATGTTTCCCTGTGTACGAGCCTGGCATGACAGTGTGCTACAGCACAACACAACCTGCTATTCATTATAAGGAGTGTAAAGATGAAGCTCTCCGAGATGAAAGTAAATGAACGTAAAAGGAGCCATGTTCCAAGGGAAACAGGCAGAGGTAATACTTACAAAAGCAATCATTACCATCGAAGTTCTTAAATCTTTTTTCTTTTTTACAAATTGTCGAAAAAATGCCACAGTATTCACCTATGGCACCAAGTATGGAGAGATCAATCCTAAACGAGGGATATACAAAATCAGACTTGGGATGGCAGTGAGACGTTTTACGACATTTTGGGCAAGCTCTCAATGTCATCCCAGAGGCTGGGGAACCGTTATGCCAATTCCTGAACAGGATAAGCAGAATGGATGATCCACATGCGGGCAGGACTGCAAACTTTCTTTCAGCAGCCGTGGGCTTTGAAAGTACACCATCCATACATTTTGGGCAAGCTCTCAATTAATGTCATCCCAGAGGTTGGGGAACCATTACGCCAATTCCTGATACAGGATATGCACAATGGATTCGGGATGGCGTTAAGGTATATTTATGCCCATAACCTGCCCTTCATGACAATATCATTTTACAGTTAATAGTGTAACCACTCGCCGTTAGGAACTATTATTTTACATAATTCCCTCCAAAACAGAATGTAAAATATCAATTATCCCCATTGAGGCAGGACTGCAATCCTTCTTTCAGGTGCTGTGGGCTTTGAAAGCACACCATCCATGCATACACTGCCACCAATTTCTTCACTACGTTTCAATGCCACAAGAAACTTTTGTTTCGTTTCTTCTCACATGATTTCAAATGCTCCCCTCTTTCATCTTCCCTGAAGGAATGATCAAAAGTGTTAATTGTACGATTTCATCTCCCCTCTTTCACCCGATTTCAAAACAATGTGATGCTCGAGTTTTTTGAGAAAAAAAGTTTTTCCTTTTTTTTTTTTCAGTTTAGGATTTTTATTTTCTAGTTTTTCTAGTTTTTTATATATAAAAATTTGTAAGTGGAGACACGGATTTGCTTGGTCTTTAATGTAAGAAACCCGTAGGATTTTGAGGTTTTGACGTATTATAACCCATGAGTTTGCCTTATAACAAACCCAGTTACCATTCGCTTTGCATCCCGACTGCCTCCCAATGTTTTCCACTAGTGGGACATAAATCACCATGAAGACTCCATTGGGGCAATTGCCAGCACCAAGAAACGAACAGAGCGAACAGTCTTCTTGTTTTCCATCCTACTCAACCTCCGTCAAGAAATGTACTTGCAGGGTTTCCTATAAAAATCCAACAGAAATCCACAAAAGAATCAAAGGGAGTTGAAGGATATTCACCATACGCACTATGAATTCCTTTTCACGTCAATTCAACTGATGAAAACATCAAAAGTGAATCACAGCTAGCAGCAACAATATATTCCATGATGCTTATGCTCCTTTTGACGGTATTGAGGAACAAGATGTTGTTTCATGGAATGTGAGTATTGCAGGGTTTGCAGAGAATAATTTGATGGATGATGCATTAACATTGTTTAGTTCGATGCTGAAAGGTCAAACAAAGCCAAAATATACAACCTTAGCTAATATTCTACCTGTGCGTGGATCTCTAGACGAGAATATTGCTTCCTGGTTTGGGAAAGAGATTCACGGTTATGGTTTAGGACCCGTCATGAAGTGGAATTGGACTGCTTTGTAGCGGACCATTTATATAAAATTCAAGCAGAGAATATTGGGAACTATGTAGTTTTGTCAAACCTGTATGCAGCAGATGCTAGATGGGATGGAGCCATGGAAATAAGGAAACACGATCCACTTCAAGTTAATCGATTGGACGCAACGTTCCCCAACTTCTGGGTCAGGATCATGGAATGAGTTGCTGCTACAGTTTTGGTATGTTTCCAACTTCAGATTGATGTTTTTACCTTATTACCTCTGTAGAAACTACAAAATATGGGATAAAATCTATTGTGTCCTTATGAAAAATCGTAAAAGTGTGGATTAATTTAGACTGCATGTCTGGCCTGCACACTCTGCAGTCCTTTCGAGGGTTTCAATATACAAACCAATTCCTTCTGCTTGCTTCATCCTTGTTGGTGGCATAGCTTAGTAAGTCGTGGGTAATGAGATTGGATATTTTTATAATTCTAAGAGACTGGAAATTTCATAGCTGTAGTCACACTTGCTAATTATCTTATTCAATACTGTCCATCCATGGGTTATTAACACTCAAATTTGTATTCGAAGGATCAACTGCAGCGCCTTGTATCTCTACTCTGCTCATGCAGCATGCTTATTTGCGAGGACAAATGATCTCTTAGAATTATAAGAACAATAAGCAAGAGTAAAGTAAAATAATGTGACCATTACAATATTTGCTACTTTTTCAATAACAATGACTTCTGTTTATGATAACATTTCAACACAAAGCATCTTACTTCACATAGCAGAACTGTTCTATGCATTGTCAAAGTGTTTGTCACTTGCATGTGGCCATGTGGGGATGTTAAAGGAAACAAGGTAAGCAGCTCTGGTTCAGTGCAACATGGTTTTAGAAAAAACAATGTTACGAAGCCAAATTTGGCCCATGATCGATTAGCCTAGATGGATCCATAATATCATCATTTCATTTTAGTATATTAAAAAAATTAGAAATATCAGCATATTTTTTTAACATCTTAAAAAGTTTGGTCAAAACTCAAGCCAATTAACTAGTTTTTCTCTATTATCGTAAGAGTATAATATATATATATATATATAAAAGGGATAAGTGTTTCACTGTAACGCGGGCTACTGTTCACTGTGGATTGCACTATGGATGCATTGTGAGCGCTT
The DNA here is from genome assembly GCF_000002775.5 of Populus trichocarpa. Lineage (NCBI taxonomy): Eukaryota > Viridiplantae > Streptophyta > Magnoliopsida > Malpighiales > Salicaceae > Populus > Populus trichocarpa. Next base: position 573,383 of record NW_026291139.1, read on the forward strand.
TCATTGTGGACTGCACTGTAGCGCGGGTACTGTGCACTGTGAGTGCTTGCACTGTTGACTGCACTGTTGGTGGGGGCATTTAGGGAGGCTGTAGCCTGCAGGCCTCAAGCGCTAGGCTGGAAGCGCGTCTCCTGGGGCTGCGCACATGTGGCGCTTGGGCTGCCTGCCTGGGGCTGAGCAAACACAGCACCACCTGGTGCTTGGTCTGTTTCCTCTTGGGTGGAGGGCAAGCACCACGTGGAGCTTGGGCATCACCACCCCAAGCCAGCAGCACAACGCCACCTGACACTTGGTCTGCTTACTCTTGGGTGCAGCCCAAAAAAATCACGTTGGGACACGTGGCGCTTGGGTTCTCTCCTGAGAGCGGACATCCTAAATGCCACGTGGCACTTGGCTTGCTTCCTCTTGGCTGCAGTTCAAGCGCCACGTGGTGCTTTGGCTTGGGCACTCACAGGCATAGCCCAAGGTTAGCCTTGGGCCTGGTAGGGCACGACCAAAAATAGAATTGGGTCCTGGCCACGGGCAGACCATGCACCACGTGGCGCTTGGACAACACCAACCCAAGCCCGCAGCCCAACGCCACCTGGACCTTGGTCTGCTTCCTCTTGGGTGCAGCCAAAGCGTCACGTGGCGCTTAGGCTGCCTACACTTTTAGTATAATTACAAGTATTGGTATTAAAAATATTATTCTTAGTTTTCTTATTATTCTTTTTTTAGTATAACTAATTTTTAGAGTATTAATAGTAAAAATATTATTGTTTGTTTTGTTGATATTATTTTTTTAGTATAATTAATATTAAAAGAATTATTATATTTTTTCTTAATATATTTTTTTTGTATGATTGATAGTATTGGTGTTAAAAATATTATTATTTTTTTAGTCTAATTAATAGTGTTGATCTCAAAACTATTATTATTTGTTCTCTTAATATTATTTTTTTTGGTATAATTAATAATAAAATTATTATTATATTTTTTCTTAATATATTTTTTAGTATAATTAATAGTATTAATATAAAAAATATTATTATTTTTGGAGTTATAAATAATATTATTTTTATAATAATTAATGATATTAACACTAAAAATATTATGATTTGTATTATAAATATTATTATTTTCAGTAAAATTTATAAGAGTATATTTTATTGTAATTAATATTATTAATAAAATAATTGATGAATATGAAAGAAAATATTATATCATTTACTAATTTTACCAAATGTATTGTAATAATAATTTTATCAAATTACGCTTAATTTTACATTTATTTTCATTTATAAATTACACACAAATTATTAATTGCAGGATCCAAAAATAAACTTGGATCCTACTATGTACATGATCCAAATAACCTTGGGTCTTGCATAGCCTAGTCCAAAGCCTAGTCCAAGGCTAACTCAAGGCTAGACTTGAGCCAGGTTGGCAGGACCTAAAATAACCTTGGTCCTGGCTACAGCAGGACCCAAATATGCTTGAGATCTAGTCTAGTAGGATCTAAATAGACTTGAATCCTGCTCCTAATTTTTTTAGAAAGTTAAAGGTGAGCCTGCGGTGTAGTGCGGACACCTAACTAGTATAGAAACTAAAACTTTTAGCGAAATCACTGTTTCTTCTCCTGTGTCTTGACATAGAACCTATCTAAACTTGATCAGTTCTAGAAGGCGGAGGCAACAAAAACAAAAAATTAAAATTGTATTTGATGGATTGACTTTTGAAACATCATGAAGAAATATCGCAATTAGACACATAAATCATCATCATGGATCCAACCTTAATTGCTTGGAAATTATGCACCAATAAGCATGAATGAATATAGAGAGATTAGTCGAGGTGTGTGCAAGCTGACCCTAACATTCACATTAAATAAAAATAAAATAATAATAAAAATAGAGAACCGCAAATTTTTATGGAACTCGGTCAACAACAAAACCTCCACCATTTCCCACTAACAGTCATAAATCATACACACACAGCATGCATTTATTTAGGGTTTTTCTTTTCTTTTTTACAATCATGTATGTATGTCTTCTGACTTTCCCAAAAACACAAAGTAAATTGGACAGCCTTTTATTTACTTGTGATTTTTTGTCCTGATTACCCAGTCTACCGGTTCCAGGTCTACTGTTCAACTTTCGAAGAAAGCCCTTCAAAGGCTTGTTTCTTCTTTCTTGTTCTAACGCCTTCTGGGAACGTTATTAATGTTGAGTGTTGAAACAAAGACAAGAGAGTGAATTAAGAAAATTTTAATATATTTTGTACTTTTAATGATGATGTTTTTTTTTGGGAAACTAATTAAATAGGTTGTAATATAATAGGATGAGATGCCATTGAAAGGTTTGAATCAGTGGACTTGGTTGACTGCGTCACCAGCACCTTAATTTATAGACAGTTCAATCATCAATGGGCAGGAAAGGTCAAAAGAAAATTGTACAGTGAATTAAGAAAATTGTACAGTGAATTAAGAAAATTGTACAGTGAATTAAGAAAATTGTTGTCATGATGCAGTTAGATAATTAAAAAAGAAAATTAATTGATTTAGGGAATTTTTTTATAAGCACACAAATATAGTATTTGCCCCCATGCGTGTCCTCGATTTTCTTTTTTAAATCGTAGGTCTTAATATATTATATATTTTCCTCATCATCTTCTTCCTTATTCAAGACATTGTTTAAAACCCGACATAATCTTACAGGTTAATTAGTAATTAGGGTGATCTAAGATTTATAAGAGAATTGATTAAAAAATCAGGTTGATCTATAACCTAATCAATATAGAAAAAAATCATAACTTGTTTTTTTTTTTTTCAAAATAATATATATATTTTTTTTTATAAAATAAAAAATTGATTTAAGATGGATTAACATGAGTTGAGCTATCTAATTCGTGAATTATAACTTGTTTCAAATTAATTTCTGAATGGAGTTTAAAAATCATAAACCAAGATTGTTGAACTGTTACCAAAGTAAATTGAATTATTTAGTAAAACTACTCTCTTTTTCTGGATTTAATCATAAATGGAATGATAATAAAATTGCTGCCATCTAAACTAATCCTTCAATAGCAAGTTTGACCTGCAGAAATGGTCAGGCTCATAGATACCACATGGTCCAGTACTCGGAAAACAAATATACAATTTGCACTATATAAACGACTGTAACTTTATGTGGTTTCCCTCAACCAGCATTTGGAGGACCATCTTCAATTAGTGGTGGGTGGTGGTCCAGCCGGCCATGGCCATCCACTTCATTCTATTTTCTCACCATCTTGTTGACTTGAGTTTGCATATAGGAGTTGCATGTATCTTTCAACCATTAAATTAAACAAAATCTGGTTCACACACCTCCTTTTTTCCTTGATTTTTTCTTCTGGTTAAACAACATCTGGTTTTTTTTAAAATATTTTTTAATTATTTATTTTTAATATTAAAATATCAAAACTATTAAAAAACACTTAAAAATTAAATATATTAATTTGATGTTTTTTAAATGAAAAATACAATTTTAAGAAGCAGTAATACTTACTTCATTGATTGGAAATATTATTGACGTATTTAAGAAGCACATCAACTAATTGTGAAAATCTTATGGTGGAAAAAGAACATATCGTATTAGAAACTAATTACTTAACTTGCAAATCAATTTCTCTATTTTTCTTTACCTTTCCTATCAATCCGGCGATGGCTGAGATGACTCAAGTCTCTATTGACATTAAGATGATTGGCTACTTATCTTTGTCTCTCGACATTAATAGAATCCACATTAAAAAAATTCTTGGATTTTTCAACTCTAAACTAATATCATAATTCCCTCTTTCTTTGTTTTGTAGTCTAAGCAATATTAAGCAGAAACATCCCAAATAGTTACCCCAAGAAAAAGCAACTATGGTGTCAACAGAAGACTTCAGCTTCCCAAGGATCACCAACCCTCTTCCTCACTTTGCATTCTCTCCATCATTATGGCGTGTTTCTTCACTAGTTTATCCGGATTATCGCTACGAAGACGACGAAAGAGAGTTGCCGTTTTTCAAGCAAAGTTTCTCCTTTACAACATGTCAGGAATTGAAGATAGAGAGTATTGAGGAGAAGATGGATAGGTTGTGGGAGAAATTCAATGACGAGGAACTTCAAAGGGCTTCTTCTGATTCCTTGGGAGGAAAGAAAGGATCATATTCAGTTGATAGTTTGGATTCTGAATGTGCTAGAGGAGAGTTGAAGCACCTTTGTCGTGTCAAGAAAGAGTTGAAGATTTCCAAATCAGACATGATAAGTGCTTCTACTCAGTCTAAGAGACAACAGATTGTTATGGTGTTTAAGGTTTTGAAGAAGATGTTCTTGCATCCTATCTCATCAAAAGGTTTGAAGGTAGATAGAATATAGAGTTCCTTGCAAACCCAACAATGATATTTCTAGTGGGTGTAAATTTTTTGGGTACTCTAGAAATAATATATATTGTTTTATATGTAGGCATATACACAACAAAGTGATACAAGTATTTCTTGTTTTCGAGCCTTTGAGAGCTATATGATTCTTGCTAATCTCCACACTTAAAAGGATTATGCTTCCTTTTTATGGATTAAATTAATTAGGCAACATGGGTAATTCAAATTTGAGACTAATTTCATGATCATCCTTACAACAAGCAATATATAGTTAGGTAAAGTTTATTTGTTGTGATTATTCAAGTAATAAAGGATTGTATACCCAAGATAAAGTTGTAAATTACTAGCTAGTAATCATTTGGGAATTTCGCTGTGTGGCTTAGACCATGACCATCATGACTCTTTGCTATGGATATTGCTCTTAAGTACTGTTTGATAATACTTTAAAATCTAATATCACGATCCTTCTGTGTATCTTATTATCAGAAGGTATAGTTTATAGTTTTTCAAAGATTACAATCATAACTAAATCCCATACGAAGACCTATTTGACGAGAAAAAAAGAGTTAAAGTAGCACGTATATACGCACTTGACTAAGATTCTGTACATGACAATGGTCCATAAAAAAGTTCAACTGTACTGCAAATTACTTTGGAAATTGTGTGTTAATTGCCCTCGAATTAATTGACAAATTATATTATTTTCAGGAAAAAAACTGATAGATGCCTTGTTACTGAATTTTTCTTCGTACTTGGACAAGGAACAGAGAGGATTGCGATTCCTTTATCTTCAACCTTTTTTTAGCAAGCTGTGACTCTCAATTATGGATGGTTAATTCTTTTTTTTTTTTTTAATTTTTCTTGCAATGCCATCAACGACCGTGATGGTTCACAGAAATCAAACTTGGTTTTGAATTTGATAAATTAGTTTGAAGATTTTCAAAGATCTAGGGAGCCAAGATATGCCTCAGACCCACTGAATTGAATGCATCGCCAACTTTTGGTGAGCATTATAAATGTATATAATGATGAACGTATGAGAGTCAATCGTGTTGCTAGCTTGAAAATAGATAGAGATGGGTGGGGTGCATTCATTGTTCTTGATAATAACCTAGATGTAAGAATTTCTCTAAATTAAAACTTCAAATATGTATATCTTTCATGCTTGCTGATGAAATTATATAATTCTTTTCAATTTGATTTTATTTGTAACCGGATTTTGTATTTCTTTCTTTTTAATATTTTTTTTTGGAGTTTTTTCAAATCAAATTGTAAAAAATTAAATGCTATAAAATTAATAGGTCAAAACTAAAGTTGTTGAGAGATAAGAATTTTGAAATGTATCGAGGGACATTTTTTTTTTAAAAAAATCCAATTTTTCTATGAATAAATAAATATTTTTTATTATATATACACACGCACACACATTTTTTAGAGGAACATATGTTTGTCCTCATTTCCATTATAAACAAATGCTTGTCCTAATTATCTTTATTTTTTTTTGTTATAAATCATTAACCAAATACTATTTAAGAGATTGCATAAACTTTAAGGATTGTGAATTTTGGGATGTCTTTACTTAGTTTAGGTACACATGCTCATAAAATGGAGGAAAAGATACATGTATTTACCATCTTAAATTAGTATTTAACACCCCCCCCCCCCCCCCAAAATAAAGCTTTCTTTCCTAATTAAACTTCACCATCTAACCTACCTCTCTCTTTTTTATTATGATTTTCAAAAATAAAAAAAAGGAAAAGTATATTGAATTGAGAAAAGCTCTAAGTTATAATTTTTTTTTTAAATATATTACACATAAAGTTTTAAATGACAATTTGTTAAAGTTTTTTTTGTTATTACAACACAACGGAGTGTCTTGTACATTAAAGATAGAAGCACAGCTAGAAAAAAAGTTTAGAAGTAAAGAATTACAAGTCTAGTCTGATCTGTTTTAAATTGTGAAGACCCCTGCTTTCTACTTTCAAAATGGCTACTACAAAATCAGTAGGAGTGATCAAGGCCCCCCACTTCATGAACACCAAATTCATCGATTCTCTTACAATACGAGGTTGAATATGTGAACAAATTCAATTCATGGAATTTGAGGATGGAAATTATTATTACAATTCAAACCTGATGCAAAATCCTACATATTTAGAAAGTAAAATATGCAGCTGTAAAATATCAGTTATCAGAAATCTTTCCCAACTTTTACCTACAAAAGATAACGACAACAAGGTTTTGAACAAACACCGAGACAATCCATTCATTGTGTAACACCAAAACTAACATAGAAGGTACCATACATGGCTTGTAGAATATTACAGAGAGGTCAAAATCTGTGGCCTTAAGAGGAGCATCCCCCGCAACGTACACTATGAAACAATAAGTTGTCAGGCTTAGGATCTCTATGCATGAGACCAAGTGAATGACAAGCCTCAGAAACCCCAAAGATAGTCATGATCAACTTTGCAGCCTGCCTATCACTATAAGCAGAACAGAGGGCATAACTGAAATAGCGTAAGAGTGATTCAGAATATGCTCTCTCCAATATTTATTAATTAAGAGGCTTGTCCTCACCATCCTCCTACAAAAAGATCATCAAGTAATTAAAAGCCATAAGCTTCGAAGCCAATCAAATTCTCATTAAAAATCCAATCTTTAGAAAGACAAGAGTCGTCCACTTTTACATGAATATAGCAGACAAATTAAAAAAATTTCGGACAAAATAATAAATAAACAGAGGAACCAAGAAGAGAAGGAAGTTCTCAAGGTTGGGATGATAACAACAAAATGAGGAGGGGTGTAAAGGTCTTGAGAAAATCTTGTGGATGAATTGGCTACATTGTGCTGTTGCTCTCCAAATGCTTCAAATGTCTTCGTCTTGCTTCCTTACTTGTGGGTCAAATCTAATACACACACATCAATCATTAAGTGGTCGTGGTCAAGGCTAGTTCATTTAAATTCAATAAAAAGGCAGAGAGAGATTGAGAGAGAGGAATTGAAACACGATGTTTACGCATAATTCAATATTAAATTAAGGGCAGTGTCATCTCTTACCAATAAAACTTTACTAAGGGTAAAAGGACATCCTTAGCGTTAGGATGCTTCCACTCCATTGAATCTCACCATTGTTTTGGATGTATAATCTTTCTTCTAAGAGAAGGGGGAGGAGATGGCCGGTCGTTTTCAAGCAATGGAATACATATCGGTATCCTCTTTAGCTTCTGACATTCCCATACATCAATTCTTTCGACAGAATCACAAACCAGTTTTGCACTAGAAATGCTTTTCAGTTCTCGTAAATATCTCAATCTCAGGATTCTTAACTTTGGAAGAATGAATTTGGTGATGGAATAAGAGCTTCTGCTGCTTTTTTCATCATCTGTTGTTTCTATTATCTTCTCCATTTTCTCACAATGCATAACTCTAATCTCTTCCAGGTTTACGAGGTTTGGCAGCAAGCCAAGAGGGAACAACTTCTTCATACTCTTACAACCAGAACAATTAAACTTCCTACAAAGTCATCCCGAGTTTTGAGATACTCCACAAAGTCAGAGTGGCCTTTAAAATGGCATTCCAAATCTTCCAACTTCCTCAAGCATCATACTTCATTTCCTTTAACAGTTACCGGGGCATGTCTTCTTCCATATATCCTTTCCTTTAGTATAAATACTTGCATGTGAGAGAGTTTAGGTAATATCCCACTTGGAAACTTCCTTATCACATCCATTCATTCTAAGATACCTCAAGTTGGATAGATATTCCATGCCTTGAGGCATCTTTATAAGTGTAATAAAACAAAGATCTCTTCAATGCCCTGAGCTTTTTTAATGACGGTACTTCCCATAAGTTCTCACACCTTTTGAGCAATAATGCAGTGAGACTCATCAAATCAGAAACAGAATCAGGTAATTTTTCAATATTTGTACGTGACAGATCAAGAACCTTTAGCCCATGCAATTGCTCGAAAAAAGAACTTGTAATAAATTGCAAGTGTTTATTATTTCATAACAGTAGAGTTGAGAGATTGGAACACCTTGGTGAATGGCTAAAAGGAATTTCTTTAATTTGGTTATGGGTTAGTGAAACTCTCGTAAGATTCTCTGTCCACTCCTCTGCATCCAGAAATTCTTTTAATTGTGCACCTGCTTTAGCAATGACTTGAGAGTTCTCTTGCAGTATTTGGATAGCCATGTCCCTAATCAAGTCATGCATCTTGACACAGCTGCGATCACCATACATTTTAGCACCTTCTAGCAAGCAGATATTTTCAAGTCTATTAAGCATTGAATGGCCTTTGTCAAATTCTACCACCCTACTGTTGAACCCTTTTATCACTCCCTCATCAATCAGATACCTTACCAAACCCTTTCTAGGGATCATGAAGTCTTCAGGAAATACTGCACAATACAAGAAACATCGTTGCAGATCTGAATCACTTAGGTGGGTATAACTAAATCTCAATATGTAGAATACCTTAGGTTCCATATCTTCTTTCCTAACTTTTGATTCTTTCAATTCATGCAATGCATTTCTCCACTCGCATATGTCAACCACTCCCCTCATGGTTTCGGCCATTGTTATAATTCCTAGAGGTAAACCAGCACATTCCCTTGCCACAAATTTTTCAATTTGTTCCACTTCTGGAGGAAGTAATGTGTCATGTCCAAGCTTGTCCATGAACAAAGTCCAAGCTTCTTGGCTTGAAATAGGCTCCACTTTGATTATCTTTTGGTAGAGGATCCGGTGACAAATTCCAAACATCGAGAATTTGCCAACTAGAAAACAAAAACGAAAAATAGAATGTGACTTGGTGAAGAAATCTATAATTTACAAAGAAAAAGAAACAAAAGGCGAAATAATGTTGCCATACTTGAGATGATGACGAGTAAAATGACAATCGATCTCAATGTGTTTAGTTCGTTCATGAAAAACTGAGTTTTGAACAATCTGAATAAAACTCTAATTGTCACAATATATAGGAGTAAGATGAGAAAGAGAGACTCTCATATTCACAAGTAACCAACATAACCAAACAATCTCTTTGATAATAGATGTTATAACACAATATTCTGCTTCGGTTGAAGATTAAGAAACAATAAATTATTTCTTGCTCTTCCAAGAAATAAGAGAATCACCTAAAAAGATACAGAAATCAGTAACAGACTTGCGATATATGTAATCATTGTCATGACTAACATCAGAGTATGCACATAGCTCCAAGAAAGAGGTAGATGGAAGTAAAAGACTTTGAAAGACTATGTCCCGAAAATATTGTAAAATACGAAGAACAACTGCCTAATGAACAATAATAGGAGAAGCAACAAACAAACTAACTAACAATATGAACAACATATGCAATATATGGACGAGTAATAATGAGATATACCAAGCTCCTAATAATAGTACGGTATAAAGTAGAACCTGACAAAGGTAAACCATTAGAAGAAGAATATCTTGCGTTAACCTCAATGAGAGTATCTATAGTCTTATTATTAGTAAGTCTAGCCTGCTCAAGAATATTTGCAACATATTTCGACTGAGAAAGAAGGTAACCTCTAGGTGAGTAAGCTACCTCAATATCTAAGAAATATTGAAGATAACCTAAATTCTTCATTTCAAACTATCTAGCCAACTCTATCTTCAAAACTTAAATACAATCAATGTCGACATCACTAATAATAATCATGTCATTAACATATAAAGATAAAATGATATGACTTGCATAATTGAACTTAATAAAAATAGCAGAATCATGACTACTATAAACAAATCCAAGAGAAGAAGAGATCACAATAAAAAATTTCTTAAACCAAGCATGAGATGCTTGTTTGAGACATGTAACGTTTTTTTGAGCTTACAAACATACCCAGAGTTATGTAAAACACCAGGAGGGGGCACTATATAAACTTCTTCTTGAAGATCTCCATTCAAGAAGGTATTTTTAACATCAAGTTGAGAGATATGCCATCGACGAACTGAAGCTACAATAATAAGAGTATGAGCAGTAGTTATTTTTGCAACAAGGGTAAATGTCTCCTTATAATTCATACCATAGTGTTGAGAGTATCCTTTAGCAATCAACCTAGCTTTGTATCGCTCAATAGACCCATCATAATTAGTCTTAATCTTATACATCCAATGACAACCAACAGTATTCCCAGGTACCTATGGCATGCTTTATAGAATTGTTAATCCAAGTAATAATCTTTGCATTGTTTGCTTCTTATGCATCTATCAAGACATCATACCCCTCATTAGTATTTCTAGGTATTACATAAGTTCCTCTAACATATCCCCACATCTTTTACTCTTAAGAAAATTTCTCATTACATAACTCCAATATAAATAGTTCTTTCCATCCAACCTTACATTCACGTACTAAAGCAAATCATCTCTTTCAATAGCCATAATCAACAAATAAAGAAAACTACAATGCAAAAGAAGCAAAAAACAAAATACTAGATTGCATAAACTAAAAAATTATCTTCTCGAAGTTATACAATTACTCTAAAAAAAAATTGCAAAAACAGAACGCAAATACTAAATTACAGAAACTGAAAGGAAGATGAAATACCAAATTTACAGAAATAAAATGCAAATACTAAATTGCAGAAATTGAAGGGAAGATGAAATACCAAATTGTTAAACTGAAGAGAAGACGAAAAACCAAATTTGTAGAAATGAAACAACTATCACACCAAGTTAGATCCTCCAAAGCTGTATTTGAGATTAAGACTCGTTCTATAAAATCATGCTCTAATACCATGTTAAACAGCTCAAATTAAACGAAGAGAAATAAGAACATAAGAGAGGAGGAGACTAGAGTTTCATTATTCACTTAATTCTAACGTTATTATTTTAACCTAAATACAAAGAGATTATATATAGGCTAAACAAAAAATACTATTCTACCCTTAATAAATAAAATAAAATAAAATAAATATATTTCTTAACAGTATAGCCCATGCATGGAAAAGAATGCTAAGGAAGAAAATCCAAGAGTTTTATTAGTTCAATTAGTAATTTAAGTAATACAATTTTAAAAAATATAACAACAAGAAATAAACTGACAATAAAATAAAACATTCTTTAAGCCTATTCGAATTATGAAACAACTCAATGTTGAATGACAAAACTGAAAAATAATATCTTGGTTAAACCAGGTTAACTCGCAAACTTTACGACTACAAACATAATATTTGAATAATCTCATAGAAAAAATGCATAAAAAAGCTTGAGAATCAATTCTTAATAATTCAAATGAGAACATAACAACATCATAAAAAAAATGAAAAGAAAAAAGATGAATCTCAATCTCTAGCAAATAAAATGTTGAAGAGAGAAAATTAAGAAAGAAGTATAATTAAAAGAAGTATAAAAAAACTCGATCTAAAACTACTTAGGTCTAGATGTAAAATCTCTAACCTAGTCATGATATCAGGATAACCATTTTAAATAGAAAATTAAATAAAATTATGAAGCTCAAGCATTAAACAATTCAATGCTGAAGGTAAAAAAAAAGGATTCATTTGAAAAAGCAATGGGAAAAAATCTGAGTCAACCCAGGTTAACCCACGAACCCTACGACCATGAGCATGTGATTAAGATAACCCAATAGAAAAGGAAGGAAAACAAAGTATAAGGATCAATTTTCAATTAACCAAATATTGAAGGATAAAATTAAGATAAATCAATTTGAGAAAAAAAAAAGACCAAAAAAAAGTCAATTCGCTTCAACCTTTGAAACCGGTGACTCTGGTCATGAACCTAGACTAACCCCATAGCAATAGAAAAAAATATAAGTCAACTTAGGTTAACTCATAAACCCTATGATCACAGGCACATAATCGAGATAACCCAATATAAAGGAAAGGGGAAGAAAGGCAGGAAAACCAATTTCAAATAAATTAAATGTTGAAGGATGAAATTAGAATAAATCAATATAACAAAAGATCAAAAAAACACAAGTCAACCCGCACTAATCCCATATAAGGCAATCTGTAAAACAACTAAAGCAAAACTCTAAAAAAGATAAAAAAACTAGCTTTAAAAAAAGGAAAAAAAAACAAGTCAACTCGACTACACTTTTTAAACTCGTTACCCGTGAAATCCTTGACTTGGGTTCAATGAAGAAGCCTAATTCCTAACTAATTTAATTTTGAATGATAAAATCATGAAAAAAATATTAGTATAGAAATATGCCAAAGGGAAAAAAGATGGAAATAGAAAAAAAATATGGATCAAATTTGATAGAAAAAAAAAACTTATGGAGGATGAATTTGAAAAAGTCTAAAAAACAATCACAAACAGAATAAGTAACAATCAAAAGAACGATGATTAAATTTGAAAGATTTTAAAAAAATAAAAAGGGGGTGAAATTGAAACAAAATTTTAATGTTATAGTTTCTTCAAAATAAAAAAATAATAATCAAAATAATAAGGACCAAATTTGAAAGATTAAAAAAATAATTGGGGGTGAAATTGAAAAAAATAATTGTAATTTCATGACTTATTCAAAATTTTAAAAATAGTAATAAAAAGGACATGAACCAAATGTGAAGGAAATAGAAATTAAAGGGGTTGGTCTGAAATTTTTAAAGGGGCTAGCACTGATTTCGAGGATGAGAGAGAGAATGAGTGGAAAAACATCCACCAATACCAAACTAGAGGCGCTTCTGGTACACGCGTTGCCTCATCGTGAGGGGGCATCAAGAGCTTCCAAATGTCGCGATCAGAAGATAGTATTTGGTAACCAAACAGGCCCACGCGCGCAGTCCATGCTGGGGCTTACATAGCACGCACAAATAGGATATTTTAATAATATTTGTATATATCAATTACAATAATGCCACCAAATAACCTTCAAATTAATAATAAAACCAAAGTAAAATAACAAAAAAAACCCTTATAAGCTCTTAGTAATAGGTATTAAATTGTGTGGGGGTTAAATTAATAATTTTATTGTGCAATAAAAAAACCAATTTTGGCCCCGTATAATTTGTAAAATATAATTATATAACGGTGAAAATTAAAATCACTTTGTCTTTGATGCCTTCAAAGGTTTAAAGGCCAAGGGTAATTTCATCATTAAAGTGTTACAAGGAATAGTGTTTTGTGTCCTGATACACAAATACCCCCCTCCTTTTTCTTTTTTTGTTATTATTTCTCTCAAAAGAGCTGCTCCGTGGCTACAGGCAATAAGTAGGTGTTTTCAAATCCAATATGCATTGTGTGGCCCTCGTCAATCGTTGCTTGCCTGCTTCTCATTCCTTCAATATTTCAATTATTCCATCATCAATCAAATGATCTAGCAACGCTAAAGCATCTCCCGGATTAGTTTTGCTTCTCATGGTTCTTCTCCAGATTATTCCATTGCCATTGTCATCAACACAGCAATTCGCCAGGATTTCTGTAAGCCAATTATATTGCAGGCTTGCTGAACATAAACAATGCTCATGTCATCACCATCTTTGTCAGTGAATGAGAAAGTCAAGAGCACGGTTGCGCCAAAGAACTGAATCAATTGCTCCAATGTTATCATCATCAACCTGCCAAAAACCCACAAGGAACTTGTTCAATCTCTACTCGTTTGATTGGTCGAAAACAGAACAGCTTAAGAAAAATCAACTCCAAGCAGCATGTACATGCACTGCAAAAGGTGCTCGAAAGCAATATCTGAGCATTCTTAAGCAGCTATACTAACAAACCTGCGATGGTAAGCTTCAGCAGCGAGTATAAACTGAATTTGGAGAGAGTGAGAGAGAGTGCCATAGTATTGGTCCTATGCCCGCATCTCCGCTGTTACATATTCTGAAGGTTAAGAGAATGCATCAGAACCACTTTTAGATACAAGTATACTAAGAGTTGATCTTAAAGCAAGACCATGTAGTTAGGAACTTTCTTAGTCCCTTTAAAGGAAATTCCAGAAAGAAAACTTGGATGCCTTTTCATAAAACAAATCATGCATAAATCACACAAACAAATGATTCCTAGTCGAAATTCAGTTAGCTTAGGTATGGTTCACACTTCACAATGAACCACAGGAATCATTTAGAAATTTGAATATATATGGGAGAGAGGGAGAAAAGGAGAGGGATGATAAGAAATAAGAGGAAAAAATGGTTTAGAAGGATAAAATACACATGAAGGTTTCGGTTAAAGTAAGGTCATGTCGCGAGTTATAAGCTTACCGCTTAGCTTGGCCTTCACTTTTCTCCAAGCATACATCTCCACTGAGATAGGTCCCATTCTACTGATTAGCTCAATTGCCTTGCAATATTTTTGCAGGAACTCCATCGCCATATTCGTATCGGTCTGCACTGTATGACAGCTAATTTACCAGTTATAAAGGCACGTGAAGAAAAGTATATGATGAAGACCAGCAATACAACAGAAAGGGCTTGAAAAAAGCGAAGACAATAAGGTCATATCTAGTACCAATAATGAATCGGGCACAAAGACAAATATAAAACAGAAGATCAAATACCATGGTGTCCTTAAGGAGAACATCTGAAAGGGGGGAGACTTGTACAAACAAGAAGCTGAAGGAAACAGACAACAGAGATACAAGAGTACTTGTACAAACCAGGTTCGCATGTAAACTAACCACCACAAAGAAAAGAAATGAATGAGTGAAGGTGGAGAGGGCTTACATCAAATTTGATAGGCATTTCACTGAACAGTTCAAAATGGTTACTGAAAAATCAGTAAGCACATTCCCAGTTCATGAACTCCAAACGAAGAAAAAAAAATCAGATTTGTCATAGCACTAAATCTACATGAAATATGATGGTTTTAGCATATGCTGCATAATTAAGAATCATACATGGCAACCTTAGCATCCTTGGCACCAGGATGCTTCCACTCCTCTACTGTCTGCCACCATTTTTTGGTTTTATATAGATATTTCAAAGAGAAGGGGGAGGAGATGGCTGGCCATTTTCAAGCATATCAGTTTCGGACAATCCTACCATTCTTTTGGATAAATAATCATTTTTTTTTAAAGAGGAGGAGGAGATAGCCAGAGAGAAAAATTCAAACATTGTAGAGATAGCCAATCGAATCCTAATTTAAAATCCCATTTTAAAAAGACAAAGAATATAGTAGAAAAACTAAAAGTTTTCCTATAAATAATAAATAAACTAAAAGAAGTTTCAAGGTCGGGATGATAACAACAAAATGACGAGGAGAGTAAAGGTCTTGAGAAAACCTTGTAGATGAATTGGCCAGAATTGTTGCTCTCTAAACGTTTCACTTGTCTTCGTCTTGCTTCCTTACTTGTGGCTGGAATATAATATGCAGACATCAATCATTAAATGGTTGTGGTCGAGGCTAATTCATTAAAATTAAATTAAAGGTAGACAAAGAGATTGAGAGAGAAAGAGGAATTAAAACATACTTGAGAAAACTCTACAAAGGGACACAGGACATCCTTAGCGTTGGGATGCTCCCACTCCACCATTGACTTCCACCATTCTTTTGGATGTACTTTGATTTTTTCAAGAGAAGGGGGAGGAGATGGCTGGCCATTTTCAAGTAATGGAAGACAAATTGGGATCCTCTTTAGCTTCTGACAATTTATTACTTCAATTACTTTGAGAGAATCGCAGATCAATTCTGCCCTGCAAATGCTTTTCAATTCTGGTAAGTCAGACAAGTATAAAATTCTTAACTTAGGGAGTTTGAATTCGTTGTTGCTGCTTTTTTCACCCATAACCCCTTCTTCATCTGATCTCGTTCCACCTATTATCTTCTCCATTTTCTCACAATGCTTAACTCTAATCTCTTTCAGGTTTACGAGGCTTGGCAGCAAGACAAGAGGGAATAACTTCTTCATGCTCTTACAACCAGAACAATTAAACCTTTGAAGACCAGAAAATATACTGTTATACGATGGAGATGGAAGTGTAGCAGAGCAGAACCAAGAAGATAAAACCAAGCTCTCAATGCTATTGCAATTCAAAATGGAGATGACCTCCAATTCAATTGAACACTTCTTTAGAGAGAAAACATCACACAAACTAGTTGCATCATCACACTTTTCAATGATCAGTTCTTGAATATCATTTGGGAACCTAACCTGAAAATCTCCATCTCTGTTGACACTCAAATTACCCAACCCAACTGTCTTATTACTACAATATGTTCTTACATCGTACTCCTTGAACCGTCCTACAAAAATTTTGTATGTGCTTAGTGCTTGGTTCTTCTCCCGAGATTTGAGAAACTCCACATAGTCAGAGTGACCTTCAAAATGGCATTCCAAAGTTCCCAACTTCCTCAAGCATCCTACTTCCTTTCCTTGAACTGTTACTGGAACACAAATTAACTCCACCTCTAGCACAAAGACTTGCAAGTGAGAGATTTTAGGTAATATCCCACCAGGAAACTTCTTGTTACCACATCCATTCATTCTAAGACACCTCAGGTTGGATAGAAATTCCATGCCTTGAGGCATCTTTTTAAGTGCCTGAGTACTAGAGAGATCTAACCTCTTTAGTTCCCCGAGATTTTTTAATGATGGTACATGCCTTAACCTCTTACAATTTGAGAGCAGCAATGAAGCGAGTTTGACCAAATCAGAGACAGAATTAGGCAATTTTTCAATATTTGTGTGAGACAGATCAAGGACGTTGAGCCCATGCAATTTCTTGGAAAATGAATCTGCCACAAATCGCAACCTGTAATTATGACATAGCAATAAGATTGACAGATTCAGACACCTTGGTGAATGGCAGAAAGGAATTTCTTCAATTTGGTTATGCATTAGTGAAACTGTTGTAAGATTCTCTGTCCACTCCTCTGCATCCGGTAATTCTTCCAGTTGTGCACCTGCTTTGACTTGAGAGTTTTCTTCTAGTATTTGGATTACCATGTCCCTAATCAAGTCATGCATCTTGACACATCTACCATCATTAATTATTTCTAATAAACAGACATTTTCAAGTCTATTAAGCATCGAATGACCTTTGTCAAATTCTGCCTCCCTGCTCTTCTGCCCCTTTATCACTCCCTCGTCAATGAAATAAGCTATCAAACAGTCTTTAGGGATCACAAAGTTTTCAGGAAATAATGCTCAGTACAAAAAACATCGTTGCAAAGCTGAATCACTTAGGCGGGTATAACTAAATCTCAGAGTCCGGAACACCTTTTTCATGTCATCTTGTCCAACTCTTGATTGTCTCATGTCCTCTAAAGCATTCTTCCACTCGTGTGTGTCATCCACCCCCTTCATGCATCTAGCCATTGTTATAATTCCTAGCGGCAAACAATCACACTCCCTGGTGATGTGTTTTGCAATTCGTTCCACTTTTGAAGAAAGTGGTATGTCATATCCAAATTTATCTGGGAACAAAGTCCAAGCTTCTTCGTCAGAAAGTGGCTTCACTTTGATTTTGTGCTGGCAAGCCATCTTATGACAAACCTTTTCTGATCGAGTAGTTATAATCAGCTTACATCCTTTCAACGGGACAGGAATTCCCACTTCATATAGCTTAAAGGAGTTCCACAAATCATCTAAAATGAAAATTCATTTTTGTTTCTTCATTAGTTCTTTTGACAATTTGACAGCTCTGTGCAACTCTCCTTTTCATTGAAATGTTTTAAACCTATACGTCTTGCGATACTGTGCTGCAATCTTTTAATGCTAAAATCGCGAGACACAATCACCCAATAAACATGTTGAGAAATATTTGGTCTTTGTAGAAGCTCATTATAGATATGTTTCAGCATTGCAGTTTTACCAACTCCCCCCATCCCATAAATATCAATGATTGAGACTTTATCATCCAATAACCAGGAGCATATCACTTTCCCATTCTCTACAAATGCTCGACCCACTAACGTTGTAGAGTTGGTGGGTAATGGATCTCCTCTAGTCTCACTTGTGTTGTATGTAAGGTCTTCAGAAGAGCTAGCTCCTGTGCCAGGCTGCACTAATCTTCCACTATTGTTCACCACATCCTCCTCCTCTGGTTCTATTCTCACTCTCACATCATCCATAATCACATCATTGTTTACTGGTGGAAAATATATTTGATCACAATATCTTCCAAGCCCAAGACACAATAGATCAGTTGGTTGGGATGAATCTCCTCGAGGCTGATCAGCTTGATTAATTGATGACCTCTCATGAGAGCTACCTCTCTCCAGATGCTGCACTTGTTCTGTTCCAGATATAATCTCAAAAGCATCACGCGGAAGCTCTTTAGGAGAACTACTTACCAACACAAGCTCGATCTCGTTATCAATGATGCTATCCATCCAATCTTCGAGTGTTCCAGGGTAAAAAGCTTCTCCTTGTTGTGCCATTTCTACACGTATCACTTCACTGTTCTGTTCTTGCGCAGAAGCTGCAATTGCATTGGTGACCTCGTTATTGCTTGAGCCTGCTACAGTTTTAAGGGTTTTTTCTGGAGGTCCATCAATTGTTGCTAGGGCTGCATCCTGAACTTCTTCTGGAACATCTTTACAAATTTTAACACCACGCCCTCTCATCCCTGACAAATGACATTTGATCCTCGAAATGGAAGTGTCCTTGGCAAATAAATGCCCACAAAACTTACACCTCATGCTACCGCCATTCATATCTTCAACATGCTCCCAAAATGGACCTTTTGGGAGAACCATTTTCTCCTTTCTCTTCAGTGGCCCTGCAGAGGAGAAAAACAACAAATTCATTTATTCGGAGACAATTATAAAATAAGGAGTGCATTCCATGGAAGACAATCAGATAAATCTCCGAAACAGGACTAGGCTATTTTAATGAAGGAGTAATTAAGACACCTATTCAATAAGCTATTTTAATTTCTACAATAAAAAATGAAGTGAAAATAAATTATGCTTGTCATGCACTCGTTCATAAGAAAGAATTGTAGTCACGATCAGTAATTAAAAGACACAAAAATACAAGTACAAAAATGGAGTATACGAAACAAGTTTGTGCAAGGAAATTACGTAGTTAAAGTTTACCTGGCGCTGCAAATGATCTGAAGAATAGAAAAGGCGGGGAGGCTGCAAATCTTAGTGAGGGAAAGGAAGCTGATACATGGAGCAGCGGAAGAATTCAAATACTTGAAAGACAATTGCAAGAAGGTGTTCTAGGAAAGGACTCCATCAAATGCCAACTGCTACTAAGACCACAAAAAAAAAATTGCAAGTATTTTTAGATGGGTGAATGGTGAAGATTAGTCAAAGAGTGGGTCAGGGTCAGATGTCCCTTTCTTGATTTTGTTATTTTAATATCATTGATTCCTTTCTCTTGAACCTGCAGCAAAAAAAAAAAAAAAAAAAAAACAGAGAGAAACTGCAATTCCTCATTTCAGATGGGCATCCTTTGACATGTTAAGAGATTATACTGTAGACAATTATCACTACGTACTGCCTTTATTAATTAGTGTAAGATTTACACGTGGTAAATGGATAAAATCTTCTCATTTTTCTGTGAATAACTGTCCATATAATTTCACTTATACACAATTCAATAAATCTTAGCCCCCAGACTTTCAAGTGGCAGTGTGCTATGAACATTGGAGATTTGCTGCATTAAAGCTAGGGATTACCTTTCTTCGTGTTATTTTCCTCTCTTATCAAGGTCCCAAGCTCAACAACTATAACAATTTATTGAAATGCATTCAAGATCCAAACTACCTCACAAAAAAATTGTCAAGGACGTTGGGTTGGGTCTGACGTTAGTCAAACCTAGTTGCCATTGGGTTTGACAATGTACTGAGCCCCGATATACTAGGCCTGATGCCAGCCAAAACTCAAATGCTTTTGGGATTGGTAGTGTGCTAAGCTCTGAGCATATTAGGGTTGGCAGGAAGCCAAGCCCTTGGCACGCCCATGGAAATATGCATCCTCCCTTGAAATGCCCAAGTGAATGACTATCCCCCATTGACACGCCCAAGGGAATGAGGTAATGTGGGTTTGACAAAAATATCAGACCCAAGACACTTGGACTTGGCATTCAGCAAAGTTTAAGGAAACGTGAGTCGGAAAAACATGTCAGGCCCAAGACACTTGAACTTGGTATTCCATCAAGTCCAAGGTAACATGGAGGCACTTGGACTTGGCAATCCACTGAGTCCAATGCATTTGGACTCAGTAGAAAGTCAAGTCTAAGACAACATAAGACTAGCAAACATGCCAGACCCAAGACACTTTGACTTAACAGGCAATCCTTGGGCACGTCCAAGGGAATTACCATCCTTCCTTGGGTCTACCCTCAAGGAAGAACTTAGCCTTCATGGGCTTAGCTACATTTGACATCTTGGACCCTAATCTCCCGACACCTTTTAGGTGTATAAAAGTCCTTCAATGACCTATCATATTCTCATCGAACTTTAGTATAAATGTAAGAGATATTTATCATTTATTAAATGCTGTCAAGGTAAGATTACACTTTTAAGTGTAGAAAAGTCCTTCAAGAACCCACCATATTCT
Organism: Populus trichocarpa; assembly: GCF_000002775.5. Lineage (NCBI taxonomy): Eukaryota > Viridiplantae > Streptophyta > Magnoliopsida > Malpighiales > Salicaceae > Populus > Populus trichocarpa. Next base: position 594,212 of record NW_026291139.1, read on the forward strand.
CATGAAACATTAATACGAATGTAAGAGATATTTATCTCTCATTAAATGCTATCAGGGTAATTACACTGCAGGTTCTCCTCTTCATAAAAGAACAAAACTCATGGGCTATAAATACACCATGAAACCTTCAAAACAAAGGTTTTATGATCTTTATTCTATACTGCATATATATATTTTCAGAGTATCTTTCTCTAGAATATTATTATATTTTTCTCTCTCTAAAAAGATACTTATTTAAGCATCGCAGAGTCCCCACCTCCACTAAAGAAAACCTTTTGCATGTACTAGTTGTAAGTTACCTTGGCTAGGGAGAATGAATGAGATTACTAGGACCAAATGATTAACCGATTATCCAATTTGGGAGCCTTATTCCTAGGCTAGTTGAATTTTTAGGACCTCATCGGTTGTGTCGTCTATGGGAAAGTAATCAAAAAGCCATTGGTTTCTTTCTAAAACTTGTTTTTAGTATTTCTAGGTCATTTCATAGCACACAACCAATGCCCACCTCAGCTAGGATGTGAGACAAATCAACTTATTGTCGTGGACACTCATACCCACTAAGAGTTTCAACAACTCACTAGTCAATTGTAACTCCTCACCTAGGCCGTGTTGACAACTCGAGGGCAAAATCAAACTTTACCACCCCGATAAATGTTAACACCCTCAAAACATATAATACCTTAGTGTAAGGGCCACCAGCTGTACCAAGAGCTCATAGACGATTGCACTACCTAGAGGAGACAAGACATAATAACATTAATGAAAGTTCCTCAAAAGATCACTCTCGTCATTGTCACACCCATGCACAAAGCAAATACTCTGAATGTACTCCCCCTAGTTACTATGGGTTGGACACCGATCACCTTAACCACCATTCTACACAAAGCTTTCTGACCTCCCAAAAGCCCGACAGACAAAGAGCTAGGAGACAGTCTATGCATGAGCATACCTAAGGAATGTTTATAGCCCCCATCAGTGGAGAGTTTCTCCTTTGTCCAAACGGATATTGAACACTCAACTCCCTAAGAATTACTTTTCCATGAATATGATTTTGGACAGCTATTGTCACACTCGAACATCACAACAATCTTTAAAAACTTTATATAGAAAAAGAACAGATATCTGACATCTTGTTCTTAGGGGAAATGTGAAACCCTGAAAATTTATAATTTAAATATGCATATGCATAAACCCTCCTGTAAACGTAAGACTGAAAGTGGTAATATTTCAATGAGTGATGAAAACCAAGATTAGAAATAATAGATAAATAATGATATATAATGGAAAAGATGACCTTCATAAAATGAATTTTGATTTAGAATTCATAAGGATAGAGAAACTGGTAACGTGTTTTGATGGATAAAATAATGAGAAAAATGACAAAATATTTCTAGGAAATAAGTAAGGTAATAAAGAATACATTATAATAAAGGATAATGCAATGAAAAGGGTAGGACTGGAGGTGCAAGCACCGATTAAAATTAGTGATGTTATTTTGAAACGATAATAAGCCCGATAAATAAATAAAGGTGAAAATTATAAAATGAATATATTCCAAAATAATAAAATGACCTTAAAGGGTTAGAAGGACAATTGATATGATTTTATGTGAAGATTGAACAAGAAAAGTCTAGATTGTTTATGAAAAGTCATTAAATGACCAATTTTACATTAGAAAGCAAAGCTCTCAATCCAATCATCGGATCGGGATGCAATTTTGCATGAAGTCTATTAATATGTTTTCCTATCTTGGTTAAAGATCAATTCCAATCGGAGTTCAGTAAAGACTAGCGATTCAAGCAGAAATAAACCGGATAGTTTACATGAAAAATAAAATAAAATACATAAAGGCATAAATGAGGGACATAATTGTAATTAGGGGAAAATGAGCATTTAAAACAGAAAAAGGCCACCAGTTCAAAGAAAAGAAAAAAAAAGGGAGAGACAATAGAGAATTCGGTTATAGAGAGGGGTGCAGAATTTGGAAGAAACAATAATACTCCGGTATCTCTAGAATCCACCGTTGGATCATTCTGAGGTTTTGTTATATTGTTCTTCTCACACTCCTCTACTAACTGACCGGAGGGATTTGAAGGAACACAATCCATTTGACAGAAATCATCCTCTGAACTTTTCTAGAAAACAAAAGGAAATAATTCTGCAGAACAGTTTTGGTCGCCGGCTGATTTCTCTCCCATCCACCGTTAGATCATGCTCATTCTTGGATATGTGGTGCGTCTAGATGTTGCCTTCAATCGGGATGGTGGAGATCGGAAAATCATTCTCTGGCAAGGTGTCGGTCATATTGAACAATAGCTCGTCTATTTTCAGGTTAACTCGGTTTTATTCAGATCTAGGGAGATCCAACCATTGGATCATTATGATTTTGAGATATATTGTGCACAACTCTATGATATGTAGTTTGAACATTAGGTTTAAAACAATAATCAGAGGTTGATGACTTATTTCCTTTTGAATGTATTGCTAGTTTTGGTAAAATTTAGTAAACTTGATTAAATACATGTTTTGATGAAATTAGAATTGTGTGGGTGTAGGTTTTATGGAAGATGTAATGATAAAATATGTTCTTATTATTAGTATTATTATAGATTAATTGTGTATTCTTTATATGAGGGGAAGAATAATTATTGTGTAAGAATAGTAAGGAACATTGCTATATGAACATGTTGATTGAATAGAAAGATAACTTGTTAGTTGTGTGGATATAAATGGGGTGGAACCATGAAGAAATTGAAATGAAAGAAATTTAGAAAATAAAACATATTTAAATCTAGCCACAAGTATTTTTGGCAAATTAATTAGTTAATGACGATTGTCATGGATTCCAATTAGTAGGGTGAAATTATTGTTGTGATAATGATCTAAGAATATTAATTGTTAAGGTTTGTTGCATATGTTTAATAACACGAGGAGAAAGCGAAAGAAAATAAATGGTTCATCATTTTGTTGTATTAATCATAATAATAGGAGAAATTCCAAAAGGAATGAGTTTCCTTATTTTGGTCTAATCTTGCTATATTGTAGAGGTAGAGAAATTGTTTGAATGTGTTGCTTTAGAATTGGTTTGAATTTGTGATTTAATGATGCCAAATGACCTTGGATGATGTTGTTTTTGCATGAAAATAAGTTGGAAGTTGAAAAGGATTTCCAAGGAATGAAAATCTCGTTTCCAAAATTTTAGCTATAAAGGAGGAGCTATTGTGATTGTTGATTTTGAGCCTTAAAACAAAATAATTTGGAGTTGGTTTTTACATAAAAGTTGTATTTCTATGTTTTAGCCTTTCATAGAGATAAATCACGACCAAAACTGAGTTTTACAACTTTAGTTATGATTAAAACACTAAATAGTGTTCTGGGTTGGTTAAGCTAAATTGATCGGAATTAGATAATTTTTAATCTTTGCATGGAATTGCTGTTGAGTGATGGTTTTGACAACAAAATTATAAGAATGAATATAAACATGAAAATGGGTAAGAGTATGAGATCTTAAAGAAAATTCCTTGTGATTGGTTTGAGAATGAGAATTAAATGAAGATGTGATGTTGGTTGTATTGTTGATAAAAATTAAATCCCTGGTGGTACAGGGGAAGCTATGGGACTGGACAATTGCATGGAGTGGAAGCACGTGCACCTATTCTAGGTAGGTGATTCATCACCTTATTTTGTAATTATCAGTTTTTCTTAAATATCTGTGTTGTGTGTTTAATTGATGTTAAAAGAATGAAACAAAGGAATAAGTTGAGTGATTATTACAAATGAGAATTATTGGTAAGTTAAGAGAAAGTGCTGAAATTATTTGGCTAACAAAAGAGGTTGGCCGGGTGCTGGGTAATTCAAATGGAATTACCGGATTGATTGTGGCAACCAAGATGGGTTAGCCGGATTTCTTGGGTAATTAAGAGAATTACCAGGTTTATTGGTTAACAAGGAAGTTAACCGAATATGGGGTACTTCGTATGGAATTACCGGATTGATTTTGGCAACCAGGATGGGTTAGCTAGATTTCTTGGGTAATTAAAAGAGTTACCGGGTTTATTGGTTAACGAGGAAGTTAACTGAATATGGGGTAATTTGTATGGAATTATCGGATTGATTGGCTAACAAAAGAGGTTAGCCGGATGCTAGGTAATTCGTATGGAATTACCGGATTGATTTTGGCAACCAGGATGGCTTAGCCAGATTTCTTGGGTAATTAAGAGAATTACCGGGTTTATCGGTTAACGAGGAAGTTAACCGAATATGGGGTAATTCGTATGGAATTACCGGATTGATTGGCTAACAAAAGAGGTTAGCTGGAGGCTGGGTAATTCGTATGGAATTACTAGATTTATTGGTAACCGAGGAAGGTTAACCAAATGTGTGGGTAATTATATGAAATTACCAGAATTATTGGCAATCGAGATGAGTTAGCCAGATAGTTAAGTTTTGAAGAGATTATATGAATTAATTGATTGAAGTTAGAAGTAGTAAATTCTAAATGTTATGAGTAAAATAATTAATATATGACTAAGATATTGAGTAAATTAATTAATGTGGTTATTGGGTAGACACAATGACTTGGAGATTGGAGGGGAATTGATAGATAATTGGTTACCATAGTGTTGGTGGCTAAAGATACATTACAATGATACTTAACACCATAATGACGGTGGCTAAGGGCATAAATTGATACTTAGCACTGTGACGATGGTGACCAAAGTTATGTGAAGGATGCTTAGTGACCGTAGTGTCGATAACTAAGATTGTGTGCGAATGATACTTGGCAACCGTGGTTACAATGCATATGATGTTAATAAGAAAAATGAAAAGGGTTCGGTACGAATGGAAGAATCAAATGACATTGATTAACTATTCCGGGTCGAGAATAGTTAATGATATCAATAGGTCACATTGGTATCGACAACCATTTCTGGTGTGATTAGCTACTCCAGGTAAGGAGGCTAATGATGTCAAGGGTTCTTGACATCGACAAGTTTGATGGTAAACCAAATATAAATAAGATTTGATTAACTATTATAAGGAAGGAATAGTTAATGATACTAATCGGTTGTATTGATATTGGCATGTGAATGTAATTGATTAGTCTAACCCAATATTAGAAGACTAATGATACTAATGAGATTTATTAGTTTCGGCAATTATCTTTTAGCAACAGATTCAGAAAGGGAATATATGGATTAATTATTCCAAAAGAATGAGATAAGCTAATAATACTAAGAGAGGAATATCTTGGAATTAAGTGAGAATTGATTTATAAGGAGATAGTGTTCGCAAACCGTTGAGTTGTGTTGAGATTTCTAAAATGGAATTATTATTGGCAAATGAGATATGATAATAGATGGATATTGGTAATAGATGGAAAATATATGTTGTAAAAGAGGTTTATGCCTAATTTTATATATATAAAAAAATTCCGTAGAGATTATTGTCTGCCATTGTTATTGTTTGTTACTATCTTTTATAATTATGTGTACATGTTAATTTCTATTTTCAGGTCCAACAAGGTCGTGTCAAGAGTGATACTAGTTTAGTTGTCTTTTGCTTTTGACCATGTAAATTATTTGTAAATTAAAAGACTTATCTCCTAAAACTTGAGATGTAATATCAATCCGTAAATTTAAATGTATGTCTTTAATCTAATGGTTGAAACTCTAAGTACCTATTTAACCATGCATGTTTATAGTTGAAATTGAATCTTTCATTTGGACTACATTATATAATGTTATTGAATAAGATGTGTTGTGTTGATGATAATGAGTTCGTTTGAGACCCAGGACGATTGGGTCGTAATTGAGTTATGAGGAGATGTGAGATATTAAAAGTGTAAATAGGGTATATGTCGATAACTTGGGACCTCCCAGTATAGGGGAGACTCTGCCGAAATTTTGGTGGAACCTGTATATCAAAAAAAAAAATTACCTGAAAATTTCCAATGTATCGCGAAAAAAAGAATGTAGAGAATCGAGGTTGTTACAGGAAAGGTCTAGTTTAAGGAGTACCTAGTATTATGATCACTAGAAACCCTAACTGGTTAATAGAGATTCTATGGTACAGGATTAGTTACAAAAAAAAAAAGTTATTATCACCCCTTAAGCTTCCTACCCAAAGCAGACTGCATTGCTGGTCTTGTCTTAAATTGCTAAGAGTTTGTTTTTATTCTATTTTTATGGTCTTCTTATAATATTCACGACTCTAGTGTCGGTGAATATTTGCCTATGAATATTTCTGACTCTAGCGTTAATAAATATCACGTAACCCAAAAGGTACGATATTCCTGACTCTGACACCAATGAATAAATCCGTAAAATTTGGATTAAAAGAAAAGAAAACCATTTTATTTATTTATTATTACTATTATCCATTTTTAGAAAAGAAAAAAAAAGAAAGATTGATTGCATATCAGATTCGCATTTCATAGTACGAGCTGCGCTAGACCCAAGCCAGTGACCCGGTTAGCTGAAACAACATGCATGCATTAATTATTCATGCATACATTGCACAATGCACATGTAATTAAAAATGGAAGGGGAGGGAACGAAAAACTTACTTGGTTTGTAGGCGTTGCTGGAGGCGAAGACCGGGAACAACATTGGCTCTGGATGACGCCCTTCTACTCCTACTTCTTCTTTTTTTTTTTTTTGCTTTCTCCTTCTCTCATCTTTCTCTTGCTTTGTGCTTTTTTTTTCTCTTAGTTTCTCTCCTCTCTTTTCTCTGTTTTCCCCCCTTCGGGCACGGTCTGTAAGATCCCACATCGGAAGCGAGTGTCCAGAGCCAGGGCCTTATAAGTGGTGTTGGTTGCTAACATGTTGTACGCGTTTTGGGGTCATGCATGACTACCAAGAATAAAACTGTGAGGGGGACCTAGGTGGAAGCCCTGGAATTGGGTGGACTGGGAGGCCCAAAGCGGACAATATATAGCATGTTGGGCCAGGCCGTTACATTTAGTATTAGAGCCGAGGACGACTCATCTTAAGGTGGGGGGATTGTAAGATCCCACATCGGAAGCGAGCGTCTAGAGTCAAGGCCTTATAAGTGGTGCTGGTTGCTAACATGTTGTACGCGTTTTGGGGCTATGCGTGGCTACCAAGAACAAAACTGTGAGGGGAACCTGGGTGGAAACCTTGGAATTGGATGGACTGGGAGGCCCAAAGCGGACAATATACAACACGTTGGGCCAGGCCGTTACACGGTCCTTCACTGGTTTTTTATAGGGCCAACCGCGAGGTGGTCTTTTAGTACACCTCTTCCTTCCTGGGAGAAGGATAAGTTTTGTTGGGGTGTTAGTTTCTTGTAGGGACTCGGACACCAATAATCCTTCCACGGTTAGACTATTGGTGATGAGTTTTGATACAGACTTTAAAGGCGTGTCGTGGGTTGAGGGAGGCATGATTGACTTGGGATTTGTGGGAGACCATTTGGTCTCTATTTTGCCCGGATTGAACTGATATAGTATAGGCGAGCAACATTTCCTCTTTTTTTTTTTTTTGTAGGTGGCTTTCTCTGTTTCCAAAGAAAGAAGATGAAGAAACAAGAAATGTGAAACGACGTCGTTTTGGGCTGAGGCGGTCATTCTTCAATTCAACTACTGAAATTCTGTCATCTTGCAATGAAGCCTTCATTCATGGAAACTTCTTTTTTTTAATTTCGCCCCTGGATAAATTGCAATTGGACCCCTACATTTTGGTGCCATTTACAAAATGGTTATTAGTTTCTAATTTAATCAATTCAGTTCTTAATTGACCCTTCAACTTTTAATTCTTTCAAAATTACCTCTAGAAAAATCACTTAACCCCCCTATAATGCCCCCTTATTTACTTTGGTCATTAGACTTTAATTTCTTGCAATTTTGACCCCAATCAGCCCTGAATTTTTATATTTCTTCAATTAAGCCCTTAATTTCATTAATTAAACTAATTCGAAGCTTAATTAATTTCCCAAACTTATCAATTTTTCAATTAAGCTCATAATTTCATTAATTAAACTTATTAAAAGTTTAATTAAGCCCCCAAACTTATGAATTCTTTCAATTTCTACCAAAATTGACTCCTAAATTTATAATTTCATCTTGATTAGTCTTCAAAACTTCCAATTTGTGTTGTCTTAACCCAAACTTAAAATTATTCTTCATTCATTTTTATTCTTTTTTCTTTTTTTAACCAATATATGTTGTAAAAAATTAAGGTATCCAAAGCCAACATCTTAATGCCACCTCCATGATATGTTTTCTCCTAACAGCATCTCCCATACATATCACTCAGGTCACCTCAGTATGTATAATCCTTGATAAGAATATAAATTTCTTAAATATGAATGATTTATTCAAAATAACTTTTCATTTTCTCTAGGTGATCCCTAAAAGCGATAGCTTCATCAATCTCCAAGGGATGGATGTGATCTTCCCGATACTATATGCATCAATCTTCAAGGGATAGGTGTGATTTCCCTAGTGCTATATGCACCACTCTTCAAGGGATATATGTGATCTCTCCAGTGCTATATGCATCAATCTCCAAGGGATGGATGCAGTCTTTCTAGTGCTATATGCATCAATCTTCAAAGGATAGATGTGATATTCCCAATGCTATATGCACAACTCTCCAATAAATAGATGTGATATTCTTAGTGCTATATGCATCACTCTTCAAGGGATAGACACGGTCTCCCCAGTGCTATATACACCACTCTTCAAGGGATAAACACGGTCTCCCTAGTGTTGTATGCATTACTCTTCAAGGGATATATATGATCTTCTTAGTGTTGTACACACCACTCTCCAAAGGATGAACGTAGGCTCCTTAATATTAGATGCATCAATCTCCAAGGGATGGATGTAGTCTTCCTAATGCTATATGCACCAATCTCCAAGGGATGGACTTGGTTTCCCTAGTGCAAATCATAATATCATGTAAACACCACTCTTAGTTAGGGGCTCTTAAGCCCCATGACAATGTTGGGAAAGTTGCAAGCTCTTACTCTCCAAAGAACTTATAATCACTCAGAAATTTATAAGCATATGTTCACCCTTTTTGGGTTCCCACTAGTCACTTATAAATTCTCTAAGTATGGTCGTCACGCTTAATGAGTTTGGAGATAGGAATTTCTCCAAAGTGAGTTGATTTTCTCTGATGGGTCCCCTTCACTTAGAAATATTTCAAAGTACAAGCTTCTTCCCCATGTTTTTCACCAACCCTTCAGGGAAATTTTTGAAGTATGATTTCCTTTATGCACCTCCACATAGGCTCTCTAGTAAATCACCCAAGGTTTCCACCACCTTTTTTCACACGATAAAAATTCAATGAACTCGTCATGGTAACCAAGTATTTTTACAAATCTTTGCATATCAATATCACAAAGACTTAAGGGGCTATTGATAAACCTATTTTATTGGGCCTAAAAAACCTTTATAACCCTCCTTTCTTGGGCATGTCCAAGGGAATGAGCATCTTCCGAGAGCCCCGAGAACGCTTAATGTGGCACTAGCCAGACCCAGTCGTGAGTGAGCTTGACAATGTGCCAAGTCCCAACACATTGGGTATGATGCCAGCCAAAACCCAAATGTTTTTGGGCTTGGTACTGTGCCAAGCCCCGGGTCCACTAAGGTTAGCAGTAAGCTAAGCCCTGGACACACTAGGGTTGGCAGTAAGCGAAGCCCCTGGCATGCTTCTATGAACACCCATCCTTCCTATGAACACCCAAGAGAATGACCATCCTCTCTTGTCATGTCCAAGGAAACGAGATAATATGGGTTTGAAAAAAATATCAAACTCAAAGCACTTGGACTTAACAATCATCTAAGTCCAAGGTAAGATAGGTCTAACAAACATGCCAGACCCAAATCCAAGATAACATGGGTCTGACAAGCATGCTAGACTTAAGGCTCTTGGACTTGGCAGTTCGGGACGTCCAAGACAACGTAGGACTCGTAAACATGTAAGACCCAAAACACTTGGACTTGGTAGTTAGCTAATCCAATGTAACAACTATCTTTCCTTAGGCAAGCCCAAAGGAATTATCATTCTTCCTTAGCACATCCAAGGGAATGACCATCCTCCCTTAGGTCTACTCTCGGGGAATAACTTAGCATTCATGGGTTTAGCTACATTTAGAATCTTGAACCCTAATCTCCCTATACTTTTTATGTGTATAAAAATCCTCTAAAGACCCACCATATTCCCATCGAACATTAGTATAGACGTAAGAGATATTTATTTTTTATTAAATACTATCAGAGTAAAATTACACCTTTTAGGTGTATAAAAGTCTTTCAAGGACCCACCATATTCTCATCAAACATTAATACAGATGTAAGGGATATTTATCCTTATTAAATGCTATCAAGGTAATTATACTAAAGACCCTCCTCTTCACAAAATGACAAGACTCATGGGCTATAAATACACCATGAGACCTTCAGAACTAAGATTCACAATTTTTATTCTCTACTACATATATATTTTTAGAGTATATTTCTCTAGAATATTATTGTATTTTTTCTCTTTAAAAGATATTTATTTAAGCATCAGAGAGTCTTCACCTCCACTAAAAAAGATCTTTTGCAAGTCAGCTTGACTAGAAAAAATAAATAAAATTATTATGACTGATTAATTAATCAATTATTCAACCTTAAAACTGTATTTCTAAACTAATTAGATTTGTAAGATCTCATGATATACAATTACGACCACATAATTTGTCCTAGAGCGAAATCGTATTGACTAGTATTTACTTCGAAAGCAAGAAAGGAGTTAAATAGCTTTACTAGTAATTATCTTTTTCTCGTTAAAAAGAAAAAAAAAAAACACGCCCTTCGTTCTCTTTTCTGACAAGGGTGAAGTGCAGCAGAGAACAGGATAGCAACTAAACAGGCATAGAAAAGGCAACATGGAACAGGATTTGGTTATTTTATGACTTTATCATCTGTTTTTACGGTTCAATAGCCAAATGCATTTCATTTTATAAATGAATTCTCATTGATAAAAAGAAGAGGATACACTGCATAATATATATAAGAAATTTACTTAAATAAGAGTGTTTGTATTTCATTGACATGTGTATATATAGAAACTTGAAAACATGATCCAAAATCCTTCCTCCAACTCCCTATTAATGATAACTAAAGGGATACAGACTGAAATTTAATTCCCAATTATTAGATTATTCATCCCACTCAATTATTTTTCCATAATTTCTTTCATGTATGTTCATCACCTTCCTACTCTTGGCTGCCGTTTTAGCTTCTTCATATTGCAACTACCCTTTAATTATTATCCTTGAATGAAAGGGTCAATTGAACTAGGCTCTCCTTGTAAAAATAGATTCCGTTTTCTCTCGTGTACTGAGGTCAAAGAAGATGAGTTTATCATTGTCAGATTCCAGCACAAGCTTATTATTCTTCCAATGTGTGCATGGAGTCTTGCTTCCTGTAAGAGGCTTAACAGTGAGTTTCTTGGTTCAACACCTCATTCTCATTCAATAACCATATTATCAAGAAACTTGTACATCTCGTAGAGAGTAAACAAAGCAATGGACAAACGGTATAATGCAAGTCTGTCACAAGCTGGCTTAGTATACTCTGGTACTTGTATCTCTAGGAACATTTCAGTACGCACGTAGCCAATGTTAAAGGAAAGAATCACTTCAGAATTTTCACTATGCACGTATGATCTTCACCAACAATAAATTCCATTAACACATGTATAACATTCGGAGTTGGTTAGGCAATAAGCTTGTTCCAAATCTCCCCAATAAGCAGCCCAATATCAACTGGATGCGTGCAGACACAATAATACAAACATGGAACTCATTATGAAGACACAACTAGTCCAACCAAGTACAACACTGGTTTAACAAAATCAATTTTTCAATTTTCATTTCCATACAGAACCAATGATAATTTCAGGAGACATGCAAGAAAATAATATAATAAATCTTGTCAATATTTCCTAAATGATTAATAGATACTATAATTTGAAAAGGGAAAATACCTTATTGACTATAAGCATTAAAATAAATTTTGCTCTGTAAAAAATCAAATGTGTTTTCACGGACTCACTGTATATTGTATGGCTGAACAGCCAGGATCAATAAACACAAAATTGCCTACACAATCTTCTTGGTTGCAACTGCTTAATGGCCGAGAGCGACACCACAACACAATATAAATTGCAATTTATTAAGACCAAGTGTTTTCTCCACCTGATGAAACTCTACTTTCTAACAAATTTTGTGGACCCTCCAACTATTTCTGCCTCTTACTATCCAGTGCTTCCTTAAGTTTCCTTCCCAACGCATATGCTAGAGGAGGAGGAACAGCATTTCCAATTTGCCGATGCTTGTGTTGAATGTTACCGAAAAACTGATAGTTATCTGGGAATCCCTGGGTCAAAGAATTAAGAAAAAAGGAAACAAATAAAAAAACGAAACCAAGCTTTTGCATGCAGCGCAGGAGCCGGGGTGAAATATGCAAGGTGGATGATTGTTGCAAGCACTGGCTACGTGCTGTCTCTTTTTAAAACTTCTTTCAGAATCAATTTATTTTATAAAGTCAGAAACTTGGACAATGGTCAAACAGTCCAGGGAAACTGAACTTACTTGAGATCGTGCACATTCACGAACAGTAAGAATCCTGTCCTGCTCAGGGTGAAAGCACATCCCCACCTTACCCATTGGCTGGGGATCTGTTATTGATGTTGGGAAGTTCCCTTCCCAATCCAATCTTCCAAATAGCCCCTTCCACTGATTGTGTCGTTTAGCTGTGTTTGGAAGGCACCATGGTATCAAATCAACCATTTGCCCAGTAGACAATTTGACCTGCATATCATGACATTATCAAAAATCACTCATCTCTACTTTCATCATGCATTAGGTTTATATCAACCTCGCATTGCAAGGTATCAATAACATGTTTTTGTACCTTCTCATCTGGGAGATCACGCCAATCAGCACCTGGCCGCTTTGGGATATTCTTGCATCTAATAAGATTCAGCTCATTCATTTCTTTTGATATATGGTCAGTCAAGACAACCATGTCGCCTCGAATTTTCTTTTGAAACCAAGAGATAGGATCATTTCCGTACTGCAAAACAAAAGGTTTGGTTATAATGCCCATGATCATATTACTTAGGAGTAAGAAGTTCCAGAAGAAAATTTTAGCATCTAATATACCTCCAAATTTGTCTTAGAAGCACCATTCGCCACATCTGGGAGATCACCAATTGTATCTCTGACAGTTATTGCACGGAAAGGGGCTCCATAAGCAGTACTCCTAACAGCAGCATATTGTGACTTCTCAGACAATGTTATTTTTAACTCTGGGGCAGCAAAAACATGCATTGGCTCTGGCCATTCTGGGAGTATCTCCTCAGGAGAGGCTGCCCATATAAAGGCACGTTTGCGTGACTGAGAAACTCCATATGCTCCGGCCTCCAAAATTCCAAATCTCACCTATTCACAATCAATACACATGTAGACATGGTTACATACAATTAGCATTCTGCATACAAAAATGAAATTATACAACCATGGTTATTTCCAATGGCATCGCAATATCTACCTGATAACCCATCTGAAGAAGAGAAGCAATAGTTAAACGGAAAGTCTGTCCTTTATTGAAAGATACAAAGTTCCTCACATTCTCTAAGAGGAAATACTTTGGGCGGAAGTAATCAGCAAAGGATAAGAATGCTAAGATCATCTCACATTGAACTTTACTCCAAGTGCTCTGATTAAACCTATTCATTCCAGAGAAGCCCTGCAAAGACACATTACTTTTTCGAGTGTCCATAAATTCCAGAGATGTTAGATGCCTCAGGTTAGTGCAAAGAAAGGCTATAAATACCTGACATGGAGGCCCTCCATTGATGAAATCCACCTGCCCTGGCAATGGCAAACCATTGATCACCTTTGCATCAAGTGATGAAGCCAATTTAGCAGCCTCAGAAGTAGAAATACAGTCATCTGCATCTCCACACCTCTCCATCACAGCCCTTAATTAACATCAGATAATTAGTCACCAGAAAAATGAGTGATAACAAAAGAAAGTTTCAATCACAAAACAACCACTTACCTGAGGATCACATTGCAATTATTAATAAACATCAATGATTCTGCATGATTGAGTTTAAATGCTTCCCCAGCAGGCTCTTCATATTCAATAGCCCACTTGGTTGTTGAGACACCTGCAATGGTGAAAATAGCCAGTTGTCAATTTATCCAACAATAGGCATAAATATCAATTATTCCTCCAAGTGAAGGATAAAGAGATGAGCACTACCAGCTTGCTGCAATCCCTCAGACAAGCCACCACAACCAGCAAAAATATCCAAAGTGGCCAAACGGTACTCTGGAGATGCTTCCAATTGTTTGTCATCTTCTGTATCATTTTCTCCTTCTTTAGACTTTCCCTTTCTCTTTCTACTTGCAACATCACCATCTTTACTCACAGCTGAAAACTTTGATTTGATATGAGCTGGTAGCTGTCCACAGTGAAACTGGAAGATTACTTATAGCTCACAGGAGCAAAGTCGAATAGTGAACCTCATAATGGCCCAGAGAAACAATCTGAAGGGCTTAGATGGCCTTAGAAATTAACTAAACTGACAATTCTCCATAAGCTGATGGACTCAGTCAGCATGTAACATTATGGGAATGAACAAAAGACAAATCACCTGCTTGAGGGACCCATTGGAAGGATCATACATGTGCTCGCAGAAGAAGGTATGATCAAAGATTGCAGGAGCACTGCATGTGGGAATATCAATTTTCTTTCTGACTTCACATTTCCCTTCAATCACCTCAACAGATAAAAGATGTGTTTCTTCACTATAATATATCTGAAATTAAGCAATAAAAACTCATTATGAATTACAAAGAAGCAAAGATGTCAGAGCAGTTTCTGGAGTTCTTTGGCATGAATTTGTTGGATAAATTTGGATGAGACTATAAATGTCGAACAACATGGTCAAAGAGTGATTACAGAATCCACAAAGATTATAAAACATAAATATACAGAAGTTTTTAAAAAAGCTTTTACCTCACGAATATCAGAACAATATGCCTTTTCAGGTGAAATATCATCTGGTCTGAAAAATCTTTGAACTTTGACCTCAGTGGATCTTGTTTCAGATTGTTTTGTTTCCATTGGAACTACTTCCAATAACTGGCACACAGCATAAGGCTTCAATCCAACATTCCTTCCACCCTTAAAAGTTTCAGTCTCCCCACTTTCCACGGCAAATTGATGAGGGTTCACATAGACAAAATCATGGACTGAGTACTCAGTTCCTTTGTATGAAAATCCTGTTTGAGAAGAATTCACTTTGGAAATATTCTTGTCTTCTTCAGATATTTTTAAGTTACAAGAGTGGCAGACACCAGAGCCAAGACCCATAGTATCAAATGGAAGAGTGAAGAAAGCACCCCTTTCTGGCCAGTACAAGCTTTTACAGTAATATTCTAGTGGCAATCCTTTCTTTTTCCTCTCTTCTGCCTTTTCCCTATCAATTCTATCAGCATTGGCATTATCTTTCCTGTGATGATGTCCCCAAGGCCTTTTTCGAACTTCCAGAATTATTGCTTGCTTAACATCCTGTAGTTTATAATTCATGCATTCATTTGTTAAGAAAACCTCTCTATCATTGGCAGTGTTACCAAGAACTGTCTCAGATCCCCACTTCATCATTCTCCCATGAAACATTTTACTTCCATTTCTTGTTTCAAACATGTACTCCACAAAATAAATGGCAGGAAGTTCATCTGGTTCATCAACCTCTACTAAGACAGCAGCCCCCACCACAATGACCTGTCCACAAACAATGGCTTGCTTGTAAATGTCTTCTCCAGAAGATGTTTTTCTTACAGGATTCCCATCCCATCTTACCTCTTTTTGTGAAGTATGGGATTTACAATGTTCAAACACTGAATAAGGTTTTAGTGTTTTCTCTACCACCACCTCTTTATCATCATCTTCATTTTCATCCTGTTCCTCAAGTTCATCTTCTTCTTTTACATCACAATCATTTCCCTCTTTCAAATCCTCTGGAGAATAGTTTGAATAATATTCCCCCCATATTCTGTTGATCAGTCTTGTTGTTGTTGCCTGCATAAGCTTCCTCTTGGACGTTCCAGAAGCAACAGTATCCATTGCAGCCCGAGGATTCAAATTGGAATGACACTTTTGCACAATTGCTTTTTTGTTCACTACCCATTTAGTATGGTGCCTCTCCTCCATCATACGAGTCAAACCGACCACAAAAGCACATTTCTTGATCTTCTGATCTGGAAACTCAGCAAAAAGCTGTAGTATTATCTGTCCATGCACTACCACGTACCTCTCAACAGCTGCTAGATCAGAAGAAATATAAGCATGATGATCCTTCTTGAACTCAGACACTTTCCGGATTACATCTGCAAAAGAAAGCCGTGATACTCGACTTTGCTCCTTCAACAATGTAATGATGCTTCTTGCAAGCTTAACTGTTTTTAGGACTGGCTTATACCAGGAAGCATATTGTTTTGATGGCTTTCCAAGTCTATACCTGAAGATGTTGAGAAAGAAAAAAACACTGATCAAGATCACGAGAAAATAAAATTACTAACTTGCAGCACCAGAAATCTTTCATGAGATAAAACCCAAAATAACTTCCAAACAGAAAACATACACCAATGGTTTCTCCCTGATATGTTAGTAACCTGCTACGAACTTAATTAATCCCTATAGTTGAATAGTTTCAACATATTTCCAATGAGAAGACATATTTGATTGGCAAACAGATTGTTAGACTTAAGTTAAAATGATTAGAAGCAAGGTCAAGAGACAGCAATAATTCAAGCACACATGCATGTGTCTGTATGTGTGTGCGCAAGTGTTTATTGGTGTTATGTGTTTGATTAATAACAATATGAGAATATTACAATACCAGGCCATGTCCGTGCGTAGTGATATAAAAATCATTGATGATCCAAACTCAATCATCCACTCCTTTATCGCACTCAAAAATATCGGCAAACCCATGTCATCCTGAGCCTCCAAACCCCTTGAAGAAGACTGATCAGGACCATCATCAAGACAGAATCCGCTTCCGTCATCTTCAGTCATACTTCCTGATCCAAAGATGGTGACATCAATGTCTTCACAAGGTTTCATTGGAAGAAGCTCCAAAGAAATCAACCTTGAGTCTGAGTTATAAAGTGACCAGTTATGAAGCATTCTTCTAGGGAGATCATCAGGGTGGTCAATTACATCATCACTTGCAACAGCTATATACTCATCGGTTTCTTCATTAGAGTGTTTGTAAAACACAGGGAGAGGGTAGTCATTTGCAATCTCATCTTCATTAATTTTGATGTAGATTGTGTTGGATGCAGAAACTGAACCACGACTTTTCTTCTGCCTCATATTAGACTGCCAATACTCTTCTTCCTGCAATAATCTTGCTAACTTTGCATCCTCGTCTTCCTCAACTGTGGTACTGGATTGGTTAGACTGATTCACAACAGCACCATCCACAGATTCTGGACCAATCACCAAGTTCCCACCAGAATTTGCTGCTTTTGCTATCAGAACATTTCCATGATTGCGACTTTCATCTCTCAAGGCTACAAGAACAGGCAAGTCTGCAAATTTCTTATCATTCTTTGTGGAAGTCTCATCCAAACCAATTATTTGGTGATAAATAAATTCACCCTGAGAAATGAGGAAATTCTTGATGGATACTGCACCAGAGAAACACTTATTTCCACTCATTGCTCGCACAACCCCAGCAAGCAACTCATCAAGGGTGAATTCAGGGTTTCCTCCAGAGAATCTTGAGAGTTTTTTGTAGACTTCAACACAAGCAAGTGCCTTCTGGAAGAAATGATCAAAGAACTTCTTGTAGCCACCAGCAGGCTTAATGCAGTCATAATCTGCCACTTCAGTACTTAGCCAAATGACTGGGGATCCATCTTCATAACCAGAGATATCCCATGCTTCTATCCTTCCAAAGCCATCACACCTAACATGCACTTCTTTTTCCTTGTCAATGCTTTCCTCATGAGGCATTATAATGCCAGAGATAAACATATCATCAACTTCAACCATCTCCAAGGGCTGTGGGTTGCCATTTGCATCATGCACAACAAAATCAATCAATCTCCTGTTTGGGCGACCCTCTTCTTGCCCTTGAGTCAAACGAACAGCTAGAATTTCTTCATCGACAACTTGTTCTTTCTTTGATTCAACAACATAAGACTTCTCTTCATGCAATCGTACAGATTTCTCCTTGAAATCTTTGCATGCAGCAGCTCTCTTAGGCCTTTTCAGTGAACCATCGCCACCAGTAGGCTCTTCCTTGTTGGTATCAGGGGAATTTCTCTTCTTCCCTTTTGTGTTTTTTTCTGGCACTTCTTTCTTTACATTAGACACTGAAGATTTTTGTTTCCCTTTTTTGTTCTTCCTCATACCTACTGCAAAGTTCAAAAGTTTAGTGATGAAGCAAAAAGGCTAATACTTTGATTGTTTAACGTCAGTCATGAAGCAAAATGCATTAGACTTTGAATGTAACAAAAAAAGTCATTTTGTAGTGTGCTATCAATCAACCATATTAGTTCATGCAGTACTCCCTCGTACAAAGTGAGTTTTCCAGTGAAAAAAAAACCCTTATCTCTCTCTCTCTCTCTCTCTCTCTCTGTATTTGGTAACGTGGTTAGAAGTACGGTAGGGTTGAAAAGCATCGAATTGATGGCTCATTTTCAGGCACCAAATTGATGCGGTGCGTTTTGCATTTCAAAATACCAAATAGCTGTTCACATTTATGTAACAAATTGAGAAAGCTAATAATTGAAGTTGAGGTATACAAAAAACTCTCAAGATTCTCTATTTTATTAGAGGATTTATGAACCAGATTGCAGACACGCCAAATCAAGAGGCTAATAAGTGATGCTTTTCGCATTTTCAATCGTGCTTGATCGAATATCAAATGTGCCCTAAAACTTTTATTGCAACAGTGGCAAATAAAGGGTTACAAACCAACCAAACCGAGAGAGCTAATAATTGATGCTTCTCGCATTTCCAAACATACTAGACCCAAAAATCAAACATGTTCTAATAAAACAGTGGCAAATAACAAATTGAGAAAGCTGGTATTTGATGCTTCTCACATTTACAAACATACTTGATGGAAATATCAAACATGTTCTAATACAATATTGGCAAATAACAAATTAAGAAAGCTAATAATTGATGCTTCTCACATTTCCAAACATACTTGACTGAAATATCAAACATGTTCTAAATTTTCTAATAAAATAATGGCAAATAACAAATCAAGAAAGCTGATAATTGATGCTTCTCGCATTTCCAAACATACTTGACTGACATATCAAACATGTTCTAAATCTTCTAATAAAATAGTGGCAAATAACAAATTGAGAAAGCTGATAGTTGATGCTTCTCACATTTCCAAACATTCTTGACCCAAATATCAAACTTGTTTTAGAATTTTTAATACAACAGTGGCAAATGACAAATCAAGAAAGCTGGTATTTGATGCCTCTCACATTTACAAACATAATTGACCGAAATATCAAACGTGTTCTAATACAATAGTGGCAAATAACAAATTGAGAAAGCTAATAATTGATGCTTCTCACATTTCCTAACATACTTGACCGAAATATCGAACGTGTTCTAAACCCTCTAATAAAATAGTGGCAAATAACAAATTGAGAAAGCTAATAATTGATGCTTCTCACATTTCCAAACATGCATGACTGACATATCAAACGTGTTCTAAATCCTCTAATAAAATAGTGGCAAATAACAAATTGAGAAAGCTAATAATTGATGCTTCTCGCATTTCCAAACATGCCTGACCGACATATCAAACGTGTTCTAAATCTTCTAATAAATTAGTGGCAAGTAACAAATCAAGAAAGCTAATAATTGATGCTTCTCACATTTCCAAACATACTTGACTCAAATATCAAACGTGTTCTTGAATTTTTAATACAACAGCGGCAAATAACAGGGTTACAAACCCATCAAATCAAGAAAGCTAATTATTAATGGATTTCACATTTCCAATCTTACTTGAGTGCACTACGAAACATGCCCTGAAACTTCTATTATGACAGTTTAAATAACAAGGTCACACAGCCATTAAATCAAGAAGTATAATAACGCTTACACAAATCTCAAACTACATGCATAAAGTACGCTAGGAAAATGAGACTAGGACTCAGATAGCGCACCATTATACTTTTTATACACGAAAGAAATCTAAATTCTCAATTTTTTCTTAACAGGTTTTGTTTTCTAACAGAAACTGTACAACTTCCTGCCTAAGCACCAAAGATTTGTATATTGTGTACAAGTTAACTCGGAAACAAACAAACGAACAGACAAACAAACCCCAATTTGCAAAAATGAAAAAATAAAAAACCAAGTTGATGAATTGGATCATGGGTAGTTTTGGGTGATGGAAAGAAGGAAAGTGGGATGCTTTGCCTTTGACTACATAGAATAATGTTCATAGTCCTTAACAAATCTTAAATAAAAATACAAAAGCGAAAAACCAACGAACCATTCATAATCCAATCATCAAACAAACATCAAGTAGATTGAGGTTGGATGATAACCAGATGATGAAGAAGAAATAGTATTATCAACTGGGTCATTTGTTGTTGTATCCAATATTGATGAAGATCCCATCTTTCTTTCTTTCCCTTATCGACAAACCCCTCCTGCTTCTGCTTTGTTCTTTGCCCTTTGCGGTGGCCTGGGTTAGGTTTGGGGTTTGGTTGTTGGATTGATGACAGCAACAACACTAAAATGTAATAAGTAATGGTGGATTTAAAGGGAAAAACAGTGGGCGGGAAACGAAAAGGTGTGTGCTTTGGTTTTGGACAATGGCGTCTATTGCCTCCAAAACCAAAACCAAAAGGTGTCAGTGTAATTCACCCATCTCTTCCCTCCATAACTCGTTGCGTTTACTTGCTCCTAACTCTCCACTACTGTGTCTCAGATTTCCTTGTGGCATGGGCCGATTCTCTTTGTGGCCCATTAAACTGACAACACAAGCCCGTTATTATATTGTTTGTAGGCTGTTGCCTATTGGGGTAAGTAATAGTAAAGGTTGGATTTTTACTCAGACCACCCTCCATCATATGTTCCCGCGACAGACAACGACACAATCCAAGCCGGACGTGCCATTGACGTTGCAGAAGCTCAGTAATAGCTGCCAGATTACCATGAGAAGAATCATGTTGAAGCAATTGGTCCACACTGCAAACTTAGAATCAACTTCCACGATGATTTTTTCTATAATCCACCCACCAAGCCATATCTATGCCGTTTAAAATACCCCATAGCTCAGCACAAAGCACTGAACATATATCAAGATGGTAAGCAAAGCCCTTAAGCCAACCTCCAGCACCATCTCTGACAAGACCTCCAGCTATAGCAGTACCCAGTGAGGCTTTAAATGCCCCATCTGTATTCAGCGTCACCCAACCACTAGGTAGAAAGGTCCTTTGTTATCTACAATCCTATGGTTTCTAGGATGCACGTGATTCTGCATGAACCTGCTTTCTTGCTAGCATTTATTAAAAGGTTATCAAATCGTAAAAAAAAAAAGGGAAAAAAACTGAAAATGAAAAAAAAATTTCTGTTAATAATCATAAGATTATTTTAAACATGAAGGTTTATTTGGGATTTTGTCTAATTTTCTATTTATGATCTAATTTTCTATTAATGATCTAATTTTACAAGAGGTGATGATAGAGATTTGTCTTAGCTGTGCGTAAACTATAGGACAATTCAAAATTGTTTGCAAATCATAGTACTCCATGAGATCTCGAAATCTCATATGATTAATTATGAATAAGATTTATATGATTGAATATAATAATTAATTATTTAGTTTTTGCAATTAACCTTGAAAAGCAAAGTACTTGTAAAAAATTTTCTATTATAGATTATAGGATTTTCAAATACTGAAATAAGTATATGTATAGAAAGAAATAACAATTATATTAAAAAAAAAGATGGTAAAATATGTATAATATGTATGTAAATATATAAAGAATAGAAAAATCATAAACTATTTCCTAAGTAGTTCTGAAGGTATTATATAGCCTTTGTACTTTTCTCTTTTTATTAAAGTAAAAAAGTTGGGGAATTCTTTCATCCTTATAAATTAATCTTTGAATCATGAACTATATTTTACTTAATCTCCCCAAAACATCTCAAATACAAACCTGTCTTCCAATAAAATTATCTAACTAAAAGATAAAGATATTTTTTTAGATAAAAAGTAATTGTATTGAAAGGAAAAAAAAAACTATATAAAGTACGAGGGACATACCCCCAATAAGTACATAAGCTTGTTACTCTAGTCCATCTTACCGAGAAAAGCAAAAGTAAAAAAAGAAACTAAAAAAATACAAAAGCAAACTGTGAAGACAAAGAACAAATGATGAGACAGTCGATCGATTTTTGAAAATTCCTTAACCGGTTGACCGACTAATTACATATGAACTTGTGCTGAACAAAATCTTAAAATCAACAAGAGCAATAGTATTTTATGACTCTCGGAGGTGCCAAATGAACATAAAAGTAGCTGGGATGTGAAACCTTAGTTCAAACTCTACCAAATGGGATCGGACAAAATAAAAAATGTCATTGCAAACATATTGATGAGATCGGTAAATCTGATGAAAAACTCTATTATTTCTCTCATATCAGATGAAGTAAACTGAGATTAAGAGGGCTAATCGAGTAAATAGATGCGTAAATTCCTTCTTCTTTTTTTAAGTGCGTGTATGCCCATTAAAGTAGTTGATATCATGTTAAAGAAGTCGTGCTCATGATAGCACCCCAAACTGCAACAGAGAAAAGGCACTAAAAGAATAAATGTTCATGTGTTTCAACCTACAGCCCACAAAGGATACATGTCGAAGAGAGAATAATCTGAAAAGCATGTAGTTTGTTCAGGGTGTTAAGACGACCCATAGAGGCAAGCCACAAGATAAAAGAATATCTCGGGATGAAACCTAGAAACCAAAAAAAATGGTGCATAGAGTATGGGTCTATAGTCTCTAAGAACCTCACCATGCCGAGTCAATGGAGAACATTCCTGATGAGTGACCATTCAAGACATAATGGTTTGGTAAGGCACTTTTAGGATTAAAAGTAATCGAGTCTCAAATATGCTAGAGCTTTGGACTACCTGATAGGATAAGAGAGAGAAAAATGGAAATGTGGCAAACTATAAAGATTTTTGTGCCTCTAAAAGTGTAGGGAAAATAGGATTTAAGCTAAAATGACTAAGTTAATGAAAAAATATACCTAGCATAAAAGGCAAGCACCAGGCGCAGTGCAGAGAGATTAGCGTGGGGAGACAAGTGAGGGGCACCTAGCACGGAGCCTGGGCTTAGGAAGAAATCTCATGGATTAGGAATTGGGTCTAGGCCACAAGTCCAGGCCCAAACAATGCTCGAGATTGGAGCTGACAACACGTTGAGCCCATGAAGGTTAGGGCCCGTGAAAGATCAGACCAGTAGGGTGCTAATCCAAAAAGGTTGGGCATGGTAAGGTGTCAAACCCAAAAGAGTTGAGCCTGGTAGGTTATGAAACCAAGCTGATAAATCATGTCTATCAATACCTCTATTATTTCAAATCCCAAATTTATCTCCATGCATTTGAAAAATTACTACAACAACAGTGACATTTGGTTTGTCATGTCCATGATATAAATCATCCACCTTCCAATTAGCGTCTAGTACAGGAAGAGTTATTCGTAGATGAAATTGTTGGACTTTTATACCATGACACTGTTTTTGGCATGCTAATGAATATTTGTGGTCCTTGTGATGGAATATTTTTTCGAAACAAATTTTCTTTTTGTGGTCGTGAGCGTGCTTCATGGAACCCTACAATCAGCAACTTGAAATCTCTACCTCTATTGAAAAGTAATATGCCCAACTATGTCCAATCACGATGTATGTGATAACTGGATAGAGATTTATGGCTTGAGATTGGATTGGATTAGGTCCAGTTAGTGGTTATTACAGGGTGATTCTTATTAAAAATGATGAATGTGAAATTTTAGGTTGTTCACCTGTGCTTGTGTACTCCTCGAGGACGGATTCCTGGAGATTTTAGGAAGATTAGGAACAAGGTTATTGCCTAACTAACTCTTAACATTAGTGTAGGAGTTTAAGACCGGTGGTGTTTATGATCATTGTCTGTTGTAGGCTGAGCATGCTGACACAATGTTTAACGTGGTTCGGCAAATCACCTATATCAATAGAAGAAGTCCATATTATTGAAGATAGAGAAAGGTTACAACACACATAGATGAAAAAGGAGGCTTAACTCAACTCTCATTGCTCTCACACAAACTGCTGCCAAGGGCAGCAGTGCACAAGGTCGCAGGGCTGCTGCCCTTGGCATTCACTTCTCTTTCTCTCTTGTTCTCCTCTCATTTTGCTCTCTAAATGATGCCTATATTTATAGGCTTTAATGGTAGCTCTTTTTGCTCTTTTGTCAACAATGGTGGTTATTCTTTGTTAATGATTGTGACTTTCGGTTGTTGCACCCTCCTTGACTTTCTCACAAGCTGTCATACTTCTTTCTTTGATAATGGCAGCCATCCTTTTCTAGAGGATGGGCTGCAGATGCTGCTTTGTTAATGGACGGTATAGTCCATTAATAGTAGTTGCAAATTAATGATAACAAACCTAATAATTAGTACTCTCTCTTCTTTCATAATTCTGGCTGTTGTTTTGCATGATCTTTGAGCTCTGATCTGGAAAATATTTGTTCAATCCTTGCTATAAAAGTATCTCCCTTTGTTTTATTCCTTATATCAGTAGTTACAGACAGAACCATCCCCACATTCTCAAGATCAAGGAGGATCGACATATTCTGAAGCCACAACATTAGAATTGATAATATTGTCCTTCACAAGAATATTATTAGTAGAGTTGTGTGTCATGCATCCTATACTTAATTAGGGAAAAAGAAAAACATGACAAAGGATCTCATCACTTCTGAGTTCTGACACCATATTTTTATAAATATGCAACAACGTATAAGATCATATTAGGGAAAAAGAAAAACATGACAAAGGATCTCGTAAAAAAACTGTATAAACAATACCATTGAAAATTAAAACGAAAAAACTACTAAAAAAAGGGTCAATAGCATTGGAAATTAGCAACAGAATATTTCAGATACAAATTTAGCAACGGATTACATATATACTAATTTTTTAATATTAGCAACAGAAAATCAGTTGCTGAAAAATAAATTAATATATTAAAAATCAATAATAGATTATCCGTTGCTAATACGGTGGCACACGGTTTACAGTCACTGTGCTGATAAAGAGAAGAACAAAATTTGACCTTTATATATATATATATATATATATATATATATATATATATATATATATATAATAACGTATCAATAATTAATTGGTACAGGCATATAAACAAAAAAAAAAACCCACACGGGAGGAGACAATTACTCCAACTCAAAATCAGACAACTTTCATTCTCCAAATAAAAAACCGTAACCCCATCGATTTGTCCCTTTCTTCCTTTTCCAGAAACCCAGCCCATTTTCTGTCACTTTCTCTTAAATTATTCTCCATGAACATGTAATTCCAAAACATCCTTTTTCAATAACCCCACTTTTGCTTTCTTTAACTTCTTCTGTACTATGCTCCTAAGAATCCACTTGCAAAGAACTGTGTTGTGCTTCCACTTGCAAAGAACCGTGTTGTGCTTCTAAGAATCCACTTGCAAAGAACAAATTTCATCTTGCAAGGAATACGGTACAACAAATTAAGACAGGTATAATTAGAAACCCATATTTGAGAGATTTTATTTGTAATTTAGAGATAATGTATTTTATTTTATTAACTAATTTTATTGATGAGAATAATAATTTTGTTCGATTTTTTATAAATTATTTGTTAAATATGGTTGTCATCACATGTTAATATTTTTAATTATTAATGTAATGTATTTCATTTTAAATTTAATGTTGCGGAAAGTAAAGGAAATTGGGAATTCAATTATACAGTTACATGTAATAAAGATAAATGTAGGTTTACAGACATTGTTAAAATCGTTGGCTGCCAACCCATTATGGTAAAGTAGGGATTGATGATAAATATTTGTATTTCTTAGAACATAAAAAGGTTCAAATAATCAAGAAATTCAAAGAAACTTTTGCATTTATGATTGCTTTATTTTGGCAGCCCTTTGAGTGATTTTCATCCTTTCTAGTGTTAAATTTCTAGATCTGCGTTTGGTACTTCCAATAGAGTTAACATATTTTTAACTGGTTTTTTATGAAAATTTCAGTTTGTTTTTCAGTATATAGAATAACCCATTATATGACACCTAAAATGGCCAGATGTTTATTTATCTGCTTAAGTGTAGGCTTAAAAACTTCATTTCAAGGAAAGAAAAGGATTATATAACATATTTCTTAACACTATTATTTTTACTCTTTTTTTTTTAATTTCAGATTGTTGAACCCATTATCACATCACATTACTTATTTGTATTTGGAGTTGTCAAGTTTTTGAGTTGTGCATATTGCTCCTCCAGGTTTGTCAATACAACTTAAAACTTTTTATTAATTTTGGAATTACAAAAGATCTAGATACACTTAATAATAATAATAATAATAACCCTTTTCTATTTTAACTTCTGCTTAAAGTTAATTACATTCTTTCATTGATTTTTATTATCTTTTTTTTTCAATTACATTCGCTTATATTATATTTTATATATAATAACATTGTTATTAAATTTTCAATTACAAATATATATTTTTAATTCTGAAATATTTGTTCCATTGATTTGTAATACGTATACCACTACTAAAATCATAATCTCATTAAAAAAATTTAATTAACATGTAAAAAAGGAGAAAAAATGATCCCAGATGTACTAACTCTACACTACCACAAATCCACACCATAATCACAACTTCCCTTAGTTGTTTGTTGTCTTCTTGTATTCGTGTGTGAGGCTAGCCTCCGTCAGGGAGTCTTTGAAGCCAGTGCTCACTCCTTTTGATTGGAGTGAGCACTGACTTCCCACCCAGAGTCATTTCTTGATCCTAGGGCGTATAGACATTGTGTCTTACAAGGAAATTGGCAGCTGACCTAAAATAACTTGATTAAACTAGCTGTTAACTTATCCACCGTCAAATCACAGTCAACTTTGACAGTAATCTTCCATGTCTTAACGAATTACAGCGCGCGCGCACACACAACCTCTGTATTAGTTCTTTATAGTTCATGAGGTGGCAGGATTAATATGTATTGCATAGGAATAATTTGGATGGCATTGAAAGATTCATCACAACAATTTGGCATGTTTTATTATTTCTTCATACAATAATGTTGGCCAATAAAATCTAGTATATTTCACTATCAGTATATAGTCACAATATATTGCTAATAACTCTCATTATTTTACACCATAAATGGAACCTTATTTACTAGAAGCAAGCAATCACATACACAACTTCTTGGATAAGCCTCCTGTATAAAATCTATATAGGAGCAGTGCATGAGATGAGAAGTTAACAACTAAGTATATATGAAACTCCAAAATCATATGCACACATAAATTAATAATTTTAAGTAAAAAATTATATATAATTTAAAATTTTAATACAAACATTCATAATATCCATAGATCTTCATCAACTAACAATTAATAAATTTAAAATAAATAATATATCGGTGTTTCATCTCAAACAAAAAATTTCTCAATTGATAATTTTATTAACAATGCTTACACTGGAGGTGTCTATGATATATATAGGAAGGAAAATTTTCAATTAAGGGCAGCTTTGATGTGGACCATTAGTGATTTTCCCGCTTATGGTATGTTATCGAGTTGGAGTACACATGGCAAGTTGTCTTGTCCTTATTGTATAAAGCATAACAAAGCCTTTAGATTAAAGCATGGGGTAAAATAACCTTTTTTGACTGTCATCGACGATTCTTACCTATGGATCATCCATATAGATATCAATCAAACAAGTTTTTGAAAGGAGTAACAGAATGGCTCCCTCCTTTACCTCGTCGATCTGGTTCAGAAATGTTATTTGAAGTGTCTAATTTTACGGAGGGGCATATTAGAAGTTCATCTCACAATGACAAAATTCCAGGCTTTGGTGTTAAACACAATTAGGTGAAGAAAAGCATTTTCTGGAAGCTTCCATATTGGCATACAAATTTGATTCGTCATAATCTTGATGTCATGCACATTGAAAAAATTTTCAAAGGATTGGAATCAAATGATTAAAGAAATTTGGTCCACCCCAGAATTTCAAAGGAGATCAAAATCTGCAAGAAATAATCGGCTAACTGAAACAGATGGTAAATTAAGCACTCAATCTGGAGGTACGATGTCATTTGCATCATATCGAGCTAACATGGTTAGAATTGTTTATATTTGTTATAATGGACTTCAAATTTTTATATTTATATTTTCTAATATTTTTTGTTTGTTGATAGCAAGAAAAAGCAGGTGGAAAAGAACCTCTATGGGATGATGTGTTTTCGGTGTTGCATCACAGTGCCAAACAGCCTGAAACATTTATAGATAACAAGTCTAAAAAAGTTGTTGTAGGTATTTTTTTAATGTAATTTAATATTATTTAAAATTTAAATGAATTTATTATTATATTTAGTGTATTGTAGGAGAATTACAAAAAAGAGATGATTTCAAGATATGGAGCTGATCGGAAAAATCATTCTTTATTTGATGGAGTAGCTTGGTGTGTGGCTATATGAGGAGTTACAAAGGGTAGAATATACGGTGCACCTGGTATGCCGAAATCCATGGTTAGTACGAGTGTTTCATCATAATCCTATACGATGAAGTCAACACCTCCTAGCTCATCAATTCAGGCATTGAAAGAGCAAATAAAGGAAAGAGATGGTCATATTTTATCATTACAACAGGAGATGACCTCAATCAAAAAATTTCTTAGTAATATGGGATATCAAGCTTGGGTATTAAATATGGACCAAGGTATGTCGGCACCTGTGGCTTCATCTATGCCGTCACATGTGGCTCCACAGATGACGACACCTGTGTATCCCCTGTCTAATCTAGTATATTGACCTAGGCCTCGACCAACATATACTGATCCCACCTTATAATGGTCAGCATTGTTTTGGTTTGTTTCCACCACCACCCCAATCACCACCTTTATAATAGAACATATTTATTAAATTGTGAATTATCTATTTTAATATAAGTTTAACGAGATTTAGAAATTTATTATGAAATTTATTTTTATTTGTGTTATTATTTTTTATAAAATAATTTCTAGTATTAATTTATGTTCTTTATATATTTATCTATAATTTTTTAAATATCCACAAATAATTAAAAAAAATTCAATAGATGGGAAAAATAATTTAAAAAATTCGGACAAATCAGCAACAAAGTTTCCATTGCTGATCTGCAACGGATCAACAATGGAATATCCATTGCTGATTTATATAATCAGCAACCGAATTTCAGCAACGGATAATGTAACGGCCTGACCCAACATGCTGTATATTGTCCGCTTTGGGCCTCCCAGTCCACCCATGTCCAGGGCTTCCACCCAGGTCCCCCTCACGATTTTGTTCCTGGTAGCCACGCATGGCCCCAAAACGCGTACACCATGTTAGCAACCAGCATCACTAATAAAGCCTTGGCTATGGACGCTCGCTTCCGATGTGGGATCTTATAATCCCCCCACCTTAAGACGAGCCGTTCTCGGCTCTGATACCAAATATTGTATTGTAAGATCCCACAAGCGTCCAGAGCCAGGGTCTTATTAGTGGTGCTGGTTGGTAACATGTTGTACGTGTTTTGGGGTCATGCGTGGCTACCAGGAACAAAACCATGAGGGGAACTTGGGTGGAAGCCCTAGACATGGGTGGACTAGGAGGTCCAAAACGGATAATATATAGCATGTTAGGCCAGGCTGTTATAGATAATCTGTTACTAAACAATCAGCAATGGATAATCCATTACTAAAAAATTAACATTTATTATTTACATATGAAATTATCTATTGCTAATTTTGCTAATTTTGTTGTTGAGTTTCGTTAGCAACAGGTTTTAATATTATCTTCAACAGACTTGTTAATTGTTAATAATTGTTAATAGGATCTTTTTTTTTTTTTTTGTAGTGAAAGGACGGTAAAAACAAAGCATCAAGCAATTGTAGGTATATGGCTGTTGCATGGACGTGAATATTCCTATTTATTGTGAAGGGCGCTAGGAGATCATTTATCTTTCATGGAGCTTCAAGGTGTCCATCCCGATTATGAGATGGTTTCACAGAGTTTTAAGAATAAACATCTACATTGCGGATTGTAAAATGACCTCGAATTCACTGCGGTGATGAATTTGTTTACATGTTTAAGGAAGAGGCTTCTCCTTCAACTGTAATGAATGAAAGATCTCACTTGTTGAAAGACCAACGAACAACTCAGTCATCTGCAAACAAAGAACCCCTACTGAAGCATAATTACACAGCCACTGCTCACCAAACACTCAGTTTGATTGCTTGGTCTACTTGTGAGGCTTGATATGAGGGTAGAGTCCCAAGATATGCTCTGGCATGAAGTCATGTCGAGTCAAAATCCCAACAATTGGAGGTCTCTGCAACAAGTTAATAAGAAAAACCACAAACTCATTAGCCAACTTTTTACAGATATTTGATACGCAGAAGCTTTTACGATGCCTTTTGCCTTTTTAAGAAAACAATTGCTACCCAAACACTACACATCAAACAAAGAAGAGGCTATTGAGAAAGATTGTGCGTCTTAATTACCCCTTGACTTATTGGCACTACACACATGTGCCTGAGACCAATTTGTCGAAAGAGAATTGCAGCTTTGGCAAGTGACATTGTCTCAACCACGGTGTGCGGGGATGCATTGCTAATTGGATGAAGATCTACATACATCTCCATCTCTTCCTCTTCAATATCCAGATCCTCTAACTTGACACCCTTCCCAGATCCTGCTTTAGCAAAATCAAATACTGCAAATCTACGCAAGATCTCTTGACCAGCAGGTATCCTTTCCCTTGAAAAATTCTTGCCTTTAAGCAAAACAAGCAAATGTGACCTCAAGACAAGGCCGCACAGTTCTGGTGCATCTGAGAAAGGTGGTTCATCAATCACTGGGAACCCATTATGTCCAGTTGTCCTCAAAGCATGCAGTATATTGCCCACCTTTTCAATACCAAGAAAAGTTACCAATGGACTAGAGACAACATCACGTGCAACCAAATGCCTCATGTAAGGTTCTGCATGGGCCTCCATGTAAGGCAATCCTTTCAATTTCACAATATGGTCATAGACACCCTTGTTGAAGTTATCAGCCACAGTTTTTGAGATAAGGAGAACCAACATCACAAGGGGAAGCAACAATAAATCATTAGTGAGTTCGAGCAGTATTACACAAAGGGAAACTGTCATTCTCATGGTACCACCAAGGAAGGATGCAGCTCCAAGTAAGGCAAAGAGACCGGTGTCAAGGTTAGAGATGGATCTAAATAGTCTCCCAACAAGACGGCCATAGCAAGCTCCAGCTAAAATAACGGGGATGAAAAGTCCAGATGGGATAGCAATTCCATATGTAACAATGCCAAGGCAATAAACAGCAGAGAAAAAGAGGAAGAGAGTGGATATACGAAATTCTATTTTAGTGCTGGCGCTAAAGAGGTTGCGAATAGCATCATCATTAGTGCTAAGAAAAAGGGAGGCAATGTCATTGTAGTAACCAGGTGGGCACTGGAAACTTTTGTAATTTCCAGATTCATCAGTGTTAGGACAACTCACTGTTATATGAGTAGGGCAGGGGATGCACCTCCCGAACCAAGGCAGGCCGTAAGAACAACAAGATGTCAACAGGGCGATGGCAATAACAAGTGAGATTTTAAAAGCAGCACCTTTTCTGCAGCAGCATGATAACAAGTGATTATCAATCAAAAAAAGAAGCAATCTGTTGTAATCAAATAGGATGGCACAGTAACATACTCGTTGATGATGCTGTAAGTACGGAGAACCTTATCCACAAGATAGTTATACAAGCTTCCAAAAATCCCCCCGACGATGCCTAAGAGTATCACAGCTAAAACATCCGGACCGCTATATTGTACCTTTTCTGAACTCACATCATACATTATTAGACCTCCTTTCCCAAAAAGCCCACACTTTCCAGTAGCGCAAAATTCCATAAAAGCTCTCAAAACTATAGCAACCACTGCAGTAGTGAAGAAAGTTCTCCAAAGAAGAGCACTCCGCCACCTGAAGCATGTCAAAACAAGAAAAAAACAATATGCTGATCTTCATCAGTTGTGCATACATAACAATTGCATGTACAAGAATATTAAACAAATAAATTAAGATTCCTCTATGCGTTAAACAAATAAGCTATGAATAAGACAGCAACACACAGAGATGGAAGAGGTACCATGAAGCTGCTTCTTCAAGAGCGAAAAGAACGCCTCCAACTGGAGCACGAAAAGCAGCAGCCACACCAGCAGCAGCTCCGCAAGTGATCAAATCTCGTCTCTGACGATCATTTTTGAAATATCTGAGCCACGTCCATGTCAAATGGTATTTGCGAGAACCCCCCTGCCCTAATAAAGAGGCTATGCATGCACCAGTGTGAACCATAGGCCCTTCTTTACCCACAACAAATCCAGCAGAAACACCGAGAATAGAACCAAGAATCTGCCACATTCAGAATTGTAAACACCATAGAAATATCATTTCAGGGAACGGTAATAATTCCAGAAACGTGAAGTCAGATTCTGAATTGCAAAAATAGTATGAATGCATGTCATATTCTAAAAACAGACAAAATACGAGAGAAAAGAACAAAGCAATACCAGGAAACACTGAACAGATCAAATTCACAAACATTGAGGAAAGCAAGTTCACTAGATTTCATTAACCTAGGTGGACAAAAGTTTCATGTTCTCTGAGGGTCTAGACCAAAATCTTCAAACAGAAGCTCTGAAAAATCAGAAGGTTAGTGACATCTTTCGCGTTATAGCACTGAAGTTTGGTGCAGCATCTAAGACCTCGCACAATCCTTATGGACTAAAATTACACGTGCATGCAAGTATTCGCTTTTGCAGATGCCTAGATAAAGGACTAGTGAACACTTTGACTTATTCTGTCTTTCAGAGAGGTTGATATTATGTATGAGCAGAAAGCACGGCTAGACCCTGTAATTCACTGACCTTTACAAATAGGGTACCAGGAGCCAGTATAGAATGAGCATCAATGCCATTAAGATAGGCTTTCACTTCAGGAATACCAGAACCTGCTGCTGCTGGAGCAATGAAAGCGCATAGAGCTGCAGCAGCAGCCGCCAACACCATGTTGCAACCAGCAAATGCTGCAAAAGCCTTGTAATATCTGCACTAGAGGCATTACCATGTCATAGTTATCGTATAGATTGGCAAACAAACTTAATTCAGGATCTCAAACGCATTGCCATTGGTTCAAAAGTCATTATACCTTAAGTACTGATAAAAAAATTCGAAAAAAAAAAGGATGTACGAGGAAATAAGTCCAGGCTACTTGTAGACCAAAATTCCAATACAGTGAGGTTGTGATAGGCTGAGCTTACTGTTGCTTTCTCATGAGCTTATTAGTCAGCAACAACTTGAAACCAGATATGTTCTCAATTGCGATATTATTAAAAAAGCCAACAAGTCCTGTGAAAAGGCCAATAAGAAGTGCAAATGCCCACTTCAGTAAAATATACTGAAATATCTGAACTTTCTTTCTTGATCTCCAATCTTGTTTAAATAATTCATTTTCAGCAATCCTGTAGGACGACAAATAAAAAGACAGACGTTAGCATTTTTATCTTCTATCAAGAAGCCAAGCTGATAAAGAATCATATGTGTACCAAACATTAAAGCTGTGGTGATGAATATTAATTAGTTACTTCGTGTATTCACTAGAAATTAATGATGAAAATGAAAATCAAATCCGAAACTTGTAAGAAATAATATGATTATTTAAAAGTACCTTTTTTATTTTCTCTCTCTTTTTTTTTCCTTTTTATATCTATCTCTCTTCAATGAGCACCATAAATTTTATGTTCATATTTTGTGATTTTATGAGATGTATGAATGACTATGAGTCCATAAGCTCGCAGGTTCCTTTCTAATCTAATCAGTGATTAAATAACCAGATTCTGTAAAAGGAAAAAAAGAAAGTAAATAAAGAATCTGTTGTGAGTTTATGATTACAAAAGGCAAATCTGATTTTCTCGGGAATTGGCATAATTACACATCTCACTTACTCGTAGTCAAGGCTTTCAATAAGAGAAATGTTGGCACCAACAATGGCAGTCTGGGATGTTGTATTCCTCCTTTTCACCAAGAGGGGTTCAGTACTGTAAGCACCGTTGTACGAATTTAGTATTCCTTTGGCATCATTTTCAACGTCTCCCTCCACATCTTCTTCTTTAACAGTATGCAGTCCATGAGTGGCCCTGTTATCCAAGTCCATTTTTCTTTCTCTCATATCCCTCTGCACACACACAGCACAGCACAGCACCAGAGAAGTTGTCATAATCATACATACAAAGGAAAGGAAGAAGGGGACAAAACAGAAAGAAAAGAAGTTATCCTGTATACTTACAAACGAAAGAAAGAGAGGAAAACTGATCTTCACTTCTGTTCTTTTTTTTTATTGTTTTACTCAACTCAGTCGGTCTCTAACTACTAGCTACTCAACTCAACACAACAGAAAAACAATCTCACCTAGAAACAGCAACCATTAAACATTCCGTATGCATATGAACTAATATCATCAACGAGCATTGCAATAAATAACCCTCTCCCTTTGGCCTTTTTGGCTGGAGGGGAAATGGCGAGAAAAAAAGAGGCAGGAAAATAAGTAGATGATGATGATTGATGAGTATGAAGACAAAAAACAAATGACAGCCAACCTCGCATTATTATACTATCCTTTAAAATACGTTAAAAAACAATGGGCTGTATACATAAGTATAGATATAAAATGTTTTTACCATATATCATTTTATAGATGCTTTTTTTTCTATTTTTTATTTCAAAAAAACTATTAATTATATTATATTTATATTATAGGCTACATTATAGATGTTTAAATAAGCACATAGATATTATATTTTCTATTTTTTATTTTAAAAGTTATTGATGTGTGTTGGATTAAGATATAATTATTAGACCAAAGATTATTTTGGTTTGACATGACTATCAGACCCAAGAGTATTGGGTCTGACTTAACTACCGGATTTATTTTTTTAAAACAAAATAAAAATAATTTATAAAAAAAATAATTATAATTTTTATTTAGAATACTTCAAGGGTACTTTAATTTTGTTATAAAAAATAAAAATATATATATGAAAACAATTATTTAGGATACTTTAATGTTAGTTTAAATATTTTTGTATAAAAAAACATTATAGAAAAAATAATTTATATTTCTATTTAGGATACTTAAAAGATAGTTTAAATGTTTTTTTTATAAAAAATAGAAAACATTTATAAGAAAATTATATAGAATACTTCAATAATAGTTTAAATGTTTTTTTATTAAAAATATAAAAATAAATAATTAGCATTTCTATTTAGAATATTTCAAGGATAGTCTAAATATTTTTTTACAAGAAATAGAAAATATTTATAAAAAAAACTTATCTAGAATACTTCAAGAGTAGTTCAAATATATTTTTTTTTATAAACAATATTAATTAGCATTTATATTTAGTATACTTTAAGGGTAGTTTAAATATTTGTTTTATAAAAAATAGAAAATATTTATAAAAAAAATTATTTATAATACTTCAAAGGTAGTTTTAGTGTTTTTTTATAGAAGAAATATAAAATAAATAAAAAACATCAATTAACATTCTTGTTTATGATACTTTAAAGGTAGTTTAAAAGTGTTTTTATAAAAAAATAATAAAAATTAAAAAAATTATTAGCATTTATTTTTAGTATATTTCAATGGTAGTTTAAATGTTTTTAAAATAAAAAATATAAAACATTTATAAAAAATTATTTAGTATACTTCAATATAATTTTAATGATTTTTTATAGAAAAATAAAAAAATATTTTAAAAAAAACTAATTAGGATTTTTGTTTAAGATACTTTTAGGATAATTTAAATATTTTTTTAGAAAAAATAAAAAAAAATATTTATAAAAAAATTAATTAGTAGTTCTATTTTGGATACTTTAAGGATATTTTAAATATTGTTTTAGAAAAAATAAAAAAAATATTTATAAAAAAATTAATTAGCATCTCTGTTTAGAATACTTGAAATGTAGTTTAAATTTTTTAGTAATAAAAAATAAAAAAAAATTAATTAGAATTTCTGTTTAGAATATTTCAATAATAATTTAAATATTTTTTTGATAAAAAAATAATTAGCATTTAGATAGGATATTGGATCTGATTTGGCTACTAAACCCAAAACATTTAAAATATTTTGTACATTTTGAAAATTTTTTCTATATTTTAAAAAATTATTGTTAACCTGTTATAAAATGCGTGACAGCATAATAGCTTGTCCTGGTATTTTTTGCGTTTCAAAAATGCTTTTAGAAAAATTTAAATTTTATTTTATTTTTTTATTTTAAATTAATATTTTTTTTAATATTTTCAGATTATTTTAATGTACAATATCAAAAATAAGTTTTTAAAAAATATTTTTAATATATTTTTAAATAAAAAATATTTTAAAAATATACCAATTTAAACATGTTTTTATCATTTTATACGGTATTTTTGAGATGAAATGAAAGGGGTAAAGTCAAGATAATTATTCTTTCCCATCCTCCAATGTCCAGGCCCCACTTGTAAATAATAGCAGTCTCGATCTTATAATGAATCGTCACCATGATGTTTTCAACCTCATATTCATAATCTCTAAAAAGATTGTTGCGTACAATAATCGTATGATGACATCAAAGATGCTGCTCTTCTTATCCGCCGCCTGAAAGCTATTCTTATTTCATCAAATGATGAGCTATGAACTATTTTTTTAAGAAAAAAAATTATGAATTATTTCAAAAAATATCATTGGTGTGGAAACGGTACTGGTTTTTTTTTTAAAAAAAAATGAGAAAACTGTAAATGTCTATATATATTGAAATATTGAAAACTGTACATGTTAATATGAACTTGCTAGTATCTTGACAACAAGCATGGATGACTTGAATATTATTTCAAGAACATATTTGATAACTTATAGAAAAATAGATGATAAAAAAGTTATTTTACTTGTTAATAATTTTTCCTGCACTCCAAAAACTATTAAAAACTAAAAAAATATTGAATTATTTTTTTATATTCAACCTAATATCAAAGATTTAGCCTTGTGATTTGAAGATTATACAAGCTTTCAAGATGCATTACTGTTATTGCTTTTATTAGTATCTTTTAAAGGGACATGAAACTTGAATCTTAAATCTGGAGAAGATATATATTCTAGGTGTAATGAATCTTACAATATTGGCTTGGATAATAAATATTCAAGTAAGTATAATTATAAATTATTTTTAACATTATAAAATTAAATCTATAAATAATATGATTTCAAAGAATTTCGATCAATACTTAGATGATGAAGTTGTTCAAATTATTGTATGTTATAATTAAATAGTTGAAAAGGATGATTTTATACTAGAGTCAGTTGTACCGTGCAAATATCCGAATTTGAAACGTGCACATCTACCCTTCCTCATTCAAAGAACTTCGTTGGTCATTCTCTATTCCCTTTTGAAAGGGAATTTAGGCATTTAAGGTATGTTTTTATAATTTTGTATGGTATTTTTTAGATGAAAAAGAGAATTATTCTTTCTCATTCTCCATTATTGTCCAACTCCCCCTTGTAAACATTAATGTCCATCAGTCCCTTCATAATGTCCCATTAAGGTGCTGCGTTCCATAATTGTATGGCAACAAAGATGCTGACTTCATATCATATTTCTTCCTTGTTATTAAATCTGCTTGGTTGATTTAGAACTTGATTAATATGGAGGCTAAATCAGTCTAGATAAGTTAAAAGATTGAGATAAGTAAAAATATAGTTGACCTGTCTTGTTGACCCGAGACATGATAGACTCGACAAAAACTGGTTGGGACTTGTTTTTTTTCAAATGTGTTTTTTCTCCTAACTAGAGACTAATTTTTTGTATTTTTTAGTTGGTTATTAATACTTTTCAAAGTTCACTGTATAAATACTAGATAAATGTTTTATTTTTTCAATGTGGGATTTAAAACCTTTTAGTATATACACCGCAGACCCACTTTATATATATATATATATATATATATATATATATATATATATATATATATATATATATATATATAAGACTAGAGAAGCGTTGCGTCTGACTACAATGCCTGATCCAAAAGAGCGAGTCTGGCTGCAATACCAGACCCGACAATAATATTTCTACTATAAATAATAATATTTAACTTGTCTATTCAAATTCTTATATTTTTTAATCTTTAAAAACAATTATGGTTTTTCTTCAATAATAACAGTAGTATTTTTTTGAATTTATTTTTGATAATAATACCAATAATAATTTTAATTTTATCCTTCAAATCAAGTCTAAGGTTGTTTTTTTAATATTGATAATAATTTTTTCTTCAAATTTATTAATTATTTTATTAATAATATTAATTATAATAAAAATAATAGTATTTATAAAAGAAATACAAATTCATTTTTGATATTAATACTTTTAATTATAATAAAAAATAATAATATTTATAACACAAATAATAATATTTAGAAACCTAAGACTCAAGAACCTTGGGTCCTGCGTCAAGACTCAAGACTAATAGGTTCTGCCTCATGACCAAATTCTCTTGGGTCCTTACGCTGGACCCATTGATTAGGTCCTATGCCGAACCCAAGAGGAGGACCCAAGGATAATGGGTCCTGCTTCAAGACCCAATTTCCTTGGGTCTTGACATTGGACCCTTTAATTGGATCCTACGTCAGATCTAAAAGCAGGATCCAAAGCTAATGGGTTCAGGGTCAGGACCCAAGAGAATGGGGTCCTAATGCACGATCCAAGAACTTTGGGTCCTACACCTCGGAGGATCCAAAGTGATTTTGGGTTCTGCATATAGCATTACCCAACTCTAATGGTTCCTGCTGGGGGCAGGACCCAACACATAATTTATTTATGTATTTAATAATATATATAATTTAAAGCTATTTTGAAACGTAAAAAAAAATATACTTTAATAAAAAAATTCAACCCAACCTTAAGTGAAAAAAATTGTCATCACCTAACTTTTGTATAATATAAAAAAATCATATCAATTTATTTTCTCTTTTACAGTATGAAAAATATCAATAAGTGAAAAGAAAAAAAAATGATGAGGAAAAAAATAAAACTTGAAATATCTTAAAAAAAATTTCTAAAAATATATTGATATAATATTTTTTATTTTTTAAAATATATTTTATATAATCACATCAAAATAATACAAAAACATCTTAATTCGAATTAAAGAAAAAAAAATTAATTTAAAGTAAAAAAAATAAAAAAAATTATTGAAAGCTCTATCAACTTTAATATGACAATATTAGAGAACAAAATTAAAAAAATTCAAATTTTTGTCAATGAATTTTTAAAACTTAAAAAAAAAACATGCTTGAATGAGAAAATTCAACACAACTTTAAAGGAAAAAAATTATGATCACACAACTTTTATACAATATAAAAAAACTTTTATCAATTTTTTTCCTCTTTACTGGATAGAAATCAAAGAAAAGAGTAAAAATCTTAGACCCAATATCCTTGGGAATGGTTGCACAGCCAGACCCAAGGATATTGGGCTCTGCTGCTAGACAGGCCCAAGAAGGTGCCAATAGTGTTGGGTCCTGCAACCCAGCAGGACCCAATGACGCGGTGCTGAAGACTCGCTCGCTTGGGTATGTACCCAACGCGGGTCTGCAGCCTTTTGGCGTGTGGTGCTGCAAACCTGCTTGCTTGGGTCTACACCCAACGCGGGTATGCAGCCTTAGGTGTGCGGTTGTGCAGACCTTCTCACCTGGGTCTGCAACTAGGCGTGCAGGTCTGACCCTAACACCCAGGGCATGACAGCCCAGCGCCAAGTGTCAGCAGCCTGGGGCCCCACTAAAATCCACACCGATTGTTTTCTCCTCAACCATCCCTTCAATGCCAAATGCATCCCAATAAAAAGACAACCCCACCTTTCCCCTGCAGTCCTTGCAACTCTCTGCCGTAAGGGCAACTCTGTCATTATACTACTCCAATCCACAATGCTTTGTGTCTATACAAACAGTAACAGGGGCATTGAGCTCTTTTAGTATATTGTATAATACTCTATGTTCACAATTTCTCAAAACAATCATTTTTTTGTTTGTTTGTTGTATATAATTTCAAAACTTTCTTTAGTTTGGAAACTGTACTAGTTTATTCTTTTCATGACAAAATTATACAGGTTTATATATATATTGAAATATATTTGTACTTAGTTATATAATTAAGGATGAGATATAAAAATTATTTTTTTTTATCAACTTCTTTTTTTATATAAATTGGTGTCCAGATGAAATTGATTGCATTGATCTTGATAGCTTTGGGCGGCACTCAAAGTTTGGTTTAACCTATGGGATATAAAAGACTTGGTCACAACTTGGTTATGAGCAGGAGTTGACAAAGGGAATGTTAGTTTGGCATCGCAGAATCGATGGATAACATTCTGGATGTAAATATAGGCAAAACCAAGAGGTTGTGCGTGGACAACCTTGAACTGTGACAGTGTGCAAACTTGGGGCAAAGGTGCTTTAGACTTGGCTCGACGAGGATGTTGACTTCTTTTGGTGGGGGAGGTTTGTCATAGGGTTAAATTCATCAAGGGGTAGGTTGATGAAATCATTGCTAGATAGGAGATATGAGGTGGTAGCCAGCGTGACAGTAGCGAAAATCGACAGCGTGCATGCGGGGCAGCATGCAACAGCTAGCGTAGTAGTGTGCTGACGCGAGTTGGGGGACTTAGATGATGGAATGTCCAAGGCTTGACTGTTACAAGGGCTGACGATAAGTTTGGACGATGGACAGTCCAAGACTTGACGTAAACATTATTGATATGAATGGCAACATGTATTGACAATGGAGTGTGCATGAGCGTTGGCAGATTCGGCAATTGTGTACGTCAATGATTTGGCAGGACATGGGTTGATGTTCGACACGAATCCTGACTTGGACAACAAACAGTCTAAGACATGCGAGACATTTACGCTAGCAGCATGTGTGCTAGCAATGGGTAGTTGGTTTGTGGGAGAACAAGACAAGGGAGTTGCAGTAGTTATGGGAGCAATTATTGGCAGTTATGACAATTTCTTATATGGGGAATAAGTGGCTGGAACACGGGATAATGAGTGCTCCACCTCTGCAGAAATTTAGGGGCAGTTTCCATTTGTAACTTCCACTATATTATAAATATGTAGGCTGTAAAATACTGTGTAGCATGCAATGTTCTTGAGGGGCAAAACACTTATGCATAGCACATACATTAACAAACTTGTGTATACTCTGTCTACGAGACTAATAAAAATTGAAAGTGTTTTGCTGTAATATATTGTGTGCTTGGTTATGTGCACCTTCACTTGTATGTTCTGCTTGTCTACGCAATAAGAAAAAGTGTGGAAACCTCTCAGGTGAGGGAATCAGGAAGCAAAAGAGCTAAGTCTAGCAAGGATAGACTACCATCCATCTTTCTTTGGATGCACATGATTGATAAGTACACCAATCCATCTTTATATTTTTATTTTATTTGAGAATATTTAAGTTCTAAAATATTATTAATAAAAAACTTATCTCTTTATTAAAGAAAAGATAGCTAGAATTTAACG
Source organism: Populus trichocarpa (assembly GCF_000002775.5). Classification (NCBI taxonomy): domain Eukaryota; kingdom Viridiplantae; phylum Streptophyta; class Magnoliopsida; order Malpighiales; family Salicaceae; genus Populus; species Populus trichocarpa. Next base: position 636,196 of record NW_026291139.1, read on the forward strand.
TTGATTTCAGGAATAAAAATTAAATCTAATATTAAAAATATCTTCACACCATAAACAAATATAAACCTGTAAAAATTAACAATATATGCTAAATCTTTAAATATTTATAATATACATAAAAAAAAATTTAGTCTAATATCTGATATATCAATTTTTAAAAAAATATATAAGATTTAACATTTATAAAATACTGAAACAATATTTTTTTATTTTTTAAAATTTATTTTTTTATATCAATACATCAAAATAATAAAAAATATAAAAAAATTAATTTCAAACTATAAAAATAAAATAAAAATTCGAAGTAAATACAACAGCAATCAGAAACACTCCTTCAATCGTGAAACAAACTCCAACGTAATTCTACAATCAAAAAACCACACCATTACTGAATTACTGTTTTGTGTAGGAGGAATTCAGAATGGACAATACACTTACTAAGACGAGTACCATGCAATTCCTATATGGTCCACACCACCAGCAGGCCGCCACAGACAAACAGGCCCAAAACTTTGAACAAAGGCACCCTAATCAAAACTTGGGACAAAACAGCTCAGGAGCCGATAAAATAAACTGGCTTCTTTTGTCAGATTCTTCCATGGAAAGTCAGTTCAAACAGCAACTAAAATCTTCAGTCAGGAAGTATCTGCTCGCTGTCTGCATCTGCTTCTGTCTCAATCTTAGGCTTGGACGGACCCTGCGCTCCAGGGGCCTGCTTCTTCTTGATTCCACTCACAATGTCATCAATCCTCAGAAGCATGCAAGCAGACTCGATTGCTGTTTTGAAGGTTTGTGCCTTGACATTGTAGGCATCCCATATCTGATAACACAAGCAGATGGTTATCAGAACACTCAGATAAAACATATTTTGTACTTCAACTTGTGGACTTGAAGACTTCAATCACCATCACCATCATATAACATATCTAGTCAACTTAATACAAGAATATGTGAGAACAAAGATGAGGAAATCACATCGCAGACATTCAACTATAGGATAAAACAAAACTGCAGAAGAAAGTTTACGGTTTGCTGCAGTGCACAAAGAAGTCATTATCTGACCTCCCTTTTGAAGAAAGAGATTCTACCAACGTTAAGGATTTTCTAATTAATCATAGCAACAGGACCTGAAACTACAATATTTACCTTCCTCTCTTTCATATCAGTAATTTCACCAGTGTTCCCATCTATGCCAATCCATGCATTTTCACCATTTGCATGCTGCGGTAATCAAATAAAGACAAAATAAACAGAAAATGGATGAGTGGAATCTGCAGGCAGAGCTATTATTCAATAAAAAAAACCCTACTAAAAAGGTAAAAAGCTTGTATTGGTTCCTCTACTCTTGATTTTGTACTAGTTTGCTCCCTCTACTTTTTTTTGTTCTAACATCAACCTTCTACTTTAAAAATCGTAATTGTTTGGTCCGTATGTAACCTGATGATTTCAGAGCAATCTGAACTTCCGGTCAAATAAGGGCGAAACAAAGACAATTTTGAATGTAGAGAGTTGACAATAGAATAAATAAAAGCAGAGGCAAAACAGTATAAAATCAAGAGTACAGATACGCAAAGAAGCCTTTAACCTACAAAAAAATGTTCATACCTTCCCTTGCAGAGCAGTCATGGTTCGGATCACATTAACACCACAATTCTGAGCCAACGTTCTTGGTATAGCCTCAAAAGCTATAGCAGCAGCTTCATAAGGCCACTGTTTCACATCCACAAGAAATTATATTTATAACAAATTACTTGAAGCTATATTTTATCCACACAAAGAAGAAGGGAAAAAAGCGTAACAGCTGGTCAAATCTAAAATTTATTGAAGAGTGATCCATTGATGCAAGGGATGAATCATTCACCTTTTCTATGCCTTCAATAGAAGAGCTTTTTTGCTTCAGAGCAGCAGATACAGTTAATTCTGTAGCACCCCCACCAGGAAGGAGTTTTGGATTCTTTAGTATATTTCTTGCTACAGACATGGCATCCTATATTGAGAACAAGATTCAGAGCATTAGATGGCTGAGATATATTAAAGTATAAAAAAACACACATGCATAGAGAGAGAGGAATTTGAAAGTTAAACCATTACATACCTGCAAGTTTCTTTCCACTTCATTCAGAAGGTCCTTGCTGGCACCTCTCAAGAGAACAGTACAAGCCTTTGGATCTTTGCAATCAACAATGAAGGCAAAGAATTCATCCCCAATTTTCTTAACCTCGAATAAACCAGCCCCAGTACCAACATCAGACTCTTGCAACTCATCTGGTCTGTTCACAATAGTGGCCCCACATGCCTTGGCAATTCTGTTATTATCAGTCTTCCTCAGCCTCCTGATTGCACTAACACCAGCTTTGCTCAGATAGTGGCATGCCAAATCACTGAGACCTTTCTCTGTGATTACCAAATCTGGTTTCAACTTTAGTATCTGCGCACACATATTCTCTATGTATTCCTCTTCCATTTTCAACAGGACTTCCCAGTCTTCTTCTCGAACCAGCTCCGCGTTTGTCTGGTTCTCTCCTTTCTTGTATTCAACAGGGCAATCAAGAAGAATAATACGTGGGTTCACAATTTTTCTTTTCATTTTTCCAGGGGCAACTACATCTTTGTTAAACATAACCCCTTTAAGAACTTTTGAATCTTCCAACTGGCCACCAGGCACCTTCTCAACCTTAATGTACTTCTTGATGTCAACTTCACGCATTCCTTGACCAAGGTCCACACCAACTATTGAGGTGGCATCAATTGCTAGATCCTAGAAGTTGGCAAAAACTTAGAAGGGAACAAGTAGAATTGGCCAGATATGAGCAAGCTGTGGGACAATGATTAATATTCACGGTACTCATTGTATTCAGAATATTTAAAAACTACAGCAGATAGGAAGGGGGGGAAAATCTCTTATCACTGCATCACCACATATTCTGCTTCTGCTTCTTGACCAAAACTCTTCATATCAAACAAAGAGATTCAAGTCTCACATTTTAAGCATCCAATAAACTTCAATAGTTAGGCATGCAAAATAAGAGAATTACGAAAATTTCACTACCCAGTTAACAGGAAAGACCAAAACAGAAGCCAGCAGAATGCCATGACTAAGTCATTAGAATGCAAGGATACTTACAGCAATTAAGTCCCCAAATTGACTAGTGAACTTTGTGCCAATGCAACTCTTGACCAGCCCCAACATTGTAGGACCTGCCACACATATCCATAAGTTATCAAAAGGACCCAACCAAAACGATAATCAACATCCCACAATGAAATCACAATCCTTTCCATTATATGAAATGAGCACTAAATTCCATGTAAAATATTAAAACTCCTACAAAAGGAAGTTCTTTTCAAACTTTCATCTTTATCTTTTTCACATACACAATTAAAGAAAAAAAAACATAGCTTGTTTATTAGCTGTAGTGAAGGGGGAAATATTATAAAATCACACTAATGAAAACACCAACCACCTTCCCTCTCCTTCCATATAAACTCAAACTTGCATTAGTATAAACAAGCACAATAAGATTCAACCAATCAAGATAAAAAAAAATTGAAATGCACTATCAAAAAGTATAATTTTGATAAACAATAGTAATCGGCCGGAAAGAGAAGAAAGATAAGGAGCAACAACTTACGATCGTTGACATCAATGGACATAGCAATTTTGTCAATCACAGCAATAGCATCCTCCAAAGCTTTACTGTAGGCTGCAGTAATGCAAAGAGAATAAATTAACAACGCCAAATACAAAAGTTAAAAAAAAAGGAAGGAAGATTAAACCTAATTACCTACCTCGGCATATGACAGTAGGATGATAGTTCTTTTCGATGAAGGCTTCAGCAACATGAAGCATCTCTCCTCCTAAAACATAAATTTAAAATCAAAAAGATTTATTTAAAGAAAAAAAGGGCAAAATACAAAGAAATGAATATTAGGTACCGAGAACAATGACGGAGGTAGTTCCGTCACCAACTTCTTCGTCTTGAGTGCGACTTAATTCAATCATGGATTTAGCAGCAGGATGAGCCAGATCTAACTCGCGCAGGATGGCATTGCCGTCGTTGGTGACAACAATACCACCGCTGGCATCGAGAAGCATCTTCAACATGGAACGAGGACCTAAAGTGGTCCTGATAATATCGGCAACTGCCTTTGCAGCCTGTATGTTGGCATGATGTACCTTCCTTCCTGATTCCCGTTTCAACGAATCCCCTGCAGCAGCAGCCACAAATTTTTCAATTTTTTATTATATTTTTTTGAATATTAAAAAATTAGGGTTTTACAACTTACTAAGAACGAGAACTGGAGCGTGCATCTTTCCTTTCAGCCTTTTCAGTTACAAGTAGAAAGCAAGCGTTATAAATAAATAAATAAATAAACCCTAGTAGAAGAGAGGAGATGAGGATGAAGAGACGGACTGCTTGATGTGCTTCGTTTAAATCCTTCTC